>NC_143547.1:17896308-18522865 GCF_031878675.1 Megascapheus bottae | reverse complement strand
GTCCATGAATGATGTGGCTTTCTTTTCAAGTTACTCACTGTCCTACCAGTGAGAATGCCTGGTCACCAGAAGTTCCTGTGGACTGATGCATGGTAGGACTATAATTGAGATAAAACATTGCCCTTGAGTGACTCTAATTTTCTAGTTAGACAGTTATGTAAAAACAACTCCTTTATGTAACTGCTTAATTAACTTGGTGAGTTCTAATTGCTGGTAAGTGACTGTAAAGTTGTGTGGCTAGGGAAATCCTTATAATGTGATATTCTACTTTCCCTTGGTGTTTAAACTAATGCGTTATCCCACATGCTCAATAGTTTTAGTTACATGGAACATAGCACATATTAAAAAGTATGTATCTCCAAAAATTGTCCTTGTCAACTGCCTTGTGAATTTTCTGACTGGTTTAAGATCTAACTATTACAACTGGGATTTACTATTATGCTGTATATATTAGTATAAGGATTGTACATTTCAAATTAATCTTTTTAATCCAGTATTATTTCAGAAATCAAGAACAGGTTGAGCTTCCTCATATAGTAAACACATAAGAAAGATTCTTTACGTAATATAGCCCTATAATGGTATCTAAGATGTTTTTTAGAAACACAGAAACAATTATTTGGAATTGAATTTATTTTTCAGCTAATGGGATGATGTTCCAGTTCCTGTATGAATACAAGTGAAGTGAAGGGCTTCTATTTTTTGTGTTGTTTTTGTTGTTGTCCTTATTGTATTGATACTAGTCTTGGGGCTTGAACTGAGTGTCTGAATGATGTCTTGGAGACTTTTTTTTATTGTAATTAGTAAAAGGGTTACATGATATTTGCCAGATAGAAGGTGCGTTAATTCACATACATTGATACCCTTTCACATGTCTTGGTACCCATTTCCCTCCCCCCCCCACACCCCCCACCCGTCTTGGTTTTCCCCCCTTCCCTATCAAATTTCAAATATCTAAATACAAATAAATTCAATATATTAGATAACAAAGTGAGATACTATACCAATATGAGATAACAAGGGACAGCAAAGGAGATGAGAGACAACATAGTACATTAAGGACAACAATCATTCATTATATGGCTTTTGTTTCACTATCCTGGAGGTCCTTTTAATTAGCTTCACATTATATGTCCTTATGTATCAAGATTTTGCTCTATTGCAAATCTCTGCTAGTAGAGCCCAAGGTTTCTACTGATTATGACAAATGAGGGAAACCATTGAGCCTAAGTTCCTTTGAGTCTGGCTTACTTCACTTAATATGATTTTTTCTAAGTCTTTCCATTTCCTAACAAATGGGGCGATGTCATTCTTTCTGACAGCAGCATAGAATTCCATTGTGTACAAATACCACAACTTGTTGATCCACTCATCAACTGAGGGACATCTAGGTTGGTTCCATATCTTTGCTATGGTGAATAGTGCTGCAATGAACATTGTTGTGCTAGTGGGTTTAGTATGTCCTTGTTTCCAAAACTAACCTCCAAAGTAACAACCATCCCATTAAAAAATGGGCCAAAGACTTAAAGAGAGTCTTCTCTGAAGAAGAAACAAAAATGGCCTATAGACACATGAAGAAATGCTCAACATCTCTGGTCATAAAAGAAATGCAAATCAAAACAACTCTAAGATTCCACCTCACTCCAGCTAGAATGGCCAGGATCAGGAAAACGAATGACAACAGATGCTGGAGGGGATGTGGCCAGGAGGGATCACTACTACACTGTTGGTGGGAGTGCAAACTCGTCCAACCACTATGGAAAGCAGTGTGGCAGTGCCTCAAAAGGCTAAACATAGAACTCCCCTATGACCCAGCAATTCCACTACTTGGCATTTACCCAACCATCCAGAATCTTGGAGACTTTTTTAAGAAATCAAAACTAGGAGCTCTAGCACTCAAGCTGAATCACAGTTCCACTTCCACCTTTCAGGTTGTTAATTGGAGGTAAGAGCCTCCTGACCTTTACCGCTTGGGCCTCCTTTGAAATGTGATCCTCAGATGTCAGCTTCCTTAGTAGCTAGGATTGTTGGCATGAGCCACCAGTGCCCTGAAGGCTTTCAATTCTTAGTATGATTTGTTATCAGAATGATGATGATGAGAATGTGACCATTAAGACCACTTGACTTCTTTCAATGAGGATAGATGACAAAATTTGAGACTATATCATATTTCTATGCTCTCTTCGCAATTTAAAATTTTTATTTATTATATTTTGGATATATAATGCAGTAAATATGACATATAAAATATAGAATAAACATCATGTTTACAAGTATACATCTTCCCTACTCTATACTCACAATATTACACTGTAGGTAATTATACTTTTTTGATATTTGAGCAAACATAGATACACATACATAGATGTGTGGACTTTTACACTTCTCCTGACACAAATAAAATATATTGTGGATAGTCCATGACTTACACACATGTGGCCCATGATTCTTCAACTTTATATGGTGTAAAAGTAATGCACATTGAGTAAAAGAAATTAGTTTCTTGGGATGTAACGCTAACTCTGTAAGTTCATGTTGACTGGCTGGTAACATACGACCACAGACTTGAGTTATAAAGTAAACATATTTACTTTGATTCCTAGTTCTGGAGGTTTGGAGGCAACATCTAATGATGACCTTCTTGTTGTCATATTCCTGAGTTAGTGCAGGGCAGCACATAGGCAAACACAGATTGTATAAGTCTTCTTATCTTTTTCTTTGCTATTTTCCTCTCCTCCTCCTCTCCTGCTCCTCTCCTCTTGCTCTCCCTTTGCTCTCCTTCTCCCTCTCCCTCTCCCTCTTCCTCTCTTCTCCTCTCTTCTCCCCTCCCCTCCCCTCTGCTTTCTCTTTTCTCTCTTCCTCTTCCTCCTTCTGTCCCTCTCCCTGGCCCCACATATTTTTTGTTGTATAGTGACACTCTTGTTCTACAGGTGAAAGTGTGCTCATGTGTTTTTTCCCTCTGAGGGAAAATCACGAGTGATGGGCTATTCGTTTAAGATTCTCAGCATACTTCCTTAAAATCTTCTCATTCAAACATGAATTATTCACACCTATCCATGGTGATACATACATTTCTTCTACATTATTACATTATCCAGGTCTATGAAATAAATAATTGATGATTTCATACATGACCTTTAAATGGTAGGCAGATGCTTTTAAAAACGTGAAATGAATGTGCAGTTATCTGACTCTACACTCCTGATTCAGTAAGTCAGATAGTTCTAAGAAAAACTACTATTAGGTGACTTGCCACAATACATTTTAATATTTCATGGCAAGGTTGGACATAGGCAAGATAATGATTCTTTCAATAGTGCTTTGGGGATACTACTAATAAGGGAGCAGTAATTTTCTGCTACACTTTCCATTTATCCATAAAATTTAACTTTCAAGTCATTTCATATCTGCCTATTTTTTGACCCAGGTTTTTGTAAGCATATATATGTAATGGCCTTTAAGTAATTAACAGCATGTTTGGAGGATTATTAAATTAAACTTGCTCCATTTTCTCTCATTCAAATTAAATATTGTTTGTGTCCAAGCATAACTGTCTTTCTTGTTACTCTATTTTTGGTTATGGTTATTATTGAGTTACAAAAATGTGTGAGATGTAGCAAAAGGATGAACTGGTAAATTAAAATTTAATGTTTATAACTGAAAATACTGGCAAAGCTTAAACTGTATACTTGTTTCTTGTCAGTCTTGAAGTCAGGGATTAGATGCTTCCCTGAGCTTCTATATGCTCAGAGACCGTGCTCTTCCACTTAAGGTGAAGTTCTACTTCTGGTTTTTTGGCTGGTTAATACTAATTGACCACCATAAGACGAATCTCATGGAGGCTTTTCTGTAGGGGCTGGCTTCAAACTTCTATCCTCAGATCTCTGCCTCCTGAATATCTAGGAATAGAGGGGTAAGCTACTAGCGTTTAACTCTGTATGCTTAATTATTAAATGAAGGATTTACTTTATAAACAAATTACGTGTTAACTCTTCCTGTCTGGCAGTGAGCCTTTTCTTTTTTGCTTCTAAGAATTGAACCCAAGACTTTATACATAAGCATGTCCTCTTCCTCTGACTTCCTTCTAGCTACATTTGACATTTTTATATCTTTAATGATAACTTTAGCATTAGTGCCTGTTAGCATATTACTATTAGTTTAACTGGAATTGACTTACTTGCTTTCATTATATTTTCATGTATAGTAACATTGTAGTACTTTAGAGTAAATATTAATTTAGAATACTAATTCTCGGACAATCTCTTTAGTTAAAAACTTTCTTGTGAGGTGGCCGGGAGTTTGGCCTAGTAGTTAAAGTGCTTGCGTAGCATGCACGAAGACCTGGATTCGATTCCTTGGTACCACATACATACAAAAAAGCCAGAAGTGGTGCTGAGGCTCAAGTGGTAGAGCTCTAGCCTTGAGAAAGTCCAAGGACAGTGCTTAGACCCTTAGACCCTGAGCTCAAGCCCAGGACTGGCAAAAAAAAAAACCTTTCTTGTGAGTCTTTATAATAGATTCATAAATATAATTGATTAGTTAAAATGACTGAATTGCTTCTCCATATAAATATCTATTAATAAAGTGTTTTTATTAAGAGTGAGATTATAAAGGAAGTAGACTTTGTCAGGGCTTTTTAGAATGTCTAAATTTTGCTTATATAAAGAAAAGTCAAAATGAGCAATGGTACCTTTTAGGATCCCACAGGAAAAAGTTAATAGGCAGCAAACATCTTGAAAGATTATAATGGTGGAAAGTTATATTAAGGTCAGCCTAAGGAGAGCTTTGAGCATCAGGTTAAGGATTCTCAACTATGTTTTATAGGTATTTCAGCAGGATTATTTTTTAATCAATGTGTAAGATGAAAAGGCTTGGCAAGGGCTGGAGGTAGGAAAACCTATTGCGAAGTTTTATTAACTTGGACTAAAGTATTATATACCCATGGTTCAGTAGAAGTAGAGAAAGTAGAGCAAAAGATTCAAGATAGGTTCAAAGGAAAAACTGGCAAGGCCTATGTTGATTTGTACTACATCTATGTAAAATGCATTATATTTAGAGTTTTACATCTGTAAAACATTAGTTCAAAGAAGAAACGTTAATATTCTTAATCTCAGTCCTGATAAAAGAGGAATGAGGTTAATGGAAGATGTTTGTGTGTATATATGCACATGCACATATATAATATACATTGTGTGTATATATAAACATACACATATATAATATACATGTGTGAAATAGACAGAAGTGAGCCTTTTCTTTCTGCTTCTAAGAATTGAACCCAAGACATCATACATAAGCATACCCTCTTACTCTGAGCAATACTCCTAGTACAGAAATAAACTTCTCTGAATATAGGTGATAGTAAGCCAAATTCAGAAATTTCAAATACATGTGGAACTGAAGAAGAAACAATTACAGAAGCAGTTATAAACTTGTGAATAATGTTAATGAAAATAGGAGCTAATCAGAGCCACAACTCAGATGGATAGACCAAAACTAGTTTTGGTAGAGTAACAGCTTTATGAGTTTTATATTTATATGTATCTGTATACTATAGATCACTTGTTCATATTCATTTAAGGAGGCTTGGATGGTACCAAAATTACCTCTACTGGGACTACATCAATAACGGATTACAAAGAAGACTTAAACTGAAATGGTGACCACCAATATCTTAAAAAATGATGTAAATATACATATATATGAAGAATTCATTAGGAGGATTTTAGGAAATTTTGAGATTTGTTTCAAACTTTTCTGGAAAAAATGTGAAATTGGCTTTGCGTTGCATAGCTTTTGATTTTTTATTTTTCAGAATATAATAATCCTATATAATGTTTTAAGAATACCACTTCTACTTTGGTTGCATTTTACCTTATTCCTATCTGCTATTAATTGTTCAGTCAGAATTTTTAGGATGACAAAAGTTTTACTTTGATGAGAATTCACGTTTTCCTTTCTTCTTCAAGGTATTAGGATCAGTTTAAATTCCAAATGATTTTTATCATTGATAGAGTTTAGCATGTGTAACTCATAATTATTTTCCTAGCTGTGTCTTGGTCAACAACAGAATAATTGTGTGTGTGTATGTGTATGTGTGTTAGTGTAAGAGAGAGACAGTTATGTGTGAGAGAGAAAAGGAGAGAAGAGAGTATTTTTAAGTTTAAATGTGTAGAAAAAACTAGATAATTCCAGTTAAGCCCAACATACCCTTTATTTAATTTGAGAATGACAACTTTCTCAATATGCCTATATCCATTCTTTGAACAAAATTATTTAAATAATCTAAAATAAAATTAATTCCTTCTTATATGTCAAATGATGACATGGTTTATGGACATACATGCTACAGTACCCAACTCAACTCTTATCCACTCCATTTTTTTTCCAATACTGAGTGGATTGGTGCTACCCTTCTCTCTTCAAAAACCTTTTAAATTTCATTCAATATTACAGTGATCCATTATTTTGTCATTTTATTTCTTCTGATCTAGTGTTTTATTGCGTATCTTTATAATAACTTTATTTGAACATGATTTCTAGTTGTATATTGTCCTTGGGCTTCCTCAAGCAAAAAGAACACATGGGGCTGTGTATGTAACATACTGATAAAGTGCTTGCCTAGCCCTGGGTTTGATTCCTTGGTGTCTCATACACAGAGAAAATCCAGAAGTGGAGCTGTGGATCAAATGTTAGAGCACTAGCCTTGAGGAAGCCCAAGGACAGTGCCCAGGCCCTGAGTTCAAACACCCAGGGCTGGCAAAATAAAGAAGGACTATACAAAGTCTAATTTCAAATTAGAAATGAGAGGTAATTGGAATTCATAGAATTGATAAGAAAAGCAGATTTTGAAATGTGAAATTGAGACAGTGTCATTAATGACCAGGAACTAGAAGTCATGCTCAACTGTGTCACTAAATAGTGTGTACTTGCTTTGAATTTATACCACTTTTGGGGGTTAACAGCTACATGTTCAGAATTTTAATGTTTACTGTTTCCATTTTCATACAATCATTTTACCAGATAGCCCAATTTAACACTGACAGGAGGTATTGACTAGTTTACAGATAATACCAGAGTGTCTCACTTTGAAGCCTTATCAAAGTTTTCCTTGAAATAAAATGATACTAGGATATCTACTGCCAATCACTTTCTTATTTTTATGATTAGGGCATACATTTGTATTACACTTCTGGGAAAGACTTCAACTAACATATAAGAGACCATTAGAGTAGTGCATCTCCTTAACAAGTAATCACTATAACTCATATGTAAATATTAACTATATTTACTGGTTAGACTGTTTTTTCATATTCCAGACTCTTAACTATTTCAATGCTTCTGAAAATTTCATTTAAACATTAACTGTAAGGCAGATCTGAGGGTGTTTGTTTGTTGCTGGCTCTGGGCTTGAATTTATGGAGTTGGGAGCTGTCCCTGAGTTTTTGTGGTCAAGACTAATACTGAACCACTTTAATCCATAGCTCCATGTCTAACTTTTTGGTGCTTAATTGTAGATAAGAATCTCACAACTTTTCTATTTAGGCTGGCTTCAAATTGTGATACTCAGTTCTCAGCCTCCTGAGTAGACAGAATTATAGGCATGAGCCACCTGTCTCAATGCTTTCTTTTTAATATGAGAAAGCCCTTATCTTTCCTTTGTCTTTGAGAGATGAATATTTTTTAATGCACAATATTTTTGGTTAGAAGCTGTGTTTTACTTTCAGTACTTGTAATACATCATCCCACTTCCTTCTGGCTTGTAAAATTTCTACTGACAAATCTGATATCCTAGTTTTGAAGATTCCCTTATTAGTAACATATCATTTTTTCTGGTTGATGTCAAAACAAGCAGTCTTTTATCCTTGCTTATCTTCTGATTATGTTGTATATTCTGTGGATCAACATTATTTGAGCTTCATGGATCTGGAGGTCGTTATAATGTTTTTTTTGGTCAGTCGTGGGGCTTGAACTTTGGGTGTATGCCCTGTCCTTGAGTTCTTCAGCCCAAGTCTTCAAGTCTACGACTCTAGCCCTTGAACCACAGTGTCATTTCCGATTTTCAGTGATTAACTGCAGCTAAGAATCTCATGGGGCTGTATCAGCCTGTCTTTACACTTTGATCCCCAAATCTCAGTCTCCTGAGTAGCTACCATTACAGGCATGAGCTACTGGCACCAAGCTATAATTTAGTTTGTCATATTCTACTCATTACCTGCTCATAGGTCTGCATCTTGAATTTCATCCTAAATTCATCCTATTTACAGTAGTGATCCTTCCTTCCTTCCTTCCTTCCTTCCTTCCTTCCTTCCTTCCTTCCTTCCTTCCTTCCTTCCTGCCTTCCTTCCTTTCTTCCTTCCGTCCCTTCTTCCTGCTCTCTCTCTCTCTCTCTCTCTCTCTCTCTCTCTCTCTCTCTCTCTCTCTCTCTCTCTCTCTCTCTCTCTCTCTCTCTCTCTCCCTCCCTCCCTCCCTCCCTCCCTCCCTCCCTCCCTCCCTCCCTCCCTCCCTCCCTCCCTCCCTCCCTCTCTCTCTCTCTCTCTCTCTCTCTCTCTCTCTCTCTCTCATCTCTCTCTCTCTCTCTCTCTCTCTCTCTCTCTCTGTCTCTCTCTCTCCCCCCCCCCATCCTGATACTGAACTCTGGTCTGGTATTGGGAATTGTCCCTGGGGCCTTTTTGCTCAAGGCTAGCACTCTACAACTTGAGCTACAGTATCTCTTAACAGCATTTTCTGTAATTAATTAGAGATAACTCTCTAGGACTTTCCTGTCTAGGCTGGTTTCCAACCATGATATTCATATCTCAGCCTCCTGAGTAGCTAGGATTACATGAATAAGCTACCAGTATCTGAACAACAGAAATCTTGCAAGCCCAACAATTTGACATTTTCTCATATTGATATTGATATTTTGTTACTTCAAATTTCTGCATATAGTTCTGATGGATTTGATCAGTAAGGTACAGCTGAAATAAAGCTAATTAATGTTTGAGGCTAGATTGGATAACATGTAATTGAGAATACTAAGTCCATTTGGGCTGCTATAACATAGTACTTTAAATGAAAATGTACATAAACAATTGATATTTTTCACAGCTCTGTAGGATATAAAATCTAAGATCATGATGCCAATATATTCAATGTCAGGAAAGTGGCAGATTCCTGTCTCATATACTGTCTTCTCAGTGCTCACACATGGGATAAAAGAAGTTAGGGAGCTTTCTGATGTATCTTTTTTATTTCCATCCATGAGCTATCTCTGTTCATAGTCTAATTGCCTTCCAAAACCTTTATTTCCTGTTAATATCATATGGGTGGTTCAGATTTCAACCAATGAGATTTACAGTTATAAAAATTCACTTCACAGTAAATATTTTCTCTCTGAAGGCCTTCTCAGAATTCATTTGTCAGGATTTTTAGAAAAGTCGGTTTCCATGAAGAAACTATATGTTTGTGTTATGCTTGAAAAATATGGATGAACAGAGACTTCAAATTATTCAGTACAGCTACCAGATGTGTGAATAAAGCAGGCAGCAAGTAATTCCAACTCTCAGTTAGTGAATTGCTCCAAGTTCAGAGGCCTCCTTCCAGCAAAGGCCTCGAATGAATTATTTTTACTGTGCCAAATCCAAACTACTGGCCTGCAGAGTTCATGAGAATAGTATGGTTATTATTTTGCAACACTAAAGTTTTCTTTGTTTTTACTTGGGCCTATAGCAGATGTACTATGTGGGCATCAATGAATGCTGGTGTACAGCTTTTTCCTTTTCTGGAAAATTAACTACATAAAATGAATTACATTGCATGGGAAATTGCATCTCTCTATCACTTCAATGCAACTCTCAGCCAATGAATGACAGATACATGTACATAGAGCTATAAAATAGCCCCTTAACCTTGTAAAAGAGACATATGGCTGATGTTCAAGAGCCCATTTACCATGGATTTGGTCAAGACTAAAATTGACCTGAGAGCACACCATCACTTACTTTTCACTTATTTGTGCTTCCTTTGCTTAGTATGTTTTTCTTGAAGAAACCTCTCTAAATAAATCACGTTTCTAAATTCCTGTCTCAGGCTATACTTCTCAGGAACTTAACCCAAGACAGTGCCTCTTGACTTGAGTTCTCTCTTTTGAAGAGTTCTGCCTCCAGTATCATACACGGCAAGCTCATTCAATGTTTTTTTTTTCTTTCTAGTTTAATTGTCATGTAATATTACAAAAAGAATTCCCTCTTCAAATTAATGTCCATCCTCTCTTTAATACATTTGCATCACATTATGCTATTGCTTTATTCATGGACTGTTTCTCAATACAATATCCTAAACTTAGTGATTTAATGTTAATATAGTGTCTCTAACTCTTTTCCTTCCACTGAGTATGGGAATGTGCCACTTTTCTGTTATTTTTGCATTCTCAGTCAGTGATTATGCTTCAAGTATGATTAGAAACAAACCTTCAGTAAATATATGTTGAATAACTTATGAGTATAATGATAGCATTCATAATAGAATAATGCATGGAATGATATATTTTAAGCAATATATGTATATTAGTTAAGTGGTGAAAGTTTGACGCTCTCAAACTATGTTATCAAAAATAGGTAACACCCATAAAAGTAGTGCCTTCAAAGACATTCCCATTTTAATTGAAAAGCTATTCAAAGTATCCATGGAACAATATTTACTAAGCAAATTAGGAATATTAGTTATAACTCCTATAGAACTTAATCGAGTAGTCATTTTCATATGTATAAACACAAAAATAGAATGGAGGAAATTCCCTAAAGTTTACAATGCATATAAGTGAATAATCATATTACTGTTGTTTTAATTTCATCTCTGAACTCTCTTATTATTATTCTAGGTTATCTAGATTCCATAATGATGAGTTTAATATAAACTATCAATTAAAGCATACTTAAGAAGTTATAGTATGCCAAGTGTGTTTGGACAGTTAGAAATACAATGTGGGAATATATTATTATATGTTAAAGGAATATTAGGAATGTGATTCTTTGTTCAATCGCCATATGTTTGCATGAGGCATTTTTGAACATAGTTATCCTCTTTCACCGTTTCCACTTGCTCTCCCACCTCTTATTAATAATAATACCTCAGGTAGGGGATAGTTCAACTTCTTAATATTCTTTTTATTTTTTTTCAATTTTTTGGCCAGTCCTGGGCCTTGAGCTCAGGGCCTGAGCACTGTCTTTGGACTTTCTCAAGGCTAGAGCTCTACCACTGGAGCCACAGCACCATTTCTGGCTTTTTTCTATGTATGTGGTACCGAGGAATCCAACCTTGGTCTTTGTGCATGCTAGGCAAGCACGCTACCATTAGGCCAAACTCCAGGCTCCTAATATTCATTTTTGCTCAGTTTCATACTAATTATTCAAAGTGAATTCACCATGACATTTTACACAAGTGTGTGCTGTATTTTAATCAGATTATGTGTGGTTATGTATCTATTTAATTTTTAGTTGTAGCATGCACATATGAGAGAAAATATGTGACCTTTAACCTTTAGCTTAATATGATTATCTCCAGATGTTGAGACTGGTTTGGGGAACATAAAATGGGATTTAGAAGAGGGATATAGGGGTAAATGTAGTCAAGGCATATTTTGGGTGTGAATGGATATGAATTCCCCTTGGAGAACCCACTGATGTTAATAAAAACTTAAAAATTAATGTTTTTGGAATTAAGGAATTCTGGGAATTCAGAGAAGTCTCTCCATGTGTGACTTGAGTTAAAAATGTAAAATAGCTGACTCTGCTAAGAATGAAGGATAAAAGGAATTGCACTTATCATTTTAAAAAGTGGGTTTTTTTTAATCAGTCATGGGGTTTGAACTGTGGGTTTGGATTCTGTACCTGAGCATTTCAGCTCAGTATACTGTCCTACCCCTTGAGTCACAGCCCCACTTCATTTTTTCTAGTGATTAATTGGAGATAAGTGTGTCACATTCTTTAGTGCCCAGACTGACTTTGAACCTTGATCCTCAGATCTAAGCCTCTCAAGTATCTAGGATTACAGACATGAGCCACCATGCCCGTCTAAAAAAGTGTTTTTTAAAAAGTTATTATCATTAAATAGTTGGTTTTTTTCACTGAGATAGAAAAAGCAATAAAAGAATTCATATGGACCCACAAAAGGCCAGAAGCACAAAACCAATACTGAGCAAAAAACAATTCCAGACATCAAACTATACTATAGAACTCTAGTAATGAAAACACTTTCACACTGGCACAAAATAGGCTTGAGAAACAATGGAACAGACTAGAAGACTCCCAAATAAATCCATAGACCTATACCCATCTCATATTTGATGAGGGAGTCAAAAATACAATGGAAAATATCCAATTGATTTCCATACGCAGAAAACTGTTACTAGATCCCCGTCTCTCACATTGTATTAATATCAGTTCAAAATGGAACAAATTTCTCAACATGAAATTTGACCTGAAACCATGCAACTGCAACAGGTAGGATACAATAAGACTTCTTGGCAAAAGCAGGAATTTTCTGAGTCTAATTTTAGGGGCTCAGCAATCAAAGAAATGACAAATATGAGTACTTCAAACTAAGAAATTTCTGCATGGCAACAGACATAGGCAACAAGCTAAAAGGATAGCCTATAGAATCAGAGAAATTATTTGCCATCTATACCTCATTTAGGGTTTTACAGAAATTGTAGTAACTTCTTACCATTTATCCTAATGTAGTTTCAGACACTGGAGTCTTAAGAACATAGTAATGATGTATTTACCAGCTGTGGCAAAGAAACTCCACATTTTTCAAGTGCTATATGCTTCAAAACCACTTTTTTGCTGGATATTCATATTTCATGTTTCATCTGTTACTTATGACAGTCAAAAATTCTTTGTAAAATAATTTCTACAAATATAAAATTTGTGATTATGCTTCAATGACAGAATCTCCTTTTGATGAAAAAAAACATCTCTTACAGAGTCAATGTTTTGTTGATTTCTTACACAAAGCATAGACCCTTTCATGCATACTTAATGTAACATGTTAACATTTTTTTCAATTGCATAATTGCTCACACAAAAACCTGATTTTACATTAATGTTACAATTTACTTAAACTTTAATTTTGTGTGCTGCTGTCTTTGTCTTTCATTTATCTTGATTCTCTGGGACTCTATCTACTATTTTCTCTGAATCATTTTACTTGTTGAATTTGTACACACTTGATGTTTGTATGAAGTTATATTTTTTTATACTTAAGTTGTTATATAAAACTTGCCATTTAACAAATTAGCTTATGAGTATGACATATTTTATAAGGATATTAGAAAATATTGAATTCCCTATACATATTTGGTCAGTAATGTCTTTTTATTGTATCTTGTACTTACTTCCAGCAGTTCAACTGCTTTACTAGTAAGAAGTTACACAGTAGATGTAGAAAAGTAGACAGAGAAGATGTCAAATAGAAAAAAAAACAGTTCAACTTATGAAACCTTGGAAAGTAATATAAGTTATTATAAGTCTGAGTTAGTTTTTGTTAAAGTTTTTCCTTTTAACTCTGATAGCAACTTGCATTATTGCTTTTCTTATTTCATCAGTAATCCATGCTGCTTAGTTTAGCTTTGAGGCCTCTTGTACTTTCATGATAGATTCGATGTGCTTGTGAAGGATTCCCAGAAATGACCCTTCAAAGTTTATTTTGAAATCAAGTTTTATGTGTGTAATAGTTTTGTAGTAACAGCATTTAGGAAGAAATTCAGGAGAAGTTTGAGTTTCAGGGCAAATATGTGATGAGATATTGTCTTAAAAAGTTTATTTTTCATTTATATTTTATTTTAAGAAAATTTCCTGAGGAAGAAGAGAAAGGACATTGATGGAGGTGGTGACACTGATCAAAATGCATTTTATCAATACAAGGATATGTTAAAATGGAATGTGTTCTGGGCCAGGAGTTTAGCCTAGTGGTAGAGTGCTTGACTAGCATGCATGAAGACTGGGGTTCGATTCCTCAGTACCACATACATAGAAAAAAGGCAGAAATGGTGCTGTGGCTCAAGTGGTTGAGCTCTAGCCTTGAGAAAGCTCAAGGATAGTGCCAAGGCTCTGAATTCAAGGCCCAGGACTGGTAAAAAATTAAAAACTGCAATGTGTTCTCTATACCAATAATTGATGATAATAAAAGACAATAGGGATGACCTAGGTAGTTCACTGAACAGATTAAAAGTAGTGTGCCAGGGCCGGGAGTTTGGTCTAGTGATAGAGTGCTTTCCTAGCATGTGCAAAGACCAGGGTGTAATTCCTCGGTACCACATACATAGAAAAAAGCCAGAAATGGTGCTGAAGCTCAAGTGGTAGATCTCTAGCTTTGAGAAAGTCCAAGAACAGTGCTCAGGCCCTGAGCTCAAGCCCAGGAGTGGCAAAAAAAAAGTAGTGTACCATTCAGAATGAGAACTCAGGGGAGTTAATGGCAGTTTTTCTATATGAGTTACCTCAATCCTTGTCAGAAGTTTATCTTTGGAAAACAAAAGAATTATCTCCTTTGGATTTGGAGTACCCTTGGATAGAATATATGACTAGAACTTAACTGATTCAATAAAAATAAATCATTGAGATACCATGTAACTCTAAGCTGTCACTCATAAAACTTTTGCTTTTCAAGAACTGAGGACAGAAACATATTTGCTCTGCAAGACTAAGCTATGATCCAAAGAACTCAGTTTTTATTCAAAAGTATGTCCAATATAGGATCCTTATATAGATGCCCAGTGGAAGTAAGTTAAGAAAAAGGACAGACAACCCTGTCACACTTTGGGGTGTATTTGCAGAATAATGAGTAATCTGTATCTGCAGAATGTGAAGATAAAGCATCAAAGGTTGTTAGGTCTCAAATGAGAGTATGTATATATATATATATATACATATGTATACAGATGCAAATATACACACATATGAAATGATCCTCTTCCAAAGCAAAATGAAATGCTTTTTAAATTAAAAATTTCAAAATAGGGCCAGGAGTTTGGCCTAGTGGTAGAGTGCTTGCCTAGCATGCACGAAGACCCAGGTTCAATTCCTCGGTACCACATACATAGAAAAAAGCCTGAAATGGTGTTGAAGCTCAAGTGGTAGAGCTCTAGCCTTGAGAAAGTCCAAGGACAGTGCTCAGGCCCTGAGTTCAAGCCCAGGATTGGCAAAAAAAATTCAAAATACTATTAATTCTATCTTTCATAAAAAGTTTTATCCATTGCATTTTTTACATTCCTTTTGCCATTGGACATTTATTATTTCTTCTTCCTTGTTTGATATAGTAAATACGCTCATAAAAGAATGCTACTCTTTTTATCTTTTCATATACCTAGCACATTGTAAGTATTGCAAGCAAATTTAGAGGTTTTGAATAATTTTCTTATGTAATAGCAATAATTTGTCTCAAACTACAGAATAAATATATTCTGAACTATTTGCATTGGTTCATTCTTATACTTCTAGTGACACAAGAGACAAAGTTTAAGAATATCATAGTTGATGATCAACTCGGAAAGTTTACCATATCCTATTTCAATCAATGAGAAGCTAGGTGTCCTACCAGCTATGTGTAAAGAGGACAACTAGAGTCCAGCATGGCTTGATACAGATGTAGCATGTACTTATTACCTGACTGCAACCACATCACCTTTACAATAAAAATTAAATGATTAAAATTATTAAAAATAATAATTAAAAAATTTTAGACATACAAAAGAGAAAAATCATTTTTGAAATATAACTGCTTATAAAATATCACCTATTTAGAATCAAGTATGAAACTTCAAGCATAATATCATAAATGAGTATTTTATAGACTTTTAATAATAGTATTGGAATTGTTTCTGGTTGTAAGTCTTGCTTTCCCCTCTAAGCACCCACCAGACAGTTAAGGATAGTCAAGATTTTCACATGTATGCATTCTTGTCTGTGTATTGTCTAAATCAAATGGAATAATTTCTGTTCTAATAACAGAATAAAATCAACTATTTCTATGTGAGAGACATTATATTCTTCTGAAAGTTAAGTTTTTGGAAAATTTCAACTTGTCTCTCTGTTAAAAAAATCCTCAGAAAGGAGATTACTCATTGACAAAATAGGGTTAGTTAAAACTTTTGTGAAAAGTCATAGACTACATTTTACATTTATATCCAGGCCTGAATTATCCATGCTGATTATCTGCTTGATCTAGATTGCTAGGTAATTTCTCTCATTGTGAGCAGCTTCTTTTCATGCTGATCATATTCACATAAGCAAAATGATGGGCTACCCTTCTAACCCACATGATTATTTTGCCTGTCTTTATGATCTGTATAGTTTATTGCATGATTATTTCAGCAGTGACTAGCTGAGCAAATTTTGAAGATGGAATTATGGAGTCTGCTGTGTCACAATCTGTGCATATACACATTCAACCTGTGAACTGTTTGTATTTTACTCTTGGATTCCATATTATTGTTTTTTCCTCTGTATAATGAAGAATGAAATGGACATTTAATTCCCAGTGTGCTATATGCTGTGAAGATAGAGTAGTTAAAACTAAATGTTTCACAGTTTGTAGTACTTTATTAATAATGATGATCCAGTTACATATTTTGCATCAATCAAATGTGAGTCAGTATAATTTATATTCAGTTTATTGCCCACATATTTTATTAGTATCATCTAGTTGTATAAGTGTTTTTCTCATCTACATATCCATATATACATAAAATGTATCTTGATCACACTCTTTCTTTCCCTCAATCCATCTCCCTTTCCCTCAAAAAGCTTCTCTGTTTCATTTTCACATGTATACATATTTTCATCATATTCACTCTCCCTTATCTTCTGTTTCCCTCCCTGTTCTGATTATTACTCACGTGTCAGACAGGCATATTTTACATTACTGTCATTCAAATTTTTTGGTGCATTTTAACTGTTCAAAGGCGTTTCACTGAAGTTTTCACAATGCATATACAGTATTTTAACCAGATAGAAATCCCCTAATGTTTATTTTCCTCATTTCTCTATTATTTAACAGCTTTCAGTGAGTTTTAGTTTGTTATTCCCATTCACAGAGACAATCTATTTTGATATTGTTCACCTTCTAACATTCTATTTCCTAACATTTCAAATGAAAAATTTCATTTTAACTACCACTACAACATTTTTATTGTATTTGAAAAATAAATTTAATTGTAGGTATTACAAATGGAATAATTGAGCATTGTTATAGATTTTCTAAGCAATAGTTCTACTTTTTAAAGCAACACTTTCAATGCTTATACAAATTTTAAGGCTACTCTATGCTTGAGAGCAGGTAAATATTTTCAGTTGCCTTTAATTTTACTATGTTTATATTTTCCCCTTTTATATATTTGGATGGAGCCAGGAATATGTAAGTATATATTTGTGTGTAGCCTTTTTCTTATGAAACTATTCTTCCTAAGATCATTTTCACATTCAGTTGTTTATATTCTTTCAAGTTTTAAAAGTAAATTACTTAAAGGAAGAGGATATCTACAAAACATTAGAACATTAGATATATATGTATTTACATTTTTAAATATACTTTTTGCAATTAATACAAGGATTACATTATATTCTCCAGATAGAAGGTGCATACTTCACAAATATTGATAACCTTTTTCATGTTTTGGTCCCCATTTCCCTCCCCCCACCCCTGCCCTCCATCTTGTTTTCCTCCCTTCCCTATCCCATTTTAAATAACCAAATAAACATATATACAATACATCAGATAACAAGGTAAGATACTGTGACAATATGAGATAACCAAGGGACAGCAAAAGAGATGAGAAAAAAACATAGTACATTAAGGACATCAGTCACACACTATATGGCTCTAGTTTCTATATCCTGGAGATCCTTTCATTTAGCGTCATCCTATATGGACTTATGTATCTGCTAGGAGAGCACAAGATTTCTATTTATATGACAAATGAGGGAAACCATTGAGCCTAGGTTCCTTTGGCTTACTTCACTTAATATGATTTTTTTCTAAGTCTTTTTATTTCCTTACAAATGGGGTGAAATTGTTCTTTCTGATGGCAGCATATAATTCCATTGTGTATAAATACCACATCTTGTTGATCCATACATCAACTGAGGGACATCTGGGTTGGTTCCATATCTTTGCTATGGTAAATAGTGCTTCAATGAACATTGTTGTGCTAGTGGATTTATTATGTCCTTGTTTCTGGACGATTGGGTAAAGGCCAAGTAGTGGAATTGCTGGGTCATAGTCTTTTGAGGAACTGCCATACTGCTTTCCATAGTGGTTGAATGAGTTTACACTCCCACCAACAGTGTAGTAGTGTTCCTTCTTGGCCCCATTTTAATTGTTGTGGATTTGTAAACCATACTTTTATTATTTAGCTAGTAGAATGTCTATCAAGTTGGCAAGGAATGATTGAACTTTAAAAAAAATACTGAGGTTTAAACTGAGAAAACTTGTTTGAACAGAGCATTTGCTAGGTAGGCAGTCTACCACTGGTGCCTCCAACCCTATTTTACTTTAGTTATTTTTTGGGTAGGATTTCTCATTTCTTCCTAGGGATAGCTTGAGATCACAGTCCTTCTTCTATCTGTGGCATCCTGTATCAAGGAGATCATCATGGAGTGGGGGGAGGGGGAGGGAATGCTCAGGATATAGAAATCAGTACTGTATTATGAATACTTGATTCCCTTTTTTATTAAATAATTTATTAACATTGAGTTTACATCATATTTCAAATGACATATTTAATAAACAAGAAAGTATTCAAGAAGGGAAACTGTATATACAACCACTGGCACTTAGATTTTACAACATAATTAAAATTAGGCTGAGGTTTGTGTGATATAGATACATTTTTTTAACATTTTCTATTTTCCATTACATTTTTTCATTATTCCAATGCAACTACTGTGTTTATGGATAGATTGAAGACTGATGTGGATTCAGGTACACTGCTGTTTACAATTGCACAAAACACAAGTGTCCAATTCAAATGAGATTTTGACTTTCTTGTTAGTTGTTCCTTGTTATGAGTCTGTGTGCTCTCTAACTTTAAAGTTTCAGCTTCTAATCATAGATAAATAATGCTCCAAACTGTAAAGTTATGATTAATCTATACCTTTATAACTGCAGAATGATACTGATCTCATCTTTGTGGTCAGTTTCATTACTCCTGGAATGGGATTGGGCATGAGTCATCCTAACAGAAGATTTCACAAAAAAAAAGAATCAAGAAAGAATGAAAGGGCAGAGGAGGGAAGGAGGAAGGAAGTTGGAGATACACACACATTTGTTTGCATCTGTAAGCCCACTGGGGAAAGGACATATACTAAGAATGAGAGACTGTATTCTAAAGCCATTAATGAAAAAATTAGTTCAGAATCATTTTATATATATATATTTTTTTTCCAGAGCTGAGGTTAGAACTCAGGGCCTTGCACTTTCCAGGCAAGCTCTCTTCCACTGAGCTAAATAAATCTGCAGTCCCCAGAATCATTCATTATGTTTTATAGAGCAATTCATATATAATACCACAACAATTTAAATTTCAGTGTATATATTAAATATTATAAATATGCAATAAGGTAAAAATAAACTGCATTTTTACATTTGGATTTCTGATAAACATGGCAAAGCCTGCATCAGTAGGAAGTAAAAAAATCTGCACTGCTGTTGTTAGAGAGCAATAAATAAGCAAATAAAAAAAAATCTGTGGGATGAATGCTGGCGGCTCACACCTGTCATCCTAGCTATTGACACAGTTGAGATCTGAGGACTGAGGTTCAAAGTCAGCCCAAGCAGGAAAGTTCCTGAGACTGGCCTGTGCCTCCAAGTGGTAGAATGCTGGTACAGTCCAGGCCCAGAGTTCAAGTACCACAGCTGTGAAAAGAAAAATCTGTGTGATCTTATGACTTTTTTTCAGTTGTTTCAGATGCATAGGGTCCACTGTTAAAAAAGAGTTTTGCCACATACAAAAAGAACCTAGGGCAATTGAGTGTGTGAAACTAAGGAAAAGCAATTCCTGAAAATGGAAGAGCGTGGAAGGATGGGTGGTGTCAAGGAAATAACTAATCTACAAAAGTGTTCTGGAACATTCAAAGGCTCAGGTGTAGAAAGGTTTATAACCATGTTTCTTGCACAACTATAAACACATTTCCAATATAGTATTTAATAAAATTATACCAGAGCCAGTCACTAGTTCAAAGGTTATTCAAGAAATCACGCTGTTATGAACAATAATTGATACTGAAACACATATATACTGAAATGTAAAACTGGTTCACATGGAAGAAATCAATTGAGTTTTTACTAGATAAACTTCATTTGTTTTATTGACAAATCATTTACATTGCGATTGTTTTTCTACAAAGAATATTCATAAGAACACTCATTTACTAGGAAAGGAAGAGTAATCCATATTATCGGAAAATCAGAAATGTGTGTTTCTAAAATGACAGGTTTCATTTGAAGGTACTCAAGTATCTTTGGAGAACTGGAGAAAAGTTGTCATTGGAAAAATATTTACGAAAAGTTTTCAAAACTTTGGAAAATGGAAATTAATGTATAAGTTTAAGATATTATTGATAGTAACCTTTCACAACTCTACAAATTCTGAAAAATATGGTAAATAGATAAGTGATACCAGTAATTTTTTGTAATCAAGGTATCCATGCTGTGTTGTACATACACATGTACAAAATGAATAGGAACAAAATATAAATTTCCTGGTAAAAGTGGTATGAGAATAGACATTCTAAGGTATGTGTGTAAGTCTAGAAGAGGTATGGATTTTTTTCATAGTACTGATAGTATGAGTTGAATAGATATATTTATATACATTTATCCATATATATGTAGTGATATCCATATACATACATACACACTTAGATATGTATATATACACACACATATGGATAGAGAAATCACAACTGTCCTTCTGAACTGTCCTTTTACTATTGGCAAAATCAGTGTTGAATGACTAAGACTGCCTTTTTTTTGGTCCAGATTTCATTTCCCAGCACAAGGATATAGAATAGCATATTTATTTTTCATATTCCTTGGGTTGTACAAATCATATTATTACAAGTTGAGAATTCTAGCTATATTCTGCATCATTTAAACAAGATGGTTATAATCAGAGAATCAAGTGTATATTACCTTACATCAACTCTGCAAGATAGTGACCTATAAGACATAGGAGCAAATTACACAGCCATGAATATTACTCTATGTATAATTTGTACATATGCTTACTTCTCTGTCTTCTGTGAATCATATAGAATTTCACATGCATGTGTTTGTAAAGTTCTAGTTTTCAAATGCATGCAGTAAAGGGGCAGAACCCTCAGGTGTTTACAAAGTTAGCTCTAAGAATTTAAGTGACGGGCAATAGCAAAGAGATTTCTTTCTATTCAAACTGTCGACATAGAGTACCTGAGAAGAATGAATCAATTAATAAACTTAATCCTTTCTATGCCTTTACAATATACTTTTATTTTTCAAAATGATGCTGCTGATGTTTTCAATAAAATTCCCATGTTCAGCAAATTTTGTCATCAAATATAATGAGTAACAGCCTATATTAACAATTTTCCATGTCTGTATTTGATAAATTGAACTTGTTTACAAAATGGTTGGCACTGTAAGAAGCTCACTCAGCAAGTATGGATGAGCATAAGAGTTTTTTCTGGCACTATAAATCATGACATCAGCATAACTTAAAAATACGAAATCTTGAATTTTTGCATATTATGAGTAAGGACACACAACAAAACAGTAAGGTTCCGAATAGTGTTCTCTCTCTCTCTCTCTCTCTCTCTCTCTCTCTCTCTCTCTCTCTCTCTCTCTCTCTCTCTCTCTCTCTCTCTCTCTCTCACACACACACACACACACACACACACACACACAACTTTCAGAGTAACTGTAACCTTCCCTCTGCTTCTTAAAATGTACACTATCAAATGCTTAATACATACACATTTATTTTGAAAATTAGTGCAAATGCCTAGGATATCTTACTTCCAGTAATAGAAGCCAAAATTTATTTAACTATGACTTACCTATTACAATTGTCACATTTCTCATATTACTCTCAATTTCTTCCTTGAAAGATCACCACAATTTAGAAGTTCAAAATTTTCAGGCATTGCAAATTAAATTGAGGGAAAATAATATATGTTAATATTTTCAAGCAGAAAGAGCCGCGTTGGTTGGTTTCTAATTTCCTAAGTAAATGTAGCTCTGGTATTAGTGGCCTATAGTCTGCCCTCCCTATCTGTGTAATAATGTGCTCGGTTAGACTGAGTTAGCAAGGTGATCTTGCATTCTGACACTCTAAAGCCTCTAAGTAATTACAGAATGTTGCCATCGAAATTTGCCAACAAGGGTCTCAAATTGGTGTATGAAATCAGAGTAAAGACAGGGCAAGGAAGGTCACAGAATCTACATTTTTAAGTGTTAATTAAAATATTTTCTGACACAAACACACAATTTTCTTCCTGGCCTGAGTTCATTTCTTTTTCGTTTGAAAAAAAAAGCTATTATAACAAGCATCCTCTCTGAAAACAATTGTGATATTTTAAATTGCCAAATCAAAGGAGTAAACAAGGAATAAGAACATCTTTTCTTATAGTTCCTTTTCAGTATTAACAACATGATGTTAGAAATGATGACAATAAGTTCATATATGACAAACCTCCAAAAGTTACACGGTAGCACTTTCCACTCTAATATTACCATCTGTTAATATTATACATAGTAATGGGTAAGATGATAATCATTGATGACTAACAAAGATTTAGGAGAAAGATGATAATGTCAAAGCACATTGAAAATGACAAAAACATATACTTCGAACAAATCTGAGAGTAGTCAGAGAATAATTTCATCTATTTAACAACAGGAGTTCCTCTTATGTCATATTAAATCTGTTAGTTTGATATATCACCTTGCTGTATTGCTAAGGCTGGCGTGGGATTTGCTATGTAACTTGTCATGTTTTTGAAATCACTATCCTCCTGCCTCAGCCTCCTAAGTGCAGGAGTACAGATGTGTGCTATCATACCTATCTCTAATAGAAAAGCTTTTGCCTTTAGGCAAATATTGATCTCACAGTTATGAAAGCCAAATGAGCTTAATAGTACAACAAAAAGAAATCCCTTTCTTTAGGTAGTTTTCCAAAAGAAATGATTAAAATATCTAAAAAGTAAGTAGCCAAAAGGCCATTCAGAAAATCTGAGAGAAGGGATCAGTATAAATTAAGTCTTCAAACCCATATATTTAGCAGTGTTAATTTAGTTTAGCAAATTATTAATAATTTGCCAGGTACCTGAACTTAAAAATAGCATTAATTATACCATTGTAAGGTAACGTAGTAAATATCTCAGTAAATTATCTCAATTTAGTTATTTTTATTTGAAAAAAATAGACTAATACTTGTTTGGTTTTCACATTTTATTTTTCATACATTTTCCAGCATTTTTCTTTTTTTCATATATTTTTATTGCAATTAATAGAAGGGTTACATGATATTTGCCAGTTAGATGGTGCATTAATTCCCATACATTGATACCCTTTCACATGTCTTGGTCCCCATTTCCCTCCCCCTCACCACAACCCCTCATCTTGTTTTCCTCCCTTCCCTATCCAATTTCAAATAACCAAATACAAATATATCCAATATATCAGGTAACAAAGTGAGATACTGTAACAATATGAGGGACAGCAAAAGAGATGAGAGATAACATAGTACCTTAAGAAAAACAATCATTCTTTATATGGCTTATGATTCTATATCATAGAGATTCTTTCATTTAGCGTCATACTATATGGCCTTTTGTGTCAAGGTTTTGCTCGATTGCAAATCTCTGCTAGGAGAGCCCGTGGGAGTGCAAACTCATGCCAGCGTTTTTCTTATTAATTTTTTTCATCAGATGTTGGACTTGAACTCTGGGACTGAGTGATGATTTCACCTCAAGGCTAGTGTTCTAACACATTGAGTCACAGTGCCACTTAAGGATTCCTGGTGGTTAATTGAAGATCAGATTCTCAGACTTTTGTGCCTGGGCTGGCTTTGAACCACAGTCCTCAGATATCAGCCTCCTGATTAGCTGGATTACAGGTGAGAGCCACTGGGATTTTAACCTGAAGGAGAACATGAGATTCATGTTATTGCCAGATAACAGTCTTTGATGATAATAGCAATTCATAAGGGTGATATTTACAGAGCTCTTAATTTATCAATTTGTACAAAAGCCAAAGCTATTCTTTGAAGTGGATGCTATTAGTATTTCTAGATCACAGAAATTAATGTGAAAGCACATACATGGTAACTAATAAACATACTAACGAATGAAATTGTGAAGTACGATTACAGACTGTGCTCCAAACATCAAATTTCCAAAGCGGAAGCACGGAAAAATGTGTATAAAATAATTTTATGGCGCCTGAATGTTGCCATAATTTGCCAGATATGTCTTTCATGGACGAGGCAGGACAGCGTAGTAGAACTGTGCCAGGGATATTTGCTATCTCGTTGTATAAAATAGTCCATATATATATCTATTCAACTGTTATCTGACCATATTTGTAAAAGGAGTTTTTTTATTTGCTTTTAAGGCTTTTGTTATTATTTTTCTTCCATAGCCTTCCCAGATTGCAGTTTGTCAGGAAAACAAACTGCTCTTGAAGTCTTCATTTATGTTACTGAGCATAAGCTATCTTGTTATTTCTAAACACACTTATTGAACTAACTTCATTGTGGTTCAACAAAATATTCAAAAGGATAATTTTTGTGTGTTGATTATGAATATTTTCATTAAAATGAGCTGATTTGAGCATATTTGGAATGTAACTATTATATAAAATGCTATAACTAAGCATATTAATTGTTGAACAAAATTCCTATTAACCTGTATATACTATATTGAATGAATTATATGTAATTGTATATAAATATTTTGACCAAGAGGATAGAGAGGGAAGTAGAATTACACTGTATATAGAACATAAATTACTGAAGAATATAAATCTGGGAAAGTTGGAGAAAACCATGGGAAGGGGTAAAAATATTCGAGATGTACCCACTACCTTATGTATGTTACTGTAACTCCTCTATACACCACCCCGATAATAAAATTGAAAAGAAAAAGAATGAAGAAAAGAAAAAAAATAATGAGGCATCATAGAAAACCAATTTAGCGATTTTACAAGGATTTTGAAGTTAGAAAAGGCTGTTGTTTTTTTCATAAATTTTTTATTGTAATAATAGAAGTGTTATATTATATTCACCAGATAGAAGGTGCATTACTTCACAAACATTGATACCGTTTCTCATGTCTTGGTCCCCATTTCCCTCCCCCTAACCCCGCCCCCCTCATCTTGTTTTCCTCCCTTCCCTATCTGACTTCAAATAAACAAATATGCATATATACACTATATCAGAAAACCAGGTGGAATACTGTAACAATATGAGATAACCAAGGGACAGCAAAAGAGATGAGAGATAACATAGTAGATTAAGGACAACACTCATTATATGGCTTTTGTTTCTATATCCTGAGGTCCTTTCATTTAGCGTCATTCTATATGGCCTTATGTATCTAGGTTTTGTTCTATTGTAAATCTCTGCTAGTAGAGCCCACGGTTTCTACTGATTATGACAAATGAGGGAAACCATTGAGCCTATGTTCCTTTGAGTCTGGCTTACTTCACTTAATATGATCTTTTCTAAGTCTTTCCATTTCCTAACAAATGGGGCAATGTCATTCTTTCTGACAGCAGCATAGAATTCCATTGTGTATAAATACCACATCTTGTTTATCCAAACATCAACTGAGGGGTATCTGGGTTGGTTCCATAACTTGGCTATGGTAAATAATGTTGCAATGAACATTGTTGTGCTAGTGGATTTAGTATGTCCTTGTTTCTGGATGATTGGGTAAATGCCAAGTAGTGGAATTGCTGGTTCATAGGGGAGTTCTAATGTTTTAGTCTTTTGAGGAACTGCCATACTGCTTTTCATACTGGTTGAACAAGTTTGCACTCCTACCAACAGTGTAGTAGTGATGCCTCCTGGCCACATCCCATCCAGCATCTGTTGTTATTAGATTTCTTGATCTTGGATATTCTAACTGGAGTGAGGTGGAATCTTAGAGTTGTTTTGATTTGCATTTCTTTTTTTTGGACTCCACTTACTTTGTTTAATATAAAATTCCAAATCTTTCCATTTCCTTAATAATGAGGCAATATAGAATGTATATCAATTTGTGAGAAGTAATACGCCAACTATCTGGCGAATGTAACTGTAACCCTTCTATACATTACCCCAACAATAAAAAATAAATAAAATAAAATAAAAAATAATCAGTATCTCTTTCCCCCCCAAAAGATTGAGGCAATATTATCTTTTTTCATATATTTTTATTGTAATTAATAGAAGGGTTACGTGATATTTGACAGATAGATGGTGCATTAATTCCCATACATTGATACCCTTTCACATGTCTTGGTCCCAATTTCCCTCCCCCCCACCACAACCCCTCATCTTGTTTTCCCCCTTCCCTATCCAATTTCAAATAACCAAATACAAATATATCCAATATATCAGGTAACGAAGTGAGATACTGTAACAATATGAGATAACCAAGGGACAGCAAAAGAGATGAGAGATAACATAGTACCTTAAGAACAACAATCATTCATTATATGGCTTATGTTTCTATATCCTAGAGATCCTTTCATTCAGCATCCTACTATATGGCCTTTTGTATCAAGGTTTTGCTCTATTGCAAATCTCTGCTAGGAGAGCCCAAGATTTCTACTGATTATGACAAATGAGGGAAACCATTGAGCCTAAGTTCCTTTGAGTCTGGCTTACTTCACTTAATATGATCTTTTCTGAGTCTTTCTATTTCCTAACAAATGGGGCAATGTCATTCTTTCTGACAGCAGCATAGAATTCCATTGTGTACAAATACCACATCTTGTTGATTCACTCATCAACTGAGGGACATCTAGGTTGGTTCCATATCTTTGCTATGGTAAATAGTGCTGCAATGAACATTGTGCTGGTGGATTTAGTATGTCTTTGTTTCTGGATGATTGGGTAAATGCCAAGTAGTGGAATTGCTGGTTCATAGGGGAGCTCTATGTTTAGTCTTTTGAGGAACTGCCATACTGCTTTCCATAGTGGTTGAATGAGTTTGCACTCCCACCAACAGTGTAGTAGTGATCCCTCCTGGCCACATCCCCTCCAGCACCTGTTGTTATTAGTTTTCCTGATCCTGGCCATTCTAACTGGAGTGAGGTGGAATCTTAGAGTTTTTTTGATTTGCATTTCTTTTATGGCCAGAGATGTCAAGCATTTCTTCATGTGTCTATAGGCCATTCTTATTTCTTTTTCACACCACACACACACACACACACACACACACACACACACACACACACACACACACACAACTACCACCACCACCACCACCACCACCACCACCACATGCCAAAGTCTTAGACTTAGGAACACAGTTACTGAATGTCTACATGAATTAACTCCAACAGAAACATGTCATCATCAGAGCTTTAGTAAGCCTCCTATGTTAGCCAGTCTTTTGTCACAATTTGTTCCTGAGGGAACTAAATGTCACTTGTGATACTGAGATCTGCCTATAACTGTTGTAAATTAATTGCTAAACTATAAAGTACTCCTGAGTCAGGTGAGCCCTTCTAGCAAATTGAAGTTTCAGGTTGAATATGGAGACCTTTGACATAGTAAGTAAATAGAAAATATGTTTAAGATAAAAATATAAATTTTATTATTTCATTATAATAGAGAGTCTATCTTTAGTGTGTATATGTGCCAATCTTGGAGGTTGAACTCAGGGCTTAGATGCTGTCCTTGAGTTTTTATGCTCAATCATTTGAGCCATGGTTAAACTTCTGGCTTTTTAGAGATTAATTGGAGATGAGAGTCTCATAGACATTTCTGCTCATCTTGGCTTTGAACCATGATCCTTAGATCTCAAACTCCTGAATAGTTAGGCTTAGAACTTTGAACCACCAGAGTCTATCATAGTCTTTTTAATCTTAAAAATCATTTGTGTGTTTTAAGTAAGGCAACCCATAGTAAGTTTACAGAAAATAAGCATTAAAGGCTAAAGTTAAAACTATTACGTTTTTAAAATTAAAAATGAATCTTTACAATGTTTCTTTTTTTTACATTTTTTCATATATTTTTTATTGTAATTAATAGAAGGGTTACATGGTATTTGCCAGATAGATGATGAATTAATTCCCATACAATGATACCCTTTCACATGTCTTGGTCCCCATTTCCCTTTACATTTCTTTCCATAGTATGTTTCAAAGAAATTAGAAAGACAACATCATGTTTAATATTTCTTTTTTTTTTGCCAGTCCTAGGCTTGGGCTTAGGACCTGAGCACTGTCCTTGTGCTTTCTCAAGGCTACAATATTCTCTTAAGGTTTTCTTGAGATATCTGATAGTACTTATGGCTATTTTGCTCATGCTGTATTCATACAAAATAGGCTTTCATAAGTAGAGCATAAATTAATCGATGACAGCAGCCCAACTTTAGGGTGGGAAAGTTAAAATATTCAAATTTATGTAATTTTTGAAGGTCATGTTATTTTTATTATATTAATGATTAAATGGGTCAACTAGAAATACATTTTCAAAACACGGTAATTTTAAAGTAAAAATTATATGCATCTAATTAAGCATTTTAATTAAGCAACTATATCTTCTGTTTCTTAGTAACAAAATAATTATTATTAATCATGCTTACATAATTTAGTCAGTTTCTCAGTTCTCTTTGTCTCTATTATCATGGAATTTTTTGTATACTAAGTTCAAGTTCAAGTGAAAACACTGGAACCAAAAAAGGACCAAAAAAACTTTCCCAATTCTCTTTATATTAGTGTAATGGAAAAATTTCTAATTACAATTTAAATTCCAAGTGAGTAAAACATTGATAATTTAAAGTATATTCTATATAATAAAAAGTGTCATAAAATGTTAATGCTTAATTGTCAAGCTAGAGGAAATTATTTTAACATTTACTAAATATTAATAATAATAGCTCTAAGGCAGAAATAACTTCAAGTTTAAGTTACAATGGGCCATAAATATGAGATAAATGAGACAAAGATAAATTCAAAATTCACTGAATTGAAAATGGAATCTGAATTATAGTTAAAATATACAATTGAAAAAATGTGAATCAAAACAACATGAAATCCAATTTCCCAGTATCCAATTGGGAAATGTAGGAAGGTGCAATAACACATTCAGTTGTTTAGACTTTGGAGAAAACAACCATTCTCATGCAATACTGGTGGGAATGTAAATTCATATTTTGTTGGCCATTTTGATAAGAACTAACCATAGTCTGCAGATATTTATATTTTGAAATAATAGCCTCTCTTTTATACATTTACTTTGAAAAGATGTATAAAAATATGAAACACGCATATTAAGTGTTATCAATTTAACAGTTTGTAAAATGGCAAAATAGGTTCCATTGTTCCATTGCATACCAGGGTGACTGTAGTTCACAATAATGTACAGTATATTTCAAAATAAATAGAAGAGTATATTTTAATATTCATATATATACATATATCAATTTGTCATTTTTGTATTTCTTACACATGTACGGTTATTTTGTGCCAAATTAAAATAAGGCACAAACTTTAAAAATAGAAAGATCTCAATGCATTTACACAAAAACTGACCAGAGGATGGTATCCTTTGGGGAGGAATCCAAAGGAATAACTTCTCTGAGCAACTAATGTACTGTTTGTCAAAATGAATACTAGGAAATACAATCATGTTTTGAAGGAGGGGCAAATGGAAGGCACAGGAATGAAGAGAGTAAAGGTGAGCAGATGCAATCATTGTACTCAATATACATTAGGTATAAAATGAACTATGATACCATGAGTAGAGATGGAAGGGGGAATTGAAGAAATGAAGGAAGAGGTGACATTGATACAAACACATAGAAAATAAATAGACAGAAAAAGAAGTTATGAATAAGGAAAGAGAACTCTGAAAAGAATCCTCAATATTATTTTGTAGTTTCCAATGTCGGTAAAATGCCATGAGTACTATGCAGATATTTGTATGCATGTATGTAATGTATCTCTAGATAGAAAGAATTAGAAATAAATAAATATGAGAGAATAACATACACATACACCGCACACACACACACACACACACACATACACACACACACACACAAACACATACATCTTAGCTCTGATGAAGGCGTTAAGTGCCTTGTCATCCAGAAATACTGCACAGATCTTAGTTTTAAAATACTATTTTCTAATTACATGAGCCAGCTATTATTGAGAAATTGTTGATAATAGTATAGAAGTGAAAAAATACAAAGTGAATCATGACTATCTTTGGCTTCAAGAAAATCAGAAAGTGCTCATATATTATAGGTTCATGATGAACTATGTAAAAGCTATAGCTTGCTGGAGAAACTAATGGCTAAATGTGGAAATAAATATTTATGACTCCATATTGATGTAAACAATAGGAAAGAGTAAGAAAGATGTCTTTTTTGTACTAGTCTTTTTATTCAATTAATGAATAAAAAAAACATGATGACCTGAGAAAAATCACAATTAGATAACTGTCACAGTAATTCAAGGAAGAATCATTATTACTGAAATTGCTGATTGAAAAATATGAGAAACAGAGTAGTCACATGATAACTCCATAAAACACACACTTGTTTTTTTCTTTCCTATATTTGTTGGTTATTGTTATTTTGGTCGGTCGTGGGGCTTGAACTCTGGGCCTAGGCACTGTCGTTAAGCTATTCAGCTCAAGGCTAGTGCTCTACCACTTAAGCCATGGCTCCACTTCTGGTTTTCTGGTGGTTAATTGGAAATAAGTGTCTCAAGAACTTTAGTGCCCAAGTTGGCTTTGAACCACGATCCTCATATCTCAGCCTCCTGAGTAGCTAGAATTACAGGCATGAGCCACCAGCACCCAGCTCCTACATTTTTTCAGTTTCAATTAGTTGCACCTGGAGATTTCAAATTGTCTTACTTGTAAGTGTATATAATGTATCTTGATCAGATTCATCCCCTTTCTCATACTTCCCCATTCCTTGCCTTCCTTTTCCAACTGATCCTTACAGGTTTCATTGTTCTATTGCACACGTGTACATAAAATGTTTTGACCACATTCGCCATTTTTTACCCCTCTGTTTCCCTTCCTTTTTCCACTAGTTCCCTCAACTTGGGAGTACCTATTTTATATTTCTTGCATCAATTTTCTATGTGTATGCTAATTGTTCTGAGGGCCTTCACCATAGTATTCTCACATGAATATACTGTAATCAGATTAATCCCTTCACTTCCTCTATATCTCCTACACCCTATTTTTGTTTGGCCATCTTCATTCATAGATGCAATGTATTTTTAAAGCATATTTACTGATGCCAAAAGTCACAGAAGTGCCTTTTTCAAAAATACATTTGGCCAATATAAAGTTAACTGAAGTAAAGATACATACCAACTTTATCTAGCCCTAGGCATGGTATTCTGGCAAGAGCATATAGATTCTACTAAGTTTGATTCCCACATTGTTTAGTCTCAATATATTTTTTCTGGAAAAATATTTTCTTATGTTTTCCAAAAGTGTCAAAGTCTTTATACACATAGTACATTGAGTAATTGTCATTGATTAGAGGAGACTGAGGAAACAAAGAATAATATGGGATTCTGAATGGAAATCTGGAGTAGCAAATAATAAAGATGGAAAACTAGTTTTTTTTTTTTTTGCCAGTCCTGGGCTTCAGCTCAGGGCATGAACATTGTTCTTGGGCTTTCTCAAAGTCAGAGCTCTACCACTTGAGCCACAGCAGCACTTCTGGCTTTTTTCTATATATGTGGGACTGAAGAATCGAACCTGGGTCTTTGTGCATGCTAGGCAAGCACTGTACCACTAGGCCAAACTCCTGGCCCCTAAGATTCTTCTTCTTTTTTTTTTTGCCAGTCCTGGGCCTGAACTCAGGGCCTGAGCACTGTCCTTGGACTTTCTAAAGGCTAGATCTCTACCACGTGAACCTCAGCACCTCCCAGCTTTTTTCTATGTATGTGGTACGGAGGAATAGAACTCAGGTCTTCTTGCATGCTAGGCAAGCACTCTACCACTAGGCCAAACCCCCAGCCCCTGAAAACTAGTTTTAAAAATGTTTAAAATGCCAGGCACAGAGGCTCATGCCTGCAATCCTAGCTACTCACAAGGCCGAGATATGAGGATCATGGTTCAAAGCCAGCCTGGAAACTAAAGTTTGTGAGACTCTTATCTCCAATTTACCATTAGGAAATAGAAAGTGGCATTGTGGCTCAAGGGGTAGAGCAGTGGTAGCCTTGAGCTTAAGAGCTCAGAAACAATGCCCAGGCCCAGAGTTCAAGTCCCATGACCCACATAAAAATAAAATTTTAAAATATCTAGTTGGCAACATGCTAGGTCAATGCTTATTTCCTGAATCTGTGATAAGTTTAAATATGATGCAATTCTTGTTAGCTAAGTGAAGGCTGCTGGCTAAATGCAGGGTGTACTGTTTTTGTTACTTTCTGTCTTAAAATACAGTATAAAAACTGGTTTATATACTTACATTTGTGAAACTCTTAAACTCTGGTTTAGGCAAGAAATTAGTGAACTTCAGGAGAAGATGTAAATTAGCATTTTCTGGGTATACAAGGATAGTGTCACTATAGGAGGAAGATTTAGAATTATCTAGCAATAAAATAGTATGTTTAAGAACACATTCATAGTAAGCAAAGTTCATTATAGAATTACATTAAGATCAAAGCGATTTAGTATATTGTTTTTATGTAATAATAAAATTCCAACAGGGATATATATATATATATATATATATATATATTTTATTTTCCAGTCCTGGGGCTTGAACTCAGTGTCTGGGCACTCTCCTTGGACATTTGTTTTTTCCAACAGGGATATAATTTATATTATAACTAGTCCATAAGTACATCTTTAACATAGATGAAAAATATTTGGGGAGAACAAAAACTGTAAGGATAATTCCTACTGTTGGTGCAAATTTAAATTTGAGTAGCTATTATGGAAAAGCAGTATGAATTTTTTAGAAGAATAAAACTAGAAGTACCATATAACTCAGAAGTAGGTATATATTAAAAGCTGAACTAATAAGTGAGCCAATGATTTATTTATAAGCATAGCTACATTCACAGCAGCATTACTCAAAGATCTTGTGTATAGAATTAACCTAAGTATCGAAAATTTATGGCCAAAGGAAATGCAGTAGATTCACAGTGGAATGCTAATTAGAAGAAAATGTTGTCACTGGTGACAAAATGGATGAATCTAGAGAACATTATGTCAAACAAAGTAGGTACAAAATGGCAATGCTACATTATGTCATTTATGTGGTATAAAAATTAAATGATGGAAATACATAGTAGAATGGAGTTAACAGAATGATGAGAGAAGTTGAGGAGATGTTGGTCAAAGGACACAATACTTCAGTTAGAGATGAAAAATTTCCATAGATCTTTTGAGCAGTACAGGAACAATAACTAATAATAAATTATATACTTGTTATATATATATAACTGTTCCAATAATTATTTGAGGTTATTCATGTTAATTTGATTTATCCATCCTATAGTATAGGTTATAGTAAAATGCCATGTATTATTTTATAAATATACAGAAATTTTATTCATGATTTAAAGATATATTAAAACTATGATTTAGAGATAAATTTAAACGTAAATTTCCCAGATTTCAATTGAGAGGCTTTTCAAATTTCAAATCATATATGCAGAAACAAAAGTATTGATACTTATTTTCCCAGCTATCAAATTGTTCAAAAATTTTACAGAATAAATCTTTAAAATCTTATTTCATGATTTGGTGTTTTATTTTCTGCAAGGAGTTTAGTTACCCAATGATTGATATGAAATGTTAATATGATCTCCAAAACTTATTCAAAGAATCTCCTTCCTGTTAAAGGTATATTTTCAAGTAATATTCTTCTTGATAGCAAGAAGTAAAATAAATCACACTTATATAACACCTTTCCTCTAGAGAGTATGAAAGTGTTCACAATTATTTCACATTTCTGAATTTTTTTCTTACAAAAATAGCATCTGCCTGAATCATTTTCTTTATATATATATATATATATATATATGAATATATATTTTTTTCTTTACTTGCCACTGCCTTCTCATTTAACTTAGTTATCATCACTTTGACTACTATGCTCCTAGTGCTCTTTTCTGTCATTTTTATTCACATCAAATCTATTTCTCCTCTCTTAATATTTTTTTTCAGCCATATTTGGATCCATTGTCCTATGTAGTACTGCTTGCTAGAAATAAGCTATTATTTCCAAATCAGAAATCTACTTCCCTCTCAGATTTGACCCACTTATTCTGAAACTGTTACCAAAAAAAAGGAAAAGGCTAATACTAACTGCAATTCCTAAATTTTCACAATAATGTAGATATTTTATTTAGAAGTTTTTTACTTCCTCATACATTACATTAGGTGTGTTAAGTTTATAAGTCTAAGTCATTTTGGAAATTGATTATCTGAGATCAAACAATGGCTACAAATGCAGCATATCATAACAACCAGACTGCAAGGGATCTAGTCCTGTCAATAACATTTAATAGCTTTATGAACTTAGGGAAATGAGACAAATGTGATATGTACTACAGTAGGGAAAATGAAAGATGGATCTTGGACATTTTTTTACAATAGAACAGGAAGTATTAAGAAAATACAAATCAAAAGAAAAGTTTGGAATTGGATTTTTTCCATTTTTTGGAAGTTGAATGCCAAATACATTCTAAGATATATGAATAACAACCAATTAAAGAAAAATATGTAGTTGTTTACTTGTTTATTTGAAATAGGAGGGGAAAAATGAGGGGAGTGGGTGGGGGGAAGAAAATGGGGACAAAAACAGAAGAAGGGATATCAATGTGTGAGAAATAATGAACCGTCTATCTGGCAAATATAACTGTAGCCCCTCTATACATTGAAATATATATATATATATGTTTAAAATTAAAAAAAAAACAAAAATTAAAACCCATTATTCCACAAGGGCAAATGAGGAAACAATGAAGTTGGAAATGATTAATAAACTTACAGATTAGGGAACATATACATTACTTCACATAGTCATACTGTAATTATTCCTAAACATAGGCATGTTTTAGTATTATAAATATGAAAACCAACAATAGACCCATTCATTGTGAATTATTTGATTGATAGTATATACCACTAGTCATTGTTTTACTTATAATTTAAGTGACTTCAATTTTGTGGAAATCTGACTATAAATGAATTTTAAAAGTAAAAAGAGAACACTTGAATGTTCTACTTTTTTATCTAACAAAATAATATTAAAGTTATAAAAGTATTCTATTTTGGAAATTATGTCGAATTTTTGTATCTTATGTTGTGATATTCTTATATTTTAATGTAATATAATGCAGTTATTCAGGATGTTTCTACAATGTGTAATAACCAAATTGCTGTACTATGTACTTCTCACAGTGATATTCATGTATTGCATTTTTAACATCATTTTTGTTAGCTTTTAAAATTTGTCATGAGTTATTTTAACCAAATGTTTTATATTGTACTCTAGAAAATCAGAACTAATCCCTTCTATGTGTGCTTTGGTGTCATTCATATAATTTTTTTCCATTCCTTCATCTCCTCTATTTTGCCCAGTCACCAATGACCAGTATTCTATTCCATTTTGACCATGAGTTTCACTCTTTCCACAAGTGAATGAATACATATATTTGTTTCTGTGTCTGTCTCATTTTACTTAATATAATGACTTCCTGTTCTGATCTTGTTATTGAGTCCGTAACAACAACAAAAACAAGTCTCCCTCAAAAAAGATCAAAATTTGAAGTTTTCCCTCTTGAATTCTACCAAATGGTTAAAGAAATTTAATACTATTCCTTCTCAAAATCTTTTTAAAAATTCAGAAGGAGAGAATATATCCAAACTATTTTGGAGGCCAAATGATGCCACAAATCAATGTATGTGAATTAATGCACCTTCTCTCTGGCTAATATCATGTAACCCTTCTATCAATTACAATAAAAATATATGAAAAAAAGAAAAAATCAAACTACAACCTAGCAATTTTCTGAAGTAATCTAGATATAAAAATCCTAACAAAAGGACCTCTAGGATATAGAAACAAAAGCCATATAATGAGTGATTGTTGTCCTTAATGTACTACTATGCTATCTCTCATCTCTTTTGCTGTCCCTTGGTTATCTCATATTGTTACAGTATTTCACTTTGTTATCTGATATATTGGATATATGCGTATTTGGTTATTTGAAATTGGATAGGAAAGGGGGGAAAAGAAGATGAGGGTGGGGGTGGCGGGGAGGGAAATGGGGACCAAGACATGAGAAAGGGTATCAATGTATGTGAAGTAATGTACCTTCCATCTGGCGAATGTAATATAACCCTTCTATTAATTACAATAAAAATATATGGAAAAATCCTAAATCCAGTACTAGCAAGCCAAATTCAATGGCACATTCAAATTCCATGTCATATGAGCTGCATAGTAAGATCCTGAAAAACCCTCACCCACAAGGTTGTGTCAAAAAAAGACTCTATGCATACAATAAAGATCGAATTGTGCACATTTAACTTAGGGTCTTTCTCTAGCTATGTTATTTCTTACTACCAGGTGAAATTTTTCCTTGTCGACTTGTATCTGATTATGTAGTTCACAGAGAAGGAAGGATGTAGTGTTTCCCCTAAATATTTGTTCTTTGTTGTTTTATTTTGCTGGCATATAGAAAAATATATTTTAAATATATTTTTGAAGTGAGTGACAAAACAAGTATCCATCAGACAACTTTGACATTGCCAGTAATTAATTGGCTAGGCAAGTAAGGTTGCACCTGAGAAGAGTATTGGCATGGAAATGTTTTTGTTTTTTTGTAAGAAATCCTTGTAGTTGTCTTTTTAAATCTGTTGGAAAAGTTTTTCCAGGACAGTTGAATGTATGGGTATTTAAGGTCTCCCTATATATCTTAGAATCAATACAAATGGAAATTGATGAATAAATGACCTAGCAACTTCAGCTGTAACAATAACTTTCATACTAGTGCAAAATCCCAGAGCATGTTTTATGTGTATCCTAGAGGGCCCCTTTCTAATTAAGCCCTATTTTCTTTAGGCTGAAAGGCATTCATTACCATATGCTTTACTGAACTTTTCTCATTTTTTGCTATGCTATCTTCATTCATCTTGTTTTCTTAGTTCATCTCTTGAATAAATAACAGTTAAATCTTTTTTGAAACCATTTATTTTCAAAGAATGGTCCCAAAGCAAATATTTTACTAATTTACTTAGAGACACAAGTTAAAAAAATATTGACAATGTTTTCACGATAAGAAGGAAGACTGTCAGATCTTATTTGTACTGAAACTTCAATCAGTTTTACCAATGGTGTGATTCCTATAAATATCGTTTCCTTTTGGAATCTGTGCAGAAGGGCTGCATTGCTTATCTGTGATGTTTGATCCAGTGTTTCAAGGCTTCTAATATTCTCCTGTAGTAATATAGGATGAACTCATTAAACATTTCCATCTTTTTAAGGGAAGTCTCTGTAGCAAGTTTTCCTAGAAATGAACATTTTGCAGTACTGAGAAATGTCTGTCATATTAAAAAGAGTTTGTATTTCCAAATAAGGGAGTAGTGAAGCCTTAATAGGGTCCAAATGGCAATTACAGCCACACAATTGAGCCTGGATTTAAATGCATAATGATATTTCTTCCTGATTTGACATTCAGCCATTTCTACAAAGGTAATTACCTTACTAGCACATGGATCTTAATAAAGAGGAAGTCAAATGTATATAAAATGTTTTAAAGAACCTCACTACCTAGAAAACTGCCAGAATGAATCAGATCATTGTTTCTTGGAATATGGAGCTCTGTTTTCTAACAAACAGGTTCTTGGACCACCCTAATTACTATATAACTTTTTTGCTTGCTTGCCTTTTGACAGTGATTTGATAGCCTCTTCAAACGACCCAATAGACTACTACTATGTTTTCTGTGTTCCCATTCATCTTCACTTTCTACACTATATCTGTGTGTTTACGTTTTATTCACACTAGATAATCTTGAATGTCACTAAAACCCTCCTCTTGACAGATCTTTAGGATCTAACTCAGCCAATATTTGATTCTTTTCTCCATCTTATTCTTATCTAGTATACTACAAGGAAATCCTTCCTTCAAATCTTGCTTGCCAGGTAGTTCAATAATTTGAATATTTGCTACTCAGGCTTTTGAGACCATCAGTTTTAAACTGGATATATATTGTAAAATCACTGTTGAATATTTTGTGTTTGATATTACTTTCCTTATTTGTCAAAAACATATATATGAATAATAATTATAACTACATTAACATAGATTTTATATTCCTGAAATTATGAAGTCTGTTGAAACCAAAATAATTATTAATAGATACTCAATATTTCAGGGATTTAAAATTTGATAAATACAGAGAATTCATAATTGTTATGATTGTGTGAAATCAGGAAACAGATTTTAAACTGTTAAATACAGCAGAGACTAGTAAAAGTATAACTGAAAGGAGTTCAAATTAATTAAAAGTTTTTTATGAATTTTAGTAAGGAAGAAAATGTGTCTCTGAGAGTAATTTTTTTTTCCTTCAGAACCCAATATCAAGAACTTTTCTGTACTTTGTCATTCTTTGTAATTATTCTTGAGATTTGAAGTGCTCTGTTTTTTGTTAACCACTGGGGAAATGAGATAAAAATGACCTTTAAATAAATAATTATAAATGAGGTTTCACTACAATCTTCAGTGGCTCCTCTCCTTCACACTATACATTTAATATATTTTTTGATTATTCTGAAGAGTAGATTTTGAATAAATTTGGGCTTTGAAGTACTTTAGAAAGATTTCTATCTAGATTCAATAAATCTGTAAATGAAAGGAATATAAACTGATGCAGAAGCTTAAGTATAACTGGAATAACCAAGAAAGAAACACATTAAAGTTAATTAGAACTAAAAAAGAGGCTTTTAGCTCATGCTCACATAGACAAAAATTTGATTCTAAATTATAACTTTTCTCTAGCAAAATTGGCTAAATTCTTACCCAGAGAGGTATAGATTTTCAGCTGAGATTTCAAGAATACTCAGATAGATAAGCAGGTATATTGGGATTTACAGCTAACTGTGGGATGCTGCTTCTTTTTTTCTTTCATCAAAAATGAGAACAATCTGTAATCATCACAGCAGGATGTTGGCCTCTGGCTCTGGAAGGGGTCCAGCAAAGAACTCTGTCGGGCAATGCTTGGATAGTCTCACATGAGAAGAATACAAAATTTTGAAGGAATGGCTTGGAAGAAGGAAAGTCTGACTTTTGTAAAACAAAAGTAGGCAATGCTATAATATCAATTAGAATACCGAACCAAAAATATGACAAATAAAGGGGATGCATGCAAACTTAACAATGTCCTTTAGAAACATAAGAACTTTGAAAAAATCTTACCAGAATAATCTTAATGATCTATTGTTACACAAAACACATCAAGAAAGCATGTTACCAAATCCAAATTGTGGCTGTAGGGTCAGTTCATTGACAAATGCTGTTTTATTTTCTTCTGGTATTGGCTTGAACTGTAGGCCGAAGTGATATCCCTGGACTTTTCCAGTTCAAGACTAGTGTTCTACCATTTGAGCAACAGCTCTGTTTCAGCAGTTTTTTTTAAGTGATTAATTGGAGATAAGAATCACATGGATTTTCCTTCTTGGGTTGGCTTTAAATCATGATCTTCATATCTCAGCTTCCTGCGTAGCTGGGAATGCAGCTTTCAGCTACCAGTGCCCAGCAAGAAATGCTTTTTATGAAGACATGGGAGATGATAGGTAATTTCATAGACAAATAACATCAGTGACCAAGCTTGTACCTAAGAATGGACAACATTGTTATTTGGTAGAGAGCAGAAGGAAAGGAAAAACCAGGAAAAGAGAGATAAAGAAATACAAAGCAAATAATGAAGGAGAATGAAAATAAAACTTTTAAAAGGGAAAATGAGGGAAATGGGAGAGTAGAAGACATAAACATAAAGAATGAATATTTTATTCTTGTGGTTGTTTGTGTCATTTTTGTACATATTTGTCACATTTTGTCTGAAATTCTAATTTCTTTCCTAGATTATGTACAGAGTAGAGTTGACTATTCTCTTTGTGAAGTACACAGGCAGCAATCACTTTCCCAAGGATATTCCCAGCTAGACTTCCACAGTTCTTTCAAATTATAGCCATAAGCCACAATTCAGATCAGATAAAAATTATATTTTGCTTAAAGTTCCAACAGAGGAAAATTGCAGAAGGGAAGCAAAGTATATATTGTACAACAATCACTATGTTCCATCTCCTAGAGATTTGACAGTAATATTTTCTCTTCTTTGTGAGTGGTTAAAAAGTAAGGATGGATAGCCCCAAATTACTGCCTAAGTGCTTTATCCCTGAATGCTTCTTTTTTTTGTCATGGGGATTGAACTCTGGGCCTAGGCACTGTCATTGAGCTCTTCAGTTCAAGGGCCCCCCACCCTGCTCCTTGAACCACAGCCCCCCTTCCCCTTTTCTAGTGATTAATTGTTAAGAGTCTCAGGTTCTTTAATGCCCGGGCTGGCTTTGAACCGAGATCCTCAGATCTCAGCCTCCTGAGTGGCTAGGATTACAGGCGTGAGCCATTGCACCTGCCTTACTGTTCCTCTTTACTTTACTCTCTTTACCCATCCCTATTACTGCTATACAACAGCTTTCATTGAATTTCACTTTTTTTCCTATCTTCTTTCACAGATAGTGTATTTAAGTATGGTTAACACCTTAATATTAACCTTTCTTTTTCCACCCAGCCCTCTCACCCTCACAGTTATAAACATGTCATGCTTATAATTATATATTCATATACATACAGGTGATGTATCTGTTTACATATACATTTATCCTTTAGATGCAACATCCACAAATGAGAATACATGTGACCTTTGTCCTTCTGAACGTGGCTTACTTCACCTAACAATTTCTAGTTACATCACATTCTCTACAAACATCATAATTTCATTCTACTTGAGAGGTGATAATAATCTGTTGTGTATATGTGCCACATTTTCATGGTTCAATATTCAGTTGTAGGGCCTCATAGCTTTTACTTAGCTTTTAAATTTGTTCAGCAGTGAATATTGGTATGCAAGTGACATCATTATATCTTGAGTTCTATTACTCAACATATATGCCCCAGAGTGTTAGCACTGAAATGGGGTGGCATCAGTTTTCATTCTCACAAATAGTGTGTAAGGTCTTTTTTTTTCTTTCTACTATATCCTCACGAGAATTTGTTATTTTGCTCTTGATGACAGCCCTAGAATGAGATAAAATCACAATGTTGTGTTGATTTGCATTTCCTTTATGTCCAGGGATGTTGAGAATTTGCGTGTGTGTGTGTGTGTGTGTGTGTGTGTGTGTGTGTGTGTGTGTGTGTGTGTGTGCGTTTACTGGTCATTTGTATTTCATTTTGGGGGGAATTATCTATTCAGTTCATTTCCCTACTTATTAACTAGGTTGTTGATTCTTTGGAAGTTCATGTTGTTAAGCTCCCTGTAGATTCTGTTTATTAAAACCCTGTCAGATGTTAGATGAGAAGCTAGGAAAACAGACGTGGGCTAGTGGCAACATGTTTTTGCTTGGGGAGCAACCTTCTTCCAGAAATCGCTAGAGTCTGTGGACAGAAATCTGGAGGGAGTTGAGGGGAGTTGAGTGAGCAATGTCCCATTCCTTTCTTATATGTCTTCACCAGCTGCTAATAGCAGAGCCTGTTTGTCCTCATCTGGGCAACACCATGCCATGCAGGGAGATGGCTGCCAGGAGAGCTACTCTGCTTCTTACTTGTGCCCCTGGCCTTGTTCTCATTCTACACTTAAGTAGGACCACATTTGCCATCAAAGTGCTTGTGATGTGTGGGACCTTTTTTGGCTCTTAGCTAAGTAGGTAGCAACTCCACAGATGGCAAAGGAACCTTAGGTCTGTGTTTCTGGGAAAGAGGAATGATGTGGGGGGGCGAATCCATTTAATGAAAAGAGAAAACCAGCATTATTATGGTAAAGGTGATGTACAAAGGGATTGTACTTACATAAGTCAGGTAATGAGTACATTTCTTTTTGAACAATGTCATCCCTTCCCTTGCCCTCTCCTGGTTTCCCCCACCCCATCTCCATCCAAAAGTTGAATAGTTTGAAATTTTGAACATATAAAGAAACTCTTATGTTCATTAGACATTTTTTTTGTCGGTCATGGGACTTGAACTATGGGCCTGGGCATTGTCCCTGAATTCTTCAGTTCAAGGCTACAGCCCTATCCCGTGAGCCACAGTTCCACTTCCTTAAATGACAATTTTCAAATTAGATTCTGTTTTTCCTTTTGTAATATTTTTTCTCTCTGTATGTTTGTCTGTCTATCAGTTTACCTGTCTGTCTGTCTTCTGTCTATGCTTTAATACTCCCAAACAAACAACAACCCAACCAGGGTCTTATGTTAGGCAGGGAGACCATTTCTTACAGCAGTATATTATAACATTTTATGTAACTCATATTTTGTATTTAATCTAAATACTTAAAATTGAGCTTTGGTAAGAAAGCAAAGAAATATTTTTCTTACCCTTCCAAATAGCATATAAAATTATTTTAATTAGCTATAATAATATTTAAAATATAAAACATATTGTTTATATTTGCCTAGTGAAGAATAACTATTTCAGATCCAAGCAACAAATAGAAAACTGATTTGAGTGTCACTGTTATTTGTAGCATTAATATATTTAAGTCTATAAACAATGGTATTTGCATTCTGCAATTTGAACAAAAGTTTCCTCCCGAAAGTTCATATGAAGAAATCTTTTTCTCCAGTGCGATGTTATGGAAGATGGAGAAGTTGAGAGGTAATAAAATTGGAATGAATCAATACAACTCATTTCCTTATTATGACGCTTTCATAATGTGAGGCCACTGTGAGAACATATAGAAAGTAGACACAAAATCTGCCGACACCTTGATTTTCACCCTCAGACTCTGGTACTGGGAGAAAAACCTTTCTGTTGCACATGAGCTATTTGGCCTTGTTTATAGTGAAATAAAGCAGATAAAGTCATTGAATATAGCATCCTTCACATTTATCATATTTCTCCATAACATATAGTTTTAAATATGAATTTAATTGTGTCTTTATTTTTCTGATCTCAAAAATTTTCCCATTATTGGCAGAAAAATGCTTAAGTAAAAAGTATTTATTATGTTCTTTATTTTTAGAGAGGAATAGTCAGGGCTTAGAAGTGATTTTTAAATGAACATTTTTTTTTCAAATATAATGTGACTTACCCCACAAAAAAGGAATTTTCACCATTATTTTTCCTTAGGTAGAAATAACTAATGCTTTCTTCCTATGTGACCTCTATTCTTTCCTTTCATATCTCTGGCTTGCTATGATCCCCAGAAGCTCTGATTTCTCACCAACAAATTATAAAACACTAAAAGAAAAATAGAAGTGATATACACCATCCATTTAAATACAGATTGGTGAAATTCAATGATATTTTACTTTGAATTGACAATGTTAGAAACAGAAGGTATTTTCTTCTAAATGACAGAGTTTACAGTTAGTTTCTACTTCCCTGATGAATAAGAATAGACGTCAATCCAAGAAAAATGCAAAAAGAAGCTTATTTCTACAAAACTATGCCAATAGAAACCACTCACTCCATAAAACACTGAACTGTAACATCTATTATTTAATTCTGAAAATAAAATGTATTGATGTGTCTATCCCTATTTTAGTGGCTTTAGTTATGTGTGATTCTTGAATAAGTTAGTTTTGACAGGACTAGCTTATTCGTTTTAACTATTATATTGGGTAGTTCTGAGTACTTTCTTCGTTGAAGGAGGATTTTACTTATATATGCTATTTTCACTATTATACTATTTCAAAAATTTAAAACTACTATTATCTTTCTCTTTTGAAAGACTTTATATCTCAAAGTTCACAAATACTTAGTGACTTGTGGATATACATATATAATATATAAGCTCATAACCTACAAATAAAAATACATTTTTCTATCATAATTCTACAGCAAACAAAGAGTTGGAAAACTTTCAAACAATATTTCAATGTACTTTATGAAGCTATTATTGGCTAGTTAAATATAAGACCAGTGAAGGAAACTAATAATTTATTTTTGCTTTCAAATTTTATGTTATCATACAAGAAGAAGTATTTAACAGGTTATAATATAATATACTAAATGGATGAAAACTACAACACAGAAGATAGAAATGCTGACAGATTTTGTATGATTCAGATATTGATAGTTTTGGATTTAGACTGCTGTGAGTCTGAATGATATCATTTACAGTGTGATTTGAGGCAGGTTATTATTTATCTATCTGTCTGTATACTTATATATTTGGGGGCCAATGCTGAGACTTGAAGCCATAGCCATGTATATTTCCTTGCCTTTTCAAACCAAAGGTGTTTCTATACCATTTGAGCCACCTCCAATTCCAAATTTTGGGTGTTCCATTGGAGGAAATAGTGTCTACTGACTCATATCTCTTGGGCATTCATGATTTTGTGTACTTAATGAGCTAGAGAATTAAGGTAAATAAATGTGGGATTTATTGGCATACACCAAACAGTTAACTATAGAAGTGAATAATATTCCCAAAGGACAGACTGTATACAATGACATTTAACAGTAAAATCTTGAGAACTGAATCTCTGATATATAGAAATAGTGAAAAAGAATCTAGTAAAAAAATAGATTAATTAGTGGCTAGGAGTTTGGCCTAGTGGTAGAGTACTTGCCTAACATGCATGAAGACCAGCATTCGATTCCTCAGTACCACATACATAGAACAAAAAAAGCTGTAAGTGGTGCTGTGGGCTTAACTGGTAGAGCCCTAGCCTTAAGAAAGCCCAACGACAGTGTTCAGGCCTTGAGTTCAAGCCCCAGGATTTAGAAAAATAATTAGCAGAATTAGTGAGGTTAGAGTAAAGACAAGGTCATAACAATGTCATTAGAAGAGTCAAATTATGTCATTTTCAAAAAATTGGATGCATGGCTGGGAGTTTGGCCTAGTGGTAGAGTGCTTGCCTAGCATGCACGAAGAACGGGGTTCAATTCCTCGGTACCACCTACATAGAAAAAGGCTGGAAGTGGTGCTGAGGCTCAAGTGGTAGAGCTCTAGCCTTGAGAAAGTCCAAGGACAATGCTCAGGCCCTGAGCTCAAGCCCAGGACAGGGCAAAAATAATTGGATGCAACTGAGGATTATCATGTTAAGCAAAATAAGCCAGATTCAGGAAGCTAAATATTTTATATAGCTCTTTGGGTCCTGAGTTCTTGATGTTGTTGAAGAGGAATTTTGGGACACATCAAAGTATAGATTAAGAAAGTTTATTACTAAAGCAATGTGAAGGAAAGAACAAAAGAACGTGGACCAAGACATGTGGAAGGGTATCAATGTTTGTGAATTAATGCACCTTCTATCTGGCAAATATCATGTAACCCTTTTATTAAATACAATAAAAATATTAAAAAAAGAATATATGACCCATTAATGAGTACAGGCACGAAACAACCATCCCATTAAAAAATGGACCAAAGAGTTAAAAAGAGTCTTCTCTAAAGAAGAAATAAGAATGGCCTATGGACACATGAAGAAATGCTCGACATCTCTGGCCATAAAAGAAATGTAAATCAAAACAACTCTTAAGATTCCACCTCACTCCAGTTAGAATGACCAGGATCAAGAAATCTAATAACAACAGTTGCTGGAGGAGTGGTGGCCAGGAGGGATCACTACTACACTGTTGGTGGGAGTGCAAACTCGTTCAACTACTATGGAAAGCAGTATGGTGGTTCCTTAAAATTCTAAACATAGAACTCCCCTATGATCCAGCAATTCTACTACTTGGCATTTACCCAATTGTCCAAAAACAAGGACATATTAAATCCACTAGCACAACGATGTTCATTGCAGCACAATTTACCATAGCAAAGATATTGAACCAACCAGATGCCCGTCAATTTATGAGTGGATCAACAAGATGTGGTATTTGTACACAATGGAATTTTTGTGGCTGTCATAAAGGATGACATCGCCCCATTTGGAAGGAAATGGAATGACTTAGAAAAAATCATACTAAGTGAAGTAAGCAAGACTCAAAGAACATAGGCTCAATGGTTTCCCTCATTTGTCATAATCAGTAGAAACCTTGGGCTCTCCTAGCACAGATTTACAAAAGAACAAAACCTAGATTCACAAGGCCATATAGAATGATGCTAAATGAAAGGACCTCCAGGACATAGAAACAAAAGCCATATAATGAGTGATTGTTGTCCTTAATGTACTGTTATCTCCCATCTCTTTTGCTGTCCCTTGGTTATCGCATATTGTTACAGTATTTCACCTTGTTATACGCATATATTGGATATATGCGTATTTGGTTCTTTGAAATCGGATAGGGAAGGGTGGAAAACAAGATGAGGGGCATGGTCCGGGGAGGGAAATGGAGACCAAGACATGAGAATGGGTATCAATGTTTATGAAGTAATGCACCTTCTATCTGGTAAATATAATGTAACCCTTCTATTAATTAAAATAAAACATATATGAAGAAAGGTACAATGAGGACTTTAACATCATAGGTAAGAATGGTGATTAAGTAGGTTGAAATGTAACTCATATTCAACATTAGGATGCGTGTTCCCTTTTGATCTCCACCTGGAACATTTCATCCTTTAAAATATTATACTGCTTTATATTGATATTGAGAGATATTGAGATTGGCCTGTTCATTCACTTTGTTTCACTGATATTTGGCATCACTTTAAGCAAATGATGGATTCTATCCCACACTCCCACCAAAATGAGTGACTGTCGCCAAGATAAATGTTGTTCCTTAAACGTGTTTCGTGCCAAGAGGAGTCATTTTCCCAAGAGGAGCTTCCTTTTTTTCTATATCTTTGTTCATTTCCCAGAGCATAATAATTATTTGGGCGAGCAGACAGGGTCAGAGGAAGAGACCTGTTCTTTTAACTTTTTTTCCTTTTCACTAAGCATTGCAGCTTATTAAGGATTTTAAGTCTTAAAAGAAAAATACTCCTCATATGCTTTTAATCAAGCTACTCATTAATGCAATGCTCGAATTCCTAGCTGCTTTTTCCCATGCTTCATTTTCACTGATCTATCCTTACTCACTTAAACAAAGATGAAGTGGATAATGATGACAAATGCTGCTGACAGTACAAGATGATGATGCTGGAATGCCATTTGCTAGACACATCAAAATGGAAGTTCTTGTTGATATTAGTAATATAACATTTACCTTAATTATCTTATAAATGAAAATGCCTTGCTTATTTAATAATGAAGGGAGTATCAAATTTTTCCCTTAAGAAAACTAATTTATCATTAACTTGATTGACTACATTTAGCTAGCTCTCAAAAGAGAAGAGCATAGAAAGAAGTTAACAATTAATTGTGGAGAAATGAGAATTATAGGTAGAACCAGAACTATCCAAAATGCTGCTATGAACAGTAGGACAGAATAAGGGGTCCTATCCATGTTCGTTACTGCGGGATTGTCATTAACCAAGTTATGGAAACAGCTCAGATATTCTACAATAGATGAGTGCATGTCATCCAAAACATGTGGTACCTATACAAAATGGAATTTTACACAGCCATTAGAAAGAATAGTATGTCATATGAAGGGATATTGGTGGGCTTTTAACAAATCAAGTTGAGTGAGCCAAGCTCAGAAAGACAACAAATGCGTATTTGCTCTCATACATGGAATATGTTTGTTTGTTTTGTGCTGGGCCTGGGGCTCCAACTGAGAGCCAGGGCCTCACTGTCTCTGAGATTATTTCTCTCAAAGGTACCATATACCACTTGAGTCACAGCACTATTTCCAGCTTTTTCCTGAACAATTTATTGGAGATAAGAAGAGGCTCATGGACTTTCCTGTCTGGGCTGGTTTTTAATCATTATCCTCAGATCACAGCCTTTTGAGTAGCTTGGATTATATAAATCAGCCACCAATGCCCAGCCTTACCTCATTTATTTGTTACTGTATGCAAAATAGGCTGAATTTCCAGCCTCCACTTTTGTTTCGGTTGTTTCTTTTGCTGGTGTTACCACTGTCTGTTAAGGATAAAGAAAATTATAACCTTTCTGTGAGCCCCATTTAAAATGAAGTATTTGAAATGTAATACTATTTTCCTAAATTGTTTTATTAGTGGTGCTTCCATTTTCTGAAGCATGGTATACTTTTACTTTTCATTTGTGTCACATAATATTCTGCCTTGCATAAGAGTGAATTGTTTATCTCATGGATTATAAGATCTTTGAGACTTGGTCTCAAAAGTCTGCAAAAGGTCCGCAAAATATAGGCACACAATGTCTCACATAAATGGTGATAAGTTTGGCTGATTGTACATCCTTGTTTTAAAAGTTAATGACAGAAAACCCATCATTCTCTTTCATGAAGTCTGCCTTATTTCATGAAGTTCTCTGTTTCTCTCTAATCTGAATTACTAAAGGGCTCAATCTCTGTACCAGTTTTTTTTAGCAGTTAACTACTTATTTAATAGTGCTGTGTATCATCTTCCATAGTTTAAAAGTTGCTTGAGGGCTAGGGCAGTTCTTTTGATCTCTTTTGTATTCCTTACAGTGCCTGGAATACTTAAGTCGTTCGTTGAATACTTGTTGAATTACACTGACCACGTTACTCTTTTATACTTCTTCCAAAATGCCACACATTAAACATGTAAATGAAAATCAATAAATAAGTGAGCAATTTTTAGCTCAGTAGCTATGTACATAAGACCATGTAAGATGATGCTAATTGAAATGAGCTCTAAAATATGAAACAAGAAAAAATAAAAAATATGAACATTGAACATAAAATTCAGCTCCTTGAGAGGATTGTTTCTCTCTATTTGTTGGTATCATTCGGCAACTACACTCGAGCTTCATTTTTATCACAACTATCTATTATGAGGCTGCAATCTGATGTTCAACTATGATTCGAAATGACCATCTATTTATTCATCATCTAAGTGTTTATCTCAGAAGGATTTTCCTATTTTCTTTTATTTCTTTTATAATATTCTTTTTTATACTGTAATTGATAGAAGAGTTACATTATATTTGCCAGATAGAAGGTGCATTACTTCACAAATATTATACCCCTTCTCATGTTTTTATCCCCATTTCCCACCTCCACCCCCTTCCCTCATCTTGTTGTCCCCCCTTCCCTATCCTATTTCAAATAAACAAATTATTGTTAATACAATATACCAGATAAATAGATAACTTACTGTAACAATATGAGATAACCAAGGGACAACATAAGAGATGAGAGATAACATAGTTGATTAAGAACAACAAGCAGATATATCTGTATTTGGTTATTTGAAATTGGATAGGGAACGGGGGAAAACAAGATGAGGGGTGGGGGGGCAGGGAAATGGGGACCAAGACATGTGAAAGGGTATCAATGTATGGGAATCAATGCACCATCTATCTGGCAAATATCATGTAACCCTTCTATTAATTACAATAAAAAATATATGAAAAAATAAAATGTCTTACCAATTAAAAAAAAAGAACAACAATCATCCATTATATGGCTCTTGTTTCCATATCCTGGAGTCCTTTCATTTAGCCTCATCCTATATGGCCTTATGTAGGTTTTTTTCCTTTATTTCTTCAACACTTTTTGAAATACATGCATTGTGCCTGCTATCTTACTATCACATATTTTTATTTGGAAGGGTTCTAGTCTTAGTGAAGGATTCTTAAATCAACAAGAATATATTTCAATTGACATGCAAATTAACTGTACATGTTTTCCTTGTTTTTCCTTCATCCCAATGTGAAAAAATATATACTTAGGAACTAAGGTTGAATATAAATGTAACTCTAAGTAATCTAGCTATCATTTATTTGTCCCTACAATTTCTTCAGTCTTATTAGCATATTTTAATTACATGAAGAGGTATTACTGTGATGTTTTCATTTATGTATATAGTATTTTTATTATATTCATATCACCCTTTTCTTTTCCTCTGCCCTCACATATTGATTGCCTCATATATTGATTGCTTCTTTTATATTTATGACATGATATTTTCAGGCCTGGTTTCCTCCTTTGAGCTAAAACATGAAACATTTATCTTTCTCATTACAGCTAATTTTGCATAATCTTTTTTTTTTAGTCTGTCATGAGGTTTGAATTCTGGGCCTGGGCACTGTCCCTGAGCTCTTAAGCTCAAGACTACCATCCTACCCATGGAGCCACAACACCACTTCCGGTTTTCTAGTAGTTAATTGGAGGTAAGACTCTCATGGAATTTAGTGCCTGGACTGGTTTCGAACCACTATTCTCAGATCTCAGCTTCCTGTGTAGCTAAGATTACAGGTGTGAGCCACCATGCCCAGCTTTTAATTAATCTTAATACATACACAATGCATACTTCTCCAGCTGCATCCTTTTTCTTTTAAAAATCAAAATTTCATTTTCATATATGCTTAACTAAGACTCTATTGGTATATAAACATCACATTTTCTTTATTATTGATCATAGTGATCAGTTGTCAAGAACATAGGCTGAATCCATAGATTAGCTATTATGAATACTACTGCATTATACATGGGTGTGTAGATATCTTCATCGTACTCTGAAATAAATGCTTTTGGACATATCCCTAGAAGTGGTATTTTACAATCTGGCAGTAGTTTTTTATGTTCTATCATTTTTGGGTAATCTCTATACTGATTTCCATAGGTTCTTTGAGTTCAATACTTTGGAATTTTTGGTTATTACAAGCATTAAACATAATAGGAAATATTTTTTTTCTTTTTTGTGCCAGTATCAAGAATTGAACTCAGGACCCCATGCTCTTTATCACCTTTTTCATTCAAGGGTGAAGCTTTACCACTTGAACCATAATTCTACTTCTAAAAATATTTTTTTTCATTAAAGAAGCTATAGAAAATTTGAAAAACCACTCCTGTATTTAATGTAACTATCTAATTTTAGTCAAACTATTGGTTACTACATAAATCCTAGAAGATGATTATGGTGTTTTTCTATTAATAACAATTATTAAATGATTGGATTGAGGCAATAATATTTTTTCTGCTAATAGCTTCTTTTTTTCATTTCTTATTTTTTTCTAGTCCTGGGGCTTAAACTCAGGGCCTCAGCACTGTTCTTGGGCTTTCCCAAGGCTAGAGGTCTACCACTTAAGCAACAGCATGACTTCTAGCTTTTTCTATGAATGTGGTACTGAAGAATTAAACTCTGGTCTTTGGGAATGCTAGGCAAGCATTCAACCACTAGGCCAAACTACCAGCCCAACTAATTGTTTCTTAATTTGGCACATCATAGTTACTGAATTTTCAAAGGATAAAAGCTGTTAAAACCATTACTCATCAATTCCATTAGTTAGTATATTAAATTTCCTTGTGTGTGCTATACATATATATATATATACACACATACATGTACAGATATATGAATACAACACAGAGAAACATTCTTTAAGTATTTTTAATGTTTCTAAAAAGTACAGGAAGAAAATTTGTCAAATGTAATTGGAAATATCACCTCCAACTTTAAAGAGAATAGTATAATGAATATAAAATTAATTTTATTGTACTTTAGTTATGCCCAGGATGTTGAAATAAAAATGCTTCATCAAATGTAGACCTATTTTTATTATAATTTTAATTTGCTTTTGGAAATATGCAGTATTCTTGCTATATTATTACAAATGTTATTCTTAAACTTCTTTAATAATTTCTGATAACAATTTATGTTTAAAAGTAAAGTCTTACAAAGCTCAATATTACTGGCTTTTTTATTTTATGTGCATTTGTAATATAAAATTCAACTTAGTATTTGCTCCATTAACAGATTTTATGATGAAAATAAAATGCCTGAGAATATTTAAAAATATTAGTTTTGCATTTGCAGTGACATATAAAACTGAAAAATCAACATAAAACTAAAAGTTGTAATTACTAGAACTTCTTAAATACTACTGCGCATTTATTGTCTCTTAATAGTAAAAGCAAGGCCTCCAGTTCATCACAATGCTTAAAATGTATCCCTTCAGCTGGGCATTGGTGACTCATTCCTGTAACCCTAGCTACTCAATAGGTTGAGTCCTAAGGATATTGGGCAGAAATGTTCACGAAATTCTTATCTCTCATCTGTAAAAAGTTGGAGGGATGTGTATTGAAATTAATTAGTGGATCTGTCTTCGAAAACATAGATATCAACCATTTTTGTCAGTAATGAAACAGGACTAACCATTTAACAATATGACAATCACAATGTTCAGGATAAATGAACTGGTCAAATTTCAATTCACAAGAAATAGAAACAAATGTCAAGCTAATATATACTTTGAATCAATAATAGGATGACTTAAAATAGATATTATAAAATGATCAAAGAATCATCTTTAAACTCTTAAAGTAAATCGATAAATAAAAGCCTCACAAAGTAATACATTACAAAGAACAAGATGGAAAGTTTAAAATTGAAAAAAAATGCAATAATGAAACAAAAACAAAATGAAAACCCCTCACTGGATAAACAATATAGCAGACAGGAAATGACAGAGGGAAGAGTCATAGAAATTGAGGCTAGATCAATAAAACCCCATCATCCTCTTAAGTTGAAAGAAAAAGGATCGGGGGAAAAATGAACAGACTGACAGGCACCAGTGAGAAAATAATAAAAATGACACATTTGAGGCATCAGAGTCCCAGATCAAGGCAGAAAGAGTATTTGAAGAGCTATGACTGATGAGGAAATGTATCATGCCATTGATTACGAATCCATAACACTCCAAGTGAGTAAAACCTAAAATAACACAAATATAGATACATTCTAATCAAACTACTAAAGGTAAATAGAAACTCTCAGTATGTAATTTTAGCACATAACCTCATTAGTGCAACAATCAAATTCACAGATGATTTCTTATAAAATTACTAGTACTTAAATGAGAAGTTAAGTAGTAAGTATGAGTGGCAAATTATTACCATAAATCAAATTAAAATATCCTCTAAAAATGAAGATGGTTATATGTGAAAAAGAAAATAAATGAATTGTCACAAAGTGACAAGTGACTTGAAGCTCTTTTGCATAACTACTTAAGGATGATAACATAAACTTTCAAAAAAATTAGAAGTCTCTCTAATAAACTTTATATGAAAGTATTTCTACAGGAACATTATCAGACAAAATTGAAAGCACAAAAGTAAAGGAAAAGTAATAAGAGCCATGTAAAGGACAAATGTGAGTAAAGCTAATATTGTATTAATATATGAAACATAAATGACATATGAGATATAGAATTAATACAAAAAATAATAACAAAATGAAAGAGTTTATTAATTTAAGTGTTCCAAGATATCTGCATCATTTGAGAAGTTGAAATAAAAAGTTCATTTTAGACATTAATAAACTAACAAGGTATGTTATGATTTCTAGAATAATCAATAAAAGAGAAATGTTAAATAACAATCTAATAAAAGAAAATAGAATGTTTGAATATTAATTCATAAAAAGTTAAGAAAATTTCAAAAAAAGGAACAGAAAAGAAAAATTGAAACAATAGTATGTACCTCATGTTCTAAAGATCTAGCTCTTGCAATCTTAAAGATTTTCAGTGATAAAATTCTAAATTCTTCATAATGTTTAAAAAGACACAAGCTTGGGCCGAGAGTTTGGCCTAGTGGTAGAGTGCTTGCCTAGCATGCACGAAGACCCGGGTTCGATTCCTCGGTACCACATACATAGAAAAAAGCTGGAAGTGGTGTTGAGGCTCAAGTGATAGAGCTCTAGCCTTGAGAAAGTCCAAGGACAGTGCTCAGGCCCTGAGCTCAAGCCCAGGACTGGCCAAAAAAAAAAAAGACACAATCTTTAAAGAAAATGAGGGGAAGTATTTTAGACAAAACAGTAATGGTATGTAATAAAAACAGATTTTAGGTAATGTCAATTTCAGAAGAAATGTTCTGAACATGAAAATCATTAATCATAAAAATATCCCAGTATTTATATATTATCCTTGTTTGATTTTGTGATCAGCTAAAAAGTTCCAACAGGCTTGAAAGGCTTAATCTCACAGTGGTTAGAATTTCAGGTCAATCATTGCTTGTTTAAAATCCAAAATTGGAAATATTCAAAACTCCAAAAATTATTTTGAATGCTAACATAATATCACAAGGGAAAAATTCCTTGTGACAGCTTGCAGTCAAAATACATAGTAAAAATTGAATAGAATTACTTTTAGGAAAATGTATATGAGGGACATATGAATCACAAATTAATTTTATGTATATAATATGGAAAACTTAAATAACAAAATAATATAGAATCTTTCAACAGTTAAAAAAATGTGGATACCACCGTTCGACCTAACTCAAGTGTGTGGGTCAGGCAAATTCTCTCACTACAGTCTTGCCAGTTTGTGTGCTGAGGCTGGGATTACCCAAGCCTTGGGTGGCTTTTGAATGCACATCATAAAGTAGGTGCAGCAGAGGAAGCACTGAGTGCTATACTGATTGCATGAAAACTGACAGATCTAATCTCTCTGCCTGCTTATCTCAATGCTCATAGACTCTATCTGGCAGTTTATAGACCTTGTGGGAGACGATTGTGACTAAGAAGGTATAGACTTGTGCTCTCTGTACTGTCTGGCAAGAAACAAATGCCAGATTCAGTCCTCAGAGGCAAGTCTCAATGTTTTCTAGCCCCATTCTAATGGGAGATGTTCACCTTCCTCCATGAGAGAGTAGGAAGTGAAAATTCTTTGATATGAAAGGTCTGTGGTAGACTGCTTGCCTAACATACATGAAACCCTGGGTTACATACACAGAAAAAGCTGGAAGCAGTGTTGTGCCTCAGTGGTAAAGCACTAGCCTTGAGAAAGTCAAGGACAGTGCTCAGGCCCTGAGCTCAAGCCCCAGGACTGGCAGAAAGAAAGAAACAAAGAAAGGTCTGAACTCAGGGCTCTTGGGGATCTGTGTGACAGATAATATACACTGACATGTAGTTCCAGGAAGTTGGCCTCAGTGCTTACAGATTCTGTTCAGCAATTCACCTCCTTGTGTCCCGGTTTCCAGAGGCTATCATGTACTTTGGAAGATCTAGGCTCACAAAATGCTGTAGCTTGCAGCCAACTCATGCAATCAGGTGGCTGTCCCTAGTGGGGAAATATTCTGCCAACCATAAGCTCTGAATTATTGCTGCTGTGACCCTCAGGCAATGGTATTTACTCTTCATTAGGTAGGACAAGGCCTAGACCACTTCACAATCTCCCTGCTGCTTGAACTTATTAGCGGGGCTACCTTACATACTACAAACTCTTGGCCTTGTAATCTCAACAAGTGGTAACTGGGTATCTTAAAATACATTGAACTATGTTTCCTGTTTTCAAGTCCCCAGAGCAATCCACTCTCCAACAATAGACTTTTTTTCATATATTTTTATTGTAATTAATAGAAGGGTTACATTATATTCATCACACAGAAGGTACATTACTTCACAAATATTGATACCCTTTCTCATGTCATGGTCCCCATTTCCCTCCCCCTGTCCCCCCCCCCCCACAAACTTAAGACAGTCTTGCTATGGTTCCTTGAGATAAGTAGAGCTACAAAATGTCTTTCCACTCAAGAACAGTCATTGTCTTCCCATATCCCTTCATTGGATTTTAGGCCTGTATGGCTTTATTTTGCCACAAAGCAAGGGTTTGTTACGAGAGCTGTCTGACTTACTTTTGATTAAGTCTTCAGCTGCCTTTTCTGCTTCTGGGGTGCTAGGTATGAGTTCTAAACGGTTAGTTGCTTCTGTATGTCACTCCATTACTCTTTCTTGCCACCTCTATCATGATTTCCAGCGCTATTCCTCATTGTCTTTCTCTGCATAATATAGCCGTTCCTGTGATATTTCTTGTTTTATTCACTGCATCACAACAGAAGATACTTCTGTTCAATTATTTTGCCCCCATTCCTTGCTGTAGTTAAAGTGCCATGTGGTCTAGTTCTTCTCTGACCTTAATTTTGTGAATACATACTTGTGTGGAATATGCCTCCCTCAAAGCAAATGGTGCCCCAAAACAAGATAAAACTTAATGCGCTCAGCACACTGAACCTGGAGACTTTTTACATAAAAGGGAATAAAATTTATCTGGTTTCAAATAATGTATTTTTGCTTTTTTATTGTAACAGGACAAATATTACCACAATTAATATGTAATAAATGTTTAGTACAATAAATTTTATAATTTATGATATTATTCTTTCAATATATTATGATTATTTTATTTTGCATTATAAGATTATGGACTAGTTTGGCAAAATGCCTCGTCAACAGCAACAAAGAGCTAGGTTTTATCTCTGTATCTATCCCCCTGTGCCATGGTTGGCATATTTTTCTTGGACTTGTATTCTCCTGGTATAAAAATGAATGAAGCATTTCTAAGTATCATCTTTACAAAAATAAATTTCAATGAAAGGAAAGGAAGTATTAATTTCTCTAAATCCCCCCGACCATACATGAATTGTGTATCTACCACCACAACCAACAAACACCCCTAACAAAATAGTAATGGGTTATTTTATTTCCCTTATGCCAATCATTGACTCCCAAAGGTATGGAGAATGGCACATACTGTGCTACCTGATCAAGTAGGATTTCTACAAAATAAGGAAGACAGGAGGCTGATGAGCCTCTGACTATCTCCAAGAATGTCCATTTATTTCCCACTTCAATATTTAGATACTTACATTTCACCAATTCATATATATTGATTTTTTTCTTCTACCTTTTTCTCACTGCATTTATACTCTCTGACAGTGGAAAATATTCACCAATTACTAGACTCATCCATCAGTCACTAACTAGCCAAGTGACGCTTAATCTATATAGTTACTAAGTGCATATGTGCTACTTAAAAATTACCTGTATATAATACATATATATTTATATATATTTACTAATATTACAATGATAGAAGAAGAAACAGGACAACTCCTTTTGAGGGCAGGGTGAGGACAGAAATTCTTAGTAGTATTTGATTCACAACAAGGATCACAATTTAGTAGAAAGGATGATTATTGATTTTCTGAATTCAGTAGAGTAAATTCTTTGGATAGCCAATTTATCAGAATGCAGTTGGATTTCATAAAATAATCTTTCTCAGCTACTGTCCTCCTTGTACACAATTAATATGGACATTGGTGAGAAAGCATTTTTTGCGTATTTAAAGCCAAATTATTGAGTTGAAAATTGTGGTTCCTAAGCCATGGCCCTAAGGGCTAAATAATTTGTTAAAAACTCTATTGTCTATATTGTAATTTTATCAATTTTTTGATCTATGATATTTTTTTGCTTTGATCTAGTCCATATTTTAGTAGCCATAGCTAAAAATCTTGTTGGAGTACACCCATATATATGATTAATTGAATTATACGGTAATTCTATGTAATTCTATATATGAATTGCTGAACTGTTTTCTATAATGGTATATCCATTTTTCATTTCAACTAGCCACATATCCATTTTTTTTTCATATCATCTTTTCAGTTGGCCATCAATATACACACTGCTTCTGAATTCTTAATTCCTTCTATTGGTCTGTGTTACAACTCTGCTTTCCCTTTTCTTCCTATTTATGCTGAACATAATTAATTTGAGGCAAAATTTTACGTTATTTTCCATTTTGATCTCTGAGCATCCATCCTATTTTGGGAATGCATGTAACTTATAAACTCCTAGACACTTAAAGATTCTAATTTCCTAAATAATTTTCCTATGCTTTTGTAGTCTTACCCTTGGTGCTCTGCTGTGTGTCTGCCATATTGTTTTTACCTTCAGATTGTTCCTTAACCTTACAATTATTTTAAGCTATACATAGATACTTCTCCATGAATTCTGACTTTGGAGAAAAATAGACAATTTGTATCAGACTTTAAAGCAGATTGCTGAAAAATTAGAACAAAAAAGATTATTTGGAACCTGGTTCAGTGGCTCACACCTGTAATCCTAGCTACTCAGGAGGCTGAGATCTGAGGATTATGGTTCAAACCAGTCTGGACACTAAAGTCCGTGAGACTCATATCTCCAATTAACCACCAGAAAGCTGGAAGGGGTGCATTAGCATTGAGCTGAAGCACTCAGGAACAGCACCCAGGCACAGAGTTCAAGTCCCACAACCCCCCAAAAATGGACACTATGAATAGTGTCTAGTGTGTACTACTTAACTAGGGACCAGAATTGCACTCTGGTCAATGTCTATCACACCATTGCTAAATTATGGAGGATACTGGGCATAGGAAAAATAAAAATGCCACAAGCTTTCCTGCCACTTTTAACTTGTCTATTTATTGGCTCAGTATTTGCTTTGTTGCTATAAACCTTTGGATGTTTTCCAGCATTCTGACAGAGTTGATCTGGCAGTTTTATTGCAGTTTTGATGTTTCTGTGGAAGGTTAGACCTTTGGAACTGCCTACACTGTCACTTTCATTGAAGTTCATATCTCCTTCACATTTGAAGGAAATTTTCAACAGATACAGAATTCTGGGTTGGAGGTTTCTTTCTTTTTTTTAAATACTCTATATATTTCATACCATTCTCTTGTTTTCATGGGTTCTGAAAAGTATGATGTAATTCTTATACTTAATTCTCTGTACATAAGATATTTACTGCTGGCTTATTCTAAGATGTTCTTCTTATATTTTTTTTCTACATTTGGGCTGTTATATACTGATGTATAGATTTGCTAATATTTATACTTTTTCTATTCTCAGAGATTGTTGAATCTGGTGTGGTATGTACCACCAATAATTTTCAAAAATTTATAGTTATTGTGCCAATTATTCTATCCCTTTCTTTTCATTGTAGAATCACAGTTGTATATATTCTGTTCTATCTTAATTAGCATATATTATTTGTACAAAAACTTCCACTGTGACATTCACATACATGTATATAATATGCTTTGATCATATACAATCTTTTACTCTTTCTAACGTGCTTTTTCTCCCTAACTTCTTAATTGTACAGTTATTTTTATCTGTATGATTATATTGACCATAAAGTTTATTAGAGACTGATAAATATATATAATTATTCCTTTTGGTTAATGCACATATACATTTTACAGAAGAGTTTCATTGTGATATTTCCATAAATAAAGATAATGTGCTTTGATATATTCACTGGTTTTATTAGTCTTACCTTCCTCATCTCCTATGTGTCTTTTCTTTTTACCATTTTAAATGGGCTTAATTTTACTATTTTCACACATGCATATTAAGTACTTTGATTATATTTATAGTCATATAAATTCACATTCATGTTTATTTCCCTGATGATAGCAATTCTGATTGAGGTGGAATGCACTTACAATATCATTTTGATTTGCATTTTTATGGCTAATTATGTTGAACATATTTAATGAATTTATAGGACCTTTGTAATTCTTCTGTTGCTGGTGCTATTTAAATGCTTTGTCCAGTTAGTAATTAGATTATTATATTCTGGATACTAATCCTCTCTTAGATGAATTGCTGGCAAAATTATATTTTCTCTTACCAGCTATCTATTCCTTTTGGTAAATGTTTTCTTTTGATGTGCAAAAGCTATTTAATTATATGCAATCTCATTTGTCAATTTTTTGTCTTTTTCCCCTGAGTTAATAGAGTCTTGTTCAAAGATTTGTTGCATCTACATAATTTTTAGGTATTTCCCCCTAATATGGGGGGCAAAACCCTGAAGTGTCAACTTCTGCCTAAGGCTTTCCAGACCTACTGCCTGCTGAACAAATTGCAGACTTTCCAGCCCCCATAATCATTAGCTTAAATTCCTTTACATCTGTTTACATATCTATACCATCAATTGTCTGTCTGTCTGTCTGTCTGTGAAGAAGTTTGATATAGCAAATGCTTTTTTAACTTGAATATTTTGGAAAGATCTCTTATTTAGAGACTTCATTAACTTAGGAGGAGGTAGAATAGAGATATGGACATTGCAATGAATTTTTAGCTTGTTATCATGGAATATAAAGTTTGTTAGTTTTACTTTGAAATTTTGAAGAATGTCAAAGTTAAAGAAGAAAAATTATATCAACCAATTTATTATGCTTATTGGGCTGTTTCTTTTTTTCTCTTTTTATGGAATTATTTTATACCTGCTAGTTAATTTTACTTGTTTTCCTGATACTTAAATTTCATTATCAAATATTATAAATTAACTAGGCAGATTGAAAAATTATGGCTTTTCCCACTGTATACTATATTAAAAATATCTGATATATTGCCATAATTTTTTTAAATTTAAAACTCTCTAAATTCATCTGATAATTTAAAATATAATTTTGACAATTTAAAAAGGAAATCAACAATGATCACAATGGCAAAAGATTGTTGATGTCACATATTACTTTAAATCTTTTTCTATAATATATACTTTCCATAACTTCATCTGCTATATGTATACTTTGAGTTTATATATTACATATTCTAAAATTGTTGAATTAAGGCTTCATGTTAAACGCATAGATGCGAGAGGAGAGAAAGGTCACACTCAAGAATGGGAAGCTACCTGATGCAATTTATTAAACTGGATGAATGAAATTTTATCATGTTGATCTTTATGAAATATTTTAATTCTATGCAAATTAGATTATGCCAAATGATTAGAAAGAACAGCAAATGACTACTCTAGTTAGAAACTCAATATAATACTTTAAATATAGAAAAAAAGAAGCAGGAAAATCAGATTAGTAAGAAATCAGAGATTTAGAATTTTTCTATTTTTTTCTTTTTTTCATTCTTTTTACATGAAACTTGATTCTCAATCATTAGACAGGTCTAGGAATACCAGCAAGCACAACTGGTACCAAATATTCATCATTTTTTTTTTGCCAGTCCTGGGCTTGAGCTCAGCGCCTGAGCACTGTTGGACTTTCTCAAGGCTAGAGTTCTACCACTTGAGCCTCAGCACCACTTCTGGCTTTTTTCTATGTATGTGGTACCGAGGACTCAAACCCAGGTCTTCATGCATGCTAGGCAAGCACTTTAACCACTAGGCTAACCTCCCGGCCTCATCAAATGTTTTTAGACAATTGCATGTTTATATTTTTTTGGTTAGGATTATATTTTAAAAAGTAGCTACAAATCAATTACCATATAAATATATATGAAAAGCTTAGATATATGTATGCATACATATGCTACAATTACCTAATTGTAGATAAGTCATAGTTCACTTAATTTTAATTTTAGTTGCTATATACATAGACTCGTATGAAAAGATATAACAGAGACTCTTCAAGGAAGTTGGCCAAAAGTCTGAATAGTAACATTAGTGTTGGAAGCTGAGTGCACAGGCAATATAAGACTGTGATGATAGCAGTTCTTTGCATTCTACCAGATTGAAGACAGCATCTGTCCCTGATGACTAAGAAATTATGCTGAGCCTCTTATGGTATGTGAGGCCAAGTAAAAATGCTGAATGACTTAGATCTGAGGATGTTGGTGGAATTATATTTAAGGAGAAAGCTTTATATTAAAGCTGATTTTATGTTGAAAGAACAGTGTCTGTGTGGGATAATCTTAAGATAATGAAGACATGAAAAAAGGCTAAGAAACATATATATATACACATAAATATACAAACATATACTATATACACACATATTTATCTTTTAATATATATTAAAGAAATTGTAGTTTTACTTTACAAAGCAGACAATTGCTCTAATATAATTAATTTTGTGCAATATATGAAATAAATATTTTTCAATTCTACGTTTGTACTCATTCTCATTGAGGGGTTTATATTCTACACTAGTATTATCTCTTTTATTTTATGTATACCACATTTAACATGTTATAGGTTGAACATATATTAGGGCCATAAAAATTTTTTAAAGTTTTTATTTTATTTTTGGGATGATGTATTAAAGAATTACAGTTAGATTCGTCAGGTGCATTACTTCTCGCCCATTAATAGCCCATTTGTCCCCTTTCCCTCCCCCCACCCCCTCCCAATCATCTTGTTTTCATCCCTTCCTTTTCCTATTTTAAATAAACAAATCACTATATATACAATATACCAGGTAATAAAGTCAGATACAGTAACAACATGAGATTAACCACAGTGCATAAATAGAGAAGAGAAGTAGCATAGTACATTAAGAACAACAACCACACAAGATAAACCTCTTGAATGGAAAGACTTGGTAAAGAATCACATTAAGTGTAGTAAGGCAGACCCAAAGAAACATAGGCTCAATTGTTTTCTTCATTTGGAATAGTTTGTACAAACCTAGGACTCTCCTAGCAGAGGATTACAATAGCTCAAAACCTAGATACATAAGGCCATGTAGGATGAGGCTAAATGAAAGGATCTTCAGGATGTGGAAATAAGAGCCTTATAGTGTGTGATTGCTGTTCTTAATGTACTATGTTACTTCTCTTTTGTTGCCCTTTGGTTAATCTCATATTTTTATTCTATCTGATTTTGTTACCTGGTACATTGTATATATGTTTATTTGTCTATTTGAAATAGGAAAGGAAAGGGGGGAAAACAAGATGATTGGGAGAGGGTGGGCAGAGGGAAACGGGAATAAAAATATTAGAGGGTTGTCAATGTGTGAGAAGTGATGTACCCTCTGTCTGGCAAATGTAACTGTGACCCCTCTATACATTACAATAAAAAGATAAACCTCTTATTTCCATGAACTCTAGGATGTAATATTTTTCTATAACTTAATTTAATTTTTCCAGCCCTGGAACTTAAACTCAGGGCCTGGAAACTGTCCTTGTTTCTCAAGGCTAGCACGCTACCCTTGAGTCACAGTACCATTTCTGGTCTTTTCTGTGTATGTGGTACCAAGAAATCTAACCCAGGGCTTTGTGCATGTTAGGTAAGCACTCTACTACTAGGCCACATTCCCAGTCCCAAAGGTATAACCCAGGCTGGTCTTAAACTCACGATACTCCTGCCTCATCTTACTCCTTGATTACTGGCATGTGCCACCATGGCCTGCTAAATTTTTTAAGTTAAAAAAATTAGCTAATAATCTGTTGTGGTACTCCATATACAGACTAATATAGTTTAGAAGAACAACATGGACCAATATAATTCAGAAATGCAATTGCAAGGCAAAATAAAGGAGGGGATTGAATTTAAGAAATATCAAGGATAAATTCTTTACCTTTTTCGCAATTTGTATACAAAGAATGAATTAAGTTAAAAAAAAGACTCCAAGATATCCACTGTTGATTGTCTAGAAAAAAATGATGCATTCTGAAGCAAATGTGTCAATATTTATATTTTAATTTTTTTCAGGAGAAAATCATTAAATATAAATGAGTGATATATGTTAATGTCATGTTTGCATATAGTTTGTGGATATTAACATGCATATTTTTATTGAAATAATGTTTAAACCTTGAAATTAATAAATTCCTTTTGGTTAATGTGATGAAACTCTGCCTTCAGCTTTCCCTAGTTTTCCTGACCATTTTTTCTTTTTTTATTTGTAATACTTTATTTTACATACATGGAAAAATAATATATTTGCGATTTTTGGATTGTTTCTTGCAACACATACTGAGTGTAGTCATTGCTAAAGATGTTTATTTGTTTGTTTGCAGTGACCAAGAATTAAACACCAGGCTTTACTCTCTAAGTAAGTACTCTCAGCACTTAGTTCCACTCCTTACCACTAAGGATTTTCTAAAAAAAATTGACTATGTTTTCATTGTTGTTAGAATTAGGAAATCACATTTGGAAGCCTTAAAGGGCAAGAGTGTAGATTTTAAGACAAAGATTTTTAAGAAGTGTCACAGCAATTGATTTAGTTTCTTCCTGAAAGTAGCATCACAGTGAGTGATTTCAACTCTAATTGACAATGTTTCTTGTTGTTTAGACAAAAAATGTTTCTGTGCCAGAAGAGAATCCTTCTAAAAATGCATGGGAGAAGGAAGTAAAGTTGTTTTTGCCCTTTCATTTTATTTCCTATGTTGAATGATTTGAAAATGCCTTGAGAAATTCTACCGAATCATTTTTAATCTATTATACCAAAATATCTCCTTATGTAGATCATCACATAGCTTTCAAACAGATTGTATACTTAGGAAAAGAAAGAGATATTTTAATACTATTTCAGTCCCTGAAGTTTAGGACAAAAATATTGATCTCTTGACAGTTCTTGTAAAATTAGTTTTGCAAAATGACTTTCAAATTATTAAGAGATATATATTTTGATGGTTAGGCTTTTTATTTAAATGTTTAAAGTTGATTAATATTTTGGAAAATAAGTGAAATTATCTTCATTTAGAGGGTAAACTTGCAACTCTATAACTTCTAAAAAGTGTTCTATACAATACTTAACTCATACAAATAAGAATAGATATAGAGCGCATATAAATTTCCTGGGCCATCTGGGAAAATTTATTATTATTTTAAAAATCAAACACCTAAGGATAATAGTATACAATATGAATATGATAATTCTGTTATATTGGTATTATCCAGATTTTGATGAATAAAATTAGGGGTTTCTATATGTTGTTTATTATTTCTTATATATTATAGAAACCTATATGGATTTTCTATTTTAATGACAAATGACCATGCATTGTTCTAAAGTGAGTATACATTTCTTGCCATAAAGTTCTGTAAGTTCAAAGACTTACACAGAGGCCGGGAGTTTGGCCTAGTGGTTAAAGTGTTTGCCTAGCATGCATGAAGACCCGGGTTTGATTCCTCGGTACCACATACATAGAAAAAAGCTGGAAGTGGTGCTGAGGCTCAAGTGGTAAAGCTCTAGTCTTGAGAAAGTCCAAGGACAGTGCTCAGGCGCTGAGCTCAAGCCCAGGACTGGCAAAAAAAAAAATTTACACAGATTTCAGTAAACTTAAATCTAATGTGATACAGCATGCCTTAAGGAAGAATCAGTTTCTTTGGACGTTTTAGAATGTAGAAAACACCATTTTGAAGTTTAGGGCCCACTTCCTCTATTTTCAAAGCCAGTCATGTTGGATCTCTTCGATCACACCTCTTTTTGTCAACAGCCAAGAAAAGTTCTCTGGTTTTAAGGAGGCTTGCAACTAAATTATCCATTCTTGAATAATTGAGGACAAGTTTTCCTTCTCTACACAATTAATCTAGCAACCATATCTGGAGGTTGGAGACATTCTACCGACCACAATAATGCTTCATCTTAATTAATGAGTTTGCTATCTGATATTAAGTGCTGTGTTTCATTATATGAATGGGATATCTTCTGATTGACTTTATTTTTTTTACCAGAAAGTGGGCTTGAACTGAGGGCCTTTAAGCATTACTTTGGCTTTCTTGCAACAGTTCTTTCATTTTAGCCACCCTCTCAGCCTAGCTTTGTGCTACTTATGTTGGAGGCAGAATCTCATAGACTTTTCTCCACATCCTGGCTCGAAACTATAAGCCTTTAATTCTAAGCCTCCTGTGCACCATCAAATTTGAGCTACCATCCCCAAAATAATCAAAGAGAAGATTTGAGAACTTGTCTCAAGAAGCAGAATGCCTGCTCAACAAACAAGTACAAAACCTTGAATTTAAACACAAGTAGTTTCAAAATAGTTAAAAAAAATAAAAGTGTAAAACTTAAGATTCCAGGTTGGACAGTTTAATAGTTATTTTTAGAACTATATTATAAGAAACAGGTATCATAAGAAAATAATTGTTGATATTGATTGCTGTTAATTTGAAGTATCCGCTTGCTCAGATTTGGGGTAATTTCAGAATCAAATAGCTGTACATTCCTGAATTATAGAGGGTATTCATTGGATATATCCTTACTTTTACCTTTAAGTAATTGTACAAAGGAGTTACCATTTAACAAAGTAGTTAATGAACACAATGCATTTTGCTCAATATTTTCACCCTTCCCTCCCTACCCAGACTTTCTCTCACTCTTCTTAATATTGCAAGATATACATTGAATTCTTGACTTGTTCATCCCCTCTTCTCCTCTTCATTCCTATACAAGTTTCCCCTTAACCCCACCACACTTTTTTTTAAATACCTGCTTCCTGGTGTTTATTTTGTTGAAATATGATTTTGTCTTTTTAAGGAATATCACTATTTTAAGTCCTCCCTTGAATCTACCATATTTCACTTAATATGTCTGCATATACTTATATATCACCCAACAATCTAGCTTACACATATAAGGGGAAAAGAGGCCCTTTTTTTGTCTCTCTGGGGCAAATTTCACTTAACATATTTTTTCGGGACTTTCCATTTCTTTACAAATGGTACAATATTGTATTTCTATATGTACATTACTTTTGGAGTAATTGATATCCTGAAAAAAGATGAAGGTATCATAGGAAACTTTGAGGAGTAGGAGAATGAAATGAGAACAAAAGCCAGTATTCAAACCAATATAGTGTTGTATGAGTTAAAAGAGAATGCCATAAAACAACTGTGACTGAGCCAAGCATCAGTGGCTCATGCATATAATCCTTGTACACAGGAATTAACAGTTAATTGCACTTTGCCTAGGTCTTACCATCAAGGATAGGAATTTGATTTTTCTTAATTTGCTATATTGGAAATATGCCACACTGAAATTAGTGCAAGAAAAGGCTAAAATCAGCCAATCAATATAAAGTCCTCACTTTTCTAAAATAAAGTTTCCAGTTATTATTAACTCTGAGAAAATAAAAACAGGTAGAACGAGTTTGCACTCCCACCAACATTGTAGTAGTGATCCCTCCTGGCCACATCCCCTCCAGCATCTGTTGTGATTAGTTTTCTTGATCCTGGCCATTCTAACTGGAGTGAGGTGGAATCTTAGCGTTGTTTTGATTTGCATTTCTTTTATGACCAGAGATGTTGAGCATTTCTTCATGTGTCTATAGGCCATTTTTGTTTCTTCTTTTAATGGGATGGTTTGGAGATTAGTTTTGGATTGATTCAATTTTTTGAGCTGTTGATATATTTTAGATATGAGGCCATTGATTGCTGTATGGTTGGTGAAGATCTTCTCCTACTCTGTAGGCTTCCTAATTAGTTTACTAGCTATATCCTTTGCCATACAAAAGCTCTGCAGTTTAATGCAGTCCCACTTATGCAGCCTTTCTCTGATTTGTTGTGATTCTTGGTCCTTATTAAGAAAGTTTCGACCTGTGCCAAGGAGGTCTAGTGTATCTCCTATTCCTTCTTGTAAATTTTTCATAGTGTCGGCTTTTACCTCCAGGTCTTTGATCCATTTGGAGTTAATTCTAGCACAGGGTGACAAAGAAGGATCCAACTTTAGTTTTCTGCATGTGCTTAACCAGTTCTGCCAGCACAACTTGTTGAAGAGGCTATCTTTCCCATTTGTTAAGAAATGGAAAGTCTTAGAAAAGATCATATTAAGTGAAGTAAGCCAGACTCAAAGGAACTTAGGCTCAATGGTTTCCCTCATTTGTCATAATCAGTAGAAACCTTGGGCTCTCCTAGCAGAGATTTGCAATAGAGCAAAACCTTGATACAAAAGGCCATATAGTAGGATGCTAAATGAAAGGATCTCTAGTATATAGAAACATAAGCCATATAATGAATGATTGTTGTTCTTAAGGTACTGTGTTATCTCTCATCTTGTTTACTGTCCCTTGGTTATCTCATATTGTTACAGTATCTCACTTTGTTACCTGATATATCGGATATATTTGTATTTGGTTATTTGAAGTTGGATAGGGAAGGTGGGAAAACAAGATGAGGGGTGGGGGTGGGGGGAGGGAAAAGGGGACCAAGACATGTGAAAGGGTATCAATGTATGGGAATTAATGCACCATCTATCTGGCAAATATCATGTAACCCTTCTAATAATTACAATAAAAATATATGAAAAAAAAGGTTCAGAGTAGCCAAAGATATTTACATATGTGTGTGTATCCAACTTACCCAGTAAGAAAATGGACAAAAATATTTCATGGATTATACCTAAATGATATTTCAACTATATGGAAAGGTGGTCAATATTTGTTACCAGGGCAGTCATATTAAACTACAATGCAATACCCATACCACTCCACTAGAATGACTAAAATTTAAAAGATCAACAGTACTAAATGTTGAGAAGTATATGAAGCAACTATAACTCTTATAACTTGATAATCCAGTATAGATTGATATGACTACTTTGGACAATTGAGAATAGCTATCAGCTGGATGCTGATGGCTCACGCCTATAATTTTAGTTACCCAAAAGGCAGAGATATCTGGGACTTGCAGTTAAATCAGCCTGGACAGACCAATCTGGAGCATTGTTTAAATTTAACCCACGAAAAGGCAGGACTGGAGGCATGGCTCACATGGAATTGTACCCACCAAGAGTGAAATAACAGAATGTATACCCTGAGTTCAAACCCTACTATCAGCACATCAACACACACACACGCAAGCACACACACACACACACACACACACACACACACACACATGTTAATACTTAATAGTATTCTATTTACATAAAAACAGATGAAAACGTTCTTCATTTTTTGTCTTGGTAAGAAGGTAGCTCATCTGTTTTGAAAGTCTTTTTGTCAAAATAGCAGAACAGATTGAGTATTCTTGAAAGTCAATTTAAAGAATCAGAGATGCTGCAAAAGAGGAACCATATTGAGTCTATGATTCCTATGATAATAAGAAGATGGGAGTGGGTAAATACTGATGATAAGGATGTTATTAAATAAACTTCAGTATATCTGCTTCAATAAACAGTGTAGCTTGGTTCTGGAATGTTCTGCAAAAGGTATGTTAAAGGCTAGGTCCTTAACTTGGTGCTTTTGGAAGGGGGTTGACGCTTTAAGAGGTAGGGCCTATTGGGAGATTTTAGGAAATTGGGGGTGGGCCTTTGAAGAAGGCCGTGGTACCATAGCCTCTTCTCTTTTGAGTGGCAACCAATGAGGTGGGAAATTCTAATGTGCTGCCTAGCCAAAGGCCAAACTAAGCATGGACCCAAACCTCCCAAATATAAGCCAAAGCAATCTGCTTCTATTTCATCAGCTGATTATCCCAAGCATTTGATACAGTAATAGAAAGTGGACTAACTCAATAAACATGTAGTTATTAAAAAAAATAAAAACAGGTATTAGGAACTAAAGAGATCTCAAAAAGAGTGGCACAACCCTAAATAATCCTGCTGTTTAAAAATAAGATCAAACATGAACAAAAGGCACTGGAAGTCACCAACTTAAAAAAAAAATCTATCAAAATTTATGTCACATAATTAACGACGTCCTCAAAAACTAGGGCATAATCACAACAAATAACCATTTTCTGTAACAGAAACAACTGGTCCCATCAACTAGTTTATACATTCTAACAATAATTGATTTATTGGTGAACACTGTGTATAGACTAGTTTGAAAACTAAAAATGTTGGATGCCCAGATTAAGTGAAGATTTCACTTTCCAGTAAGTCTACCAAGTCCTTGTTGGTAAAATCTCAGAAAATTCTCTCCTGCTTCTAGCAAGGAAATGGAATAAAAACAATATAAAGTTATCCCAAGGGAAAAGTATCCATTCTGAAATAGATCGTGCTTTTCTTATTCTATTTAACAAAGTTTTGCCTTCAAAGGAAACTAAATTACCAGAATCTTATCTGATCTGGCAAGATAACAGCTACAAAACTTACACTTTTTCTCCTTTTTCCTCATATAAGGTAAAGAAAAATTTAAGAGTCTCTTCTTATCATCAGATTTTATATCCCATAAATCAGATTCACTAAAATATTTACATAAAATTATGAAATTACAGAAAATTTTCTGGCCAGAATATTTTTCATGGTTTCAACAGATCATGTGCTCATTATAATGATTGAATAAAAAAGCAGAATCTGTTTGAGAGCAATTATCTATGAAAAATAAAGGTAACACTAGGCAAAACAAGGACACCAGAGGAAATTTGAGACTGATAAATAGATATCATTCTTCACATAAGCAAAAGAGTTTACCATAAAGTTCACATGAGAGTACAAAAGACTTAGAAATGTCAAAGCAGTTTATTTTTACCCATCCCTTCCAACTCATCCCTTTTTCTCAATGTATATCATAGGCTATACATTGAACTTTTACTGCATTCTACCCCTTTCTTCTCTTCATCTGTCAACTTTTATCCCCTTGATATCATCATACCTCTTTAAGTACCAGTCTTTTGTGTTTTTATTTAAACCATGATTGTGCCTTTCTTAGGAATTACACGGTTTTGATTTTCCCCTGAATCTACAATATTTCAGTTAAAATATTTGTCTACATTTGCTTGCCACTCAAAGTATTTACTTAAATGTTTATAAACAAAATCTAGCTTCCACATATGAAAGAAAAAATTCATCCTTTGTCATAGTTTTTTCCAGGCCCTTCCATTTCTTTGCAAATCATGGAATATATCTTCATCCATTCATCCATTGAGGGGCATCTAGGCTCATTTCATATCTTGGCTATACTATTCACTATGGAATTCTACTTTGCCTCAGTTAGAATGACCATCATCAAGAGTACAAACAATAACAGATATTGGTGGGAAGGTAAACTTGTTCAATCACTCTGGAGTAGTATGGAGATTCCTATAAAAGTAAAAAGAATTATTCATATGATCCAGAAATGTTACTCTTGGACATTTATCTAAAATGATTACAAACTAGGATACAGTGAACAAACATACTCATTAGCACCACTATTCACAATAGTGAAATTTCCATTATCTTCAGCAAACTCTGTAACGGATGTGTGCTTATCTGCTGGGCATTATTAGAACCTTGGGATTGTTTAATATTTTCCTACAAAGTTTACAGTAGTTCCAATCTTGCTACAATATCCTTCATATCAGTTTAAAGAAACTTACATTTGGATTTTGTCAAATGACTGTAAATATTCAAATTATGCCTTCCAGAAGCATGTAAATAATTATAGAATTGATTTTGTTGTGTGTTGGACCCATGGTGAGAAGAATTTGAGTTGAAATTTCTTTTGTTACCTAACCACCATACACTCTATTCTGGTGGACCACAGTGATATTTGGAGCCTTCTGTAATTAGTGTTATTCCAGAGTCAGTGTCCAGTAATTGTGAAACATCTCATTATTTCAATTTCCACAGTGTACAGTCAGTCACTCTAGTAATAGGCCAGAGGTCCCTTTGGAGAAAGCAGAGAAGAAGATTAATGATATAAAATTTGACAAGGTAGCAAGGTCCCTCCACCAGGGATTCTAGAATTATCTTCCTTCAAGGAGCTTAGCTGATGAAGTAACTGCATTGACTGGGTAAGAATGAGGTTGGAGTAAAGGTATTAAAACTTCTGCCCCTACTGTTACCTCGTATTGCCTTGGGACAATTTTAACATGCTCCTCCATCTGAGAAGTGGTACAAATAAATAGTAATGCCTGCAGAGTTACTGTCTGAAGTATAGACAACAGTAAAGTCCTGCTGGGTTAGGAAGATTATGAACACAGGTGAAGGCTATCTAATCACTTTAAGGAACTGTTCTTTCCACTTCTTTCCTAGGAGTTTACATGCTTAAGATGTTGATTCTTCTATAGGATTTAAAGGTGTGTATATAATGTCTATTATTCCTGTTGCCTAATAAAGCAGTTTCAAAAAAATCACACTAGAACAGATTTTTACTTTTGACTGTAATGAAGTAGCTTGTTACTCTCCTAAAACATCATGAAGAGTCACATTTTTAAAAAGACATTCAGACATGTTCAAAGACATCTAATAAGATTACAATTAAATCCTGAAGTGCTTAAAGAGTCAAGTTCTTCAAAAGAAGTGAGCTGCCTCTGAGTTAAATTCTCCCATGAATATTTGCTAATTCTTGACACAGAGTAATTTGCTACAATTCTAGTCAAGAAGTATTGCTTTGAGGCTGAAAAGTTAAGTTTTAGTAATCCTTCAAAGCAGGAAAGACAAAAATGGAAGTTTGTAGCTGCCAAGTAGCCTCCACTCAGCACAGACTCCTGATGTATTTCTTATTGGAAAAGCCTGCAATCTTAACAGACTTTAAGTCTAAGTTGTGTAGCTTGAGAAGTTGCTATGCTGTTGCTCTGCAGTAAAACATATAGGATGAGGCTAAATGAAAGGACCTCCAGGATATTGAAACAAAAGCCATATAATGAGTGATTGTTCTCCTTAATGTTCTATGTTATCTCTCATCTCTTTTGCTGTCCCTTGGTTATCTCATATTGTTACAGTATTTTACCTTGATATCTGATATATTGTATATATATATATATATATATATATATATTTGGTTAGTTGAAATAGGATAGGGAAGGGGGGAAACAAGATGAGGAGCGGGGGAGGGGGAAGGGAAATAAGGACCAAAACATGAGAAAGGGTATCAATGTTTGTGAAGAAATGCACTCTCTATCTGGTGAATATACTATAACCCTTCTAGTAATTGCAATAAAATATATGAAAAAAATTAAAAATTAGGTAGTCCATTTACGGGTTTTTGTTTTGCTTCAATCGAAATAAAGAAATGTGCAATACTCTAAGGAAAATTTCACTATAGAAATAGGCAAGAGAAACTACCAAGTGCTTTGTACAACTAGGTAAAATAAAAATTTTAAAAGGAATATTGTGTAAGTTTTGCAAGTTTCTGGTTTAGGAGCCATTTTCAATGGACATGGTGGAATGGAAATAAAGATATGACAGCCTACTTTGAATAATTTTGGATTTATGCCCAGAAGTAAGATTACTGGAAAATATGATAATTCTATTTTTAAAGGTTTCTAAAATAGTACCTGGCACTATTTTACTTTGTATCAATAGTATACAAGTGTTTCAAATTTTTGACTTGCTCACCAGATATACATGTTATAGTTCAAGAGGTTCCAGGTGACATTTCACAGTGCTTTTATTTATATTTTTGTGTTTTCCTATTGAAGAGAGGTTCTCTTGCATGGTAGACAAAGTCTTAAGTCATTTATTGTGCTTTTAATTAGAATTTCTCTGGTAATTATTAATGCTGATGGACTGCAACTTTGTTGGCCATTTGTATCTCTTCTTTGAAATAATTTCCATTCATGCCATATGCACAATATCAAAGTGAGAACAACCTAAATGAATTTTAAAGACATTGTGATATGTGCATATAACTGAGTGTTATTTGGTCTGAAATAAAAGAAAGATTTCTTGCCATCTGTAACAATATGAGTGAACCTAAAGCATGCTATGCTTAGTGAAGTAAACCAGACATGGGAAGCCAAATGCTATGTAATTATATTTATATAAGGTATCTAACATACTCAAACTGGAAGAAATATTTTTATGATAGTTGTCCGGGTATTGGTGGAAGGAGCATTTGGATGCTACAATTCAGAACATAGTTTCAGGTATGAAAGATCAGAAAGTTCTAGAAATTTTCCAGAAGACATATTGCTTGTAGCTAACTTAAAACTGTCTTTTAAAGGAAAGTTAATTCGTGTTAAGTCAGTATTCATAGATTCAAGGAAGCTCATTTAAGGAGAAATGTTCTCCATCTTGTCATCATTGACCCTCTGGGATGAATACTCACATTCCTGGTAAATTTGTTAGCTTTACTGTCTGTCAAACAAACCGAATTAGTGGAAGAAAGAACTAGAACAAAATATACATATCTATAGGAAGTAAGCTCTTAATATTTTCACTTCTCCAGAATCACAGTTGTTTGCATTTTAGTGGAGGCTCCAAGATCAACCAACAAATAGTGGCACAGTGTTTTCCCTTTTGGTTTGTTTTGAGTTTCTAGGGAATACTGATAGAAATTTGCTGTGAATGTAACAATATTCAGTGACATGACTAATTCACTGTTATTTAAAGAAAACAATCAAGATTCCTTTGGAATCATATTTGAACTGTGTAGAGTTAAATCATTCTTCTTTTCCAAAATGAAAATTTCCACACATTTAGCCTACTGAATGTACTTACACGGGCATCAGTGACAATACTAGCAAAACACATACTATTTTTTAGTCACTCATGTTAATGTTAAAAATATTATTGCTCCAAATTTTTAGACGTTTGCAAATGGGTGACTGTGTATTTTCCTACTAATAAGACTTGTAAAAGATTAGAATGCACATGAATAAAATTTGTATTCCATGGTAGGACAAATTTTAGGATTTTTCTCATTCATGAGGCCAAATGATGACTTCTGAAAGCATTTGTCATACGTTCTCCTTAAATGCAAAGGAAAATGCCAATTACCTCAACTAGAATATACATGTAATTATACATTGATAACTATATTTTTATAGAGTAGAATATTAACATCATAGGTTTTTACATGAAAGCTTAAAATGTATTTTATTACATAGGTCAAAACTTCCAATAAAGGATAATGAAACAAATTGTGGCAAAATATATAACTGTACTTTTCCAGGTTAAAAAAATTAGAGACTATATTTAGAAAATGAAGACAAGACTATAAAATCTGATAGTTGTACATTAGTCAAAATTAAAAGTATATAGATTGTATAAATGGTTAGACCTAACATAAGAACTGACACAACATAGTTACATGGAATACATGTAAGAATTTGCAAGAGGGAAGTCATTCACAATCCTAGGGATATTACATGAGACATTCCAGAGTGAACTTGCATGTTGGGGAAGGTGAGTGAGAGGAAGGGATAGGGACTGAGAAATGCTAATGAAGTAAATGTATAAGTGTGCTATCACAAAAATATAAAGATGAAAATGTAGTAAACACAGTAACTGTGTTGACACCTTATTCTTTTTGTTAAAAACTTTTTTTATGAATAGATCACTGGCTGTGCTGCTCCAAGTTGTATTCCTGTTGAAAACCTCCTTGACAGTGACATAGGTCCTATTTTAATGTCATATACTAGTTAAATATTACATTGAAATGGTTATTCATTAGAAAACAGATTAATGTCCCAAAGCATCTTGGTGTAGAAGGGGTTATTTGCATTAAAATACTCATAATTTTTTTGTGTTTTGTGGTGACTGTCCTAAGATTTAGATGATAATAGTTGTTGAAAATGTTTAGCTTGTGAACTTCCTATTATATCAGTATTAAAGGGTGATGGCCAGGCCCGGAGTTTGGCCTAGTGGTAGAGTGCTTACCTAGCATGCACAAGACTTGGATTTGATTCCTTGATACCATATGCATAGAAAAAGCTGGAAGTGGTACTGTGGCTCAAGTGTATACTGCTAGCCTTGAGAAAGCCCAAGGACAGTGCCCATTCCCTGAGTTCAAGGCCGAGGACTGGCAAAAAAGAAAAAGAGTGATGGCTGATATTATTCCCTACCTGCAGTCACACCCAAATTAATCTTGTTAAAGATTCACATATTGGACAATATTTACTGACATTTGTGTGTTAAGCATACCTTACTTTATAGCATTTTAGGAAATGATCTGCATTAATAAGGGCATATTGATATACTCTAAAGCCATTGTAGTTGCTCATCCTTTCTGTGTTTAGCTCACTTGGGTAAGGTAAGGAGAAATTGATGATGCCAACATGAAAGTTCACGAACTAATCCTTTATTCAAAACTTTTCTTTTTGTGCATCCCCTTTTCTGTAGTGTTTCTGAGGCCACTAAGAGAGGTAAGGAAAATAGCTGTTCATGCAGAACTATGATATGTATGTTATTTTAGTTATTTTTCCTGTTATGTGATGATATTTTTGTAAACAAGCTTACCACAACTGCATCACAAATGCATTTTCAGTCTCTCAGTGGCAAGTAGGCTAGCCTGTCATTAATTTTAAAGTTTAAAAGATTGTAAGCATTAAAATATATACCAACAAACAACATAAAATATAATATTGCATGATTTTCTTTTGACTTTTTGGCCTATGAGTGAATAATTAGTTTATAGATATTTATTTCTTACAAAATAATGCCTAATCATGGGAAACAAGTGTTTTCATGTTTGTAAGAAAGAATAGAGAAAAATCCAAATGAAAGCAATATTTAGGATCTCATGGAAATGTCAGTAAAGTAATGAAATAATATGTGTCAGATTAATCTTTTAAAAACAATTTCCATTTCAGTCATGTGCCAGTCGCTCTCACCAACAATGCTAGATACTAAGGAGACTGAGGTAGGAGGACAGTGGTTTGAAGCTACTCCAGTAGGATAGCACAAAGACTCTTACCTTGAAATAACCACCAAAAAGCTGAAGTAGAGCTGTGGCTCAGGTTGTAGAGTATTAACCTGGAGCAAAAAAGCTTAGGGAAAGTACCTAGGCCCTGTGCTCAAGGCCCCCCAAGACTGTTACAAAAACAAGCAAATAATTTCTGTTTTACAAGTCATATGAATATTCTAAATATTAGATATTTGAAGAAATGAAATATCATTGTGAGTGTGTAAACCCAGATTTGTTGCAAATAATTGAAAATGGCTCATGGGAATAGAATTGTCATCACAGGAACTAATGAAATCTTTCACAATTAAAGATGTGATAACGGCATTATGAATTAACCATGTTAGTATTTTTATAATATTGAACACAAAAATAGAAGTTTTAGTGGTATATGAGAAATATAACCTGTCCACTTCCATCTCTCAGTCTTAATATCAAAGATTAAAATATACAAAATTCTCTCCTAAGGGAAAAAAGAAAAAGTTCAGGGGAAGTGACAGTATGTGAGTATATTAACTTATCAGATGTAGTCACCCTTGTATACATCATAGCAAGACCTCTGTCTGGATAATTATACATGAACACCTCTGATTAATGAAGACATTAATGAAACATCTACAAGTTGTAACTCCATCTTCTCTTTTGTTCGATTTACCATGTGAATCAGATGGCAGAATAAGAATCACAGAGTGATGAGAGAAAATTGTATCAAACTAGCCCAGACAACTCTATAAATTTTTAACAGCTTTGATTTGTACAATTTTGTGTAATAAGAAAAAGGATCTTCTAAACAGGAATAAAAATTAATAATGCATCTTCATAAAGTGTATTTTTAACAGAAATTCCTGGCAGAAATTTTGTTTCTCATTAACAAAATATCTCTTATTAATAGAACCTAGATTTATCCCACAGTAAATATAAATCTAAGGAAATAAAGCATGAGATAGTAATCTCCAGCACTCTAGTAATTCTGATGGACACTTTTCTAAGTGTTTCCCAGAAATCAGAGCAGTCAGACATAGGGAAAAAAAACTGCTCATAGGGAAAAATAAACTTATTAGTTTATTTGCACAATAATGTTTATTGAACATCAAATATGGGTCAATTCAATGAAGAAAACAATCATAAGTATATGAGGGCCTTATAGCACTTATAAATATGTAAGTGTTACAATAAAAGGAAACTAGAATCAATTGTGTAGGCATTACATTTATACTAGAATGCTCAGAGAAGCCTTCCAGGAAAGGTAATATATTGGTGATACCTAAAGGAAATTAGGGAGAAAGAGATTTTCTAACTAAATGAAGAAAATGCTTTGCAGAGGAAATCAAAGTTACTAAAGGACAGATGTTAAACCAGCCCTGCTTTAGTGGAGTCAACAAGGAGATCACTGTGATTAGAGGAAAGTAAGCCAGAGGGAGAGTGGTAGGAAACAAAGTCAAAAACATATAGTATCTAGACTCTGAAATCCCTGTAAAACCCTTTTAATGTAAGTGAGATGACTAGCTGCTGGTAGGGTTTCAGCAGTGAGGTCACTTGCTTTTAAGGTTTCTGTAGAATAACTTTGTACAGAGAGTAAACTGCACAAGTAAAGAGTGGAAGCAAAAGCTGCTAATTTTCATTTCTGAACTTTTTTTTTTTTTGCCAGTCCTGGGCTTGAGCTCAGGGCCTGAGCACTGTCCTTGGACTTTCTCAAGGCTAGAGCTCTACCGCTTGAGCCTCAGCACCACTTCTGGCTTTTTTCTATGTATGTGGTACCGAGGAATCAAACCCGGGTCTTCATGCATGCTAGGCAAGCACTTTAACCACTAGGCCAAACTCCCGGCCCATCATTTCTGAACTTTTGTGTAACAATATTCAACTTGAAAATTATAATATAAACCAGAATCTTTTTTTTTGCCAGTCCTGGGATTGAGCTCAGGGCCTGAGCACTGTCCTTGGACTTTTCTCAAGACTAGAGCTCTACCACTTGAGCCTCAGCACCACTTCCAGCTTTTTTCTATGTATGTGGTGCCAAGGAATCAAACCCGGGTCTTTATGCATGCTAGGCAAGCACTTTAACCTCTAGGCCAACTCCTAGCCCCTAAACCAGAATCTTTTAATGTGGTTACATACAATTTAAATACTAAAATAGAACAGATCTTCTAAAGTACTGAGCTGTAATTTTAACATTGTCTGCAATTGAAAAAAAAATATATATATATACATGGCCATACATATACATACACACAGTATTAAGAGAAAATTGGTATAATCCTAGAATATTATGATGGTGGAAATATGAACAGGATTTTTGTCAGACTGAAAATGATAGCTTAGAAGAAAAAATGGAGTTAAAGATGACATCAAGCAGGGAGTGATGGCTCATGCCTATAATCCTAGCTACTCATCAGGATGAGATCTGAGGATTTCAGTTTAAACCAGCCAGGACAGGAAAGTCTGTGAGACTCTTATCTCCAATTAAATCACAGAAAAATATGGAAGTGGCTCAAGTGCTAGACTACTAGCTTTGAACAAAATGAGATCAAGGACAGCATCCACTCCAAGTGTTCAAGCCCCAGCAAAAAACATAAAAGATGACATTGATATTCCAAAACTGATCAACCAGTGGGAAGTAGTATGAAACTGCTCTAAACTTATATGGTAACAGTGTGAGAGGAAGAGAGGATTGTGAATAGGAGAAAAGTTCAAAAGAATCTAACATTTAGACATATTACAAGCAACTATGAACATTTAATTTGGTAAGATTCTATAATAACTTCACAAAGTAATCAAAACCTTACTCAGAAAGAATTATTACTCTGAAAAGAGGCCAGAATTATTTATCACTTCATTAATTTGGTTTGATCTTGTTGGTTTCTTAATTTTCTTTTCTTTACTCAGAACACATTTTTTTTTGGTCAGTCAAAAAAAGCTGCTTATTTGAATAAAAGTTTCCATCAAAGGAAAGGTATTTTTGCCAATGGCAAAGATCCAATAGAGAGAAAGCATCTTGATTTGGAAATAGAATTATTTCTGTGGTTGACTATAACTCCTTCATTTCATTCAGCAATGATCGCCATTGTCACCTCCCAGACATGAAGTAGGTGGTGTTATGTTTCCAATGACCAGGCTGAAAGAATATGACCACTTGTCTAGGTTGTGATATAAAAGCCAAATTCATATTGTAAGGTTCAAATTTGCTTCCATGATGGATAGATGAGACCCTAAATTGAAATTAAGATGAAAGCTTCCTACTTACCTAAACAAATTTTTCCCACCCACTGATTAGCTTTATTCTGTGTTACTACAAATATCCTTCAGAATGTCCTGTTATTTCAAGCTTTAATATATATAATGACAACTGCAAGGTGGGTGAGGTGGCTCACACTTGTAATCCTAGTTACTCAGGAGGCTGAGATTTGAGGATCAAATTTCAAAGCCAGCCTGGTCTCTAAAAAATGTCTCTTATCTCCAATTAACCTGTAGAAAATAGGAAGTGGGGCTGTAGCTCAAGGGTAGGGTAGTAGCCTTGACTTGAAGAGCTCAGGGAAAAGCCCAGGCTCAGAGTTCAAGCCTCATGACCAAAAACAAAACAAAACAACAACAACAACAACAAAAAGAATGGAAACTCCATACATTCCTTCAAATACTATGAATCCTCATGCTACCTGATATTTGTATTTCTCTTGGCAATATTTTTCCCAGGAATGCAAAGACATTGCATGCTCCACAAAAATGTCTACATTTTAGATTGTTCCCTTGGGTACATTTTTGCACATTTACTCTTCTACTTCTCAGACCTCTTCTTGTCTTGATACTAGTCTTCTCTGGTTTGTTTAATTCTTTCCTATTGTTTCCATCCATGGTGCCCTATACACATTTTTATTCCTTGTAATACTGCTGTAAAATTTACCAGTTTACAAAATCTTGCTGCAATATTGGGGATAAAAATACCACAACCTTTATTGGGACAATTTAAAAGTGTATATGTGGTATGCTTCTTTCTTAATTACATAGGACAAGGCCATATTTTCTAAATATGTCTCCATTAACTTTTAGTTTTGGCCCAGCCCTTTAGAAGCCACTTGCTTCATCCACATAATAGCAAAGTCTATATCTGTACATACATATATATATATATATATATTTATATATATATATATTTGATATATACATTTCAAATATATATATATATATGAAATTTCTGCAAGGATTTATTTAGGTATCACCAGGATAAAATATAGGAAAATGGAGAAAATTGGAGGAGGAATATTTTCTGCTTCCCATGAAGGAAATTGAACTAAAGGTTATAAATGCATATATGCTAACGTATATCAAATAAGTACTATTTTATTTATGTACAATAGACATTTATGGAACTACTCTTACTTATTCTCTGTGTAAATTTCACTATACTCTAAAATTCCCTGTATATGCAAATTTCCCTGCTTTTGATGATATTTAAAACATTTTCATTCTGCAAGGACTAATTCCATGTCAAACATGACCTTTTTCATCTCTGAAATTAAGAGTGATCTTTCTATAACCTGTAGCTCATAACATTTTACAAAATTAGATAAACCCCACTGGTGTTACATCACATTACAAATTGAAATTTCCAACAAATGCAAGAATTTCATAGAAATCTGAGTACAAGTTTGTGTGAAAATATGACTTCATATGACTTTCAATATGAGATTGGAGTATGAGGGTGAATAAGCTTTTTCTGCAATATTATAAACTGGAAAATTTATTTATCTTTTATAATAATTCCATTTGGGTAATATATATACATATAATTACTTCTGTTTTAATTTTACCAACTCCATTTGTCTTAAATGAATGTCTATTTATATATTTTTTGATAGTTCTACTTTTAGTTTATTGAAGAACCTCCATACTGATTTCCATAGAGACTGCATTAATTGACTTTCCTACTAACAGCATGTTAGACTTCTTTTTCTCCCACATTCCCAGTGGCATTTGTTGTTTGTTTGTTTTTTTTATTTTCTTCTTTTTACATTTATTTTGTTTTTAATGTATAGAGGGTTTACAGTTATATTTGCCAGATAGAAGGGGCATTACTTCTCATGTTTTTGTCATTTCCCCCTTCCTACCCCTCCCCTCATCTTTTTCCCTTCCTATTTCAAATAAACATATATATATATATATATATATATGTATATATACCAGGTAATTAAGTCAGATAATGTAACAATATGAGATTAACCAAAGGGCAACACAAGAGAAGAGAAAAGACATAGCACATTAAGAACAACAGTCACTCATAATTAAGCTCTTGTTTCTAACATCGAATTAACAACTAAGTTATAGGTTCTGAAATTTTATTGGTTAATACTGAGTTTGTTATTCTAACCATGACTCTAGTGACTTTTTGGATCACATAATTCTCTGTCTCAGAATTTAGGTTTTAAGAGATTTTTTTTAAAAAATCATTAGTAATATTCTTCTATTCCACTTAGAATATTATTTGTCCTATCTGAAAAAAATGTCAAACTGTCCACCATGTGTAGTTATGCAAGCCAGGTCCTCCACAACTCCAGATGGTATCATTCACATGCACTGTGAGATGGATGGCAACACAGAGTTGTACATCACATAAGGTACTGAACCATAATAGCTGCTTTGCATTACACATCTATGCTGCTGTATTGTAGTCTATGGGACAAAAAAACTTAACATATATTTAAAAATGTACAAGTCGCTGTTCTTTCACAGAATATGTTGTTAATTTTAAGGTTTTACTACATTGTCCCAATACATTTATTTCTTGTATAATTAAATATATCCATTTTTGAGGTAATTATTAGCTGTTGCCTATACTCTGGAACTTTATTACCTTCCACACAATTCAATTCTATATATACACTAGAAGGTTAACACAGGGGCCAGGGATATAGCCCTGTGGCAAAGCCCTAGCCTAACAACTGCAATGTCCTGAGTTCAATCTCCAGTGCCAAAGAAGAAAAAAATACAGTTAAGAACAAAACAACAACAGAATTCAATGCAGCAATCAAGATTTACAAATGGTTGGGTGATAATTTGGAGAATATATTACAGGAAATTGTTGATAATGAGTATAATTCTAGTATTCAGATCTGGACATAATTGGGCTGAGGGGAAATATTCTTTTTTGTATATGTTATTCTTTCTATTTTTTGTTTATTCTTGATTTTATGCATTGTAGGTAATATGACAAAACCTTCAATGTGCAATTTCTCCTACCTTGGTAAACAAAGTGATTCCTCAGCCTAAGCATTGGATGTCTTAGGCCTAATCTTCAGTGAGGGAAGCAACTTGCTGAAACTGCATCATGTTGTATATTTTAATGATTGGGAAAACTCAATATAATGACATTGAAAGAGTATCTCGGACAGCTTTCAGACTAAATAGTGAAGAGTGTATACAGAAAATATGTAATTTGGAGTCCTGGTTGTTAAAAATACTTTATAATTATATGAGACAAATTGCTCAAATATAATGTGGATAGAACACTTACGGATTATAATACATGTACAAATATTATAGACTTTTATTATTTTTTATAAAACAAAGGAATAGACTTTGATGGAAGTAAAAGGCCCTTCTATAGCTAATATACAATGATTGTAAAAGAAAAGTTTAAATTAAGGAAATATTCTAAATTATTAAGAAAATGTAGATCTTACAACCAATGCTTTAAACCTAATAATGTGATTTAACACTCATCAAATGTCTTTTTTCATATATTTTTCCACATATTTTTACTGTAATTAATAGAAGGGTTACATTATATTTGCCAAATAGCAGGTGCAATACTTCACATACATTGATACCCTTTCTTATGTCATGGTCCATATTTCCCTCCCCCCTTCTCCCTTCCTTATCTGATTTCAAATAACCAAGTACGCATAAATACAATATATCAGATAACAAGGTGAGATACTGTAACAATATGAGATAACCAAGGGACAGCAAAAGAGATGAGAGAGAACATAGTACGTTAAGGACAACAATCACTCATTATATGGCTTTTGTTTCTATATCCTGGAGATCCTTTCATTTAGCATCATACTGTATGGCCTTATGTATCTAGGTTTTGCTCTATTGCAAATCTCTGCTAGGAGAGCCCAAGGTTTCTACTGATTATGACAAATGAGGGAAACCATTGAGCCTATGTTCCTTGGAGTCTGGAAAAAAATTTAATCAATGTTTCTGTTCTCATTCTTTCCCTGACACTCTTAATAACATTAAAACATCTTTATACTTTTCCTGAGCATACTGCTGAACTAATTTAGTCCAACTCAAAGTTTTCAAGAGCTAACAGGAAATACTTCCTGTTTTTACTCCTGCTTGTTTTTTATACTTTAGAGCTGGATGTCAAATTTATTCACTTGTGGATTTTTTTCCAAAACAAATAAAGCAAGAAAAAGGATATTGGATATTTATCATGTGGTGTCAGATCTTAGTTTGTATTGTTCAGAAGAATAGGCTGAAGCAGAGATTGAGACAATGACAGTTTATAGAGAATATACTCTTAAATAAATGTGTAAGAGGAGTTAAAGAAGTCTCAGAGCCAGGCGTGGTGCCTCACACCTTTAGTCTTAGCTATTCAGGATCTGATGATCAAGGTTCAAAGCCAGCCTGGGCACAAAAGGACCTAAGACTCTTATCTCCAATTAACCTCTAAAAAACACAAAGTGGGGCTAGGCTCATGGGTAGGGCGATAGCCTTGAGCTGACGAGCTCAGGGACAGCATCCAAGCCCGAGTTCAAGCCCCATGTCCCACCAAAAAAATAAAAAAAAAACAAGAAAAAAAGAAAAGAAAGCTATAAAGCAAACAGCACATCAACAATACAGTGTCACCTAAAATCCAGGGTTAGTAAAATTACTAAAGGAGAAAGTGGTGATACAGCAGGGATTATACAGGCTTGTCATGCCTTGAGACAAGGAGGTCAGTTTGTGCATTTTCTTTTTTAATGAAGTTAAAGTGGAAGTTACTAGGAGCCATAAGCATTCAGTGGAAAGGTAAAGTGCCATCTTCTTGGATCAATTCACAGGCAAATAACATAGGCATTAATTAGCAGCAAATAGAATGGCTAAAATGCATTAGTCTATAGTTAAGTGACTGTAGACAGGACATCGAGTGACACCCACTGTTACTGTACATTTAGTAGTATTCTATAAATAATTACATTTCATTTTCTTGAATTTTTATTGTTGGGGTTATGTATAGAGGGGTTACAGTTACATTCCCCAGATAGTAGGTGCATTACCTCTCACACATTGAAACCCCTTCTCATGTTTTTGTCCCCATTTCACTCCCCTACCTTCTCCCAATCATCTTGTTTTTCCCCCTCCCCTTTCCTATCTTAAATAAACAAATAAACATATATACATTATACCTGGTAACAAAGTCAGATATAGTAAAAATATGAGATTAACCAAAGGGCAACAAAAAAAAGAAATAACATAGTACATTAAGAACAACAATCACACAAGTAAAAACTCTTGTTTCCATATCCTGGAGATCCTTTCATTTAATCTCATCCTATATGAGCTTATGTACCTAGATTTTTTGCTATTGTAATCGAAAGATGAAATTTCTAGATTAAGTTACTGTTTAGAGAGAATGTTGTTCAATATTTTTCATTCAATTCTATCATGGCAATCATATGGTAAAAAGATTGTTCTTACAAGTGGCTAATTCGTAATTTATAAATTTATTTTGTATTAGCTCCTTCATTATGCATACCATGCATAGAAAAACAGAAAAACTTCAAAGGGAACTTGTTGCAAAAGATGTTGAATATGACAAGTGCAATGACTTGAGGGTATCTGAGAAGAATCCCTGATTATGTGCTCACAAGTTTATGTAAAAGTCAAAATGATCAGCTTAAAACAAAATACTTTGTAAAATCTTATTGTGTTATTATGCATGATTCCATATTAATAATTTATATCCTATTCACGCTATCATGGAAAATTTTGAAGGTCCCCATATGTTCATATTCATTCTAAATAAATTAATAGCCAGCCATGTTTGTCCAAATGGAAAATGCATCATTAAATTTCAATTACTGTATCTGCTGAGTAAAAAAGTTTTTTTTTTTACTTTTTAAATATGGAAATCCTTAGCTTTGAACTCAGGCCATTGCACTTAGTAGGCAAACGATCTTCTTCCTCCTTCTCCTCCTCCCCCTCCTCCTCCCCCTCCTCCTCCGCCTCCTCCTCCTCCTCATCCTCCTCCTCCTTCATCTTCTTCTTGTGGGGCTTGAAATCAGCCAGTTCACTGTCCCTTGAGTCAAGCCCCACTTCACTGTTTCCTAGAAGTTAATTGGAGATTAAAATCTCAGGTCCTTTTGTGCCTGGGCTGGCTTTGAATTTCGATCCTCAGATCTCAGCCTCCTGAACAGCTAGGATTACAGGTGTGAGCCACCACACCCAGGTAAATGATCTGCTACTTGAGCCTCATCTTCAGACTTTTTTACTTGTCATTTTTCCGATGGTAATGCGCATTTTATCCTTTTTATCCAGTCTTGCTTCAAATCGCAACCTTCCCCCAGTTCATACTTGTAATTGAGATCCTATATGGATGTATAACGCATTCATTTCTTACTTGTAGAGATGAGATCTTTATATAACTTGTTTTGACAGAACTTGCCTGAAACTGTGATCTCCAGATTCTGCTCCCTGATTATCTAGGATTATAGGTGTGAGCCACCATGCCTACCTGAATGTGATAAGTTATTAATCGAATCATTTTAAGAATGAAAAGGATTTGCTTTACCTACGGCATGTGAACTTGAATTTGAGTGAGAAAAATGTAGATTATTCAAACACATGTAATTACTTCTCAAAATAATTTATGAATATATTTCATGACATTTTTCAAATATAACATAATTTCTCTGAATTCTAAATGAAAATGGAGTTAATATGTGGAGATTTGCTACAGATTTTGTAAGTTGGTTGATAGTATTAACTCATACTAGAATAAATTTGACTTTCAAAATATCAGGTATAATTTTAAAGTAAATGAGTGCAGTGATTGATCTAGAGTATTTTAGAAGCTGGAGATTATAATAAGAATTATAGATTTGCACAAAAATTTTGAATTAATTAAAATAGCATCATCAAATGTTTTAGGCTACTTCAGAAAGCTCATAACACATCAATAACCTAGTTCAATCTTTGACTAAAATGGCTAAAGTGCCCAGTATACGTATAAAAATTATCAAAGACCACAAACAGGACCTTTTGGGAGGTGTGTGAAGGAAAAAGAGAGCACTGACAGGGAGATTAATATGAATGACATTTTATGAAATATGAATGTCATATTGAAACTTGTTTTAATATTTCTTTCTTTTTTCCAAGTTCTGGGGCTTGAACTCATGGTCTGAGCACTGTCCTTAGGCTTTGTCAAGCCTAGAGCTCTACCACTTGAGCCAAAGCACGACTTCAGGCTTTTTCTACGTATGTGGAGGAATCACCTGGTTCTTTGTGCATGCTAGGCAAGCACTCTACAGCTAGGCCAAACTCCAGGCCCCTTGTTTTAATATTTTTGTAGGAAAATTTTTAAGCAAAATATTTCTTCAAAAGAGAGAGATTAGAGTAGAAGTAAGAGTAACTTTGTAAAGAATGGTAATATGTTTTTATCTTGCCTACTCCTGTAAAGAATGGTAATATGTGTTTATCTTGCCTACTCCTTCCACCACTGAGGGCTTAATTATCTGAATAAAAGGTAAGAGTTTTTAATACATATTCCATCTGATTTCACACTTTTTTCCTGGATGAAATTGTATTTCATTTTCCCTTTGTATCATATACATTGCATATGGCCTTTCTGGGGGAATATTTTCTCTACAGTTTGATTAGACTTGACCAGTGAAAAACACTTGTTTTGAAATTCATGTTCTATTAAGCTACAGGAGAAAATAATAGATCTCATTCTTATTATCTAAAACATGAGAAAATTCTAATATTGTAAATTTTTGTTAATCAGAGAAAATAATTTCACCTGAAAAGTTCACTTCAGGTCTGAACAAAGCTGATATTCATCATGGCTTTACAATTTACCATGTACAATTTATTATCTTTAAATTAGTACAGTATACTAATGTGATATTTAATATACATATAACATAAAAGTATCATAGAATGAACACATTTTCCCCCACTGGTTTTTGTACATCCTCCACTGGTCTTTATGTAATAATTTCATACTAAAGAAAAAAATAAAAACCTTTTCATTATAGGTTTAAATTTAAAACATTCTGCTATTTGTCTTATTTCCATAGTGTATTATCTTTTAATAAGAGATTGAAATAATCCAGAGGTCTGTGGCACACACCTGTAATACGAGCTGCTTCAGAGTTTGAGATTTAAGGATTGTGGTTCAAAGTCAGCCCGACCAGGAAAATCGATGAGACACTTATCTCCAATTAACTACCCCTTCAGAAAACAAAAAAACAAACAAAAAAACGGAAGTGGAACTGTGGCTCAAGTGATAGAGTGCTGGCCTTGAGTACTCAAGCTTAGGTACAGCACTCAGGTCATGAGTTCAAGGACCCATAACAAAAAAGAGATTGAAAATTGTGTTTGTGTGTGTGTGTGTGTTTGTGTGTGTGTGTGTGTGTGTGTGTGTGTGTATTTATACCAAAGAGAATACTCCTAATGCTCATTACTCCTTTATTTGTATTCATTTTTCCTATTTGGTATTATTTTAGTTTTGCTCAAAAAAGGCCTTTAAATTTTCTTGTAGTATAGGTTTGGTAGTGCCTGAAAATCTTATTCATCTTCATTTCTGAAGAATTTATTTTTAGGAATAGTGCTTTTGATTGATAACTTTATTTCTCCTATGTACTCAGTGCACCAATGTCTTCCAAAAGGAAATCAGCTGTAATGATTTTGGTCCTCTGTTTGTGTCTTTTTTGTTGCTTTTAAGATTTCTTTACTGGGTATTTGAAATTTTATTATGTCATAATGTTTTATGCTTTTCTGAATTTGGAATTCACAGAACTTCTTAGATTTGTAAATATTTTCATAGACTATTCATTTTCTTCTGTATCCCCTCAGCTTCTTGGGCTGATTACAAGTATAACAGTTATGTTTCATTGTACTATTTTCTTTTCTCTCATGTTTTGACTGTTTTGTCCTTCATTTTGTATATGTTCTAATCTTGGGCATTCGATTTACTAGCATTTCATTTGCAATATATAATTTCTGTTGTTCTTATTGTTCTTATCAATGTTTCAACTAAAAACCTGAAACTTATCTGGCTGACTTTATCTCCTTGTACTTTACCACTTGAGTCATACCACAAGCCCAACGTTTTGCTGGCCATTTTGGAAAAAGAGTCTCACAGACTTCTCTACCTTGGCTCATTTGAAACGGATGCTCTAGATCTCAGCATTCTAATTAGCTAGGATTACAGGTATAAGACATAGATGCCTGGTTCTAACTTGTTTAGTATGTGTTTTGATCCATACATTTTGGGTTGCATACATAAAAACCTTATGTAAGAGCTAAGTGCTGGCAGTTCAGAAGTTCATGCTACTCCGGAGGCTGAGATCTGAGAATGGAAGTTCAGAGCCAGCCTGGGCAGGAATGTTCCTAAGCCTCTTGTCTCCAATTAACTACAAGAAAATGAGAAGTAGAGTTCTGGCTCAAAGTGGCAGAGTACTATCCTTGAGCAAAGGAGTTCATGAATAGTACCCAGGCCCTGAGTTTAAGCTCCATGACCAAACACACACACACACACACACACACACACACACAAACTCAAAATTTATTTGTCGCTATAAATGACTACTTAAGTTTTTGAATATATAAATGTCATTAAGGTAAACATTTTAATGTCCTTGCCTGCTAATTACAACTGAGCCAGTTATGACTACTTGTTTTTAGCTGAAATTTTTGTATATTAATCTTAGCCATTTATGAATGCATGTATGTGTGTGTTTATTTATTTATTTGTTGTGCCAGTGTTGAGGCTTGTACTTGAGAAATCCTTCCAGAATTGTTGACTTGAAAGAATACAGAAAATCTCTGGAAGGCTCATTTTCTGAATTTTCTTCTTCTCTTCATTCTTCGCTTTTATTCTGTTCCATCCATGTATGTACATTGCATTAATTAGCTACTGCTCTCTTTGTACCTCAGGAATACTGTCTAAATCATGATTCATACATTGTGTCCAGAAAAAATACCTTAAGACAATGATCTAGGCCAATTTTGCCTGCATGTATTTCATTGTTTTCTTAGTGCAATAAATATGCCTTTTTTCCCGATGAACAGTGTTATGAAATTGTCTGTTGGGCTTATTTCAACTATGCTTCAGGCAAAAAGGTAAATCTTATTTCTGATAAACTTTCTTGGTCAGAAATAGGAGTCTCTACCATTTACTCACAAGTAGATTTTATATGGTCACTATCTATTTCTACATTAAGAAAAAGGAATTTTCTTAATATTAAATGAATTATATCAGTGAAAATCATAAAATTTGACTCTGAAAAACATATCAGATTACTATGGTTGTTAAAAGTTAGCATCCCAATAATTGTAGGTTTGGTGCCTAGCTCCTGTAATCCTAGCTACTCAGAGTTTTAAGATTTGGAGGTTCACAGTTTCAAAGTAGGGCAGGCAGAAAAGATGACTCCATCTGCAAAATAGCCAATAAAAAAATCTGGGGCTGGAGGCCTGACATAAGTGGGTTATTATCCAACCACAAAAAAACAAAGCACAGAAAGCATAAAGTCCTTGTATAGGAGAAAAATAAGCAATCAGAAAATGAGATGAACTTGATTTTTGAAAATGATTTTAAATCTAGTAATATATTCTTAATATGTCTTCAATGGCCTGTGATTTCGTAGAGGAAAAGATATTGATAATTTTGTCAAGATAGAACATATATATTTCATTTCAGCAAAATGAAGGAAGTCATACAGTTGTTGGGGAGTATTCTTTGCTATGACTTTCAGTGATACTCTGAACAGATTTGCTGTTAGATCTTTTTTAGTTGAGAAGTATTTGAGTGTTAGACTGATTATCCAAGTGACATTGATTCTTGTGAGTTTATTTCTCACACAGTTATTTTTCAGGTCCATCCACACCTACGATTAAGGAGTGACAGCTTATATAATGTTCATTTCAGGCAGTGGTGAGTTTCTTTCCTTGTTCATTTCTCCAGTTGAAGTACTTTCTTTTGACAAATGAGAATTTGTTACAAGAATCTGACAATGTCTAGTGTTCAGTCTTACTTCAAATTTTAGTTCTTTGTTGAATTAATTTTCTGTATGAAAGAGAAAACACTAACCAAACAGACTAAGCAGACCAATCTTTACATAAAGGAAAATTCTCTATTGGTTATACTGCCATTTCTGGAATATTGCTTTGAGCTTCATTTCTAAGCATGTCCCAGGATATGCAGACTGTAGATGTATACATGAGTCTCTGGGGGCAAGTTATCTAAATTTTTCTTTTTTATAGTTGCATTTGTATCTCTGTCATATAATTCTATTTGTTTTCCCATATGATTCTTATTTAAAACTTCACTGACTAATAACTTGATTAATCTCAGCATAAACATTATTGTTTGAATTCCATATTCATATTTATTTATTTTTACACATGATTTTTTCCCATTATTGTTTTTGTGGGGTTTGTACTCAGAGCCTGGGCAATGTCCCTGAGCTCTTTTGCTCAAGGACAGTGCTTTTCCACTTTGGTGATTAATTGGAGACTAGTCTCACAGAATTATCATTTCTGTCTGGTTTTGAACTAGAATCCTCAAATCTCTGCCTCTTGAGTTGCTGGGATTACAGACGTGAGCTACTCCATGTCAGGCTACATATGCATTTTTAAGAACCATTTATTTACTGAGAATTTTACACATACATGGCATTTTAGACATTGATTCCTGCTGTTGACTTTTCTTTATATTAGTCACTTCTACAAATTATTTTCCTATTCTTAGTTATTCAGCCATACAGTCTTACTTTGTATCTGATCAGTGTTTTCCTGTTTCCATGAATCTGAAACAAAACCTTTGGGTACCTGGCTTTAGGAAGAAGCTTATAGTATAAAAAGGCAAGGTAATGTAGAAGAGACAATAGTAAATAGTACACAGTCACAGAAGAGGGGAAATTAGAAATACTGATCTTTAGATTAATAAAAAACTAAAACAATAGGGAAGGATGAAATTCTCCCCAAATGGGGATGGAAGTAAAAGAAGAAAGGCAATATTGGAATACATTTACATATTAGGTACAAAGAGCTGGCACCCTGAAAAAAATCTGAATTATGTGCAGCAAGCAGAAACTTACAGATAGGGTCCCTAGCACTTTGCAACTCAGTAGTATTACCTCTGGAGTGTTCTTAATGCTAAACATCTCAAGATGGGCATAGTAGTAGTTCATGTCTGTAATTGGAACTGTTGGGAGGAGAAATCAGGGAGATAGTAGTTCAGGCCAGCCTAAACTCACATTAGTCCGACAACATCTCAATAAATAACATGGTAATGTTGTTATACACATGAGAGTCCACCCACATGAGAGGCACAGATAGGAGTATGGTGTGAAGCTAGCCCAGGTATAAACGTGAGACCCTACTTGGAAATAATTAAAACCAAAAGCACTAGTGGTATGGATCAAATGATGAGTATCTACCTTGCAAGTATAAAGCCTTGAGCTCAAATCAGCACTTTTTCCTTTCCACATAGAGGAAGGAGACAAAAGACTACATCAAAGAGAAAAAAAGACCATGCTGTTTCATATTTCCGAATCCCGAAAACTTTTTCTTCCACTGGCTAAACAACCACACAGAGGATCTGTATGGTTGGAACTATGAAAACATTTGGGACTGGGACTTAAGTTCCTACACATAAAGCTGCTTTGGTAGACAGACCAAAAGACAAGAGATAACCATAGCATACAGTGTATGTACCAGTTGAGCCTCCTCCGAATTGAGAGTGAGTTGCAGTCAATGTGAGAATGAACTTGGATTAATATAAGTTGAGTGCAAAATGAATGAGTTGTTAGAAATTTGAGCAATGTGGGAGTCCCCAAGAGTTGAGAAAGAAGAGAGCATGGACAAAACAAGGATATTAGGAGCCAGTGCGAACGAGGACAAGAGCCACTTCAAACTTGAAAATAATATCTTCCCTCTTTTTGCTGTTCTAGAGATGAGAATCAGTTCCTTCCAAGTTCTGGATGAGTGTTCTGCTACCGAGTCACATCCCCAAGGCAGACAATAGTTTCTGGTCTACTCTGTTTAGACATATTTTTAAAATTTGAACCAGTGGGAAGAACACTGCTTTTTCTTTCAACAATGTGATGAGTCAGTATGTCTTGCATACATTTTGTCAAAAACAGAGGGGTTGAACAGTCACAAGTTTAAGATATATCTGATCTTGAGAGGACATGGCATGGGGTTTTACTAACTGTGGGATGAAAAAGTTCATGGAGGGGCCACGAATTTGGCCTAGTGGTAGAGTGCTTTCCTAGCATGCATTAAGACCCAAGTTCGATTCCTTGGTACCACCCACATAGAAAAAAACGTGGAAGTGGCTCCAATGGTAGAGCTCTAGCCTTGAGAAATCCCCAGGACAGTGTTCAGGCCCTGGGTTCAATACCAGGACTGGCAAAAAAAAAAGAAGTTCGTGGAGGAGAAGGAAAAACATGTTAGGAAACTCAATGACAGTAAATGGCTGGGTGATCTATCACTCATGGATGAATCAAGTATATATCAAAGCTGATAATCAAGATGCATGTCTAAAACTAACTGCTCAGCTCTCTGCATTCAAAAATGAAATCATAGTGGTTGAACGAGTTTGCACTCCCACAAACAGTGTAGTAGTGATCCCTCCTGGCCACATCCCCTCCAGCATCTATTGTTATTAGTTTTCCTGATCATGGCCATTCTAACTGGAGTGAGGTGGAATCTTAGCGTTGTTTTGATTTGCATTTCTTTTATGACCAGAGATGTTGAGCATTTCTTCATGTGTCTATAGGCCATTTTTGTTTCTTCTTCAGAGAAGACTCTCTTTAAGTCTTTGGCCCATTTTTAATGGGATGGTTGTTACTTTGGAGATTATTTTGGAGTGATTCAATTTTTTGAGCTGTTGATATATTTTAGATATGAGGCCATTGTCTGCTGTATGGTTGGTGAAGATCTTCTCCCACTCTGTAGGCTTCCTAATTAGTTTACTAGCTATGTCCTTTGCCATAAAAAAGCTCTGCAGTTTAATGCAGTCCCACTTATCCAGCCTTTCTCTGATTTGTTGTGATTCTTGGTCCTTATTAAGAAAGTTTTGACCTGTGCCAAGGAGGCCTAGTGTATCTCCTATTCCTTCTTGTAAAGTTTTCAGTGTGTCAGCTTTTACCTCCAGGTATGGCAGTGCCTCAAAGGGCTAAACATAGAGCTCCCCTATGACCCAGCAATTCCACTACTTGGCATTTACCCAACCATCCAGAAACTAGGACATACTAAATCCACCAGCACAACAATGTTCATTGCAGCACTATTTTCCATAGCAAAGATATGGAACCAACCTAGATGTCCCTCAGTTGATGAGTGGATCAACAAGATGTGGTATTTGTACACAATGGAATCCTATGCTGCTGTCAGAAAAAACAACATTGACCCATTTGTTAGGAAATGGAAAGACTTAGAAAAAATCGTATTAAGTGAAGTAAGCGAGACTCAAAGGAACTTAGGCTCAGTGGTTTCCCTCATTTGTCATAATCAGTAAAATCCTTGGGCTCTACTAGCAGAGATTTGCAATAGAGCAAAACCTTGATACATAAGGCCATATAGTATGAAGCTAATTGAAAGGACCTCTAGGATATTGAAATAAAAACAATATAAGGCATGATTGTTGTCCTTAATGTACTATGTTATCTCTCATCTCTTTTGCTGTCCCTTGGTTATCTCATATTGTTACAGTATCTCACTTTGTTATCTGATATATTGGATATATTTGTATTTGGTTATTTGATATTGGATAGGGAAGGGGGGAAAACCAAAATGGGGGTGGGGGGATGGTAATGGGAACCAAGACATGTGAAAAGGTTTCAATGTATGTGAATTAATGCACCTTCTATCTGGCAAATATCATGTAACCCTTTTATTAATTACAATAAAAAATATTAAAAAAAAGAAATTGGGTACAATCATGGTTAATCTCATGTGGTCACTGGATCTGACTTTGTTACCTGGTATATATCAGTTTATTTATTGAAATAGGGAAGAGAAGGGGGAAAACAAGATGATTGGGAGGGGTGGCGGAAGGAAAACAGGGACATGATCATGAGAAGAGTTATCAGCTTGTGAGAAGTAATGCACCTACTACCTGGTGAATGTAATTGTAACCCCCTCTATACATTACCCCAACAATAAAATAAAACAAAATAATATTAGGTACAATGATTGTATTCAAGGAGAGAGAGGAACAATTAACTCCCAGGGAAAAATACGCCCAGGATGGTGAGATGTTGACACATTATGACTAATGTGACCATTAAGATTTCTTTTTTCTCCCAAAGAAAAGGGAAGATAAAAAGATTTCTTCATTGGCTCATACTTGTAATGCTAGCTACTCAGGAGGCTGAGATGTGAGTATTGTGGTCCAAAGCCAAACAGGGCAGGAAAGTCCACAGACTCTTATTTCCAATAAAATTTAAAAATCTAGAAGGCCATATAGTATGATGCTAAATGAAAGGACCTCTAGGATATATAAACAAAAGCCATATAATGAGTGATTGTTGACCTTGATGTACTATGTTATCTCTCATCTCTTTTGCTGTCCCTTGGTAATCTCATATTGTTACAGTATCTCACTTTGTTATCTGATATATTGGATATATTTGTATTTGGTTATTTGAAATTGGATAGGGAAGGGGGGAAAACAAGATGAGGGGTGGGGTGGGAGGGAGGGAAATGGGGACCAACACATGAGAAAGGGTATCAATGTATGTGAATTAATGCACCTCCTATCTGGCAAATATAATGTAACTCTTCTATTAATTATAATAAAAATATATGAAAAAAAGTGAAATCATTGCCAGGAGTTTAGCTTAGGGGTAGAGTGCTTGCCTAGCATGCACAAAGACCCTGTTCGATTCCTCAGTACCATATACGTACAAAAAAAAAAGCTAGAAATGGTGCTGCGGCTCAAGTGGTAGAGCTCTAGCCTTGAGAAAGCCCAAGAGCCCAAGGAGAGTGCCCAAGCCCTGAGTTCACGGCCCAGGACTGGCAAAAAAAGAAGAAAAGAAAAAAGTGAAATCATTCGAATCTAAATAAAGGCTGTGGAAAGTAAAACTCAAAAGGTATTACATGCTGAGCGCTGGTGGCTCATACTTATAATCCTAGCTACTCAGGAAGCTGAGATTTGAGGACTATGGTTCAAAGCCAGCATGGGAAGAAAAGTCCATGACTATTATCTCCAATTAACCACCTAAAGAAGTGGAGCTTTGACCCCAGTGTTAGAGCTATAGCTCTGAGGAAAAGAATTTCAGTGACATGCATAGGCTTTGAATTCACAGCACCAAAAAAAAAGGAATTACATAATGCATTCTCTTACTCTGGTAAGACATGCACTTCTACATGCTGTTGAATGTGAGAAACTAAATAAAACATTTAATGAAAGATACAAGGATGTAAAGACAAACAAATGGACTTGAACATCTTTGCTACACCTTTCAACTTGATGGGCCTGATAACCTACAACAGAAAATCATTCAGGTGGAAAGCAATGATTAGGTGAAAGCTAGTTACCACAAACACGCACTACTTGAGTTCTATAACTAGTACATAAGCAATGATGATTTTTTGACTTTGAGGACATTTGCATTGAAATAGAAGAACTTATGCTGTCAGAAGTTGTTTTCAAAACCTTCCATCACAATGAGTTGATTATTCTTCAGACTGATCAATCCAAGCCTGGAACAGCAGTTTTGAGTAGTAATATCATCAATACCAGTAATATTATATGCAAAGAACAGCAGTTTAAATGTTTGACCAAACACAACAGGGCATTTTTTAAGCTGAAAATTTTGTGCAACCTGCAAATGATGTTATAATTATCCAAATGGCCCTAAGGAAGAAAAAATATTTCTTAACTCCATTCTCAAAGATTAGTTTTTCCCTAAAGAAAATTGACTCCTTTGAACTCACTGTTGTTCTTTGCTCTATTTCTTGAACCTGATGTCTTCAAAAAATCTTCACATGTCTAATTCAGTGTCTGAATTTTTTATAAAATTTTCTCCCCTCTAATGAAATCTGAGAATCCCACTTCCCTTTACTCCTCTTAAAACATTAGTGAAAACATGTCTTTGACACATCCTCAAAACTAATTTTTTTCTTCCTTTGGCCCTTTTTCCTACCCTACACTATTTTGTACTTTCAAAGGAACTTGTTTTTTGTTGTTGTTGTTTCTGAGTGAAAAACTCCTTTTCCATGCTACAAAATAAACTCTTGTCACATGAAACTGGTTTTGGCACTTAATATTCAAATTATTTTGTTTGATCTTTCAAATTTTCAAAATATCCTTTCATGTAGCCTTCAACTTTATGAATTAATTCACTTTTATATATTTCAACTGAATATTTCAATTCTAATATGTAATTTGATATTTAAAACATTTATGCATTTCAGAATTTTTATTTTTATTTATTTATTTTTTGCCAGTCCTGGGCTTGAGCTCAGGGCCTGAGCACTGTCCTTGGACTTTCTCAAGGCTAGAGCTATACCACTTGAGCCTCAACACCACTTCTGGCTTTTGTCTATGTATGTGGTACCGAGGAATCGAACCCGGGTCTTCATGCATGCTAGGCAAGCACTTTAACCACTAGGCCAAACTCCCGGCCCCCAGAATTTTTATTTTATAAAAAATAAATCTTTAACAGACAGCCGAGACAGTAGGGACGCTGCCTAGCTCTCTCTCACAAAAAGAGAGAACCAGGGAGTCCCACAAGCCAATTATCTAAAGAAATCCACAACAACAAACTCAAAAAGCAACGGAGAAGGACTCAAACCAGAAAAGAAATCCAGATAAAGCTCACATCCAACTTTCTCAAAGAATTCAGAATGCGAGGACCCCTTCCCCACCTCTCTCCGCCGGCTGAGCTGCGAAAAGCTGAGGCTGGCAGAGGGCAGCCCGACCACTGCAGAAACCAGCATAGAACTGGACAGCAAGCGGCAGAAGCAACGGAACCCAGATGCGGAACCAGAACAGCAAGCTGCGGAACCCACACGCGGAACACAGGCGGCGGCGGAGACCCGAGGGGAGTGAAAGACTCCCCACCACCGTGGAGCACCCGCAGAAGGACACAGAGGCGTGAGTAATACAACGCATCCCAAAACCCATCTGGAAAGCAGAGCGGGTACCAAGCAATAGAACTTAACTCAGACCCCTCCACCCCGCCCGAGAAAGACTGGCAGAAGCAGGGGGGCAAAGAATTAAGAATCCTGTCCCTTCCCTCAACAGCCCCCTCCCTCAGGCCATTGACAGGAGATTGACAGGCGGGCTACCTAAGACCCAGCACCCCACCAAGGGAGGCGGAGCTGTCCCAACTCCCACCCGCCCAACGGGCTTAACTCCCAGCCCTCTGATGGGAGACTGACAAGCAGGCGGACTCTAAGACTCCTCTCCCAGGCCACTGGATCTGGAGAGTGGAGGGCACTGGGACCCGGCCTTACAACAGAGGGTAGGGTGTGTGGAAAAATAGGAGCCAGCATCTGTCCCTGCTCAATTCTTGAGCGGGCATCCTCCAGCTGGGAATCCTGAGCAAGACAGCACCGAGGGCCGCCCCCCCCCATAGTCACAGACTCTCTGACAAAGCAGTGGAAACACAGCAGGGATCTGAAGGGCCAACCAGCAACCAAGCTCGCCTTCTGAGAATCAGAAAGGCTAGGCTCCACCCTTGGAGGCCACGTCCTCAGCTGGGCCCCGCCCCTGGGAACAGAGGGGTCTCCTGCTGGTCCTGCTGAGAGCCCCTGGAAACTCTCAATCCCCAGTCCCTTGGCTTGGAGCCCAGCACGCTCAGACTGAAGCTTGCAGATCCACCCCATGGTCCACTGTGAGGCCACTGGTTGGGCTAAGAGCTAGTCGTGCAGCAACACATAAGTTTTATTCTAATACTTTCCAAACTTTGTACTCAAATACACTACCTACTTACCAACTTAGGTCAGTTATCCTTACACTATACCTTTTCTTCAGTACCACAATATTCTTACACTCCTACATTAATCCTCTTGTACCTCCCCTGAACTCTCTCATTCTATTTTTCTATCTCTGGACCTCTGCTTGTCTTTCAATCCTTAATACTGCACCGATCTACACTTGATGGCTGTTGAGCAATACTGTATATCTAGGTGTTTAATTATTCTCTAGGCTCAGAGGGACTTAAAGACAATAGGGATTGGATTGAGAGGCTTATTGGTTTGGGTATAAATCACTTATCAGTGGATGTATTAGACTGGTCTGTAAGTGCACAAAAAGAAAGAGTGATAACACCAATCAAAACTTGTGAACATCTAGTGTCTGCCAGGTACAGAGGTCTAGGTTGGTTATATCTGAAAAATTATAATCGTGTTTAGTATTAATCTTGCTCCCATTTTCAAATGGGCAGAACAAGAAACTCAAGAAAAATGTCAAATCAAGAAACAACATCCCCCACCCAATGTAAACAGACAATGGAACAGTCACTGGCAAACCTAGAGGCGAGTCTTCCAAGTGCTATACAAATGCAACTGATAAACATCATTAATGAAAAATGTGAAAATATAAAGAAAGAGATAAGGGAGGAAGCCATAGCTGAACAAGAGGAAACCCTAAACAAGGTGATAAGTGAAAAAGAAGAAGCCATAAAGGAGGCCATAAAGGAGGTTTTTCAAAGAAAGATGGATGAATTCATAGAATCCACAAATAAAAATGTGACCGAACTCCAGCAAATGTTCAAAGAAAATAAAGCTACTGAGCTAACCACTCAAATGGAAATCAAGAAGCTAAAGAAATCCATACATGATCTAAAAGAAGAGATGCAAGGCATCAAAAATGAGCAATTAGAAGCAAGGGAGATGAAAAATAAAGTAGATAGCTTTGATAGCAGGTTAGACAATGCAGAGGAGAGAATTTCAGGGGCTGAAGATAATTTAGTTATTATAGAGAAAGAACAGAAAATGAGTCAATCCAAATCCAGGAAAAATGAGAGAGCGCTTCAGGAGGTCCAAGATTCAATTAGGAAGCCTAATTTAAGGCTAATTGGTATTGAGGAGGGCATGGAGAAAGAGGTCAATGGTATTGGAAATATACTTCAGGGAATCATCTCAGAGAATTTCCCAAATATCCAGAAGGGCAGGCCTATCCAGATACAAGAAGCTTTTAGAACCCCAAACAGACCTGACCAGAACAGAACATCCCACCGCCACATCGTAATCTGAACTGGATCAATAGAAACCAAAGAAAGAATCCTAAAGGCATCAGGGAAAAGGGATCAGTAACCTATAAAGGAAAACCAATCAGAATAACCCCAAATTTCTCAGCAGAGACCATGCAAGCAAGAAGTGACTGGAAGCATATATGTCATGCCCTTAAGTCAAATAACTACCAACCAAGAATACTGTAACCAGCTAAGCTCTCATTCATAACTGAGGGAACAATAAAAACATTCCATTCCAGGGAAAAGCTGCAACAATATGTTGCAACAAATCCAACACTACAGAGAATTCTCAAAGATCTTCCATACATAGAAAACCAAAATACATGCAATATAGGGAAAGAAAAGGCACCTAAGCAGCATACCATCTAAGGACCACAAGAACTGTCAGACACAGGCCCTAATAAAAGCTTTTAAAAATGGTAGGAACTAATAAATATCTCTCAATCCTAACTCTCAATATCAATGGACTCCATTAAACTCTCCAATTAAACGGCATAGGTTGTCTAGTTGGATCAAAAATCAAGAGCCATCGTTCTGCTGTCTTCAAGAGACACATCTTACCCAAAAATACAAGCATCTTTTGAAAGTGAGAGGTTGGAATAAACTCTATCAAGCTAACGGCCCCCATAAACAGGCTGGAGTTGCCATCCTCATATCAGATAAAATAGACTTCAAACCAAAATTAGTAAGAAAAGACAAAGAAGGTTACTACATACTACTAAAGGGATCTTTCCTCCAGGAAGACATAACGATCCTAAATATTTACACACCCAATCCCGGAGCTCCAAACTTCATCAAGCAAACTTTACTTACACTGAAACCATACATAGATCAAAATACAGTGATTGTCGGTGACTTTAACACACCACTTTCACCTATGGACAGATCAACAAGGCAAAAAGTCAACAGAGAAACCTTAGAACTGAACAACTATATAGACCAACTATATCTAACAGACATCTGCAGAATATTCCACCCAGCAACAACACAATATACGTTTTTCTCAGCAGCACATGGAACATTTTCCAAAATAGATCACATCTTAGGCCATAAAACAAACCTGGACAGATTCAGAAACACTGAAATTATTCCATGCACCCTCTCAGACCACAAAGGCATCAAATTGGAACTGAACACACATCTCCACCAACGAAAACCCTGTAACTCATGGAGACTGAAAAACACATTGTTGAATCACCAATGGGTCATCGAAGAGATCAGAACACAAATCCAACAGTTTATGAAATTTAACAGTAAGGAGCACATAAAATACCAACTCCTTTGGGACACAGCAAAGGCAGTACTCAGAGGAAAATTTATAGCGCTGAGTGCCTACAACAGCAAGTTGGAAAAATTGCAAACCAACAAGTTAATGTCTCACCTAAAGCTCCTGGAAAAAGAGCAACAAACCAACCCTAATCCCAGTAGAAGAAAGCAAATTATTAAAATCAAAGCAGAATTAAATGATTTGGAATCCAAAAAAACTATAGGAAGAATCAACAAAACATGGAGTTGGTTCTTTGAAAGAATTAACAAAATTGACAAACCCTTAGAAAATCTTACCAAAAAAAGAAGAGAGCATACTGAAATAAACAAAATCGCAGATGAAAATGGTAATATCATGCAGAAATTACCAAGATCCAGAATATCATGAGGGAATACTTCTCAAACCTTTATGCCAACAAATTTGAGAATCTAGAAAAAATGGATGAATTCCTAGACAATATTAACATACCCACACTGAACCAAGAAGAACTATCCCAACTCAACAGGCCTATTTCAAGCTCTGAAATAGAAATGGCAATTAGAGAACTTCCACCTAAGAAAAGCCCAGGGCCACATGGATTCACAGCTGAATTCTATAAGGTCTTCAAAGCAGAGCTCACACCAATACTCCTCAAGCTCTTCAACGAAATTGAAAATGAAGGTTCTTTACCAAACTCATTCTATGAAACCAGTATAACCCTCATCCCCAAACTAGACAGAGATTCATCAAAGAAAGAGAACTATAGACCTATCTCTTTGATGAACATCGATGCAAAACTTCTCAACAAAATACTGGCCAACCGGCTAAAACAACTCATGAAAAATATTATACACTATGATCAAACTGGATTCATCACAGGGAGGCAAAGCTGGTTCAACATACGCAAATCAATTAATATAATTCAACACATCAACAGGAGCAAGGACAAAAATCACATGATTGTCTCAATAGACGCGGAAAAGGCATTTGACAAGATCCAACACCCCTTTATGTTAAAAGCTCTGGAGAAACTAGGAATCCATGAACATTCCTCAATGTAATAAAGGCTGTGTATTAGAAACCCACTGCTAGAATTACACTTAATGGTGAAAATCTAAAGCCATTCCCTCTAAAATCAGGAATGAGATAAGGATGCCCACTCTCTCCATTACTCTTTAACATAGTATTAGAATTCCTAGCCAGTGCAATAAGGCAAGAAGCAAGTATAAAGGGGGTCCAAGTAGGGAAAGAGGAAGTAAAACTATCCCTCTTTGCAGACGACATGATTCTGTATTTAAAGAATCCTATAGACTCTACCCCCAAGCTCCTTGAGCTGATTCAAAACTTTGGAATATTAGCAAGCTATAAAATTAACCCTCAAAAATCAACTGCCTTCCTTTATAACAACAGTGAGAGGAACGAGGCAATAATCAGGAAAGCAACTCCTTTCACAATTGCCTCAAAGAAAATAAAGTACCTAGGAATTAGCTTAACTAAGAATGTAAAGGACCTTTTTGATGAAAACTTTAAAACACTAAAAAAGGAAATTAAAGCAGAACTAAGGAAATGGAAAAACCTCCCATGCTCCTGGATTGGAAGAATCAATATGATGAAAATGACAATCTTGCCAAGGGCTACCTACAAATTCAACGCAATACCCATCAATATCCCAATGGCATTCTTTAAAGAAATAGAAGAGTCAATTCAAAATTTCATATGGAATAATAAAAGACCCCATATAGCAAAAACACTTCTTAGCAGAAAGAACAGCGCTGGAGGAATTTCAATTCCAAACTTTAGACTCTATTACAGGGATATAATTATCAAAACAGCTTGGTACTGGCACAAGAACAGGCCTGAAGACCAATGGAATAGAACTGAGGACCCAGATATTAAACCACAGACCTATGGCCACCTAATCTTTGACAAGGGAGCCAAAAAAATAGAATGGAAGAAAGACAGCCTCTTCAACAAGTTGTGCTGGCAGAAGTGGTTAAGCACCTGCAGAAAACTAAAGTTGGACCTTCTTTGTCACCCTGCACTAGAATTAACTCCAAATGGATCAAAGACCTGAAGGTAAAAGCTGACACACTGAAAACTTTACAGGAAGGAATAGGACATACACTAGGCCTCCTTGGCACAGGTCGAAACTTTCTTAATAAGGACCAAGAATCACAACAAATCAAAGAAAGGCTGGATAAGTGGGACTGCATTAAACTGCAGAGCTTTTGTATGGCAAAGGACATAGCTAGTAAATTAAATAGGAAGCCTACAGAGTGGGAGAAGATCTTCACCAACCAAACAACGGACAAAGGCCTCATGTCTAAAATATATCAACAACTCAAAAAATTGAATCACTCCAAAACTAAAAGTAACAACCATCCCATTAAAAAATGGGCCAAAGACTTAAAGAGAGTCTTCTCTGAAGAAGAAACAAATATGGCCTATAGACACATGAAGAAATGCTCAACATCTCTGGTCATAAAAGAAATGCAAATCAAAACAACTCTAAGATTCCACCTCACTCCAATTAGAATGGCCAGGATCAGGAAAACGAATAATAACAGATGCTGGAGGGGATGTGGCCAGGAGGGATCACTACTACACTGTTGGTGGGAGTGCAAACTCGTTCAACCACTATGGAAATCAGTATGGCAATGTCTCAAAAGGCTAAACATAGAACTCCCCTATGACCCAGCAATTCCACTACTTGGCATTTACCCAACCATCCAAAATCTAGGGCATACTAAGTCCACTAGCACAACAATGTTCATTGAAGCATTATTCACCATAGCAAAGATATGGAACCAACCTAGATGTCCCTCAGTTGATGAGTGGATCAACAAGTTGTGGTATTTGTACACAATGGAATTCTATGCTGCTGTCAGAAAAAATGACATCGACCCATTTGTTAGGAAATGGAAAGACTTAGAAAAAATCATATTAAGTGAAGTAAGCCAGACTCAAAGGAACTTAGGCTCAATGGTTTCCCTCATTTGTCATAACCAGTAGAAACCTTGGGCTCTACTAGCAGAGATCTGCAATAGAGCAAAATCTTGATATATAAGGCCATATAGTATGAAGCTAATTGAAAGGACCTCCAGGATACTGAAACAAAAGCCATATAATGAATGATTGTTGTCCTTAATGTACTATGTTATCTTTCATCTTCTTTGCTGTCTCTTGGGTATCTCATATTGTTACAGTATCTCACTTTGTTATCTGATGTATTGAATTTATTTGTATTTGGTTATTTGAAATTTGATAGGGAAGGGGGGAAAACCAAGACGGGGGGTGGGTGGTGGGTGGGGGGAAGGTGATGGGTACCAAGACATGTGAAAGGGTATCAATGTATGTGAATTAATGCACCTTCTATCTGGTAAATATCATGTAACCCTTTTATTAATTACAATAAAAATTATAAATTAAAAAAAAGAAAAATAAATAAATCTTTAGGATTCAAGAGAAAAATTGTGAATCCTGCCAGCAACTACTTCAAGTAATCCCTAGAGACTTTCTGAAATACCAATGAGTGTATGTATAATCACCTATCAATATTTATATTTTCCATTATTAGAAATAGAATCACTATGTTACATACAATTATCCATGCCAGTGCTTGTGGCCAGTTCACTTTAGACTGATACAAAATTGAGATGGCTTTAGTAAACATCTTTAGAGTGATTCATGATCTTAGGAGATATTTCATCTTAGTATCTTGGCAGGTGAGCAATACTGGCTAAAAATTGAAATGCCAATATGTGTCCATTTTTGCAGGCAGCAAATATTCCAATGGCGGATTGACATAATACGTAAGACAGGTTCTTGAGAGAATTGATGATGTTGAAAAATATTCAAAAGACAGTCCTTTATCACTCAGTGGTGTTTTACTGAGCATATGGGATTAGAATAATTGTAGAGAAATTATCACACTGGGGCATTCTTCCCATGACAAATGTGGTGGCATCTTCCCTCTATTCTTTCATCTATCTTCTCAATATCAATTTTTAAATTGTGTATATAAATATATGAATATATTGCATGTATGCATGTATATATGTATGTATGTATCTATCTATCTATAATCTCATCCTTGAATACCTCTTTTTTTTTCAGTTTTGGGGCTTGAACTCTGGGCATGGCTGCTGTCCCCGAGCTCTTCAGCTGAAGGTTACTGCCCTACCCCTGGGCCTGGGCATTGTCCCTGAGCTTTTCAGCTCAAGCTACCACCCTACGCCTTGAGCCACAGTTCCACTTTGTGTTTAGTAGTGGTTAATTGGAGATAAGAGTCCCATGGGTTTAGTGCTCAGGCTGGCACTTTGAGCCACGATCCTCAGATCTCAGACTCTTGAGTAGCTAGGATTACAAGTACGAGTCACCGCACCCCACTTTGAAGAATTCTTCTTAAAAATGCTAATTTTGTCTCATTTTAGAAAACAGTTTTATGGTTGAAGGACTGATCAAACACTATTATTTATTTATTTATTTATTTGAAATGGATCAAATGTGTTCATTGAAAAGTATAGGATGTATCATTTACCAAAGTTGCAATATAAGCTTCATCAATATTATATCAAACATAAACAGGCTGTGAGCCTGTCCAACCATTTCATAATACTGATTTTCTGAGATCTGAATATACAGCTACCTGTTTATCTAATAATCATGGAGATCTTTATTTAGATCTCCACATTAATTGAATTAGAAGACAACTTACTATCTCTGCTATTCTCTTGCATTGATATGACCATTCTTATGTGCATTGTACCTTGAGCCACTATATTTTTCAGAAGGCCATAAAATCTTCCTTTTTAGCTTTGTTTAATAACTCACATTGATTTTACCTTTAACATGTTTATCATATATAACCCACAAAATTCCATCACATATTTCATAGCATTGTAGAAAAGCACAATATTAGAAATCAAGAGAAATTAGCTTTCTTTGTTTAAATATATCCTAGTAATTTAGAATATTTTAAAGATATGTACTGTGCTATCATTGAATGTTTAACTCCTCTAAAGCTCATGTTGAATTTATTTTTTGCCACTGCAATAATATTGAAATGTGGTACTATTTTTTTGTGGGTCATAGGTCTTTAACTGGCTCAGGTGCTGTCCATGAGCTTTTCAGCTCAAGGCTACTGCCCTACCCTTGAGCCAAGCCCCACTTCCCAGTTTTCTACAGGTTAATTGGAGATAAAAGTCTCAGGTCCTTTTGTGTCCAGGCTGGCTTTGAACCTTGATCCTCGGATCTCAGCCTCCTGAGTAGCTAGGAGTACAGGCTTGAGCCACTGCACCCACGCCTGGCTTAAAATGTGGTACTTTTGAGAGGTGAGTGAAACTTCTACTTTTCCTGATAGGTTGAATGGGTTTTCATTTATAGGCTCTTACCCTTTTGTGTTCACTATTCCATGAGTATTAGAATATCCATATTCATTCACTACTTCTTAGAAAACTGCGAAATCAAATTTAACAAACTTAAGATATAACACTTACATTTTCCTGCTAGGTTGGCTTGGAATATTACATCAGTATACATTCAGGATTGAGTTTTTTTATATTTTTTTATTTTTTTATTATTGGGATAATGTATGGAGGGGTTACAGTTACGTTTGTCAGGTAGTTGGTGCATTTCTTCTCAAACATTGATAGCCCCTCTCATGCTTTTGTCCCCATTTTCCTTCCCTCACCCCTCCCAATCTGCTTGTTTTCCCCCTTCCTTTTCCAATTTCAAATTAACAAATAAATGTATATACAATATACTAGGTAACTAAATCAGATACAGTAAAAATATGAGATTAACCATAAGGACAAAGAAAAGAGAAGAGAAATAACATAGAACATTAAGAACAACAATCACACAAAATAAAGCTCTTGTTTCCATATCCTAGAGATCCTTTCATTTAGTTTCATCCTATAAGACCTTATGTACCTAGGCTTTGAGCTATTGTAATCCTCTGCTAGGAGAGTCTCAGATGTGTACTAATTATTACAAATGAGAGAAAGGGTTGAGGTTTTTTTGTACCTTGTTCATGTACAGGATCATGTAATACCCCAAATTTAAGGACAGACAAATTTTCATATTTCATCCAATAATCAGGTGATTCTTTTTTAAAGCAATTACAAAATTCTTTATCCATCATCTGTTTCTCTACTTCATTTGTTCTAATTCATACTTATCATCTTTTATACAAAAACAGAACCTCTGTTATCTCAACTCTGATTGAGGCAATACAATCCATATTCTACATACTTTCCATCACAACATAACCTGCAGTTGTGTCAGGAGTGTACAATTTGTTCACACTCCCAATTATATGTGTAAGTAAATATAGCTGAATTATTCTGTCAAAAATTTATCTGAAACTGGTGTTGGAATAGATATTTCAGATTCGTATAGAATTCAGGTAGTAGATGATATACACATAATAATTAATTAAATTTGAAAGAAAACAGAGTTAATAAATTTTAGCTGTTTTCAGAATTAGATTTAGATGAAAAATTAACAAAATATCTGTTATGACTTTTCAAATAATTGTTTTAGTTCTTAATAAGCAGTTAAAGAAATGAAATGCTCAACCGTATTCTTTGCTCTACTCAATGTTTTCTAAGAAAATGAAATAAAGACATATATCTTAGCTAGGGGCAGTGGCTTGTAATCTTAGCTGCTCAAGAGGCTGAAATCTGAGCATCAGGTTTCAAAGACAGCCTGGACATTAAAGGATGTAAGACTCTTATCTCCAATTAACCACTAGAAAACCAGAAGTGGAAGTGTTGCTCAAGGGGTAGAGAGGTAACCTTGAGCTGAAGAGCTGAGGAACAGTGCCCAGGCCCAGAGTTCAAGCCCCATGACCCACAAAAAATAGATAACTTACTGAATTGAAAATAAAATAGTAAATTCCTTTAAAGAACTGAGTTAAATAAATAAATGTAAAATAAAAACAGGAAAGCTCAGACAATGATTGAAATTCACTCTTGAATTATATCAATATTAGAGTAAATCAAAGTGATTTGTTATTGCTAGTGCCCCTAGAGTAGTAGCTGCCTGGTGGAAGCAAAATTTAATCTTCTTTGGATGAGGATAAAAACACTAAGGCCTTGTCTCACACATTTTTACCATTCAATATCACCATTCAATAAAACGTTAAATATATGTGGAAAGACAATACTAAATTTTTAATGGGAAAGGAATTGTAAGTGAATTTATAAAATATCCACATAATGGATATCTGTGATGGAAAATTTAAGATAACTATGATTTATGTTGCTAGGGATTAAAAGATATAGTAGATAATGATTGCTGACTAAATCAGAAGGCATCAAAAGATAGTAACTGATGTTAATAATAAGTGGGCTCAATAGACAATTACAAAATACTTAGAGACTTAATAAATTAGAAGGTAAAGCTGAAAATAATTGTCTGTAGAAAGTAAGGAAGGATTTGGAAATACTGAGAAAAGGTACAGAAAAAAAGTGAAACTTCTGGCAGTGTATTAATGGCTCATGCCTGTAATCCTAGCTCTTCAGGAGGCTGAGATCTAAGGATTGTGGTTAAAAACAGAGTGGGCAAGAAAATCCACATGACTTTTATTTCTAATAAACCACTAGAAAACCAGAAATGGCGCTGTGATTGAAAATGGTAGAGTGCTAGCCTTGAGCAAAAGAGCTGAGGGACGGTGCCCAGGCTCTGAATTCAAACCCCATGGCTGGGAAAAATAGAATAGAGAAACATTTCATGGTTAATTGTATTCCTAGAAGCAGTGATAAAAGAGATAGATCCAAAAGAATAATTGTAGAGATACTTGCTAAGAGACAGAAAATGACACCAAAACCATTGATTCAAGAAGCACTATTAAGCAAACAGGAAAAATGCAAAAGTCACATTAATGTATGTGAGAATAGAATTGCTGGATTTCAAAGGCTAGAATTTCAAGAATTCCTAGAGTAAAAATTGACACATTATGTTCACAGGAACATTAATTATTTCTTTGAGCAAAATGTACTTTTTGGTAACTTCCCTTTTGTCCCTTATCTTTCTCTAATGGAATATATAGGAGTATGGGGAAAGTTGAGCTTTATATGGCTCATGTACTTTAACTTAAATGGCGTTCATATGGTTGTGATATCTGTTGCTTCTGTGGATTCAATACCAATGCCTTGTATTATTCTGAACACTACTTCCCAAATTTGGAAGAAAGGTGTTATTATCGAGTATTTTTAAAATAGATATAGACCATTGCTAATACATGTTTAACATTTCATTTTGTCCTTTTGAAGTTCTGTCACATCCTCCATCTAGACTCATGTAAGTCTAACTAATGTAAGTTTTATAAAATATCACCTATACTTAGAGACCCTTCATGGGGATCAGTGGTGATTTAAAGACTTATTCACCATACAGTTTTACCAACATTGTCTTTGTAATACTAAATCCTGACATCCACTTTTCTATCTTAGGGTCTTCATGGACTATCTCTTAACTAGACAAAGGAAGGTAAAGAAAAACAGTAAATATTATTTATTACCAAAATCTAAGACCTAGATATGGGCTTTAAAACTCATAATTTCTTCTGTTGTCCTACCTCAATCTCTTCTTTTCACAATTCATTCAAAAAAACGAGGTCAACAAGAATGTAGTCCAATTCAATGTCTGTCCTACAAATGTAAGGAAATGAAGAGAAGGATGGGTGAGAATTCTGGCAGGGATGACTTTTTCAAGATTCACCATAATGACAAACTGCTCTGTTGAATGGTGACTCATCTGTAATACATTTAAAGATAATTTTAAAAAAGAATGTGAATTTTCTTAAATATGCTTATAAACCATATTAAAAGACATATATTTTACTTTGTTATATAAGAAGGACATTCTTTGTCAACTAGAGAAGAAAATTTGTGGTATGTTCCCTAAAAAATTATATTTACTAGGCCAGTATACAAATATTTATTTCTGTATTTCAAGGGCATAATAGGAGAGTCATCTTTTAATCTGAGGAAAATAGGTTGGGACCTATGCAACTTGCTTTGCCTAAGGAGGTTGGAAAAAAGTAACATATGTCAATTCAATGAAGCTGCTTTAAAATGTTCATATCTTTCATCACCCTCTCATCCTATGTGATTCTTGAAGTGTGTAATAGGATTTAGATTTAATCAGTCTTGTTACCTGAATTGACTAGTATGAAAATAGAGCAATTGCTGACCTGTAATGGACAAGTTTGTAGGAAGGAAACAATTCTCATTGTATAAAATTATTGAGTTAAAGTGAATTTTTTTTTTATTTTATTTTTGTTGGTCATGGGGCATGAACTCTGGGCCTGGGCTCTATCCTTGATCTCTTCAGCTCAAGGCTACCACCCTCACTCTTGAGCCACAGCACCACTTCCAGATTTCTGGAGGTTAAATGGAGCTAAGAGTCTCACAAACTTTAGTGGCTAGTTTGGCTTTGAACTGAAATCCTCAGATCTCAGCCTAATGGGGAGTTAGAATTGGAGATGTGAGCCACCACGCCAGACTTAAAGTGAAATTTTAGAATTGCTTATTACTCATCCTCATCAAAGAAGACATTCCAGTGGCCAACAGATGTTACTAATCATGAGAAAAATGGAAGCCAAAAACACAATGGGATCAAAAAGATAAACAATATAAAGTCTTAGTAAGAACCTGTTAAAAAATGAGATCTTTCACACTCTTATTCCAGTTAAACACCAACAAGCTGTGCATTTACTTCTTAAAATTAATTTTATTGTCAGAACTATGTGCATAGGGGTGACAGTTACATACAAGAGCTAGTGAGTACATTTCTTGTTGAACATTGTTACCCCCTCCCATGATTTTCTCCCACTTACCCTTTACTCAATCCCCCAAACTTGATTAATTATAATAATTGGACCTATTCATGAAACACTATGATATTTCAATACATATAGGTTGAAAATCAGGGAAACTATAATCCCTTCCCTTCCCTTCCCTTCCCTTCCCTTCCCTTCCCTTCCCTTCCCTTCCCTTCCCTTCCCTTCCCTTCCCTTCCCTTCCCCTCCCTTCCCCTCCCTTCCCCTCCCTTCCCCTCCCTTCCCCTCCCTTCCCCTCCCTTCCCCTCCCCTCCCCTCCCCTCCCCTCCCCTCCCCTCCCCTCCCCTCCCCCCCCTCCCCTCCCTCTCCCTCTCCCTCTCCCTCTCCCTCTCCCTCTCCCTCTCCCTCTCCCTCTCTCTCTCTTTCTCTCTCTCTGCCATCCCCTGGTCCCTCTCCCTCTCCCTCTCCCTCTCTCTCTCTTTCTCTCTCTCTGCCATCCCCTGGGCTTGAATTCAGGGCCTGGGCACTGTGCTTAAGCTTTTTCAAAGCTAGAACTCTACCACATGTGTCATAGCACCACTTCTGGCTTTTTCTGTGTATATGGTACCAAGGAAGCATATCCAGGGCTTCGTGCATGCTAGGCAAACACATTATCACTGGGCCATACTCTTGGCCCTGTTTCTATCTCTTTATTCTTCTACTTGGGAAGCTTCAAACTTCTGATTATTTATACAATATTAGAAGAGTTTATTGTGCACTATAACCCTCCCACTGTTGTAAAATGCTAAAAATTCTTTTACATAAAGATAACTTTTTTCATTTTATTTTTTATTATCGAGGTAATGTATAGAGATGTTACAGTTACATTTGCCAGATAGTGGGTGCATTACTTTTCACACATTGATAACCCTTCTCAGAGCAAAGATTTTAATGTAGGATCTTTGAAATTACTGTGGGAACATACTGGAACTTAAATGCTCTGGCAGTAATGAGCAAGGAATGACAACAGTTGGACTGAATCAAAATGAAAAGTTTCTGCACAGCAAAGGAAGCCATCACTGCAGGGGAGGTGCCCAGGAAGAGCCAGAGATGATCTTTCCCAGCCCTACACCTAACAAGGAATTAATAAGAGAGTGTACAAGGGAATTTTAAAAAATGAGATTTTAAAGAATCAACAACCCAATTAACAAGTGAGTAAATTAGCTCATGCTTATTGGGCATGACAAATAGATTCCCATAAGTCTGGGCAAGTTTATATATATCAAGCAGTACTATGCAACAATATATAAAGATATCTTAATTTCTCAAGTTACATTTCTTCAATAGCTGTTATCATAGTAAGCATTTTATTTTATTTGTTAATATTTAATGAACTTTATAAATTGTAGCCTCTCTCTTAGATAAGACTAGATCAATAGGAACAAGGACCAAAGAAAATTATTCAGAGTATGGGAAGTAATTGAAGTAACATTTTAGACTTTCTTTTTCCTGTAGCTTAGAACTGTATTGTATGATTATGGGTCTACCAGCAAACCAGTGAAACAGAGGGCACAGTGAAACTACCAGAAGAGTTATATCACTTATGAAATTTTAGAATGTACATAGTAAGCATTTTAATCTCCATCCAATGAACTTCTTTTCCCATTATTTGACTGGTTTCCAACCTTTAATGACTGCTTTATAATGGCTGTTTTCTGAACTTTCAGACAGAAATCCATTACCAAAATTGATATGGCAATGTATAGTATACATTCTAGTACCTTTGAGTATAACTGCAATGGTGTGCCATATTCAACTAATGTTTCTAAGTAGGAAAGCATGAATGATTTATTTGAAACAAGTTTCATAAGAGTCAGTTAGAACTTGGATTATGAGTATATTAATATGTAGCATATTTTATGTTAAATCTAGTTAAAGTGAAAAAATATTTTTCTATTTTGAATAGTGATTTCCACTGCCAAAAAGACCTTTGAGATATGGCTTGTTCTAAAGAATTAGTGTTTATAGGTAAAGAGGGACATACAATTATAGTTACTCACATGAATCTTAAAAATTGACTCACTTAGTTATATTTCCTGACTAGTTTTTTTTTTTACTCTTGGATTTCCACTTTGCAGATTTTCTGTTACCGATAATTAAGTTAGGCATCAGTAGAGCTGCATCTTTCCAGGGAGATCGTCATGTAACAAGACAGAAATCAATGTCAGTTAGTCATATACAAGTTCTTTATTTCTTTATATAATTAATGCTAAGGAACCTTGATTTCATTAGGCATGCTATTATGAGGAAAAGGGGTAATTATAGTCTCATAGGCAATAAAAACAATAGAGATGTAAACTTTGATTACTTCTCTTATTAAACTGAAAATCTATTGGTTTTTGAGAAAGTGGTGATCGTGCCTGTGTTTAAAAAGAATGAATATAGCTCTGGAAAACAAAATAGCTGTGAAGATTCTTAACCACGAGTTTAAGTGCACACATGCTTTCATTTTTCTTGGGTAAATACATGGCTGTGGAATTGCTTTTTCACAGAGTGTGAATGTGTTTAACCTTCTTACAAAGTGGTAGAGTCTTTCAAACTGGTTTATCATTTACGTTCCTACTAACATATATGAGAATATACACAGCTCTCTTGTCAGTGTTTGTAAGCATCACTCTTTATTGTTAACATTTTATTGAGTACATATATGCAATATAAAGTTCTACTGTAGAATGCCTAGGTTTTAATGATTTGTTCTATGTAGGTTGAAAATGAGCAGTAAAGTTTTGAATTTCAAAAGATAATATTTTGTTGATGTGATTTTGAGAGACCTAAATAGTAAGAAAAAATGAAATATGCACTTATATAGATTATATATACTAACTGTACAACTATGCATTACATACATTTACAATTGCCTCAATGAGTTTTTCTAAACATGGAACATTTGTTAATATAGGCAGAAACTTTATTGACTTGATCATTTTTCTTGTCAATATGCCTCCTAAAATTAGAATATAGGATTTTAGACACTGAAGCATTTGTTGAGTGTCTGAAGCCTGTTTTTTGACTGTTTCTGTTGCAGATCTTTTATAACCTAAAATGTTCCTTGATGTTTGACTATTCATATTTACATTCTTAGATCAATTTTTACAGCAGTTTTATATACTGATAAAATCTTAACTTTTAAGGGAGATATAAACTTACAAAAGAAAACAGATGCCTAAGTTATTGCAAAATCACTATTGAAAAAAATGGAAGTTTAATATACTGGAAAGAGAAAATATGCACCTTATATAGCAACATATCTTTGGAAAGCATCAATGTGGAGGGTGATGTTTTTTACTTGTCTTTTCAGTTACTCCCCAAGATACAACTGTGTGCCTCACTTTTTAGAGCAGAAAATAGTTGTGAATTAATTTAAATTCAATACAAGAAATAGCTTCATTAGCAATATAAAACCTAGAGTTCAATGGCCACTAACCAACTGACTTTGCCAACATCTATCCTTTAAGCCATTCATAAACAGTTTATGGTGTTCTGACATTTGTCAAAGATTTTTTGGGAAGAAAGCTAACTTTTGAAATATCTCACTTGGAGAACAATGATGGAAGGAGTGACACTGATCTGGACATACTACACTTATAAACTTACACATTGAATTGAAACCTCCTTTTAGAACTACTTAAAGATAATTTAAAAAAATATTTTTATTTTTATAGCTTTTGGATAAATGTGTGAGGTGTTTTTAAAATCTATTTTTGTTGTTATTTGAAAGGTGATGTACAGTTACATAAGTCAGGAAATGAGTACATTTCTTTTCAACAGTGTTACCTCTTCCCTTGTTTACTCCCATTTTTCCCCTCCTTTCTCTCCTACCCAGAAATTGTATAGATCATTTTCAACATAGTATCTAGTGAATATATTTTATTAGATTTTATAAGTCATTTCTTTACTTTGAGTCTCTAATATAACCCTGTAATATAATTTTTAAGCTAAGGAATTATAATGGTTTACAGATTGTGCACTCCATACTTTTGGAACAATTATCAAGGGAGAATCTTTCATCCTGTAAGAACTTTTTATAACCTTTTTCATTACAAAATAATTTTTAAAACTTCAATTCTATTCTTAACAAAAAGTGAAATTTTTTGTCTTAGATTCATCTTTAGAAATATTGGGGAAATTTGAGGTAACTATTTTCATATATTAATCTTCAAAATCCCATTTAGTATTTCTGTAAGTTTGATACTCTTTCTCAGCTGTACATTCAATAATAAACAAATGTAGTCTGGGACTGGTGACTCATACCTGTAATCCTCGCTACTCAGTAGGTTGAGATCTGAGGATTGTGGTTAGAAGTAAGACCAGGTAACAAAGTCAGTGAGATTTTTAGCTCCAATTAACTACCAGAAAACTGGAAGTAAAGCTGTGGTAAAGCTCTAGCCTTGAGCACAAAAGCTTAGGGACAGCACCCACTCCTTAGGTTCAAGCCCATAACTGGGAAAAAAAAGTATAATACATGAAAAGGAAGTTAGAATGTACTAAAATTATTTAGAAGTTTATATCTAGGTTCATTATACTTATTATAAGGATAAACAAGTTTATTCATAAATATACTGATTTTGATATACACATTGTATATAGTGGGTGTATATATACATGTATATGTACTTATGTATGTGTGTATAGAGATACATGTGCCGGTGAATAAATTTCACATGCCATTTAAATATGTGATTTATATATTATATAGTCATATTTTGCATTCTAAAATATTTTTATACTTTAAGTTTATTTTATTTACTTATACTTATTTGTTTTTGAGATGTCACCTTGTGTTACTGAGGCTGTCCTTCTACTTGGAGCTTCAGCAATCATTCCAGTTGAGCCTCCAGAGCTGGAATAACAACCACATAAATAAACCTCTTTTTTCCTTATCTTGGAAATCATCTTAAGAAGGGAAGAGTGAAAGGATGAGTTTTATTGGGATATTTTGTATGCATGTATGGAAATATGAGAATGAAAGTGTCTTGCAGACAACATACGCTAGTAAAATACTTAAAAATTTAAAAATATTAATATAACCACTAAACAAGCTAATATCTAATGCCAGGAATTTTTGTAAAGAAGTTTATACATGAAAATTCCCTTGCAATGGAGTATAAACTAAAATCAATCTGCCTTACAATTACTGTTTTTATAAGTTTACTATAACTTTGGACTCTAGAATCTTGGCCTTCATAGATAAATATTAGTATAATTACTTACAGAGGATATAATATGAAAGTCCTTTGAGTCAATGTCAGTGTGCTCCAAGATTATTTGAATTAAGCTATTGGCAAGTGTAACATAATGCACTAAAGTGACTCTTCAAGAGAAACCTTCATAGAACCAGGATTCCATTTTCCCAAAACTAATCCTTAAAGACTAACATTGAAATTCTCTTCTCAGTTCAGCCAACATTCTATGATCACTTCAAAGAAAAAATGAATTTTGTGAATAATGTATAAATTCCTAAATTTATAACTCTTATCTACTGAGCATTTTGCCACCAAAATGTTGATGTTTTATTTTTATTAGGTTGAACTAATATATGTCTAGAATTTGAACTAATATTAATGTTGCAGACCAATTCATTTATGGAATCAAAGTAATTAGAATTCCTGGTAGGTTATTGGTTATGTGATTTTAGTTGGACTTTCATGTGACTTCCAGAATTTATAATGCAGTAGCAGATATATCATAAATGCAGTACTACAGCTCTTACAAAGCTCAATGTTATTAGAAACATATTGTAAATGTAAAATTATTCTCTGCCAAATTCTCAGAACAGTTTGATAGAAGATTATTTCCCTATGGTTTACAAGGTAAAGATTTCCTTCCCTTGAATTTCATAAGACACTCTCTGGTTGGCTAATTTCTTTGTATTTTCTCCTTGAGTGAAAATAATTCACATGCCTTGTGAAGTATGGAATTATCAAAAAGCAAGGGCAGAAGATAATAAAATATCAATTCTTTTGTTGTTTTGTTGACCATTGTGTTTGGTTCAGTCCTGTAGAATTATTTTAGCACTTTATAATGGAATTAACTTAAAATAATTATAAAAGAGGAATTAGAAATGACATCTTAATTTTCTTCTCTAATCTCTCCCCCAGAGTATGAAATATTTGCATTACTTCTGGACAATGCAGGCAACATGCACACAGATATCTGTATTTAAAAATTGTAGCCAGTTTAACTGTTACATTGCCACAAAATATAGGGAGTTATTATTTAATGGACCAAACTGTTTAATTACTCACAACAACATGTGCATTGTTCCTGAGATATTTTTTGCTCAATTGGCTCTCTGCCACTTGACCCAGAGCACCACCTCAGACATTTTGGTATCTGATTGGAGATAAGATTCTCATTGGCCTTTCTTCCCAGGCTGCATTTGAATCAGGCTCCTTATTAGCTAGGATTAAAGTTGTAAGATAATAATCTCTGGTGCAGAGGCAAGTTGTAATGCTGCACGAATCTGAAGTTATAGAGACTTTAGGAATATTGAAACATATATGATACTATTATTACTAGCTCTCATATTCTCTATCCCCTGGATCTGTTTTCCTTCATATTGGCTCACTTTGTCTCCATCTTAAGTTTTCTACTTACTTAAGTTGATGATATGACCTGCCAGTACGACTAGGTTAATATTGCATACCCTCATATTTATAAACATAAAGGTACAATATCTTTTCTTAATGATAGTCAAATTAAATCATAATTGAGTATTTCCTACGTACCCATGCAAATGACAATTAGTATAATCAGGACTATAACATGTTGTGACAATGCTGACAGCCAGACTGAGTCAAAGAGGAAAACCTGATTTCCTGTCATATACACAAATTTGTAAACTGGGAAAAGCATATTTGTATAGGATAAGTAGCACACAGCAATTAGAGTAGTTTGGAAAATAAAATGTGTACAATTTGATAAAGAAATAAATGAGGAAGGATTTTTGTGGATAAAAGATACACTAAATATCATGCAGTCAGAGAGAATTACATTCCAATCATAATATACAACAGCAGAACATTATAAATATAGCATAAATATAAATACAGTATATACAAGTATAAATATAAGTATAAACACAGTATAAATATAAAAGTATAAATACAGTATAATACTGACAACACTAAGTAGTCAGTTTGGCTCAGAATTTGGAAATTTACCTTTTGAGAAAGCATTGAGGATTATGTGTTCAATTACATAAAAATAGGGAGCTACTGAAGTGTTGGCTAAAGAATTATCAAGAGGAATCTCCTGGGAAATTTAATATTTGAAATTTTACAAGCCTGAAAAGAGGGAGTAGAGGTAAAATTATATTGTGGCAATAAAGATGTCAAAAATGCTTTAAAAGCCTGTAATCCTAGCTACTAAGGATGCTGAAACTCAGGATCGTAGTTCAAAGCCAGCTAGGGCAGGAACGTCCATGACTCAATGCCCATGTCTCAAGGTCACTGAATGTATGCCCTTGAAGGGGATTTTAAGATCCTAAGTCACTCTTCACTTTTCTTTACTCCTAGGTAAGAAGTTGAGTAGTTTTGTTTCCCTAACCAGAATTCAAAAACAATGGTGACAACAGATTCTGCGTTGAATCCTCCAAACTATGAGCCAAAGTTAAAAAATATATATTTTACATGAGTTGATTAACTTAGATATCTGTAATAGTAACTTTAAAAAGGCTTCCATTATAAAAGTAAGGAATAAGCTACACTGATTTATTTATTTTTATTTTTTTGTACGTCATGGTGCTTGAACTCTAGGTCTGGATGCTGTCCCTGAGCTCTTTAGCTCAAGACTCCGATCCTACCTCTGGAGTGGCAGCCCCACATCCCATTTTCTAGTGGCTAATTGGAGGTAAGTGTATCACGTGCTTAGTGCCTGGGCTGGCTTTGAGCCAGATCTCAGCCTCCTGATTAGTTCAGATTACAGGCATGAGCCACCATGCCCGGCACATGGATTTATTTTTTTTATTTTTTATTTTTTTGCCAGTCCAGGGCCTTGAACTCTGGGCCTGGGCATTGTCCTTGGGCTTTCTTAAGGCTAGAGCTCTACCACTTGAGCCACAGCACCATTTCTGGCTTTTTGCTATGTATGTGGTACCGAGGAATCAAACCTGGTCTTCATGCATGCTAGACAAGCACTCTACCATTAGGCTAAACTCCCGGCCTGGATTTATTTTTATAATGATGATAGTTTAGCATTCAAATATTCGTGGAAGAATAAGGAATCATATAGGTATATCTTAGTTGATATAAAAATATACTTTTCTTGTTCAAACCTTAGTCAAAACTTAGTGGTTCCTAAACCACTTCCTAGACCCATTTCTTCACTGTCTGTAGATAAGCTTGGTTTTAGCAAGAACTTCATCCTTCGATATCTCACCAAGTTCATCATCCTTCACCAGTCACAGTGATATCTCATTGTACTGGTACACCTTCAACAAAATATCATTTGAGGTTACTTTAATCAGAATCCTTCCTTACCTCTGAGTTTTCTTCTTGATATTCCACCATCACCTCCCTGCTTATAAATCTCCTCCCAATTATCAATTTGTATTCAGAAATTGGATGAGTTGTATAATGAGACCTTTTCATTCTTTTCAATAGCCCTGAAAAATACTTGTTTTTCTCTAAAAAATACATCAAGTAGAAAGTTCTGACTGGACATTTAGGATAGTTAAGAAGGAGTAAGACTTTTTGAAGTTACAGACCACCAGTTTGTCACGAATCCTTGTCAATGACTGGGTTTTTCTGCTGATTTATGAAAATATGGAGACTGGAAACATTGTGGACAAGAGAAGACAATTTTATTGTATTTCAGACATGTTCCTCTCATTTCCTAGACAGTGCTCAGAATTACCTCTAAATGTATATTGAGCATGTACTTATAATGACTATAAATAAGAGTATATATATATGGAATGTATATCAATGTTATATCCTTGCTGTCATATTTATAATACAGAAGTCATATTTAGGACAATGAAAATATTGAAGAGACCAGCAAAGCATTACCAAGCTATTGCCTTCGTATTAGAAAGTAAATTAACTGGAAAATGAGAGTCATATAATCTATTTTTCTTCCTTCCTTCCTCCGACCTGTTTTCCCTTATTTTACTTTCTTCCTTCTTTCCTTCTCTCCTTCTTTCCTTCCCTCCCTTCTTCCTTCCCTTTCTTTTGTAAATGCATAGAAGAATAAATATTCCCTTCAAAGCACTGATTCCTGGTATATGTAGCTATAACAGTAAAGCATTGAATAAAAGTGAAAAGACAGCAAATTTTCTGATTATAGTGCATCCAAGCAATTTTATTTGAAATAGTCCATTTATGTGAAAGTCATATATTGAACAATGTAAGAAAGGAAAAGTTAAATATACCATAATGTAGAACATTATTAATTGTATAAGTACTCAGTACCAGAAATAAACTGTTCAGTTTTAGGCCTGGAAAAAAAGACTCTATAAGTAAAACATGCTGTGTCTGTTAACCTCCCTTTATTAAAGGATGAGTAAAGCAAAGCAAAGATTTGTAACAAAGAACACAGTACATCTTACTTTTCTATAGAGATTTAGAAGAAGACCAGATCTATAAAAATAATTTCTTAAAATGAATTAAACTTTTGAAAATATACATGCTAGCATTTTCAATAAAATAGTTTATAAAACAATTATTGCAAACATATATAAAATATTTTAAAATACAGAGGTAGTAATGTAATAGTAACAATAAGCTTATATATATTAACCCTTGTTATCAGAGAAAAATGAAAAGTTAAGCAATAAACCAGCAATTTTATCCAATAGATTGACACAATCTTAAAAGATTCAACATGTTCAGTGTTTGCTAAGATAAGGAGCATCATAAGTCCTTTCACACTATTGATGTAAATATAAGTGGATAATGCAGATGGGGATAGTAAATTGACACACTATCCAAATTTAAAATGGGAAAATCACGTATCAGCGTTTTCACTTCAAGTAATCAATTTTACGAAAGTACTCCATTGACAAAGTATTTTGTACTTTCACCTATCAACAACCCATTCTTTAAGAAAGTGCTTATTCTAAATCCATGTGTTACTGATAGGGATTTTAGTGATGATAACTCAGGCCCCCTGACACAAAGTAGCAAAAAAAAAAAAAAAAAGAAAAGAAAAAAAAAACTCTCCACAATGGAAGGCATAACAGACTTGAAAATGACATCAGAAAATAAAACAATAATTCAAGAACATCAGAAAATAAAACAATAATTCAAGGAGGCCTGTAAGAATGGATGAACTTAGATAAAAGAAAACTACACTCAGGTTGTTCTGGCTAGGGAAGTACGCTATACCATTCACCATGTCCTCAGACAGTGTTGCTACAGTTATGTTTCACATAGGGTCTTACATTTTTACCTGGGCCAATTGGTTCACAATATATTTGCTGTGTAGCTAGAAGTAAAGACTTATACCAATTTTTCCAAAAGTATTTGTTGAGATGGGATGTTGCTAACATTTTGTTTGGGTTACCTGAAACTATAATTTTACTGATTTCTGTTTCCTCATTATGTGGAATTATAGATGTGAATCACCATGCCTGACAAAACTAGATTTTCTATCTGTAAGTTGAAATATGAAGAGGTAAACTAAATGTTACAGAAGGTAGAGAAACTGAATTTTAAAATATAAAAGTAAACTGTAAGGTGTTGGTGTCTCCTGCCTATAATACTATTTGGGAGGCTGAGATCAGGCAGCCTGAAGTTTAGAGCCAGTCTGGGCAAAAAGTTTTCAAGACACCATCTCAATCAATAGCTAAGTAAAGTTTCAGGTGCCTGTCCTCCTAGGTACATAGAAAACTGTGATTGGGAGAATTATAGTTTAAGGCCAGCTTGGACAGAAAAGTCTATATGACTTCTTATAAACAGATTAAGCTGATCATACTGGCATTTGTCTGTGACAGCAATGATAGAAAGCTCAAACTAAGCAAATCATAGCCTAGTTGTACACTCAGGTAGAAAGTTAGACCCTATCTCAAAATATCGGGCACATTCAAAGGATATAATTGTGTCTCAATAATAAAGTTCCTGCCTAGTGCAAAGCAGTGAGTTCAAATCCCAGTACCTATAAAAGAAATGATGTGGACTGCTATGTAAAACAGAATACTGAACAAATGATATCTTACTGTAAATAAAACAAAGGTTTCTTTCAAAGACAAACAAGAAAGATAATACACAGAGAATAAAGAGCAATATATTAAATATGAGCGGCAGATGGGTCTGACAATATTGACTAAGCTTTGTTATAATGGGTAAAACTAATTACTAACATGACATACATATATGAATACAGATACCAGTGCTGGTAATTTATAGAAATAGATTCTGAACAAATTATGAAAATGGAAAATTTGATAAACACTAGTAAAAAATTAGTAGGGATGTAGAAACTAAAGCAAATAGAAATATGTTTATAGATATACATATATATGTATACATATGAAAAATATACCTTCAAATTACAAATGAACAACTGGAAAAATATGGAATGGATATGTTGACAATTATTGTTGAAAATTAGGAATTTATTTCTTAGAAACTGATACATATAAGAATATATAATGATTAGTAGTAGTTTAATACTTTCAAAGCAACAGGCCACAAAAAGGATTTCAGTATTCTGATGTTTAAAACACAACAATGACCAAAAGGAAACATACTTGCCAGAACATGTGAAACAAAATCTCATCTATACATTTATACTTACATTGAAGCAAGGAAAGTAAGGGAAAACAAAATGTATCAGCCTAATCAAAGATTTCAAGTAGGAGAAATGAATCCTGGTGTCATACAATTAGAGGTTCTAGTCAGTTCAAGATGTAGAAAAAATAATAAGAAGTGAGAGAGAAAAATCATGGCTATATTTTCCAAAGATATAGTTATCTGCATAGAAAATGGAGCAAAATCAATAGCTAATCTATTTACATGCAAAAGTGAATTTCACAAAATTTAACAAGATCATCTTCTATTTTATGTTTACACAAACAGCTGGAGTTCCAATGCACCTAAAATCCATATATGATGTATGTGATGTCTGTAAAAAGCATATAAGCACTTCATCTGGAAAAAAATAAGTTCAAAGAACAAAAGTTTTCACAGTATATATCAGAGCAAACCAATGTGACATTAGAGTGAACATATAGAACATATAGGATGAACATATAGATCGATGGAAAAAATCTAAAGCTCAAAAATCATGTTTTCTCTCTGTGTGTCTCTGTCCCTGTCTCTGTGTCTATCTGTCTGTCTGTCTCTCTCTCTCTCACACACACACACATAGAGAGAGAGAGAGAGAGAGAGAGAGAGAGAGAGAGAGAGAGAGAGAGAGAGAGAGAGAGAGAGAGAGAGAGAGAGAGAGAGATTGCAAAGAAGCCACCACAAAGCAAAATGAACTTCATACTCTAGGATATGGAAACACAAGGTTTTTCTTTATGGTTGTTTTAATCTACTATGTGAAGTTATTTCCTTCATTCTTTCCCCCCACATCCAATATTTTATCCCCTGTTGTTGCTGTATCTGATTATGATATCTAGTGTGTTGTAACATTAGTCTATTTAAATTAGGGAAGGGAAGGGGAACAACAAAATGATGAGACAAAGGACAAAGCTGAATCAATATAACTGTGACACTCACAGACAATATGTTGGAAATTAACTTTACAATTTTGGATTGGGGAATCCTGGGAGGGAAAGTGGGAGAAAAACATGGGAGGGGGATAATATGTTAGACAAGAAATGTATTCACTACCTTATGTATGTAAATTCTAGCCCCTCTGTAAATCATCCTAACAACAAAATTAAATTACAAAAAGAGGCCAGCACCTATTGATGTGCTGTTTTAGTTGGTTATTGAAACTTAGGGCAATTACATAGAGAAAAAGAAGGATCATTCAGCACTTCATATTATTATTTGTAATATTCAGATGCAGTAAAGATCTGAATTTTTTGCCAGTCCTGGGCTTGGACTCAGGGTCTGAGCATTGTCCTTGGGCTTTCTCAAGGCTAGAGCTCTACCACTTGAACCTCAGCACCACTTCCAGTTTTTTCTATGTATGTGGTACTGAGGAATCCAACCCGGGTCTTTGTGCGTCCTAGGCAAGCACTCTAAGACTAGGCCAAACTCCTGGCCTAAAGATATGAATGTTTTAAAATTAATTACACACTAAATTATAGGTAATAAACTTGTAGTTTTGGGTTATGTGTTGATTTCTTAAATGACATTACAAAAAAAAAGAAAATAAGTTGAAACTTCAATAAGCTTCATTGTATAAAATTACAATATATTCTGCAAAAAGGGATATCATATGCAATTTTGAGAGCTATATGGAATAGAATAGATGGATAAAGTAGAATAGAATAACACATGATATCTATGACATCCTGAAATGAAATATTGTTAACATTTAATGTACATAAAACAATGAGTATGAAATGAGCAAAGGCAATAATTTGTTAATTAAAACTGCAGAAGTAATCAGGTGTGGTGGCTCATGCCTGTAATCCTAGCTATTCAGGAGGCTGAGATCTGAGCATCAAGGCTCAAAACCAGCCCAGGCACAAAAGGACCTGAGACTGTTATCTCCAATTAACCTCTAGAAAACTAGAAAGTGGGAAGTGGGGCTTGGCTCAAGGGTAGGGCAGTAGCTTTGAGCTAAATAGCTCTGGGACAATGCCCAGGTGGAGTTCAAGCCCCATGACCCTCACAAAACAAACAAACAAACAAACAAAAACAAACAAAAACTGCAGAAGTCTAAGAGGGTGAAACTAAATATAAGGGTAATCAAATCTTAGTAGCAATTACACAAATGCGAATTTAAATTGCAAAGAGGGACCCCTTGTAGCCATCAGAAGCCTGAAAGACAGCTAATGTTAAATCTTCATAAGATGCATTGAAATAGAAATCTTCATGTTCTGCAAGAAGTATAAGGTTAGAGATCACCTTCAGAATATTTTAGAAAAAAATACTTAAATATTCACTTACTCCATGCCTAGGATGATTTTATAATTCATTGTAAAAACTGATAATTCATAACTACCATAGGACAACTGGGAAGAATTGGTACTATTCTGGATAAATTGGAGGACGGTATCCAATGTCATATATCAATTCCACCCTCAAACATCTGAAAGGCATTAATGTGGATCATTAGAGAAAGACATGCATGTATGCTCATTACTGCACTGATAGTGCCAAAATATTATGCAAAATAAAATATATCTCCAAGGAGTGTACTTCGCATGGATTAAGTGCAGTACACAAATACACATTCAGTAATACTAAAAGAAATTGCTGGGCCACTCTGAGGAGACAGAGACAGGTGGATTGTGAGTTCTAAGCTAACCTGGTCTACATATCAAGGCATTATCTCCAACAATTATCATTGTGAGATACAATAAACTATATTTTCTATGATACTGTGTTTTAAATATATGTATATATGCTGTCGATGGATTGATCATTGACTAGAAATGCAAAATAGTAGTGTAGATTTAATCAATACTCATATAGATTTAAGGAGGGGAAACAGTCATTTCAAACAATGTTCTAGAAGTAATATACCCACTACCTGATATAGGTCACTCTAATCCCTCTCTGTATATCACTCCAACAATAAAATAAAAATTAAAAAATAGTAGACAGGAAACACTGAAGTTGGACTATTAAATACTTTTAATTCAATGCAACAAAGATAATCCTTAGATTATTTTCATATTATTTATATAAATATGTCAAAACCATCCATGCCTAACTTTTCCCAATCTATAAATAACAAAGTATAATCAATCTATACAATGCTCTGTAAAGAGTCAAAACAAGTGTCATAGTTTTCGAGTGATCTTAGTTGCAACATTATTATGGGCCTTTTCTGGCTACGAAGTTGTTTGTGTTTATTGGTAAATTGATTGATAAGCATTTTTATTCTCCCAGCTGCTTCAAAGAGGAAGACAATACAATGACTGCAAAAAGTAATCCTAAAAGCATATAAGGTTTTGATTCAATGAGAAGTTCGATCTTCTATCATCAGAGATAAGTGAATAAGTAATCAAATTGATTGACAATTTTGCTGGTAAACTTAGGGAAGAATGCAGTCTCAAACTAATGAATAAGAAAGACCATTTGAAAATAAAACTTCATTTACAAAAGTTACAAATCATTAATGAGTCTTCGGACATTGCATGCTTTAAATGCAAATGAAACTTATGGGTACCCATAACTTCAACAGCTGTGATTTGAATACTTAAGAGTTCTTGTTAACATTATGCAATTTCTCCAGGCAATCTAAAACTTAGTAGTTCCGGAGTTGGTAATTCTTGAATAATGGTTTAAAGCTACGGAGATATAGAAGAAAAAGTGATTTGAAATCATCTCCTATTAAATTTTATCATAAAAGACATTTCTAATATTCAGCTTAGTTTCACTAGGAGAAATACAAACTGCATCTCCTCATGGAGGATGGTCAGGTCCACATTATAAGAACAGTATATGGATTCAAATTTTATTTTCACTCTTTGTACATCACAATTTACCACTAAGTTAACATCAGAGCTAAAAACTACTGGATGACCTACAGGTTTATTAAAGATTTTTTGGGCTTTAGATCACATTACACCACAAAAAAACAAAAAACACCAGAAGTGGTGCTGTGGCTCTAGGCATAAAGCACTAGACTTGAGTAAAAAGAAGCTCAGGGATAGAGCTCAGACCCAGAGTTCAAGCCTCAGAACCAGCACACACAAAAAAATAGATGACAAAAGTTAAAAATGATCTACATATCAGTGTAAATTCCTTAAATTTAATAATCTGTTATCATAAATTTTCTTTGTATCATCCAAACATTACAGTTTTGAGAAGGATAAATTTATTGGGAAAGTGTAAAACTTATTTTATTCTTGTACTACTGTAAGTATGTGAGAATTTTTACACTAAGAGGATTTTATTATAAGTATCATGCCAATAAATATAGAACTTAAATTAAATTGAGAATTAACAAAATGTATATGTTAGAAGCTCCCTAAGAAACAGTGATTTTTAGCTGGGTGCTGGTGGCCTATGTCTGTAATCCTGCCTACTCAGGAAGCTGAGGCCTGAGGATTTGAATAAGCCAGCCCAGGCAAGAAAGTCCATTAGACTCCTAAAAAATGCTAAACATGCTAGAGGTGGAGCTGTGGCTCAAGTGGTAGAGCACTAGTCTTGAGCCAAAGAAGTTCAAGGACTCTGTCCAGGTCCTGAGTTCAAACCCTAGAACTGGAACAAAATAAACAGAGAAACAATAATATTTGTAATATTTAGATGTATAATAGAAAGTGAATGTGTACTCCAAACTCAAATCACCATCAAACTTGACCAAGAAAAGCCAAATTTGGAAACTTATTATATTAATCCAGAAGAAAATAGGAGGTACAACCTCATGTAAACTTATCAAAGCCATACATGAAGGCTGATAATCATTTTATATCATTTTAATGATATACTTTTCCTAGCTATAATGAAAAGATGAACATGCCTATATGCCTGTATAAAATTGTACTTTGGGAGCTGGGAGTTTGGCTTAGTACTGGCAGAGTGCTTGCTTAGCATGCACAAAGACCCGGGTTTGATTCCTCAGTACCACATACATAGAAAAAAGGCTGGAATGGTGCTGTGGCTCAAGTGGTAAAGCCCTAGCTTTGAGAAAGCCCAAGAACAGAGTGCTTAGGCCCTGAGTTCAAGCCTCAGGACTGGAAACAATATTTTTAAAATTGTACTTTAGAGAGCTTATTCATACAGAGACAAAATATCTTAATTTCATAGAATACCAAATGTAATAGCAAAGTAATGGAAAACAGACTGCATTCAATTGGAAGTAATATGGATATCACATTAGAAATTCCCTCCTACCCAAAATGATAAATCCATGTGTTCATGTGCAGGGGTTGATAAAATGCCTTTTAATAACTCTTGGATTCAGTTCGTGACAATATCTTTCAGAAAACTTACAGTAGGAAAACATCCATTTGGTAAAGTATGGAATAAATATATTAAGTGTGAAACAATATGTGCATCTCATATAGTATGTAAAAATGATGAAGGTAAATGAAATCAATTCTACTATTGACAGAGGATGAAAACCATACGTAGTATGCAGGTACAAAAAGAATATTTAAGTAAATAATGGGTAAGAATAATAACACATGCTAACAGTCATAACACAATGATTTTCAAATTGGTTAAAGAAAGTATTTGGGGCACTATCTGACTCAACCAGGGTGGCCGAAAGATTAAAAGTCTGTTTAAACCTGATGCTGGGAAAACAAAATTCACTGTGTAGAAAAATCAACTCAAAATGGATCAAAGAAGTTAATATAAGTTCTGAAACCTTGAAGCTTTTAATGGAAAATATACAAAAATAAACAGAGGGGCAATGTTTTAAGATACAGGTTATAAGCAATGACTGTCTCAATAGAACTCCAATAACTCAGAAAATTATAAGAAATGACAAATGGGATTATATTAAACTAAAATCCTGCAGAGCAAAAACAACAACAACAACAACAAAAAACATAATAAAGGAACAGGAAAAGAGAAAGCTTCTGTTTGCTATTCATCCAAAGAGGAAATACTATCTAGAATGTATAAAGAATTTATAAATAAAAACATCAGAAGAGCAACCAATCCAATCAGAAAGTGGCAGAAAAACTGAGCATACCCTTCTTCAGGGAAAGCCAAAAAGAAAAACAGCTAATAAATGTATTTTAAAAATTCAGCTTCTTTAGCTATAACAAAATGTAAATCAAAACAACACTGAGATTACATTTCACCACAGTTAGAATAGTTACCATTCAAAAAATCAAAAAGATCCTGTCAAGTATGTATGGAGAAAGCAACTCTCATATACTGTTCATGGGAATGCGGATTAATGTATCACTATGAAAATCACTACAGAAATTCTTCAAAAAATTAAAAATACAAATTCAGCATGACACAGTTCTATGACTTAAGGATACATACCCCCAAGAATCAAAATTAGAAGAGGATAGTGAAAGGAGAAGGTATGAGGAAATGGTAAAATGGTCAAAGAACTTTATATACATTTATTACTACAGACTGATTAAAGGTTTTACTAAAATTATTTCTGAAGTTCAAGGGAAAAGGGTGAATGAGAAAGTGTAAAGGAGGTGAATTTGATACAAATACATGGTGTATATAGAAATATCACAATGAAGTCTCTTTATACAATTATCATATGTCAAAATATAAATATGAAAGAAAGAAAAAATGCTGGTCACTAGTGGCTCAGGCCTATACCCCTAGCTACTCAGAAGTCTGAGATCTGAGGATTGTGGTTCAAAGCCAGCCTGGGCTGGAGTTTGCTGGTTAATTTCCAATTGACTATCCAAAGAGCTGAAAGTAGAGCTTTGGCTCAAAACTACTTGCCTTGAGTCAAAAATCTCAAAGACAGTGCCCAGGACCTGAGTTCATGCACAAGGAGTAGCACAGAAAAACAGGAAGAAGAGGAGGGGGAAGGGGAAGCGGGGAGAGGGAGAGGGGGGAAAGGGAAGAAGAGGTGAGTCAGCTTACAGTAGAGATATTATATGCCCACCATCACACACTCATAATGGCCAATTTTAGGAATCAGCCTAAGTGTCCCATAAAAAAGATAAATGGATCAGGCCAGCAGTGTTGGCCTAGTGGTAGAGTGCTTGCCTACCATGCACGAAGACCCAGGATCAATTCCTTGGTTCCATACAGGAAAAGTCAGAAATGGTACTGTGGCTTAAGTGGTAGAGCTGTAGTCTTGAGAAAGTCCAAGGACAGTGCTCAAGCTGAGTTCAAACAATAGGAATGGTAGGAAAAAAAAGATAAATAGATAAAGAAAATGGGAGTACACACACATACACAATGGAGTTTTATTCAACCATAAAGAAACAAATTATTTTCATTTGCAAGAAAGTACAAATATCTTAGAAGACCATTGTCTACCATAATGCCTAGGTACTGGTTGAAAGGAGGACTTGCCAATGGTTTGTACAGGCTGGCCCTAACCTTCTATCTCCATCTACTGAGTAGTTGTGAATCCAGGTTTGAGTTAGTAAATCTGCTCAATGTTGTTTACTGCTTGGATTTTCAATGGCTGTTTGCATTCATAGCATACAGCAGCCTTAATTTGGTTAACATCTTTATAACTTTTCATAAGGAATAAGCATGTAAAAGTTTTTAATTGAATTTTGACAGTATTTACTTCTCTGAAGAATAAGCAGTGTACAAGTATTTGACACTTTTTCATAATGTAATCAGTAAGCTTTTTAGTTTTTTCCATACGTGTGAATTTCAGCTTTGTTTTTATAGGGTATATGGAGGGAATATTGTGGCTGCTTTCTAAATTATATTTTCTACTGTATGTTCCAAATAGACATTAATGTGTTTGACTTAGGTTTATCATGTCTCTGTACTTATCTTTTATGTATCAGCTCTCTGAAATTCCTTACATACTGAAATATTTCAGTACCAATTACTTTTTGTAAGCATGTGTGATTTCAATACTATTATTATTAGTTTATACTAATTGTACAAAGTAATGAACTTCATTATATATGAATATTACATACTTTGATCATATTCATTTTCTTCTACCCTTATATCTCCCAAATACATCCCTGGCTCATTTTACTTAACATGATTACATCCTATTTCATGTTTTTTCTTACAAATGAAAATAACTCCTTGTTTCTTTCTTTAAATACATTTTTATTGTAATGTATAGAGGGTTACAGTTATAACTCCTTGCTTTTGTTTATGGTTAAATAAAATTTCACTGTGTGGGGGAGGGTGGGTACGCGTGCGTGTGTGTGCATGCATAGCCCCGTTTACTTTATCCATTTACCTTTTTTTTTCTTCCAGCCGTAGGGCTTGAACTCAGGGCCTGAGCACTGTCCTTGGGCTTTCTCAAGGCTAGAACTCTACCACTTGAGCCACAGCACCACTTCTGCCTTTTTCTATGTAGGTGGTACTGAGGAATCAAACCTGCATCTTCGTGTATAATAGGCAAGCACTCAACCACTAGGCCAACACTGCTAGCCCCATCTATTTATCAGTTTTATAGGAATCCTAGGCTGTTTCCTTAAACCTGGCACAGGGAAGAAAGTCCATGAGATTCATATCTCCAGTAAACCACTAAAAACAAATTAGGAAGTTGAGCTGTGTGGCTCAAGTGATAGCATATTAGCCTTGAGTCAAAAAGCATACAGACAAGTGCCAAGGTACTGCAAAAGTGTTGGGGACATGGCTGAAGTAGTACATTTGACTAGAATGTAAGAGGCCTTTATTTCCCAAGTGAGTAACACTGTGTTTCAGTGGGTCAGGATTGCAATCCTAGCTATTTGGGAAGCTGAGATCTGAGGACCAGGGATTAAAGCCAACCCAGGAAGAAAAAGTCTTTGAGACTCTTATCTCCAAGCAACCACCAAAAGGCAACAAATGGAGCTGTGATTCAACTGATAAATTGCCAGCCTTGAGCTGGCAATGAACTTTTCAACTTGGAAGGGGGGGTTGCTGTAGGGAGAGTGGGAGAAAAACCTGATAGGGGGTAACAATATTGAACAGAATATACTCACTACCTTATGTATGTAACTGTAAGTTCTCTGTACACCATCCTTATAATACAATTGAATTAGAAAATTAAAAATATTAAAAATTATCCTCCCTTATACACTGAATATAATCTAATAAAACATGATATTTAATAGAAAAAGAAAAGGAAAAAAATCCTTGGTGCTGGTAACTCACAACCTAGAAATCTAGCACCTTATGAGGCTAAAATCCAAGTAAATTGTCTTTTTTTGTTTGTTTTGTTAGCTATTTTTCCCAACTCATGTGTACCTTTCTATTAATATAAATTGAGTCCACAGTAAACAACAGATAGCTAGCTAGGTGGCTAGATTGATTGATTGATTGATTTTGGGTGCTGGTCCAGTGGCTTGAACTCATGGCCTGGGCACTGTCCCCTGAGCTTTTTGTCTTAAGGCCATTTGAATCATAGCTCCAGTCAGTTCCCCTTCAATAAGCAATCAAGTTTGAAGTGAGCCCCTGCAGAAAAAAAAAAAAAAACAACAACTGGAAGTTGTGATATAAACCAAGTGATAGGTTGCCTATCCTGTAAATAAAAGCCAAGTGGGAGTGCAAGGCCTTGACTTCAGGCCCCACTTTTTAAACATACGCATACACCTACACCTGTGAAGATGAAACACTGAGCATGGAAAACCTCAGTAACAGAGGGGTGCTGGTACTTCCCGAAACTGTTACTCAGCTCAGTCCCCTCAATACTTACTATTTATGATTCTTAGAGACTATCCGGACTCCCCTCAAAAATGGGGAGAAGTTCCAGTGCCCAAACAAAGAAAAGAAAAGAATTTTCAAGGAATTATCCTCTTTGGTACCCCCCTCCCCATCCCTGCACCTGATAGACCAATCCTCCAAGGATTAGATTCCCGGAAGTGGAGAACTTCCGTTATTACTCCATTTTTTTTCCAGCCGCTAGAGGGGTTTACAGGCGTGAAAGGTGTGGCCTCAAGTCAGGTTAGAGAGACATCATCTTTCAGGTTGCAGAGAGGGGGCTTGATGGGTGATCTGAGTTAAAATTGAATCCTGTGAATTTCCAAAAATTGCTGGATGTCCTCTCTCTGAAGCACATTGGTCATGTCCTGGCCCCACTCCAGCAATGATTGTCCAACTCTCAGACCTGGCTGTCAGGGGTATGGGTGTCCATTACGCGGTAATGGATATCTGTGAAACCTTGCAAGACCAAAAGCAAATAAAGTGGAAACTGAGAAATCCTGCTTGGTACTAGGGAGTGGTTAATGTTTTCAGAACAGAAGAGAGAGAGACAGAGAGAGAGAGAGAGAGGGAGAGGGAGAGGGAGAGGGAGAGGGAGAGGGAGAGGGAGAGGGAGAGGGAGAGGGAGAGGGAGGGAGGGAGGGAGGGAGGGAGAGAGGGAGAGAGAGGGAGAGGAGGTGTGTTTGGGCTTTGTAAATAGTGATTATGATGGTCTTGATTGTGAACCAAATAAGACCTAAGCGTTTCAAACTTCCTCCACAGAATTCTCAGGAAATAAACTGATCAGGAGCAGAAGGAGAAAAGAAGCCTTGCAGGCTGGTGGGTAAGCAGAGCAGGGGTGGGGAGGGGGAGGGCAGAAACAGAAGTGCTATAGCGAAGGTAATTTCCTCCTGATTATGGTACTCAATCCTCCTCTGTCGGTTTTTGCTATTTCAGGTGTCCTAATCTCTATCCCTGACTCCAGCCCTCATGCCACGGGGCCAGAAGAGTAAGCAACGATCCCGTGCAAAGCGTCAGCTGACACGCAGTGATCACCAGAGCCAGGCTAAGCAACCTGCTGCTGAGGAGAAGGAGGAGTCTGCCTCAGCTTCTCTTGTTGATAAGGGTACTGGACCCTCTGGTGCTTCTGTTGCAGAGGCTGTCCACACAAGCTCTGATGTGGGGGCCGAGTTTAAGGATGTAGGTGCTGAAAATTCTGATTTGAGAGTTGAGGGTCCTAATAAAGGTTCACATAAGGAATGTTCTAGCATATGTCAGCCAGACACCTCCACTTGTGAGAAAGAGGGTATCAATAAGATGAAAAATGTATTAGTGGAGTTCCTGCTGGAGAAGTTTAAATTGAAGGAGCATGTTACACAGGCAGATATGATGAAGGTGGTCAACAAGAAAAGCAGGCAGCAGTTCCCTGAGATCTTCAAGAGAACATCAAAGCATCTGGAGCTGGTATTTGGTGTTGAGTTGCAGGAAATTGACACTCGCATTCACTCCTATGCCCTTACCAACAAGCTGGGCCGCTCTAGTGAGTGCTGTCTGAGTGCAAATAAGGGGTTTCCTAAGACAGGTCTGGTGATGAGTCTTCTAGGGGTGATCTTTATGAGGGGAAATCGTGCCACTGAGGAAGAGATCTGGGATTTTCTGAATGCATTGGGAATACATTCTGGGAAGAAAAATACACACTTGGGAGATCCCCGCAGGCTCATCACCCAAGATTTGGTGCAGGATGGGTACTTGGAACACCGCCAGATACCTGGTAGTGATCCCCCTAGATATGAATACCTTTGGGGTTTCAGAGCCCATGCTGAAACTACCAAGATGAAAGTCTTGGAAGTTTTGGCTAAGATCAATGATACGGTCCCTAGGGCCTTCCCTTTGCTGTATGCTGAGGCTTTGAAAGATCAGGAGGAGAGAGCTAGAGCTGTGGTTTTAGAGAGCCCTGGTGAACACCTGCCCTTTGACCCTGACAGCAGTCATTCCTCCCCTTGTTCTTTCCAGTTTTAGTTGAGTCTCAGAGTTTTTAATGTGGGGCAAAGTAATGTTTGCTGGAGAGAACCAAACATATGCTTTCTTGTTATAACATGATTAAATTGTATGTTATCTTGCGATATTTGTTCACTATTGTTATGTTACACAGTCTGTTGAACATTATGCGTGACATGTTTACTGTAGTTGCTAAGCTTAATAATTTTGTGAGTTTAAAACAAAGAGGGGAAAAAAGTCATCACTTTCTTGTTACTACAACAGAAGGTAAAATGGCATTGGAAACAAGATTTTTCTGAACATGTAGAAGAACCCCATTGGAAACTAGCTGAAAAAGGTTAAAACGCAAATTGGTGGATTCATAATTGGCTGTACTTTTTCTCCTCTTCGCTTGTAATAATAAAAAATTGAATTTGGTTCACTCTAAGCAATAAAAGTCACATTGTAACTACTTTTCTCACTTTCTATTCATTGTTTTCTGTCAAGAGCACCTTCACTTTGGAAGTCCCCAGCCATACTGGTAATGGTAAGGAAGAGAGAATCTAACCTCTTCCCATAGGAGTCTAGAAGCTATATTACAGTACAGGCAAGATGGTAAAGTAGTATCTAAAGCAGAAAGGACAAGAAGAAGAAGGGGTGATTGAAACAGGCTTTAGATGAAAGTTAGGAGATTGAATGTCTGTCAATGTAAAGTAATTGCTGTTAGAGTTGGGTTGGGGGAGGGTCTGGTGCAGTGTGAAGGTGCCATTGTTTTAGGATCTTAACTCCTAAAAGGAAACTTTTTTTCTTTTTGCTAGTTGAGGGCCTTGAACTCAGGGCCTAGGTGCCATCTGTCCCTGAGCTTTTTTGCTCAAGGTTTGTGTGTGCTTTTGTTGCTCAAGGCTAATTGAGCAACAAACCACAGACCTTCCTGCCAAAGTAGCTTTGAATCCCAGTCCTCAGATTTCAGCTCCTTCGTAGCTAGGATTATAGGTATGAGCCCCCAGCATTCACCCAAAGTCATTAACAGTTCCTTTGGAACTGAGAATGTACCAACAAGGGATCCTCACCTAGGACAAAAATGTAAGGAGTCTGTGCACTTGTGCCAGCGCAGGTAAATGCATGTGAACAAACTACTCACATGTTGTTAAGGGCAGATTTGAGAAATGAACGTCTTTCAGACCAAGGAACCCCTGACCTGACAAGTCATATCATGAGCTGATGTAGCTATATTCTGCTTCATTAAAAGGACATTTCAATCAGGTAGCTTGGAGGGTAATTTCTAAAACTCCTAAGGGAGGGCTTAATTTTCAGTGCAAATGAAAGAATGGAAGAGGAATAATTCAGTTGGAAGGACATTTAGAAGGGAGGTCATTGGCCCTTTATGTAAAATAGGAGCTTCAGTTTTACAGAGCTGGGGAAGAACAACAGCATACCCAAATGAAATAACATGCTATAATTGGGAAACCCTACTCAGTTTTACTTGTTCAACAGCCTTGGTCTACATCTTTAGACATAAATGTTTTCTTCTTTTTAAATTGTATTTTTGTTGGGATAATGTACAGAGTGGTTACAGTTACATTCATCAGGTAGTAGATGGATTACTTCTCACACATTGATACTCCTTCTCATGTTTTTGTCCCCCTTTCCCTCCCCCTACCCCTCCCATGTTTTATTCTTCCCTTCCCTATTTCAAATAAATAAACGTATATACAATTTACCAGGTAACAAAGTCAGATGCAGTAACCACATGCGACTCATTGTAAGGGGGGAAAACCAGAAAAGAGATCACTTCACATAGTACATTAAGAATAACAAACCCAGAGATAAACCTCTTATTTCCACATTCTAGAGTCCATTTCATTTATTCTCATCCTGTATGACCATAGGTACAGAAATACTTTCTAAGATATTTTGAAAATTAAATTGTGTAAATCTAGAGTCACAATTATTTTAGTAGTAAACAGCTAGTTATTTAAGACTCAGTCGGTGCCAGATGATTTACCTAAATCCTATGTGCTTTATCAGAGTCATTTTGAAGACCAAGAACTTTATTTTCCCAAGATCACAGATAAATGGCAGAAGTGGATTAGATGCTCACTGTGAATTCCTACACTGGGAATCTGCACAGTTACACTCCACCAACCTGAGATAGGCCCCATGTTACTCATTTATTGCCCTTTATTTCAGTATATATTTCTGGTGTAAGTTCAAGCGCAAAATATTGTTTTGGCATATACATCCTGAGGATTAAGCAATGAATGTAGCAAAATAAACATGAGGTTTGAATAAAAGAGGCTAAAACAGATATGTAAGTTTGAGTCTAATGTGGGCTATGTAATGACCACAAAGCCAGGCTGGGATGTCTAGTAAATTAGCAGCCGCTTTGAGTTACATAGAAGTGTTTGTTTCACCCAACCTCGTCAAAATGTAAAGAGAGAGAGAGAGAGAGAGAGAGAGAGAGAGAGAGAGAGAGAGAGAGAGAGAGAGGTTGCTTGACATTATTACATATAAAGTTATTGGCATCATGCCTTAGACAACTAGGAACTTAAAAACCATTGGGCCCAGCCTCTTCCCTGCAGAAAGCATTATATTTGAACAGAAGTTTCATAAGAGGCTAAGTCTGGTTGGTGGAAGGCAGGTATACATTAGCATGTTTTGTGTCTGATAGCATGACAACTGTCCTGGGCTATGGGTTTTATGCTTCAGCTTCTCTGAGGTACATTTTTATTTCTAAAATGTAGAGTACTCCATTATCAGGTCTATTTTTCTCTGGAATTGAGTTCATGGAATATATAGAGTTCAACCTGCTGTTTTGTTCAGAGGTGGATTAATGTGTTTCAGGCCATAAGCACCTAAATGCTCCCAATTACCAAGTGACCCAAAACCATACTACCAACATTCCAGTAGGAAACTAAAGAAACATACCAAAATAATTGTAAGTTTCCAAAACCACAGAACAATTCCCATAATAACTAAGGTGGAACTTTTTATCATATGATAATAATGTCCTAATACTGTATTTTTGAGGGAAGATGCATTTGCCTTTGTAGTACACTGAATACATTCTTAGTCCGTCCTATGTTTATCCAACAAGTCACTTTCACTTGCAATTTATTACAGATGCTCATTTTAAAAGAGAGATTGATTAAGCTGTATCATAAATAAACCTTCCTAATGTCATACAGACAATAATTATCTTTTTCTTTCCTTCCTTCCATCCTTGCTCCCTCTCTCCCTCCTTCCCTCCTTTCTTCCTTTCCTTACTTCTTTTTTTCTTTTCTTTTCTTTGATATGAGACCGGTACATGAAGCAGCACCTGCAATTTGCTTTTTGGCTAGTGCTCTATCCACTGAGCCATGTCTCCAGGCTCAAGCATATATCTTTCTAATGAGAAAGAAAAAGAAATTAAACAGGAATAAAATTTACAAATTTTCTATGATGCCAAATCATTTGCATCATATGTTTCAAGCTGATTCTTTACAAGTAACAACTATTGTGTATAGAGGAATCTGAGCATAAGGATGAATATTCATCTTAATCTACATTTGTTCAAAATAAATGTGATCAAAATGGTGAAAAGGGACCCCAGTGGCTGAGGACTTTTATTATCAAGAGAGACACTTGTAAGACGAGACAGTAAATCCATTTTTCAAGTAGATCATTTTGATTGTCATGAGCATTGAGATAAGGAACAAGTGTTTTGAAATTAGTCTTACTCCCACATGATTATAATGTTGTCTCTAGTATGACTATTTACTACTGCTATTAAAGTTTATAGGTTAATTCAAGTCATTAGGTTAATTCATGTTATAAGTTAATTCATGTCATGCATCTCAATAATCTGCTATACAATGTAGTTTGAAATTCTATCTCTTAACAGCCAATCAATGAATTCTTGGTAGGCAAACCTCCAGGTTCTGACTCAATAATTGTTTGTCTATCTCATTATACAAACTTTATTTCATGTATTTCTGAAATATGACCAATTGAATCATCTCTAATATTTTGAAGATTTTGTAGAGGTCAGTCAAATGATTTCAATGGATAATTTGCTTAATTGATGCTTTCCTGCATAGTAAGTAAATTGTACTAAAAATAAAACTTTCATGAGGATATACAAAAATGGTCCCTGGTTCCAAACTTCAGCGATCATGAGATATTGAGGAAAAGTTCTTTATATTTTCCAAAGGAAAGCTCTTTGGGTACACTGAAAATGAAATTCTGAGGAGCAAGGGAAACATTTTAATTCTGGTAGATAAAGTAATTACTTTTGCATCTTAACACATGCACTATCATTTACCTACTCCTGAGAGTGCTACACAGAAGAAATTTGCTAAAAAAAGTGGCCATTTCACAAATTGAATTCCAACTGTTCTGTGCAGCCTAAATTGCCCTCTTGGCATGCCCAAATAAATTCAAGATAGGTTGGATGAAATGATTACTAATTATTACATGTACTTATAGTTTTAATGTAATTAAACATATTCATGACGTTTACTTAGTGCCGACCAAGACTATGTTTACTTTGTTACATTAATAGACATGCATATGCATAAAATGTGGTGTAATAATGACTATAATATACTTCGAAGAAAATATTTTTGTTTCAGTCTTGGAACTTGAACTCAAGGTATAATTGCCTGAGCTTTTGTGCTCAAAACTAACACTATACCCACTGAGCTCCACGTTTGGCTTTTTGGCCTTTGGATTTTTAATTGAAGATAAATATCTAATGGGCTTTCCTTCTTGGACTGGTTTCAGATCCCAATCCTCATTTTTCAGCCTCCTTAGTAGCTAGAATCACAGGTGTGAGTCACTGGCACATAGTAAATGCATTTGGTCATTTACCAGATATATGCACTGTGGACTCACTTGTAGAACTCCTCTTAATGTTAATTGAATAACTGTGAAATCTGATTTAATCTACACTTTTTTCAAAAGATTTATTTCTCCTTTTTGATACTGAAAGACAAATATTTCTCTTCAATATTATATATTAGCTGTCTTAAGTAACACAGACTTTTGCTTAACATCTAAATTAATTAAGGAAGCTAATGTTGAGATCTGTGTTATTCTTATTATTTAATTTTAATTATATTATTTGGTTTGTTAGTGCATTATAGTTTCATTGTATATTATCAGTGTGCATTAAATTTCATAAATTGAATATCTCTATTAAATTTAATGCTTATAAATATTGGAGACTAACAAAAAGAATTAACTATAATTCAATATAGTGATTTTGGTCAGCCTGAAAGATTACTTAGTATAAGAATAGTTTGTTTCTCAACAGAAAAGTGTAATGTGTTTACTTCATCCCACTATGAGAAATGAATCTCTAGAGAAATGGCATTAAACACTGTGGTTTGGCTTGTCTTGATTTTGATGGATGCCCCATTGTTTATCTTCCCATAAGTAGATGAATCAGAATAACATAGATATACTGGAGATCTTAAGGTTATAATGACATTAAATATTACTGACATTAAAGTATAATTGAATTATGTTCTGAGATATAATGATGTGCATTGATTACAAAACAATTAAACTAAGAAACATATTATAATGTATCACATTAAGATTTTTCCATATTTTACAGTATTCTTAAAATCAAGCAATGAGAAATAATTTTGCAAAACTTGCATACTGAACAATTACTTTCTTATTCACTAAGTTTGATAAAGGAATTTTAGCTTGAACGTGCTTAAAACTCCATCTGTAGGAATTTAATAAAAGAAGAACTTTATATTAATTGGTCACAGATTATTTTAAATCTAATTTATGTGGAATTATTATGCCACTAATTTATGTGGAATTTTCATTTCTAATACTTAAGAAATATGTGTAAAAGAAACAGAACCATTTAAAATGTTAATATAAAGTACATATGAAATAGAAAAACCAAGTCTTGTGACTTTGATGATTATACTAAAGTGAGAGGAAAAAAACATATTTAGATAGATGGACTGACTTTAGAATCCATACCTCTTCTGTGTGTGTGTGTGTGAATGTATTTTGTTCTTGTAACATGAATTTGAAGGGCCTGAAATGGTGGTTGTTGAGCTAAATTTATTCTTCTGGAAAAGAAACATATTTTATTATTTCAAAATAATGAGACCATATGTGCATATTTTGGGAAGAATTAGTTAAATTTTATTTTAGTAAAATTAGTGGACATTTCTCAATTAGGAGAAAACCATTAAATAACATCCTCCTAAATTAGCATAAATTAAATTAAAATTGTGCCATATTAGAAATGAACTATTCTGTATGGGGTAATTCCTTGTATTTAGCTACTACTAAGTTGTTACGAAAAATAAGCATAATAAAGCATAATAAACGCTAAACTGAGTTTGGGTGTGTTAACACTTGAAACTTTGGTAAACTGACCAATATACATATATATTTTTTCTCTTTTGCAGTTCCTGGGGCTTGAATTTGGGCCTGAGCAATGTCCTAAGGCTTCCTAAAGACTAGTGCTCTGCCACTGGAGCCTCAGCACCACTTCCTGTTATGTGTATGTGTATGTGCTACAGAAGAATCAAACCCAGGGCTTCAAGCAGGCTAAACAGGCACTCTACCATTTGCTCTCAGCCCCTTACCAATAATTTTACATGAGCTAATATGACATTAAATTAATATGGCATTCACTCAATATTATAAAACAAGAAAATTAATAAGTAATAGATTGTCAGAAACATGATTAGATTATGTAAAATTATTGTAAAGCAAAATTGTCTTCTAATTTAGACTCAGTTACATAAGAAACTAGAGGGATGACATTTAAACATAAAAGTGATTTATACATAAATTTGCTGATGGGAATGAAAGCATGAAAGAATGAATTTGGTAGCAAAAGTTCCAATAGTTATTTCTTGTTTCAACAAGTGATCCTGAGCCTGGCACAGAAAGGCAATAGAATATATGAAGTATACTTGAATGTTAAACATTATTTCAGTTTCGAGTGAGACTAATTTTTCTTTTACTTCCTCTACTGCTTCATGTTTTCTATATCCTTGGTCTATGTAATGAAATACATAATTATAATAGATATAGTAGACAATTTTAAATATAAATACGCTAATGTTTCTAAAATCAACTTACCAAATTTATTAAAAACTCCTATTATCCTAAACTGTGACAAATGTGGAACAAAAAGTATAAGTATAGTTCAATGTTCTGTATAGACTTGAATGATTTTGTATACATTATTAAGTATTTTCCAAAATACTCATGTTCTGAATATGACCTAGGATATGGCTAGGACACATGTTCAGAATTTCTTTTTCCGTCTTGGGACTTGAACTCTGGGCCTGGGTGCTGTCCCTGAGCTCTTCAGCTCAAGGTTACCTCCCTATCACTTGAGCCACAGCACCATTTCCAGTTTTCTGGTGGTTAATTGGAGTTAAGAGTCTCACAGGCTTTAGTGCCTGGACTGGCTTTGAAGCCCAATCCTCAGATTTCAGCCTCCTCAGTAGCTAGGATTACAGGCATGAGCCACAGGAGCCTGGCTAGGAATTTTAACATGATATATACAACCTTTTGTACAAAAAGTTGTCTAACTCTGTATTAGGATGATCATAATCTTTTATAAATTACCACCTCTACCATGTGTTTATCTTGTCTTAAATAATAAAACATAATAATTTCAAAATATCTTCATGTAAACCTTTTTAACATGCTGTGACTTCAACATGATTTAACAGGCATTAATGAACTATTTTTTGTAATTTGTAAATATTCTTATTGGAAAATGAGTGCTGAAAGGATATGCCCTCAGAAGAACTCCTAAAAGAATGTACACAGTAACATTATTCATAGTGAAGGAAAGCTGGGAATAACTCGTTTTCTCATCAACCCTTCAATGTATGAATAACTTATGTGTATGTTACAAAATAACACTCAGGTATAAAAGGGAGAAAGAATACTTCCAGTTAAATAAGTCCAGATAATATATGATCAGAAGTCTAGAATGTGAAAATGTATGGAGGCACCTAGATCTGTAGCAGAAAAGTTGGGAAATGGACAGTGTGTGTAAGGAAATATTCTTTAGGAACAGGATGAAAATGTCCTGAATAGACTATGATGACTACTAAAATTTTATTTAAATAAATCTATCAGTTATGCATTTTAAATGATTGTCTTATATGTGAAGAAAATAAAAAGTAAAAATGAGTAAAAAGAATTTCCTCTCATACAGGAACTAAAGTAGAATATATTACCCAACTTCTCTTAGAATCTCATTTAATTTTTTTGCCCTTGGACTTTCTCAAGTAGAGCTCTACCACTTGAGCCTCAACACTACTTCCTGCTTCTACCACTTGAGCCTCAACACTACTTCCTACTTCCGGGAATCGAACCCCAGTCTTCCTGCATGCTAGGCAAGCACTGTACCACTAGGCCAAACCCCCGGCCCCTCATTTAAAAAAATTTACAGGATCCTGGAGTGTGGCATGAATCCCTAGGTTTGTTTCCTCAGAACCACATACACAGGAAAGCCAGAACTGGTGTTTTGGCTCCAGTGGTAGAGTGCTATCGCTGAGAAAGCTCAAGGACAGTGTCCAGGACCTGAGTTCAAGCTCCAGGACTGACAAAAACTTCTTACAATTGTGAAATCTGCCTCTTAAAGATATTTATGAGAATCTGATCAAGGAAAATAAAGTTTTACTAGCTTTACAGCCCAGATTTTTTTCTCAGAAGCAATCTCTTTAAAATAAAGGAAGACAGTACCCCTTTCACATGTTGCTATAGGAAGATAGAAGTCTGATTGTAGATCCTTTCTCGATCAGAGTTTCAAATCTACCTCATGCCATAAAGATGTAAGGAAGTTTTCCTTTCAGATGACAATTCAGTAACACAGGTAGCTACTTTGAATATGTATTTTGAATATAAAGTGTATAAAAATGGAGATGTCAATTTGAAATTGCTGGATTGTTACTTTGGGGAGAAGAACAAGCTAAACCTGTTAGTCCTGTCTTTTGCATGCCTGAAGAAATGCTTCACAGGATGAATGTTCAGCAGGAACTAGTGAGCTTGATTGATTCCTCAGTGGGATAATGCTTAATACAGTTTTGCAATCTTAAAAAAAAAAGAAAAGAAAATGGAGATGTCAAGGGCTATCATAGAAGACTATTCTATTATTTGTATCAAGGCATTAAACAGAATCCATATGTATATACACTCAACTAGAGAAGAGAGTGAAATCTACATTTGATATTGAAGTCTCTTTAGCAGATTATAATGTGCATCACACTCATTTAACTCTTGTTAAAAATGAACTATTGGGGCCGGGAGTTTGGCCTAGTGGTTAAAGTGCTTGCCTAGCATGCATGAAGACCCGGGTTCGATTCCTCGGTACCACATACATAGATAAAAGCCAGAAGTGGTGCTGAGGCTCAAGTGGTAGAGCTCTAGCCTTGAGAAAGTCCAAGGACAGTGCTCAGGCCCTGAGCTCAAGCCCAGGACTGGCCAAAAAAAAATGAACTATTATCTTTTTTCTCTTGTGGAGATATTTTTGTCTACTGGTACAAATAGTTTTATTTAATTATATTTCTGCAGTATATGGTATGCAAATTATATCTTGATAAAGTCACAATTTTTAAAATGAAAGCTGCAATGCATCATTTCCTTCTCTCTAATTTATACTATAATTATCTTTAATATTTCCTAAACATAAACTGACAAGCACATTAATATTCCTTTTTTGTCACCCACAAATAAACATTTACGAAAATCCAAGAGGAAAGGAAAATCTCAATTGGTATAATGTAAGTACCATTCTTTCCATTTTCAGTTTTATGTTTTCTTTTTCTGTTTTTCTTTCTTTTGTGTTCATCCTAGGGCTTAAACTCAGAGCCTGGATGCTGTCCTTGACCTTTTGTGCTCAAAGTTAGCACTCTACTACTTGAGCCACAGCTGCACTTCCATTCTTTTGGTGGTCAATTGGAGATACCAACTTGTTCACCACTTTCCTGTCTGGATTGGCTTTGAACTGTGATCCTCAGATCTCATTTTCCTGAGTAGGTAGGATTACAGTCAGAGGAAAACAGTGCCCAGCTCCAATTTTATGTTTCTATTTTTCCAATAGCACAGTATTTCTATTTCCTCCCCCTATGGTATTACTCAAGCCTGTGCTATTCTAACTTGAGTTGCTATGAGAACATACTATTAATTACTTAGCTTAAACCATGTAAATTTATGTAGTCACAATTCTAGCGGCTTAATTTTAGATCAAGGATCCTGTATGGTTGGATTATGGTGATGGTACTCTTCATAGAGGCTTGAATAAGGCTACTTTCTCACCATGTCCTTACACAGAAAAGAAAAAGCAAAATCTCTCTCATTTGCTGATTTTAAAACACCACAGGCCTATCAGATTGGGACAACACATTTATGATCTTATTTAATATTAATCATCACTTATAAAGAGGATATTGTATCACTGCAGAGTACGGATTCAACCAATTAAATTTGAGGGGGACACAGTTCAGTTCCTATGAGGTCCAAAGTTCCTAGCCAGTCTGTCTCCTCTTGATATTTGAAATATTCTTATTTTTATATAATGTCTATAGATTTTAACAGTACTTAGAGTAGAAAAGGAAATGATACCTGTATTCCATTTTTTCAGAATTAGAAGTACTCAAGGAATATTATATGTATCTGTGTTTTACTTGAATCAGTAAAATGTAAATAAATAATATATTGTGATATAAAAACTTCAGCAATCATAAAGGCTGCAAAAGCATAGTCACTCAAAAATACCGAAAATGAACCAATATGGGGTTATAAAATAAAAATTCCAAGATGGGCACTGGTTGTTCATGTCTTTATCCTTACGATGGAAGAATCAAGTTTTGAGGCAGCCTGAACAGGATAATCCATGAGACTCTTTTTGCCATTAATCCTAGAAAAAGCCTAAAGTGGAACTGTGAGTCAAGTGGTAGAGTTCTAGTCCTGAGTAAAAAGGGGCCCAGAGGCAGCACTCAGGCCCAGAGTTAAAGCCCCAGTACTGACAAAAAAAATAAAAGAAAGAAAGAAAGAAAGAAAGAAAGAAAGAAAGAAAGAAAGAAAGAAAGAAAGAAAGAAAGAAAATCACAATAGAGTGGTAATAAGAAATAAAGTTTGTATAGAAACACAAAATGTATGAAGTAGTAGATGCATTTTGATTAAATAAACTATAAAAATTACACTAAATAGCAATAGTACACTGAAAAACTAAGATGAAAATATTGGCAGAGTGAAATATTTAGAAGACTTAAGTTCGGTATCTGTTGCATTGTATATATGTTTATTTGCTTATTTGAATTAAAGAAGGAAAGGCAAAAAGATGATGGAACAAAGGACAAAGGGTGAACCAAGGTAATGGTGACATTCACAACACAATATGTTGGAAAAGAACTTTAACACCTGGGAAGTGGTGGGGGCAAGGAAAGTGGGAGAAAAAACAACATGGGAAATACTAATAATGTTCAAGAATTGAATGTTCACTCTCTTACAAATGTAACTGGAACTTCTTTGTACATCACCCTGATAATAAAGCTAAAAACCTAAAAAGTGACTTACCTGAATCTAACTGTAGAAAATTTCATTTTAATTGATCCTCATGACTATTCTCTCTACCCTCCCGTCCTCTCCCTCTCCCTCCCTCCCTCCCTCCCTCCCTCCCTCCCTCCCTCCCTCCCTCTCTCTCTCTCTCTCTCTCTCTCTCTCTCTCTCTCTCTCTCTCTCTCTCTCTCTCTCTCTCTCTCTCTCTCTCCCCACTCTGTTGTTTTTGTTTTAATGATTCTGGTTCTTAAGTATAATTAGCATAATTTGAAAACAGGGATTATGAAACCTCCTGTATTGCTCTGTTTTTCAGGATTGTTTTTGCTATGTAGGGTTCTTCATATATAATTTTGGATTGATTTTTCCATTTCTGTAAAGCATATTGGGACTTCAATGACAGTAGCATTTAATCTGTAGACTGTTTTTGGAAGTATTTTCACAATATTAATTCTGGAACTGTATGAGTGCTAAACATCTTTCTATCCTTTAGATTCTTCTTCAATGTCTTTTATAATACTCATTGAAGAGGTTTTTTTTTGTTTGTTTTTTTTTTACACCTTCTTGGGTAAGTTTATATCTTGGTGTTTTTAATTCTCTGGTGAATGCAATATTTTTTTTTATTTCTTGCTTAGCCTATTTATTTTTGGCTCATAGAAAACCAACTTAATTTTTATCCATTTTGTACCCTTCAAAGTAAGTTCTGAAACTCTAATGCAACTACAAAAGAACATAAATGAATCTCTGAAAGTTATAGGCACAGTTAATTATTCTTTGAAGACGACTTAAACGCTGGGTGCGGTGGCTCATGTCTGTAATCCTAGCTATTTAGGAGGCTGAGATCTGAGGATCAAGGTTCAAAGCCAGCCAAGGCACAAAAGGACCTGAGACACCTATTTCCAATTAACCTCTAGAAAGCAGGAAGTAAGGCGGTAGCATATGGGGACAATGTGAAATTAAAAACTTTCTGCACAAAAAAGTAAACCACTATAAGAATCAAACAACAACACATAGAATGGGAGAAAATCTTTGCCTGTTATTCAATGAAGTATTAATTTCCAGAATATGCAAAGAACTCAAAAACCAGCACAGTAGATTATAGATTTAGATGTAAATTTTTTTTAAAAAACTGTAAAATGTTAAAATTCCAACCTACAGAAAAGTTTTAAGAATCAGGTTTTGTTAATTTTTATAAATGATTTCCAAAACACAATTTACATCTGGAAAACAAGTAACTTGGAAGTAACTAGAATAAGAAAATCGCAAATGAACTATTAGGAGAGGGTGTGGGGAGGGAAATGGGGACAAAAACATAAGAAGTGGTATCAAAGGGTGAGAAGTAATGCACTCACTATCTGGCGATTGTGACTAACCCCTGTATATATTCCTTTGATAATAAAAATAAAATGAAAAAAGCGAAGATAACAAGAAAAATATGTCATTTGTAATTAGTAGAAAAACTTAAGTAATATTTGCCATCTTAGAAATGTAATTACAGTCATAATTAGAAGATGTTATACACTCATCAGATCGTGTAAAATTAGTGAAAAAAAGCTTTCAGGGATATTGAGAAATTGGATATAAATGAAATATATAGACAAACTATGGACCAGTGACTCTTACTTGTACAAAATTGCTTATATTAGATTTATTTGAAAGAGCTAAAATTTCTTCAGAAAGATTTTTTGAATCCAGTATCTCTTATTTGCTAGGCAACTGTTCTTTCATATGTGTCACATATCAAGTTCTTTTTCTTTTTACTGCTTTTTTTCCTTTGTTCCTTTATTTATTAGGCTAGCTACAATATTCCTATTTGTGCTTCCCATGATGATGACCGGTGCCTGCCCCTAAGCCTATCCATATGCTTCCCCTATAGCTGAGATAATAGGTATATACTACTGTGCCTAATCATTGGTCGAGATGGGAGCTCATAAACTTCTATAAAGTCTGGCCTGGAATCATAACCTGCCAATTTTCACCTTGAAAACAGGTAGAATTATAGGCTTGAGCCATCACCTCGCCAAAACCTTTTTTTAAATCCTCAAGTGCCACTAAATCTCTTAATGGATAAACAAATTATAGCAATACAACTATATACTCAGATAGGGAAAAGTTATTGTGTAGAATAGTTCACTGGAGATGAGTAAGACACCAATATATTAATACTAAAATTTAAAACAGATAACAAAGTTATCTGATATATTGAATTTGTTTGTATTTGGTTATTTGAAATTTGATATGGAAGGGGGGAAACCAAGACGGGTGGGGGGTGTGGGGGGGAGGGTAATGGGTACCAAGACATATGAAAGGGTATCAATGTATGTGAATTAATGCATCTTCTATCTGGCAAATATCATGTAAGCCTTTTACTAATTACAATAAAAAAATAAAAATAAAATAAAAATAAAATTTAAAACAGATAATAAAATAATATATTTGCTACTTTTAATGGTGAATATTTCTTAGACATTAGAGGTACAATGTCCATAGAAAAGATAGCCTTCATTAATTTATTTCTAATCCAATGACAGAATGATGAGTGGCTGCCAGAGGTTTGGAGTGGGACAGGGATAAATAGATGAAGACCAGGAGTTTTAGATCAAGGAAATTATTTTGAACAGTAATGTAATTTAGGTAAATGTCATTATGCATCTTTCAACACATTGAATTTGGCTCAATGAAAGCCTAGGTCTGCTAGAAATGTTAAGTCATGTTCAAAGAGAAAATAGATGCATGTTTTATCTCATATGTAGTAACTACATTTGATTTATAGATCTATAAGTAAACACTTGGGACAGTACGCAAGTATACACAAAGGAATTAACTGAAATATTGTATATCTAAAGGAGAACTCAAATGGTAAAATTCCTTAGAAAAGTTGAAATAAAGTTCATCAAAATAAATAACAGGAAACAGATATGTGAAACGCAGGTGACACAGTCAAGGTGAGGGGGCAGAAAAATGAAGACTGAAAGAGGAAGGAGGGAGAATGTGGTCATAAAATTCAATACATAGACTGGGCATGGTTGCTCACGCCTGTAATCCTAGCTACTTAGGAGGCTGAGATCTGAGGATCACTGTGCAAAGCTAGGCTGTGCACTGAAGTCCTTGAAACTCTTCTCTCCATTTAACCACCAGAAACCAGAAGTGGTGCTGTGGCTCCAGGGGTAGGGCAGTAGCCCTGAGATGAAAAGCTCAGGGACAGTGCCCAGGCCCAGAGTTTCAAGCCCCATGACAGGAAAAAAAATTCAATGCATATCCTATAAAATTAAGAAAGTCAGGGAAAGGAGAGGGCTGTGAGGGAATGAGAAACTGGGTGTATTAAGATTTCTTCTATTCATAAACTTTTGTTGAATGACAACTCCTTTGTACAACTATCTAAAGATAATTAAAAATAAACAAGCTCTAGTGGTTCATGCCTAAAATCCTAGCTACTCATGAGGCTGAGATCTGAAGATAATGGTACAAAGATATCCCAGGGAGGAAAGTCCTTGATACTCTTCTCTCCAATTAACTATTCAGAAAAAAGAACAAAAGTTGTGCTGTGTCTCAAATGATAGAGTACTTAGTCATGAGCAAAAGAAGCTCAAGGACAAGGCCCTAGCTCTGACTTCAAGACCCAGGAGAGGGAAAATAAATAAATAAATACATAAATACATAAATATATAAAATGAAAATATAATTTATTTTATGTTTGTTTGAAAATAAAATTTCAAAAATGAATAAAAAGGCAATGTTCACATAGATTTACTCACTGGAGAATTGTACGAAAACAGTTAAGAATTAATACCAATCCATCTGAGACTCTTCTAAAATAATGAAGAATGTGCCTTGATTTATTTTTAGCTATAACAGTAGAACACCTTGACTGGAATATTGATATATAAACAAAATTTATTTCCTTATTTATGAAGGCTGGAAGTCCAAGATCACAAAATTGCATTTTGTGTAATCCTCAATTTATCATAACAAAACTAGGATAATCACATATAAGAAACCTCATGAGAAAGAAAGCAAATAATATATATATAAAAGCAGAAAATTCTGTGAGCAACCACATTTTGAAGTCTTAGACAATGTGCAAATTGTCTTTCAATTATTATATCATATCATTTTCTATAAGAGATACACGATTGTTTTCAGTTTTTGATATTTTGCTTTTAATGCTTAGATCTCCAAGTTTTGTAATACCCTTCTAAATAAATAAGCAATAATATGAGGCCATATTGCAATTGTTGAACTGATGAATAAACAACATCCAAGGCAATAGAGCTAATGTGAGAAATACAGAAATAAAATGTCATTTAGGCTTGACACTTAAGTCCATGTGATTTAATCCGTAGTTATGCAATCCCAAGAATAATGAGAAGAAAACCTATCCCAATTAATTGTACGTGGTTAAATGATGATCACACACTTAATGATTTGAAAGTCTACTTAATATTTGAGTCGTATGCATAAGCATATGATTACTGACTCAGAAAGACAACATTTCACGCTCTCAGGACCATCTGTCACTATCTCTGCCTCTTTGTCAACACTCACATGTATAGTCAAAAGAACCTCTTCTATCAGACAAGCGAAATTTTATTTTAAAAAACAGCAATATAATAATCTCAGCACGTGAGTAATATGCTTGAGCATCTTTCGAGTTGTGTGCTTTAGAACACTTTGATTACTATGTTTTTCTTCAGAGAAGGAATACTTGAAAAAAATATAATTAGTTATGGTACATACTGTGAGTAGGTAGACTTAAGGGGTCATAAGTTCTCACATGAGAAGAACCTATCAATTTAATTCTAGAGTGCAGTAAGGATGCAATAATTTCAATTATTCCTGAAGAACTACAAGTAATTACTAAAACTAATTATATTGGTCTGGCCTGGTGTTAAAAGCTGGCTAAGAATGACACTTAGCTCTCCACAAAAGACAAGCAATTATAAATGTTTGCTTGAACTCATCATGAATGACTATATGGAAAGAAAATTTCAGTAAATATGCATAGATATCTAAATAAGCACTTCAATGGATAATATGTGAATTTTTTATCTCAGAGTATCAGATATATTATGGATTTGGAGGAATAAATATCACACCCATTCATATAGTAAAGGTTATATTAAACTTCCAATTTAATTTTCTTGAGGTACAAGTTCTTATGAGATGCAAAGTTGCAGCTCAGATAGAAATCAGATGCAGTAATTTTAGCATAACATATCAAGCCTCTCTGACAAGAGGAACACAGATGCTAGTGACATGGATTGTGCAAGGTATGATCAATTCTTGTCAAATTGTCTGTCTTAACTCAGCTCTTGCATCAAGCAGAAATAGCCTACATGAATACTTGAAGGGCTTCTGTTTAAAGAAATATTTATTAACATTATGCTCATGCTCTTCCAATTCATGGATACAATTCAGTATCATAAAGAAAGTGGAGTTTCCTTGAGCAGTAATCTGACTTGCTTTCATGCTTATATTTTTTGTGATTAATCACCCCCAGCCTTATTTGTCTCTTTGAAGCAACAATTGCCCACATAATTTCACTATGTAACCATTATTTTCTAGAAATTTATCATATGCCTGATACAGTTCCCTAGCTATTAAATTCCTGTCCATGATATACAGTTGCCATGGGCAAAGTTTAAACCATTGATATCATGTGCCAGATATTCCCATATCTTAGTATACTACCAGTGTTGGACTTTTTATTGCTGTTGGAAAAAAAATCACGTTCTGTCTTTTTGAGTTCTAAAAGAAGAAAACAGAAGGCTTGGAAGAATATAAACTTCCATTTGTTCTAGAAATGGCTAACACCATCAATCATCACACCAGGAATCCAATTGAATCCTAAGAAAAACATACCTACAATAAAACCAAATAAAAATAAAATCCTTGAAAAGCAATTACGGAGAAAGATCACCAAAAGGATGAGTTAAACAGCAAATTTCTTAGCCACAATGGACAAAGACAATGAGTAAAAAAGTATATTTTATATCGCAAGTACTGAAAGCAAAGTACTAATTTAGGATTCTACATTCAGAGAAACTATAATTCTATAATAATTATGTGAATGGGAAAGGACAGTTCTTTTCACCATATTGGAATTGTTATACAAGTCATGCAAGTGTTGTTGTACTCTCAAATTATAACATTAAAGGAATTAAATCCAAAAGCTCAATCCCTGGGGTCAATCATTAGCAATGAGAAGAAAACAGAATCAAAGATTAAGACTGTACAATTCTTAGATGAAAACAGAATCAAATCTGCTAAATCTGCATTTGGAAATATTACACCAAAAGCACAGGAAACACACAAAGAAATAGAGATACAAATGGCTAGTAAGCTTGCTAATTAGCACTAATGTTTTGGTACCAGCAAACCAAAGTCATTTTCTTACCATTAAAATGTGTAAGAAAGGAAAATGAGGAAGAAAAATGGAGAGAAGAGAGAAGATGGGGAAAATAGGAAAACAAGAAAAGGAACAGAGTGGAAGGAAAAGGGGACACCAGTTTAGTATCTGATTTCTAGAAGCAATCTGGGCAGCAACTGCTAAAGTTTAAGTTTGCTAGGGGGAACTATAACACAGACTCACATTTAGAAATTATTCTTATTATTAACAATTGAGCAATTGAAGAAGGCTACAGTTAGTTGTTATGCAATCATAAGGGCCTCAGCCAAATCTCATGAGGATATTCTTAGCCTGGTTATAAAACTGGCTTCATTCAACTTTTTATGTCAGCTCTGGTATAATGACACACACACAAAATAGAGTTCAATATAAATCTATCATTAAATTAGACTGAAAGAACATTTATACATTTTATTGATAGTGAGATATATAAGCATTTTTTGAATTTTAAAATTGCCAAAGGTATTTAAGTAGTTCATATCTAGAAAATATTGAATTAGAATTTCATAAATAATCTTTAAGATTCTTAGATCTTGCTATTTAGAAAAAAATTTTATTAATAAAGTATCATTTGCTTATTTAAAAAGGATGTATTGTTATTTCTCTTTAATTATCAACAACAAGATATAGCTAAGACAATAAGGAATGCAATTCTTCAGTGAACAAATTAAATCACTTTTTATGCAGGAGATCAAGACCAGATGTCTTTTTATGACCTTAAATAACATAATTATGGTTGTATGTTTCCATATTTTGTGACCAACAGACCTAAGAATTTCCTGAATTGAATGAATATTTTATCATACTAATATGGGTAAAATTACATTATCAATTCAATATTGCAACTGTATTTTCCAGACTTATATTCTTAGAATTTACCTTGCATTTTACTGCTTTAAGATACAGATATTATATATTTTTATTATTTTTAAAAACTGCAGATATACACAATGGAATTCTATGCTGCCATAAGAAAGAATGACATTGCCCCATTTGTAAGGAACTGGACGGACTTGGAAAAAAAATTATATTAAGTGAAGTAAGCCAGAACATAGGCTCAATGGTTTCCCTCACTTGTAATAATTAGTACACATTTAGGACTCTCCCAACAGAGGATTACAATAGCTCAAAACCTAGATACATAAGGTCATATAGGATGAGACTAAACAAAAGGATTTCTAGGATATGGAAACAAGAGCTTTATCTTGTGTGATTGTTGTTCTTTATGTACTGTGTTATTTCTCTTCTCCTTTGTTGCCCTTATGGTTAATCTCATATTGTTATTGTATCTGACTTTGTTACTTGGTATTGTATATACATTTATTTGTTTATTTGAAATAGGAAAGGGAAGGGGGAAATCAAAAAAATTGGGAGGGATGGGAGGAGGGAAATGGGGGAAAACACCTGAGGGGTATTAATGTATGAGAAGTAATGCACTTACTATCTGGAGAATGTAACTAACCCTTCTACATATTACCTTGACAATAAAAAATAAAATTAAAAAACTGCATATATATTATGATATAAATTACCTTGAAGTTCATGGTGTGAAGATTTTTAGTATCCCTAACTTCATTTGTCTTTTTGTCAATATATTTTAATAATGAACTGAATTCTATCAAACTCCTTAGTTGTTTCAGGTCTCCTATTGTGTGGCACCATGTGTCTTGAAAATTGCAAGTATTTGTACATTCTACTTCAAACTAAACACATCAAAAAAGCTCCTACCAAATAGAAGTAGAGAATATTATTTTATTTTGGAATGATTTTCAGAGGTATTTTGGAGGTAAACATTCACTTCTAATAGAAAATTCAAGCAGAAACATAAATGGAGCAGATTATAGGACAAAGCTAACATTTAAAACATTCAACCTCAGACTAGGGGGTAAGATCTCAGCAGTAAAACCTTTGCCCAGCAAGCCAAAGTCCATGGGGATGATCCCCAACACTGCAAAAATCCTTGTATAAATATATTAGCCCCAAAGTCATTGTTTACTAAGTAACTTATTTCTCTGTAGTATGTTCATTTAAACTGAAAAGAAATGACCAAGGTCATAGTTCAATGATTATTTTTTGAAAGCTTGATAACTACTCCTAAAGCAACTCTCACTTTTGATTAAATCATCTAAATGTCATGTTTTGGGTTTTTTTTGTTGTTGTTTGTTTTTGTTTTTAATCTAGTCCTGGGGCTTGAACTCAGGACCTGGGCACTATCCTTGAGCTATCTTCAGGTTAGAGCTCTGTTGCTTGAGCCTCAGCAACACTTCTGGCTTTTTCTGTGTATGTAGTACTGAGGAATCCAACCCAGGACTTTGTGCATGCTAAGCAAGAACTCTACCATTAGGCCACACTTCCAGCCCAAATGGAATGTTTAACATTGCCTTCTAGTTACACTGATGAGAAAGGACAGTGCTTTTCTGAGGCCCTTGAATGCATTAAGATCCCATACATAACAATAACCTTTATGCAGCATTGAGTTTACTGTTCAAAACTATGGGTCAACCACTGATACTCTCTAAAAATGCAAGAGCTGAAGATTTCCTAGGAGTACTCACTGGAGTTGTCAAATTTCAGTATACAAAAAACAAACAAACAAACAAAAAAACCCAGAATCTGCTTAAGGTTATCTTGTTTAGCAAAGTTATGCATATGCTAATAAAAGCAGTAGATAACAAACTAGTCAGTCTTGCTTTCTTAGCCCTAAGAAATATAAATATTTATACTTAATATTGGATTAGTTATTCCTTATGTATTTGGAATTATTATCAACAAATTGTAATTCCTCAAATTTTGACATTTTAATTAATTAATTAATCAATTTATTTGTTGGAGAACACTGAGAACCATAGTACTGAATAAGAATAATGGAGTTAAGTTAATAGCTAAATAGTGATTGTGTCTTCTCTTCACTTGACTAAGTAAAGATCTGCACACTGACAATGAAACGTCTTCAGAGAAATTCCCTTGCAACAAAGTCACAAAAATTTGGAATTCTTTCAGATTGAGGAAATTGAACATTCTGGTTATATAAGAGGTTTCTTCATGGACTGGGGAGTTGAACGCAGCAGTCATAATATCTGGAAAACATCAGGAAACATTGGGAGTTTTATTTACCAAGGAAGTTTCCATTCAAAGTTAGTCATTGCTAGTGAGTAAAGTGACTAAAGCCAACAATCCTATTTACCTTGCAGCCAGTACTGCCCGGCTCAAAATATTTCTTTAAAAATTTTATAAATTCAGCTAAATATCCGTGGTTCACATCGATAATTTTAATTATTCAGAAGGCTGAGATCTGAGGACTGCAGTTCAAAGTTAGCAGTGGCAAACAGATCTCAGAGAATTTTATCTCCATTAACCAGTCAAGAGCCAGAAAACGAGGCAAGACTCAAGTATAGTAGAACACTAGCAGGGAACAAAAATACCCGTCAATACATTACTATAATTTGATTACATTCCAAGTTAATTTGTGATGATATTGTTCAACCTCCAATATTGGCATATAAAAACATACAAACAAAAATGATCAAACTGTTGATATTTAGATTATTTTCAAAGTTCTAGAAATAGATGCTGTGAATATCTTTGATTTCTTAACATCGCTGTAAAGAACATAAATACAATCATTTAACAAAAGATGATTGATTGAAGGGTTCATTTCCTGGAGTGAGATATCCAAAAATAATATGACAGAATGTGATAATTCACGCAGGGATTACATTTGCATCTTTTTTTTTTTCTGGATCCGAGGCTTGAAATGTCCCTGAGCTTTTGTGCTCAAGGCTAGATAGAGCTCTACCAATGAAGCCGCAGATCCACTTCAGGCTTTTTGTCCTTAATTGGAGATAAGAGTCTCATGGACTTTGCTGCTTGGGCTGGCATTGAACTATCCTCCTCAGATCTCAGCTTCCTGAGTAGTTAGGATTACAGACATCAACCACTGGTGGTGCTCAGTCACATTTTCATTTTTGTTGTTAAATTCCTACTTCTTTTAGTAAAAGCCAATACTGCAAAGTATGTAAACTGTTTTTTCAATATTTTTTTATACTTAAGGCTTCAAAATACGAAGCTTTTAGCACATGTGATACATAGTCATTAACAATTTCTAAATAAGTTTAGATATGAGATAGCTGAAGTTTAGAATGTGTTTATATATTTACAGTTAAGTTTTTAAAAATCATTGTAAGACATTTTAAGTTGATTTACAAATTACTTCTTTTCCATAATCAGATATTTTTAAATTCTGAGATAATAAATACTAAGATACAAAAATACTACCGAGCCATGCATTCACTATGAATTAACTTACAAAAAGGTAACATTGCATTAATTATGTAAACAAGTTTTGACACCTTATGATTCTTTTAGCAATAAAACAGAGGATGTTTGGGACAGAATTATGGATTAAGTTTAGGTTACAATTATATTCAAGCATATGTCTACTCCATATATTTACATTGCATAGTATCCCTTCTCCCAACTAATATTGTTAATATGGTCCATTTTAATTTAAAAGTATTGGTGATAATATCAGATCATTCAGTTTAAAAATAAACTTCAAAAATCTTACTTTGTTTTTATTTATTAGTTTATTATCAGAATAATGTACAGAGGGGTTACATTTACATTTTTTTTTGTCTGTAGTGGGATTTGAATTCTGGGCTGAACTCAGGGATAGCACTCTACTACTTGAGCCATGGCACCATTTCCTGTTTAATAGGAGATAAGGGTCACAGCCCTTTGTGCCTAGGCTGGGTTTTAACTGCCATCCTCAAATCTCAGCCTCCTGTTTAGCTGGGATTACAGGTGTGAACCACTGGTGCCTGGCTAACATGTACATTCTTTTCTTTTCCTTTTTTTTTTGGGGGGGGGGGATACTGGGGACGTTGCACTTGCCACTGAGCTACATTCCAGCCCCTAACATTTATAAGGCAATGAGTACATTGCTACTTAAAAATTGTTACCCCTTCGCACATCTTACTTTGATTTCATGAGTTGGAGAAATGAAGAAAAATCCAACCATTACTGCAAATGTGAATAGTTTTATGGGATTCGATCAAACCATTAATATATTGGTATAATTTGACTATTTTTTGTAATGATGGGTGCAAATTCTTTAACAATTCTTTAAATTGCAGGTGTACAAATGAAATTGAGATCAACTAATTCAAAACAACCATGTAATCCCAATAAAAAAAATCTCATGTTTCACAGAGGGAAATGTGGTTGTACCTATGTAGCTGTGGGTAAAATTGTAGCCTGCAAGACAAATTTAAAGAACTATCCATTTTAAATATAGATATTATTTCTTCATTTGGGTTTTATGTGTCCTGTTTTGTGGGCATGTGTTCACACTGGTATTATATCCCTTGGTGAATGATCAATCTCAAAAAATTTGGGGAAAGATATTTTCTCTTTTCATTACTTGAAAATTTGTCCCATATTCAATATTTTATTAAATTTACATTTTGTTCTTTAAGATATTGTTCTGAAAGTTTATCTTTGCATTACTTGGAAATTTTTCCTTGTATTCAATATTTTATTTAATTTAGTTTTTTCGTTGAGATATTATTCTGAAAGGGTTTATTAGGATGAAATACATTTAAAGATTTGAGCCATGTTTTCCAATCACTATTATAGACAGATAGTACAGAAAATAGTCATTAAAGGATATGTTCTAAAGGCTAAATTGTTATGCTTTCAAGATTAATGATGTATAATTCTAGACCTGTGTACTTGGGCATATTTCTTCAAGCTCTACATCTCATTCTTCTCTCAAGATTCTTAATGTTCCCAGCTACTCTGTTAGGAAAATACTAAATCTCTTAAATCGGACAGTGTCTATGATATTCAGAACAATCTCCTTGATTCAATATACATGCAATAGACTCTGAAAAATATATATAACCTGCTGAATGAATAAATGAAACAGTTGCATTTTTTATGTATCCCTTTAACTTCACTATACCAGTAATACTCTTCACTTGTATCAGTGAGGAATTTGTTTTTCTGGTCATAGGTATAAAATCTATATTCTTACCGAAGGCAAGAATATAGAAGGTGTTATTACTGAGTTAATAACAATCAAGAGCTTTGAAAGAAATTTGAGACAAATATGTATAAAATGCATACAGAAAAAATGTACTTAGCCACTTTTATGTTTGCTCTGGTTTCTAGCTATATAATTTACAGGATATGTTCTCTTGATTAAAAAATGTATAATTATGTCTGAACATTTATTTATTTGTTTGTTTGTTTGTTTGTTTGTTTGTTTATTGTGGGCCATGGGGCTTGAACTTGGCATGGGCGCTGTCCCTGAGCTCTTCAGCTCAAGGCTACCGCCCTACCTTGAGCCAAGTCCCACTACCTGTTTTCTAGAATTAAATTGGGGTAAGAATCTTAGGTCCTTTTATGCCCAGGCTACCTTTGAACCTTGATCCTCAGATCTCAACCTCATGAGTAGCTAGGATTACAGGCGTGAGCCACGATGCCCGGCTGAACTTTTTAAATATAGATAATACTATTTTATAGCTCTAATAAATTAAGCAGAGTATATGAGATTTATTAAGGTAAAACATCTTTGAGGGAAATGGTATATCAAGTTTCATTCTGAAAAATCAAAATCAAAAGTATTGTTAAAAATAGAAATTTTTCAATGACATTGTATTGATTCCTTATTTCTCGTCTTTTTCAAGTATATTCTGTTGGAGACTATATTTTAAGGATATTCTTGTTCCATGGTATTCTGCCTTGTGTTAGCAGGTGATTATTCCTGATGTGACATTTCTCTCTGTGAGGATCTCTACATGTTTTTCATTTCTATTTTAAGAATTTTGTGTCATATTACATATGTGATAGTCACTAGCACAGCAGAATAAAACTCAGTCTTTATGTGCTAAGCTATTTGAGGGAACTTTAATAACTCTGTAGTAATGAAGGTTATTTCTTTTTTAATATTTTTTATTGTAATTAATAAAAGGGTTACATGATATTTGCCAGATAGAGGGTGCATTAATTCACATACATTGATATCCTTTCACAGGTCTTGGTCCCCATTACCCTCCCCCCACCACCACAGCCCTCCCCCCCTCCCCCCCCCCCCCCCCCCGTCTTGGTTTTTCCCCCATCCCTATCTAATTTCAAATATAAAGGTTATTTCTTGATGGTGATCCAATATGAACAATTTTATTCCTTAAGGCTGCAAAGTAAATAGCACTATACAAATTTACTATATCTAATTCCCATAGATCTTTAGGAGGAAATTTGGTGTAAGAAGAGTTCTTCAATTTTATATTAGTATATAGAGCAATCCCTGGGGAAATGGCACTCAATAGTCATCACATTCCACCTTGCATATTTGGTTTTACAATTGTCATTTTTCTGCATTAAGGATTTTGGATTACAGAAGAACATGCAGTGAATCTACCCTTGGCAACTGAGATACCCAGGACCAGACTAGCCCTTTTTGCTCTGGTGATCTTCCAACCGATGGAACTCTAACAACTGAGTTACAGAAAATGGTGATGAGTCAAAAGCAAGAACACTGATGAGAAGCATAGCCCCAGCACAACCCAATTCCACTGAGATTTCACACATACCTAAGCTCGCTAGATCACAGGAAGTGTCTGCAAACTTAGAGCCCAGAACTGGATTACTGATGTGGGAACTGTGTGAGATGGTGGGGAGAAAATGCAGGTCGAGTGGGAAGTGAAACCAGAACCTAGGAGATTACAAGCTCAGCCCTTGGGAGCCAGTATAGGAACTTGCCATAGGAACTTACTTTCATTCATTAAACATAAGGCATAATACCCATCCTTTAATGCTCAAATTTTAATTATATCTTACCTTCCACCATGACCCTTCATCTTTCTAGCTTCTGTTCACAATTAGGTTAGATTATTCCTTATTTTCTTCTTTATTTCATCTTCTGAAGTTCTATGTCATCATTATGTTTGGCAGGTTGATTTTGTTTTTATCATGTTTGCTACGTCATTATCATACGCTATTTCTATCTTTTCTATAACTTTACATATATCATTTACTCATAAGACTTAATGTAAAATTAAGTAGTTCTAAGTTCTATTTTAAATGTTGCTGAGGAAAAATACTTTTCTCTGACGATTGTATTAACTTACATTCCTACTCAAGGGTGCCTTTGTCTCTGTACCCTCACCATTACTATATTTGATATTTTTGATATTCATGCAATCAAAAGTTAAGTGATAATTCACATTCAGGTGAATTTGCAATTTGTATGCATTTTTAGAAAATCTACTAAGGGGTTGTATCTTAAATATTCTTACCATATCAGAAAGGGTAAGTATATGGTTATAAAAATAGATTAACTACATGACTGTACTAATTAGTTCATGATGTATATATATATGAGATCTTGAAGCTCTATACCATCTCTATCTATATAGTTTAATTTAAAAATTAAAACTCTAAGAATGCTACAAAAAAGGAAAACTCACTTGATTTCTTTCAGTTAGTTCATAACTTGTGATTTAGTTAAACAAAATTCATTTCAATAACACAGTACATCGATTGATGCCTGTTATTGCAACTCTCACAAGAAGTGATGTCTTCAAGCCCCCTGCTGACTGACATGTGGAGGCAGGTCTTAGATGTTGATGGGATCTATTTACATCCTTAAGATGGTGTCAGGGTTCAGCTCCAGGGGTATGCACAGATAATTATCATCAGGGAAAATTTACTAAATCCTATCATATAATTCATTTGAAATGGGAGTTTGAGAACTTAAGAAGTAAATAATACAAATTTGGTTATCATTATGTTTGGATCTTAATACAGAGTCAATAATTAGTTTAAAAAGGATAGGATATTTTAAATTCATTTCCAGAAGTGTGAATATACTTCATTCTATTAAGTCTATTATTTTTCTCAATTGATGATTAAATAAATAACAAAAATAGAAACAGTAGGCCTAATTCTATATAACAAGCTTGTAATTTCAGCTACTTGGGATGTTAGGGCAGAAAGACTACAATTTGGAGGCCTTTGCTATACATCAAAAGTAGTCAGATGTCTCAAGGAAAAAAGCTCATTTTGATTAGGTATTTTACTGGTTCTTAAAATAAGATTTTTAGATTATTTCCAAGGTCTTATACATATTAATACACCATATACAACTTTATTAACATTATAATATTAGAATCAAATATTTCACATATTAACAAGCTAAATTTTTATTCTATCTTAAAGATAAATATAGATAAATGACAGTGAATAAAATTCAAAGATTCTATTTATTCTGCAACTCAAATTTCTTAACCTTTCTATTAATGAAAACTTTTTAAAACAACTAAATATGTTTTTCTCCATTAAAGTAAAGCTTCACCTGCCAGTTACATAATTTTGCCTTATAGTCACAATATTAGTTTCCACACAATTCACAAATAATTACAAGTAACAGAAAGCATTTCTCAAAGTAAATTAGTATTCTTTTTGGTGTTTCTATTAACTTTAAGAGAAATCAACTCTTTTCTTAAATTTATTTATTTATTTTTGTGGGACATGGGGCTTGAACTCTGGGCCTGGGTGTTGTCCCTGAGCTCTTCAGCTCAAGGCTACCGCCCTACCCCTTGAGCCACAGCTCCACTTCCACTTTTCTAGTGATTAATTGGAGATAAGACTCTCCAGGTTTTTACTGCCCCTGTTGGCTCTGAACCACAATCCTAGATCTCAACCTCCTGATTATCCAGGATCACAGCCATGAGCCAATGTGCCCGGCCTTAAATTTATTTTTTGTAAAATTTCTCAGTCCCCAAATCATGGGGGCTGATAGTGCTCAAGGACATTTCATTTATCTGGTTGAATAATGATAGTGCCTATTTTATTTCAGCCCCTTAACTCCATGCAACTGATATTACTCATTTAGGATCTTCAATTAATATTTCGCAGTTTGTTATAGGAATACCTTCCACATAAGGCTCCATAAAATCTGTTTATTCAGATATCTCAGAATGTTTTCCTTTGCCTCATCAAAATATTTTGTCAGTGAATGGCAAATTAGTAAGATTTAGATATTGTGACAGTAAGCTACATTGATGAAACTGAAAGGTAAATTGATAGAATAAAATATACTGTTTCTGGAGCCCTTTCCTTCTGAACAAAATTTTATGTATAGGCTTTACAATGGTACCTGATATGTTACCACTGTAGACATCACATTTCTTCAAATTAGTAAAGACTGAGTATGCACTGCATACTTCTATCATTCAGGTATTTCTTTAATATTTTTTTCAAAGCAAAGTATCCCAAAGCTTGTTGCATTTTTAAGAACAAACATTTATATTTCAGAAATATATGTCCTTTGTTTGAAATTAAATGATTTAAGCTGAATTCATTGAATTTGGATCCAGGCTTCCATACAGATAAAAAAGGAATGTAATGAGTGATTGTTGTCCTTAATGTACTATGTTATCTCTCATCTCTTTTGTTGTCCCTTGGTTATCTCATATTGTTACAGCATCTTACCTTGTTATCTGATATAAGGTATATATGTTTATTTGGTTATTTGAAATAGGATAGGGAAGGGGGAAAACAAGATGAGGGGCAGGGGGTGGGGAGGGAAATGGGGACCAACACAGGAGAATGTTTGTGAAGTAATGTTTGTGAATCAATGTTTGTGAAGTAATTCACCTTCTATCTGGTGAATATAATGTAACCCTTCTATTAATTACAATAAAAATTATATGAAAAAAGATAAAGCCTGTTCAACTCATTTCTTCTTGACCAAAAGCTTATATGCTGGAAAAGCAACACTAAACAACATGGAAACAAAGTTTCATAAAAATTAAGTTTGGATCACAGTATCAGAGTTCAGAGTAGTTGCATGGGCCCATGTACTTGGACATGACAGTGGGAGCATAGTAATTTGAAGACAATGTAGTGGGCAGAGATGGGTATGGGGTAGGGAACCGAGGGAAATGAAGGAAGGGGTGATATTTTTCAAAAATGAAATTCACTCATTATCTAACTTATTAAATATTAAACCCTCCGTATGATAACAAGAATAACAAGAATAAAATAATAATAATAAATAAAATAATAATAACAAGAATAACAAGAATAAAATTCTATCTAGAGAGAAGAAAATGATTTTTTTACTTGCTAGGATTGTGAAACCAAATTGTTTGACATTATTGGCAATTGCTTATTTTTTTCTATTTAGTTGCAAAGAATATTAGAAACAAATATTTTACTCTAAAGAAATTTTTCTTATTTTACTTTTTCTGCATATGGCTTCATGCTTTATATGGTGATTATATTTTCATAGAAGTATTTCAAGAAGTATTCAAGGCTAAAATACTTAAAGCAATTTTTTGACTCACTTATTAATCATTTAAATTTTGACTAGAGATTTATAAGAAATAGAGGGATTGAAATTGATGTGTAAATTGATAACAATTCACAAGAATTGTGTATAGTCACATTTAAAAGAAACATAATCTAAAGAGGAATAGGATCCATATTCCAAGTGATGAGTATTTCTAAATAATTCAAATATCGTGGCCAGGATTTTGGCCTAGTGGTAGAGTGCTTGCCTAGAATGCATGAAGTCCCAGGTTTGATTCCTAGGTACCACATACATAGAAAAAAGCTGGAAGTGGTGCTCAGGCTCAAGTGGTAGAGCTCTAGCCTTGAGAAAGTCCAAGGCCCTGAGCTCAAGCCTAGGACTGGCAAAAACAAAACAAAACAAAAAAAAAAAAACAAAAAAACCCCAAAAAACAAAAGCAGAATTCAAATATCTTGAACAGTTCATCTAGGTGCTTAATCCCTAGGATATAACACATAAACTGAGAGGAAGTGTATCTCATTTGCTTGCTACTCTGGGTAGTAATAGAAGCTTCTTAGTGCGTTCTGAAGGCTTCTACTGAAGAACAAACTCAAAAAAATCTTAAAATGTGTGATTGCCTGAGCAGAATATTTTTTTTTTTAAAAATCACATTGTAAGTTCTGAAATGGAGGGTTAAGTAAATTTAGAGTGAGATCACTGCTTTATGCCATTGGTCTGAACATGATTTGGGGGTATTAGTTGTAAGTGGAGCCTAGGGCTGATTTAGATGAATGAATCCTTGAAAGCTGAGCTGGAAGAAGTCGAATAAAATACCTAAGCAAGAAAACTACAAAATGGCACTGTGATGTTCTTTTCTTTTCTCTCCAAACTATCAAAGACTAAGGAGAAAAATCTACTCAGGGTGCAAGGGATACCAGTGTGCCTATATTGGAAGTACACATAAATATATTTTCTCAGGTTGATAGTCAGCTGAGTTCTGAATGCAGAAGGTAATAAATTTTCACATGTTTGGAAGGTTTTATGTGCATTTTACATACAAATTGCAGTATTTTCATATAATACATATTCCTCTGTCCAGCTCTCAAATATTTCTAGAAATGTTTACGTCATAAGATACAAATAATTTGACTTTTCAAAAAGAATCTTGTGCTTAGTCTGGCTTTGAACCTCTATCCTCACATCTCAGCCTTCTGTGTAGCTAGAATTACCAGCTACCAGTGCCTGCGAGAATCTTCATTTTAAAGATTATCCCTCACTTGTACTAAGAAAGTCATACAGAAATTTGTCTCAGATCGATAATATTAGAATACTATTCTCAAAAAACAATTTCTTATTAAGGTATTATCATATACAAAATTTGTCCTGCTCATAGCATAGAAATTCTATGCTAGTTAATAAAGGATATTTTATCTTTTATCAGGAGAAACGCTTTGTTTCAATAAAATCAAATCAATAGTATTATCAGTCAGAAACTATTAATGTTTCTTACATTGTACTCAGTTTTATTTTATGATCTTTTAAGGAACATATATTAGTTGTGTAAGAGCTCTTCATTGTGATATCTGCATTCATGAATCCAATGTATTTTGTTCAAAGGCACACCTCTATCACACTCCTTTTTCAATTATTCCCTTCAAAACCAATTTCAACTGGATTCATTGCTCTATTTTCATATATACAACTAAAGTTCTTCAACCATATTCATCCTCATATACTCAAGTTTAAAAATATATAAAATAATACCTATGTTAAAAAGACAGGCAAAATATGATTATGATCTGTAAAGGTTCATGCTTGAATGGTCTAAAGTGTTTGACTTAAAACTCCTTAGATTGGTAGAAAAATAAAACAAAGGTCCATAGTAGATACTGACAAGTCTACAGCACCAGTTAATTCTTTCAACTTGGGACATCTAAATATCATCAACATCAAAATATCCAAACTAAATTAGCCAAAGATAGAAGCAGAAAATTTGGCCGTTTACAGGGTAGTCTTTTTTTTTCTCAGATTATTTCGAAAGCTTTTAAAGTTTGCTTACTCTTGTCCATAAGCCAAATGCCTATCCACTTTCAGAAACCTTCTTATAAATAATTGAAACTGAAATGTAGACGTGTATGAAGCACGATTCCGCACCAGTGTGTTTCCTTCATATTTGTGGACTAGAACTCAGCACCTCGAACTCTTGCTTAGCTGTATTGCTCAATCAATTTTGTTTGCTTTACTACTTGAGTCAGACCTCCACTTCCAGCTTTGGGGTGATTAATTGGAGATAAAAGTTTCAAGGGCATTCCCTGCTCCGATTTCATACTGCAGTCCCCAGATCTCTGCATTTTCATGCTTCTGTACTCAGATCTGAACAGGTAGGATTACCGGCATGAGCCACCAGTGCCTAGCTCTCTTAAGTGTTAGTAACTACAAAAACTTGTTTCCACTTGTCTGCAATTGAAAATATGCTAGTCAGCTTATGTTAAAACCCTGGAAACAATACAAAGATGAACAAACACATGTTTCTGGCCAAGCTAGTCATAGCACACATACTGATATAACCACTGATGCCCTCCATTTGTCACTATGTTTTACTCTGCCATTTTGTCATACAGAAATATTTTGACAAGCTACAGTAAAACATGCTTAGTTATATATAGTCAGCAGTCTCCACAGCAAAATTCACAAGAATGCAACTGGTCCTGTCCTTTGGTCTTCAAAATAATTCCATAACTTCAGATATTTTTTTGGCCATTCACATGAGGTAGAAAGATATTTAGGCAAGAAAATATCAGCGAAATTTCCAGGTGGTCTCCACATCAAAGATGGCTCATTATTCTATAAGCTTTTAAGTGAGCATCATCTGTTTCTATAATCAGGATTCTTAAGGTATCACCCTAATTTATAAGACACACATAAAACACTTTACTTCTCATTTGTGGAAGAGAGTTAAAACTATAATCCACTCATTTTAATAAGGCACATCCAACTCAAACTCAGACACATTATGTTAGAATTTTAGAAGCTAGAAACTGGGAAACCAGCATCAATATTTTTTATAATTTTTTATTGTGATTAATAGAAGGGTTACATTATATTCACCAGAGAGAAGGTGCATAACTTCCCAAACATTGATACCCTTTCTCATGACATGATCCCCATTTCCCTCCCCGGCTTATCTTGATTTCCCCCCTTCCCTATCCAATTTCAAATAACCAATTAAGCACAAATAAAATATGTCAGATAACAAGGTGAAATATTGTAACAATATGATATAACCAAGGGATGGCAAAAGAGATGAGAGATTGTCTAGGAAACTAATCTATATACAGACCATTTCCTCTATGGCTTTTAAGATTAAAAGTCATAAATTCTTAACCTGTAACCCTCTCTCCCTCCCTCCCTCCTTCCCCCCCTCTCTCCTCCACTATCCAACTTTCCCCTCCTATTCCCTCTACTTACTGTCCTTCCACTCCCCTGCTTTCCTTTTCCTTCCCCTTGTCCTTTGTATTTCCCTTCCATTCCCTTCCATACTCCCTTTCCGTCTCTCCCTCCCTCTCCATTCCTTTCCCATCATTTTTCCCCTTTCTTCCCTCATCTTGCTCTTCCTCTTGCTTGCTTCTTTCTTCCTTCAGTTCTATAGGTTATTCGTAGGTTGGTATTTAATTTCAACAACCAATATTATAAAAGGTTAAGAATTTATGAAGCATATTTAATGCATAAATAATCATTAGTGTTTCAGAAATAATATTTTCTATGTTTATGAATCACAAAAATTAAGAAAGATGACAAGGAGATGATAGAAGATGACTAGAATTTTCAGTCTTATTCATCCATGTTAATTATGTGGTTTTGGTTTTGTTTGCTCTTTTCTGTAAACTGGATGAACTCATAACAAGCTTTGTAGTATCATCAATGAATTTTCTGTAAACTGAGAAAAACTCTCTCACACACACTTACAAGTTCCCAGAAGGCCAACATAAAGGAGTATATGTTTAGGGTTGATTCTGTGCTGTACAGGAAAGCTTAATAAATCAGGATTACAAGCATGCTCTGCCCCAAACCATTCTCCTTAATAGTGTGTTGTTTATCATATTTAAATATTATAGTTTGTCGTATTATTCAGTATTGCAAGAGAAATGTCATTGTTTCATTTATGAAATATGTACTTGGACCCCTTTATTCCCATAAAATGAGCTTCAAATTAATAACACAAAATACCAATAATCCATTAAAGTTTATTTTTGTGATGGCAATGCATTTTGAGATTATGCATAATTTATAAGACTATATTTATATTGTTGGATTTTTTCAAATGCAATTTTTGTTATCTATTAAGAACATTTCCTTCTCCAGGAAGTCTATTACTATTATCACATTACAATATCTAAATATATTGAGCATTATTTTATTGCTAACATAATTGTCTTTTGTTATGCTAAAGCAGATTGTTGATTTTTAATATTTGCAATACCTGCTAAGGCTTTTTATATCTACTTCTATAATTATATTTGCTCAGTGTTTATTAATTGACTTTATGATTCTCAGATTTATCAACTTAGTGCACAAACTGAATTTCTGACCTGTTTGCCCTGTCCAGATTGTTTTTAAAATACTGTATTGTTTCCTATAAAATGCAATAATATGAAAATATTATTTAATGTTTAATATTTAAGGTGATTATTTTATAATTTGTCTATTTTTTCATGATTAGCATTTTGAAGTATTCTTCCTTTTCTTTTAAGCTTTTATTTATGGGAAACCATCCATTCTACTAATATTGAGACTTCATTAACATATGTTTATTCTTTCTTTCCTACTTCTAAATTATAGTAAAATTATTTCCTTTATTTTCCCTTAGATTTATATGCAATTCTATTTCACATATGTAAACTAAGCCCATAGAGGTTTTTTACTTCTGTGCTCACCTATATTATTAAATTGAACAGAAGGAAAGCAAAAAATAAATACCTGAATCCTTTTGCTTTGACACATTTTATAGCTATTTGTTTAATTCAGATGTTTTAACATCATCATTTAATCGTTACTATAGTAAAAAATTATTTAAATGGGGCACACTGTTGTGATCCCAAGTTATCAGTGAGGTCAAAATAAATAAATAAATGTATAAAATATCTTCTCTTCACCTTATTCTGAGGCATAGCATTTATTATTATTCATTATATTCACCATACCACAATACATGAAATATAATATCATAATTATTTGTTTGTATTGCACAATAACCTTGTATCCAGGGATCAATGTCTCATCATATACCCAAACGCCTCAGCCTCTGATAACCACTACTCTGGTCTCCAGTTCTATGAGAACAATTCTATTAGGTTGTATATATATATAGATATATATCTATATATCTATATATATGTGTGTATGTATATATATATATATATATATAAAAAATGTGAATTCCCACGGTACTTGTATTTTAGAGGCTGGATTGTTTCTCTTGACATGGTATACTACAATTTTATTCATGTTGTTTCAACTAACAGGAATCCATCATTTTTCATAGGTAATAGTATTCAATTTTAATATTAAACCTGTAAAACCTATTATTGTTCAAATTTTACAGTTGCACTCTTGATTTTCTTGTTGACATAGAGGTTATAAATCCTTTAAAAGGTGCATGTTACTACTTCCTATGTTTGCTTTATTTGTATTATTTTATATTACTCTACATTTAAATAAATGTTAATATAGTGAATCATGCTGGATAATTTTTATCCTAATTAACATATCTAAATTATATGGCATTGTAGTTCATTGTTGTATGTCAACACATGCATTTAACATATAATGAACAAATCAACAAATATAGCCTTTGTTATCCAAACTTCTCACCATTCTTTCTCAACTTTCTAAATTTAAAATTTTCAAAGGTCAGGTGCAAATCTTGGCACAATGTCTTAAGTGTCTTAAGTGTCTTAGAGTGTGTACTACTAACTCCTCCGGAGACTTATATTTTAAAATAAATAAATATATATATATATATAAACAAAAATATAAAAAAAAGCTTGGCATTTTGACACATTCATCTTTCTCCTTATGTAAGGAAGTATAAAATAGCCACACCACATCAGCAACAGGCAAAACTCTCAAAATAAGCGGCATAAAAAAGGCAGAAGATATGACTCAGTTGTAGAATGTCTGCCTAGCAAATTCAAATCCTTAAGTTAAAAACCTAGTATGAGGGTAGGGATGGGAGGAAAAACAGAATCAACAAGGGAAGGGGTGACATTTAATCTAAAATGAGAAAAAAGTCACATTCAGCCAGGTGTGTTGGCAGAAGCTTGTAATCCCAGCACTTAGTAGGCCAATGATTTTAAGCCACTTTGTGCGACATAGTGAGACACTATCTCAAAACAAATGCAAAACAAAATGGTCATATGTCCTTGAGTTCATTAGAGCACCTTAGAGATATGCTTTTTTGGGGGGTGGGGAAAGAAAGCATATAGCTTAGACAAGTGTTTCTTTTATAAACTTTTTAAGATTTCGTTTCTGCTATAATGTGCACAATCATTTCTTTTCATTTCTTATTTTCAGGAAGGAGCTAAAATGCATGTGTCTCAAATGTAAGTTCAAGAACAAACTAATATACACAGAGGAAGTTTTACAAAGAAAGTACCACTTAACTAAGTAGGTTATGAATACAATGCATCTTGATGGGTATATGAAAGTTTTATCCAAACAATTATTTGTTAACCAAAAAGGAATTAAGGATCTGGCAATTTCTACATCTTAACCCTCATAGAAAATAATCCTATTATCAAAATTCTTCTAATTCAAATTTCTGCTTTAATATTTTATTGTGCAAATATATATTCCCCAGGATATTGTTGGCCATTGACAGTCAACTTTCATGGCCTGGCTTCAACAATGAAGAGTGAGACAGGTACTCCATGTCTTAAATATTAGCCTTCATATGAAAAACAGGAGCATAGTTCTCTCTTATTTACCAAAGCCAAGGAAAGTAGCATATAGAGAAACAGAAAGCTACGGAGCTTCTTTTAAAATTAGAATATTGGCATTGTTGATGCTCAGGAACATTATTCTAGGATTTTTTTCACTGGATTAACCATTTAACTCTTCTCTTTTTTACATGTTCTTTTGATGTATTTTAATCAGAAGCCTTGAGCATGCAAGTTAGAAACTACTGGACACATTCTGCTTCAGGACACATCAGGATTTCAGGATAACAGAAATAAAACACAACTATCACCCAGTGATTTTTTTTTTGCTCAATGATCAAAATAAATTTCATTTTAATTGAAAAAAATCTTCATAAACAGAATATTACAAAAAAGATGCATGTCATTTGATATCGTAGTTATTTATGTAAACTTTACAAAAGGATAGTTTAGAAATTTCTATCTCAATGTAGACTGACACCTAATCAGGATACTGGACAGAAACTGAATGGTTTCCTTGCTTAAAGAAGCGAATAAAAGAAAAATGAATTAAGTTGACCTGAGTTGCCTTTAAAAGCCCTCTGTTTGAACTCTCATCCTGCCCCTAATTTCCCATTGATCATTATTATTTATAACTTTTACTAACTCTAACAATTTGGAAAATCATTAAAATTAAAATAATTGACTAAAACTAAAAATTAAAAATATATTTATATATCATATGCTAATACCAGTCCTATTATGTGTTCTAAGTACATTTAATAACATGGATAAAACCTATGTTCTCAGCTTTTCTCTCTGTGGAAATTTCTCTTAATACTATAGTTTTATCTAAGACTACCTTAAGTCCTTTTTGATGAAAAAGAAACCCTAGAATAGATTTTGCACCAATCTTCATGCTGAGAAAAATCAATGGTACTTTCTAACTACTCAGAGTGTCCATTTTCATTCCTTCAGTGAAACTAAATTTTAAATGTACACACACGTTGATCTGTCTTATACCATGAACAGATTAGTTCTGGAGGAAAGAGTCCTAACAATTTGCAAGACAAATGCGCTATTAGACCCATGTAGTGATTTGCCCTCTCTTATAAGATCCATGAAAATTATAACTGTTTATTAAAATGAGATGGGGAATATACATAATGAATGGAAATACAGTGGATTCATAGCAGTCATAGAATAAAATTAGCTATACATCAGTAGAAAACATTAAAATTTGAATATTTCATCAATGGTTCTTGACCATAGGCCAAGCTATTTCCAGCCATGTTTAGCTAATACTGAATGTAGTGTTTGCATTACACCATTCCTCTTAATTTGAGAAAAAGTTGTTGCAATATGTAAGTTATACCCTGTACTTTGAAGTAGAGCTTGTCTTGAAAAGATGTTCCTTCAATACTTTTGATTTTTAACTTAAAATCAGTACAAAATGTATATGTATACTAAGGAAGCATTATGCATTGGCAAAATGAAATGTTATTTGTATAAATAACAAAACTATAATCACAATTGTGTTCATCTTTACAAATGGGTAAATAGATGGAGAGAAAGGTGATGATACTTGGTATGGACAGTTAACATGTATTTTCCAATAAATATTTGAACCAATAAACTTCTTTAAGGATTACTGAAACATTATATATATATATATATATATATATATATATAATCCTCAGTCAGGTTGCAGGCAGGAAGGGATACTTCTTATCATATAAGTCATTAGCAAATGTGGACACACTGGATGAAATGACAATCTAAAGGAAAAAGGTAAAGTAGATCATAGTTTGTTGATGCCAGGAACATCAACAATAGAAAGATGTAAAAAGAAATACAAGGATTTGAAAAGGTAAGCAGAAAGGAGGGATGTGAGAGCAATTGCAGTGGCATTGACAAGAATGGATGAAGGCCACAAATGGAGACTGTTTTCTATGAAAGCTCCAATCCCATAAAAAATACACTGTAAAATACATTACAAAAGAACCAAGTTCACAAAGCATTGCCCAATCAGAGAAAGGGGGTAGAAATACTCTGCCTTCATTCGTCTTTGCTTCTTTCAATCCATTTCCAGTTCTACAATTTGATTGAACCTGAAAGAATCCTTCTGAGAAAGGAGCTTGAGAAATGCGATCTTCAGTGCTCAGTGCACTGCAGAAATAAAAAAGGAGACAAGAATGGCTCTGGAAGCAAATAGGAGATACCTAGTATGGTCCTTAAAAACATGACAGGGAAAGGTATTCAAAAGGTAATTTCAAGAGAACATAGATGGAAACTATAGTTAACTCAAGTAAAGTTCATATAACTTCAAGAGTTATATGAGCTCAGTAAAGTATTAAAGACACAGCTTGTCTTTAATTCAATTTTGAACAATTTTGATGAAGAGGACTTTCTGTCACTGGAAATTTCTTTCATGCAAAGTTGGATGTGAGTGAAATAAAGGGATGTTTTTTCTGGTAGCTTTGCTTGAAAAGGAAGCATTTTCCTACTCAAATGGCAAGGTTTCCTGAGGAGAAAAAAATGGCCCCTGCTGGGCCTTAGAATGAAAACCACAGAGTGACTGAAACTTGGGCATAATTACAGATAGCCCAGAAGAAGCATGAAAAATAGATAAGAGACAGTGAATTCCATTTATAGAGTTTATTTCTATACTACAACCTCTGAAATTATTTCAGAGGGCTACAAGCAAAACCTGCATACAATACAGATACAGAAAAACTGGATATTTGGTCCAAGGAAAGGAGTAATTGAAATATCCCAAAGTGAGCTTTTCAAAAATTCATTGTGTGGGTAGATAAAAATCCACTCTTGACTTTTGGGCAAGGAAGGGCAGTAATCCACAGTGACATAGCTCTTAAAAATCAACATGAAAAAATATACTATTTGTCAGTGGAATCACAAGTGTTCCTCAACCGAAAGTTCTATAAAAATTTATTCATGAATATGGAAATAAGAGCTTTATCTTGTGTTATTGTTGTTCTTAATGTACTATGTTGTTTCTCTTCTCTTTGTTGCCCTTCTTTAATCTCATATTGTTATTGTATCTGACTTTGTTCCCTAGTATATTGCATATACATTCATTTGTTTATTTGAAATAGAAAAGGGAAGGGGGGAAACAAGATGATTGAGAGGAGGTGGGGGGAGGGAAATGGGGACAAAAGTATGAGAGGGGGTATCAATGTGTGAGAAGTAATGCACCTACTACCTGGTGAATGTAATTGTAACCCCTCTATATATTACCCCAACAATAAAAAAGAAAAAAATTACCCATGAAACATTTTATGATAAAATACACTTTGACTCAGAGGACATGTCATTTACAATTGCAATCTTGTAAGTCCCTATGAAAGAATCCAGACATTCAATATTAATGTACTTTCAGAAAAGTCACTTGTTTAAGAGATGAAATTGATGTGGTATAAGTTCGTGAATTAACTTCACATTTTCCCAAAATGTACTACAAGTTATTCAGATTTAGAAAAAGGTGCTCAAAATACTCAAATAAGTTGGCAAAATGTCACACATTGTATTATAATCCTCTGGTTATTTATATTTAATATTAGCACTGTTGTCTCTGCATACCTTGTCATGAAGAAAAGGAAGAGTTACAATTGTTTACCCTAATGTTTTCCTGACTACATACATTTACTGAGGTTAAAACTAATTAGTATTCTGAAGAGATAGCCTTTTGCACCTTGCATTTTGAGAAAGTATAACCCAATTCATCACACTAATAGCATGGGTATTATCAAAAATACACAAACCACATGTATTCTTGATAAAACACAAATTGTCCAGCATCAGTTGCTAATTCACAAAATCAATTCCTCCTTCTTTTGAGTAGCTTTCTGGAGTATTACTGCTGAAAGCACCTGATCATTGATGCTGTTGCTAAAGCTCCAGACAACATCAACACTTTACCTAAGACACAACACACCTTTGGTGATTTTTAATTATTTATATTTGGAAATAAAGGCTTAAATTTAATAGTGTCACCATTCATTTTATGCTACATGCACACACATATATCTTCCATAAAGTTATTATATATAAATATGAAACATATTTTATAAAACTTAATCAATTGCTTAATAGTAATCTATAACATGATATATAATGAAAATAATTGTAGAAATAATAATGTGACAATATCAAATTTAACTTTGTCAGCAGAGTTGTTTAGGTCAGAAATCTAGGTTGTTCAGCTGGTCTACCAGCTATAGGTTTTGAAATTGAAATCACAATTTTATCTGAGTAAGATTTTACTGAAGACATTCAATTCAGACCTATTACTTTCCATCCTTAGACTTTCTTAGAGTTCCCCTTGCTTTTCCATTTATTTTGACCCTAGGAAGAAGATCTCAATTTCTAAAGGCTCCTGTGGTTAGAGTAGATATACATGAGTAATGCAGTATAGTCTCCATTATCTTAGTGTCCACAATAGGGCCAGGAGCATGGCCTAGTGGTAATGTGCTTGCCTAACATGCATGAAGCCTTGGGTTCGAATACTTGGAACCACATACACACGAAAAAAAATACCAGAAGTGTTTCTGTGGCTCACGTGGTATAGTGTTAGCCTTGAGAAAGCTCAATGTCAGTACCTAGGCCCTGAGTTCAAGCCCCAGGACTGGTAAAATATAAAAATAATAAAAACCACAATATTAATTTCATATACTAAATATACTTTTCCATGTTAAGTAACATATTTCTTAATGTACTATGTGAAGTTATTTTTTCTCTTTTTTTTTACCCTTATGCTTAATCTCATGTGGTTACACTTTCTGACTTAGTTATCTGGTATATTGTATATACATTTACGTGTTTATTTGAAATAGGGAAGGGGGAAAACAAAGTGAATGGGAGGGGGGAGAGGGGAGGGAAAGAGGATCAAAAACATGAGAACGGGTAGCAAGATTTGAGAACTAATGTACCCACTACCTGAATAATGTAACTGTAACCCCTCTAAACATTACCCTGACAATAAAATATAATAAAAATATGGATAAAGCTGTTTTAAAAAAAGAATCTCAAGGACTTTCATGTCTGCGTTGGCTTCGAATCAGGATCCTCTCCTGAATAGCTAGGATTACAGGCATGAGCTACTAGCCCCTGGCTTATACATTGAATTCTTGACTGAATTCCTGCTCTTCAGGCTTTTCCCCCCTCTCCTCACAACCATATTCTCCCCATTTCAAGGACCCGTTTGCTGAAGTTTATTTTGTTGAACTTTTACTTTACCTTTCTAAAAAATTACAGTATTTTTATATGGCAATCAAATAATTTCAGAACAAGGAAGTTGACCATTCAATATATAAGATTTTAGTATTTTAGTGTAATGCATTTAAATATCTTAATCCAATATACCCTCAATAATTTCTTTGTTACTACAGATTGAAGATTAAGAGTATTATAAGATATGGCCTATTTATGAAGTATATATTATATATCATCAACATGTAATATATAATAATAGCCTTGCAAAGCAAATCCATTTTAATTCTTTAAGGAGGCCAAGCAAATCTTTATGGTTTATAACAAGGAAAATAGAGTGGTAATAAAATTAGAAACTTTGATTACACTTTTATTACTTTTTTACTATATCAACTGCATCACATTTTCCTCTATAAACTTTGGATACACAGCATTCCACATTGTGCTGGTAGGATTAAAGGGTATGTTTAAAAAGCATGCACAAAATACCTAAAATAGTTACCGATATTTGAAAAGTTACACATTAAATTACTGACAGTTAATTTTACATTTTCTCAGGGGAATGTTTCTGTGAGTAATATTCAAACTATTCATATTTCTAGGTAGATTTAAATTTGGACTTTCTATTGCACAAATACTGTTATCAGTCCATTGTAAATAAAATGATAAGGCTGACTTTATATACTTTGGAAAGACTTTGGTGGTGTTTGCAAAGTAATTGCTTCAGAGTTAAGTCCAGAGCTGAGTTTTTGACCCTCAAAATCTTTAGTACTCTATAAAAAGAATCACCAAACTATCATATCACATGAAGATGTGACTGAAATAAATACTGCCTAAAATAGTGTTGTGTTTTAACTCAGACATATTCTCGAGTGAAAATGTGTATGTCTGTAATAACTAAACTTTTCCAGGCTAAGCTTAAATTAGACAAAATGATCATGAGGCAAATTTTGAAACAACTCAGATAAATAGGCCTATTTGGAAGGTAATGCAGAAAATAAAACTGGAAAACTACCAATGTATTTTCTAGATTAAAATGTAGCAGCATTTAATAATGCCAGTGAGTGTGGTCTAGACTGCCTTGGTACATTCCTAATGCATATCACAGAGCATACCATTCTCTGAATGTGTGTGTGGTTACTAGTATAATTGTCTTCTAAAAAGTAAGATCAATGTAGATCTAATTCACATCATGTATAGCAGTAACACAAAATAAAAAAAAAACTGAAAAGAATAAGATCAGTGTGATACCATAAAATATCAAACATTAAAATTTACTTAAATAATAAATATTTGTAAGCCTTTACAAAGGAAAAATCTGGGCCAGGAGTGTGGCCTAGTGGTAGTGTGCTCACCTAGTATGCACAAAATATTTGGTTCGATTCCTCAGTACCACATACACAGAAAAAGCCAGAAGTGGCGCTGCGGCTCGCTAGCCTTGAGCAAAAGGTGTCCAAGGACAATGCTCAAACCCTGAGTTCAAGCCCCAGGTCTGTTAAAAAAATCAGCATCAATGAAACATATCTTTTATAAAAAATGAAAAACCCAATAAAATGCACCGAAAATAAATAGCCAAATCAGAAAATATAAATGGCTATATATTTTTAAAATATCCATAAGCTCATTAAAAGCTATCCAAGAAAAGAAAATGATGTTGAAAAGTAAATTTTTTCCTAGCTGTTATGGGTTAGAGACCAATCATAATGTACATGGTTCATACACTGAAGGATTGGTCCCTGCTAAGGGTTCCAATCCTGGAGAGGTGATTGGATCATGATAGCCTTGATATAATCAAAGGGTTCATAATTTGATGGCCTATAGTAAGGCAATGGAAACATTTCAGAGATGAGGCATACTTAGGAGGAAGTACATCATTATGTGGCATGTCTTTGGGCCCAATATATTATAGTTCCTGCTCTCTCCACTACTGGGCTGCCAAGAGCTTAGCAGATCATTCACTGTATCCTGAAACTATAAACCAACGTAAAATCTTTCCTGCTTTCAAATGATTTCTCTAGTGATGACAAATCTGATTAATATACTCTTCCTATTAAAATAAGCTTAGTAATATTAGGTGTTGTTGAGCATATGGCGAAAGGGGCACACATATATAATTTTTACAGTAAATTTGATCCTTATTTTTGGAAAGTAATTCATCAGAATGTCACAAAAGGAAAAAAAATCCCAACCTGTCTGACAAGCAACTTTGCTTATAAGGATGTTGTTTAATCTAGGCACAAGGGTGCACACCTGTAATTCCAAAGCTCAGAACTCTGAGAATGGGGAAGTTTGAGGTTAGTCTGAGCTTATATGGTGTCACACTTTCTAAATAAACAAAAACAAAAACAAAAACAAAAGGCTTGAATCTGTTAGAAACTTTATATGTGTGTCCAGTACTCAGTGTTCAAGACATTTACAGCTTTAAATATCCAATTATAAGCATATTTAAAACACCCACTTGGGCATTGATTACATTCATTGCAATTGCATGATCTCTATAACATCTTTTGTAATGATGTAAAATAATATATATATATATATATATATTAGGGTGGATATTTTTTAACAAATTGAATGTGAGAATAAACATACCCAGGCATAATAAAAATATGAATTGACAAATGCTAAGTAAACTGATGACAAACATAAATCTGAGCAGTAGAATGTAAGAAGGGTAAGTAGAAGCAAATATTTAACTTTACATTTGACTCTTTGGTATATATTTATTCTTGCACAACTGTAGAAGAGAGAGAGAAAGGGAGCCATAAAAATGATGAAAAATGGAGAAAAGAAAATGATATATTTCTGTGTTACTGCATGAATTAAATAGAGGACGAGGGATGGGAGATTGTTCTAGTGGTAGATTGCTTGCCTAGCATGCACAAAGACCCAGGTTCAATTCTTCAGTACCATATACATAGAAAAAGCCAAAAGTGATGCTGTGGCTCAAGTAGCAGAGAATTAACCTTGAGAAAGCCCAAGTGCTCAGGCCCTGAGACTGGAAAAAAATACTATTAAAATATTAATTAATGAGTGTCTTGTCTATTTCAAGGTCAGGGATTATGATTTTTGTGTGCACTGAATTGACCCATAATAAGATTGTGTGTGTGTGTGTGTGTGTGTGTGTGTGTGTGTGTGTGTGTGTGTAATAACTTAAGAAACTGAAAGGGAAGGAAGGATGGAAAGAAAAGAAGAGCTGATTGTCATGGATTCTTTTCAATATTTGAGAAGTATAGTTGTAACAATGTAATATATCTTTCAATTGGTTGCATTATTATTATTATTATTATTATTTTGTGTCTAAGACATATACATATAGGTCAAATATTTTAAAATGAGGCATGGGGGAAATAAAAACATGGAATTTTAGAAATCATGCCTGAAGACAAATACTGATTCAACTAGATGAGTGTTTTCATTTTCAGTGGCAAGACTTTTTTTCTTTAGAAAATTGCTTGAAAAGATATAATCCCTTTCTTTTCAAACTTTTATCAACAATAGATCAATATTGGAGTATATATTTCTTTAGTCATAATCTTTGCCAAACTTACTTATGACCTAGAATGTCTATAAAAGAAGAAAAACTATGAATGAGGAAGTGAGAGTTGATAAAGCTAGATAAAAATAGTATCTTATAATGAAATTTTCATGTACCATAGATTTAAAAATTGTCTTCCATTTAATGATTCATTTCTTCATAATTACATAAATAATTCTAAAGAACATGATTAGTTTAGCTATCTAAAAAATAATCATTAATGTGTGGTCTCATGGTAGAGTGCTTGCCTAGCATGCATGAAACTCTTGGCTTGATTCCTCAGGATCACATACTCAATAAAAGCCAGAAGTGGAGTTGTGGCCCAAGTGTTAGAACACTAGCCCTGAGAAAGCCCAAGGATATAGTCCAGGCCCTGCGCTCAAGCTCCAGCACTGTCAAAAACATAATAATCATTAAAAACTAATTTTCCTTTAGTTCTCACTTACTTTGCTCTTTATGATGGTAACAAAGTTTAGTTTATGTTAATTAGAACATAAAAATTAACATTTATTTTCTCAATCATTTTATATTTTATTACTTAACTATATATTCTTTCATGGTGAAGTTTGATGATCTAATGATATAACAATATTTAATTTTGTGTAATAACCTAATTGATCAATACTAAGTATTTTATAAGTGCTTAATCACTATTGTAAGCAGTCATTGTCTATCAGTGAGAGATAGATTACACACTAAAACAGATTGAACATTTGTTATATCAGGCTTTAATTATAGCTGTAAAATGATAGGAGTTGGTAAAACCAACAGAGGAATGGAGAGAAGGACTAGACCTCTCAAAGTGATGAAAAATGAGGGGGAAAGAAAAGTAGATATCCAGAAAAGAGTAATGGCTGAGAATACAGATAAACACACCTGAGATTGAAAACCTTTTGTTGGGGCCAGGAGCATTGCCTAGTTAGCATGCATGAAGCCCTGGGTTCTATTCCTTGGTACCACATACACAGAAAAAGCTGCAAGTGGTGCTGTTGCTCAAGTGGTTGAGTGCTAGCTAGCCTTGAGAAAGACCAATGACAGTGCCCAAGCCCCAAGTTCAAGCCATGGAACTGGCAAAAATAAATAGAAAGAAAGAAAGAAAGAAAGAAAGAAAGAAAGAAAGAAAGAAAGAAAGAAAGAAGGAAAAGAAAGAGAGAGAAAGAGAGAGAAAGAAAAAAGAAAGAGAGAGAAAGAGAGAGAGAGAGAGAGAGAGACAAAGGAAGGAAGAAAGGAAGGAAGGAAGGAAGGAAGGAAGAAAGAAAGAAAGAAAGAAAGAAAGAAAGAAAGAAAGAAAGAAAGAAAGAAAAAAAGAAAGAAAGAAAGAAAGAAAGAAAGAAAGAAAGAAAGAAAGAAAGGAAGGAAGAAAGAAAGGAAGGAAGGAAGAAGGGAGGGAGGAAGAAGGGAGGGAGGGAGGGAGGAAGGAAGGAAGGAAAGGAAGAAAGAAAGAACGAAGGAAAGAGAAAAAGAAAAGTGTTTGTTGAGTGTTCCTACAAAAATAAGGTCTGTACCCTAGAGTTGAATTGATAGGGATAGGGGGATGGGGAATAAATTCATAGGAGGTAGAAGAATATGAGAAGTTGGTCACAGAGGTCTGTTTAAGTCATTCAAAAATTCATTTATTCTTAAATGGAAAAGCAGAAATGGAATGAGATACATACTTACAATCTCTCTAGTTGCTTTTGGATACTAGGATATTTCTAGGATGACAGCTGAGAAAGAAACTATATCCTACTCCACAGAGATGATGCGCATTTGGATTCTGTGTGATTGTGATTGTTTCAACTTTTTGAAGAATAGGAAATAGCTCTGGCAGGAAGCAAGAGGAGAATTAATCACTGATGCAAACAACAGGAATGCTTTTTGTTTAACTCAGCAAAATTGAGGCATTATTTTGATGCCTATGAGCTAGGTAGAATTTCTTCCAGATACATGCAAGTCCATTGATCTCTTATTCCACTTGGCATCTCTGATGATTTTGAGTGTTTGCTATTTTTGTAACCAAATGGCTTCCCTGACCAAAAAAAAAAAAGTTGCCCTTGTTACTTCAAACACTTGAGTAAGTTAGAGTAACATCTTTCTTTTACTCTGTATTATATACCTCTTAATATATGTTGCCACATTCTATTAAATGGTACAGCTCAAAATGTAACCAGAGAAAAATAGTTCTTACTAGGCACTATTTAATTCTAGATAATAGTTTTCAGGAAAAAGTGCACAGGACAAAATGGATTCACCTAAACTATGGGGCTTAGGTTCGTCAGATATTTTGACATGAATGAAACATGGATAATACTTTAAATTTGTGCCTGACAGCCTGGTTTTCTAAAAAATAATGTGTTGTTTATTTAGGTTTTAGTTTCCTATTTTCTTACTGGACTTGATTTTGAAATAATGCATTTTAATAAAATATAAGCAAGAATATTTGAAAATAAGTAAGAATGTTCTTGAGAATAAGAAATGAATGACAGAAACTTGAAAGTAGTAGTCAAAATAAGACCATAGAAATGAAGAGGAGAAACACAGTGAAAAGACAGAATAGACCCAATGGAATTCCATTGAACAGAACAAGGAAATTACATAATGCTTTCATGTAAATTCTTACCAAGTGAAAATGTTAAACACATAAAAGTAAGTTAGATTGACTGTATATGCATAGGGCTTTAAACATCAGCTCACTCATCTTCCGGACATAGAGGATTATTTTTGATGGCTTACTGGGGCCTTGAACTCAGGACCTCATTCTTGCTAGGTAAGTTTTCTACTACTGAACCACTTCTTTAGTGTGGTGAGTCTAAGGACCAATCCTTTTTGGTGTTTTCATTTATTTAATTATTTGTTTATTTGAGTTGATACTACTGAGGCTTGAATTCAGTGCCTCATAACCTCACTTGACTTGCTTGCTCATAGCTGGTGCTCTACAACTTGAGCCACATCTCTAGTTTGGCTTCATGTTGGTTCAATGGAAACAGACTCAGATTTGTCTGCTTGAGCTAAACTTTGAGCTATGATTCTTTCGGTGTCAGCCTTTTGAATGGTGAGATTACAGGCATGAGCCACTGATGTGCAGCTTGTACTGGCCATTTTCTACGTAGGTGTGTTATATACCAAGAATGCAATTTTTATGCTTCCGTTCATAGACGGGATGACAAGAATAATCATGTATAGCTTCTACCAATGAGGTGGAGTTTTATGGACTTTTCTGCCTGGCTGGTCTGGAGTTGTAAAGTTTATGATTTCAGCATCTAACGTAAATGGGATGACAGAAGGAAGCTATTGGCACCAGGCCTTAACAGCTCACTTTCACATGCTTTATATTATATCAGTTTGTAAGCTTAATTACTGATCTTCAGAAATATGAAGTCCACATCATCTTAACCTCCTGATTGGTTTATCTTATGAATTGTTTTCTCTAGTACAGTAACTAGGTTTAATTCTAAAATAGAGACTATTTGTACTATCTAGGCAAAAATACTATAGTAATTAATTCATAACATACAAGCTTAATATTTGGAATCTATAAGGAAGCACAAGCTTTACAGTATGTGCAACAGATGTAAGGGAGAATTTCACATTTATAATGATCTTATTATTGTACTCTTAAGGTTTTTGGGCTGTGGTTGTTCTTCTCTAATGTAAAATTTAATACTACTCTTGATAGAGTCAATTTTATTGCTGCTAGACTCATTGCAATATATCTAAATTCTACTACTAAATTGGAAGTTTTATTCTTCAGGGTATATTGTTTCTATATTCATTATTGAGTGTTCAGTGTTATTGCAGAAGTATGAATCTGTGAAAAGTAATAGATTTATAACTACATCCACATTCACTGTAAGAATAATATGTGTCTAGATTCGGTGGAAGATGGTGGCGGTTCAGGGTGAGACGTACTGAGCTCCTGCCAAGATTCATGTACTGGCAGTGCAGGAGACAGTCCCCTAAGTAAGCTTTAGGACCACAGAGAACTCAGGCAGAGAGGAAAGTAAGGGAAAAAAAGGAACACCAGTGCAAAAAGAGAGCATGGAGCTCAGCCGCAGAGCGGCCGGGAGACAAATGCTCTTCTGAATCAGAGCAGAGAAAGCGCTCCACAGCAGAGAAGACCAGCCAGCTGCACACAGCCACACAGAGCCTGCGCGAGCCCAGAGCCGATACCCAGCCGTGCATGGACCTGCCAGCTTCTTGGAACCGGAGAATCCAGCAATTTGTGAGTACCTTCTCTGTGGAGAACTTTCCACTTCTGCTCCAGGAACGCCATTGGGAGAGAGCCCCTCCCCCACCAGCTGAGAGCAGCGCCATCTCCACTGCTGGCAATGACCCAGGCCAAAGCAATCGGAGCCTGAGAGGTGTTGGTGACAGCCCCACCTAACTGGCAAAGGATTTCCCAGAGATCCCTTAGCCAGAAATCTGGTCGGCAGACCTGGTAAACAAAGCCGCCTGCACAGGATCTTTCAGCTTTGTTTTACCAAACAAGCAATCTCACCCGAAAAACCGCAAAGCCAAATCACAAGAGAAAAAGACGTTGTGAAGTGTTTAGATCCGGAATTTAGTGGAGACACAAGTTTCCTAACCTCTCCCCCCACCAAAAAAAAAAAAAAAAAAAAAAACAAAAAAAAAAACCCTGAAGAATACCCTTTTTTAAAATCTTTTTTTATCCCATTTCATTTGCATTTTTAAATGTTCTTATTTTTCTCTTTACCATTTAACCTACACCTTTTTTTCTAATGTTATGATTCATTCCTTTTTTTTATTTTTTTCTTTTCTTGTCCTCTCTTTCGCTGCAATCCTGCTGTCACTGTGGTCGTTCCTAGAAACACACTGACAGCTCTGGGCACAGTTTGAACAAAAACAATATCCATATTGATACAGTCACCTGCTTTTTAAACTCTGGGTTCTCAACCCTAGTATCTCTTGGGCAAGAACTCAGAACAGTCAGGAATCTCCCCCCACCTTTTTTCTTTTTTTTTTTTTCTTTTTTCTTTTTTTTGTTTTTGTTTTTGTTTTTGTTTTCGTTTTGTGTCTGTTGGGGGGGTGTTCTGTTTTCTTTTATTTTGTTGCTGTTTTGTTTCTTTTTTCTTTTTTCTTTTTTTTCTTAAATTGGTACCATTGAAATCTCCTATATCAACCTCTCTCTTTTCTCTATACATTTTTCTTATTACTCTTCTTATTTTGATAAGTTTTATCTAAGTTCATCTAAACTTTCTACACAAATATTCTACCTGTTTATCACCTTAGGTCAGTTATCCTTACACGATACCCTTTCTTCATTACTATAATATTCTTACACTCCTGTATTATTCTTTTCCTACCTCCCTTGTCATCTTTAATATTATTTTTCTATCTCGGGTACTCTGTTCATATTTTAACTCTTATAATAGACGGATCTACATTTGATGGTTGTTAAGCAATGCTGTGTATCTAGGTGTTCAATTATACTCTAGGTCCAGAGGGACTTAAACACAATAGAGATTGGATTGAGGGGCTTATTGTTATGGTCATAAATTGGTCATCTGTGATTGTATTAGATTTGTATATAAGTGTATAAAAAGAAAGAGAGAATGTTATTACCAATCTAAAAGAGCTAATAGATATTGTCAGCTAACTAAAAAGGTCTAGGTTGGTTATATCTGAAAAATTATAATCTTGTTTAGTATTAATCTCGCTCCCATCCTCAAATGGGCAGAACAAGAAACTCAAGAAAAATGTCAAATCAAGGAATAGCATCTCCCACCCAACATGAACAGGCAATGGAGCAGTCAGTGGCAAATCTAGAGGAGAGCCTTCCAAGTGCTATACAAATGCAATTGATAAACATCATTAATGAAAAATGTGAAAACATAAAGAAAGAGATAAGGGAGGAAGCCACAGCTAAACAAGAGGAAACCATAAACAAGGTGATATGTGAAAAAGGGGAAGCAATAAATGAGGCCATAATAAAGGTTTTTCAAAGAAAAATGGACAAATTCATAGAATCCACAAACAAAAAGGTGACTGAACTCCAACAAACATCCAAAGAGAATAAAGCTGCTGAGCTAACCACTCAAATGGAAATCAAGGAGCTAAAGAAATCCATACATGATCTAAAACAAGAGATGCAAGGCATCAAAAATAAGCAATTAGAGCAAGGGAGATGAAGAATAAAGTAGATAGCTTTGATAGCAGGTTGGACAATGCAGAAGAGAGAATTTCCGGGGTTGAAGATAATTTACTTGTTATAGAAAAAGAACAGAAAATGTGTCAATTCAAATCTAGGAAATATGAGAAAACGCTACAGGAGGTCCAAGATACAATTAGGAAGCCTAATTTAAGGCTAATTGGTATTGAGGAGGGTCTAGAGAAAGAGGTCAATGGTATTGGAAATATACTTCAGGGAATCATCTCAGAGAACTTCCCAAATATCCAGAAGGGCAGGCCGATCCAGATACAAGAAGCTTTTAGAACCCCAAACAGACCTGACCAGAAAAAGGACATCCCACAGCCACATTATAATCCGAACTGGATCAATAGAGGCCAAAGATACAATCCTAAAAGCAGTCAGGGAGAAGAGAACAATCACCCATACAGGCAAACCAATTAGAATAACCCCAGATTTCTCAGAAGAGACCATGCAAGCAAGAAGAGATTGGAATGATATATACCATGTCCTAAAGTCAAATAACTACCAGCCAAGAATACTGTACCCAGCTAAGCTCTCATTCATAACTGAGGGAACAATAAAAACATTTCATTCCAAGGAAAAGCCTCAACATTATGTAGCAACAAAACCAACACTACAGAAAATTCTCAAAGATGTTCTACACATGGAAAACCAACACAAACGTAATTCAGAGAAAGACATGGCACCTAAAACTCATAACATCTAAGTACCACAAAAGCTATCAAGACACAGGCTCTAATGAAAGCTTTTAAAGATGGCAGGAACTAATAAATATTTCGCAATCCTGACTCTCAATATCAATGGACTTAACTCTCCAATTAAACAGCATAGATTATCTAGTTGGATCAAAAAACAAGATCCATTGTTCTGCTGTCTTCAAGAGACACATCTTACCCCCCAAAAACAAACACCTTTTGAAAATGAGAGGTTGGAATAAACTCTATCAAGCTAACGGCCCCCATAAACAGGCTGGAGTTGCCATCCTCATATCAGATGAAATAGAATTTAAACTAAAATTAGTGAGAAAAGACAAAGAAGGTTACCACATACTACTAAAGGGATCTTTCCTCCAGGAGGACATAACCATCCTAAATACACACAGCTCCGAACTTCATCAAGCAAACTTTACTTTCACTGAAACCATACATAGATCGAAATACAGTGATTGCTGGTGACTTTAACACACCACTCTCACCTTTGGACAGATCAACAAGGCAAAAACTCAACAGAGAAACCTTAGAACTGAACAACTATATAGACCAACTAGATCTAACAGACATTTGCAGATTATTCCACCCAGCAACAACACAATGTACGTTTTTCTCAGCAGCACATGGAACATTTTCCAAAATAGACCATATTTTAGGCCATAAAACAAACCAGGACAGATTCAGAAACACTGAAATTATTCCCTGCACTCTCTCAGAACACAAGGGCATCAAATTGGAACTGAACACACATCTCCACCAATGAAAACCCTGTAACTCATGGAGAATGAACAACACATTGTTGAATCACCAATGGGTCATCGAAGAGATCAGAACAGAAATCCACCAGTTTATGAAATTTAACCAAAAGCAGCACACAAAATACCAGCTCCTTTGACATAGCAAAGTCAGTACTCAGAGGAAAATTCATAGCTCTGAGTGCATACAATAACAAATTAGAAAAATCATAAACCAACAATTTAATGTGTCACCTTAAGATCCTGGAAAAAGAGCAAGAAACCAACCCTAATCCCACTAGAAGGAGGCAAATTATTAAAATCAAAGCAGCATTAATGAATTGGAATCCAAAATAACTATAGAAAGAATCAACAAAACAAGGAGTTGGTTCTTTGAAAGAATTAACAAAATTGACAAACCCTTCACAAATCTTACCAGAAAAAGTAGGGAGCATACCGAAATAAACAAAATCACAGACGAAAATGGTAATATCACAACAGAAATTACCAAGATCCAGGGTATCATGAGGGAATACTTCTCAAAACTTTATGCCAACAAATTTGAGAATCTAGAAGAAATGGATGAATTCCTAGCCAATATTAACATACCCACACTGAACCAAGAAGAACTAACCCAACTAAACAGGCCTATTCCAAGAACTGAAATAGAAATGGCAATTAGAGAACTTCCACCTAAAAAGAGCCTAGGGCCAGATGGATTCACAGCTGAATTCTATAAGGTCTTCAAAGCAGAGCTCACACCAATACTCCTCAAGCTCTTCAACAAAATTGAAAATGAAGGTTCTTTACCAAACTCATTCTATGAAGCCAGTATAACCCTCATCCCCAAACCAGACAGAGATTCATCAAAGAAAGAGAACTATAGACCTATATCTTTGATGAACATTGATACAAATCTTCCCAACAAAATACTGGGCAACTATCTACAACAACTCTTCCAAAAAAGGATACACTATGATCAAACTGGATTCATCACAGGGAGGCAAAGCTGGTTCAACATACGCAAATCAATTAATATAATTCAACACATCAACAGGAGCAGGGACAAAAATCACAAAATTGTCTCAATAGATGCAGAAAAGGCATTTGACAAGATCCAACACCTTTTATGTTAAAAGCTCTGGAGAAACTAGGAATCCATGGAACATTCCTCAATATAATAAAGGCTGTGTATGACAAACCAACAGCTAGTATTATACTTAATGGCGAAAAGCTAAAGCCATTCCCTCTAAAATCAGGAACGAGACAAGGATGCACACTCTCTCCACTCCTCTTTAATATGGTATTAGAATTCCTAGCCAGTGCAATAAAGCAAGAAGCAAGCATAAAGGGGATCCAAATAGGGAAAGAGGAAGTAAAACTTTCCCTCTATGCAGATGACATGATCCTGTATTTAAAGAACCCTATAGACTCTACTCCCAAGGTCCTTGAGCTGATTCAAACTTTGAAAGGGTAGCAGGGTATAAAATTAACCCTCAAAAATCAACTGCCTTCCTCTAAGCCAATAGTGAGAGGAATGAGGCAACAATCAGGAAAGCAACTCCTTTTGCAATAGCCTCAAAGAAAATAAAGTACCTAGGAATTACCTTAACTAAGAATGTTAAGGACCTTTTTGATAAAAACTTTAAAACCCTGAAAAAAGAAATTAAAGCAGAACTGCGGAAATGGAAAAACCTCCCATGCTCCTGGATTGGAAGAATCAATATTCTGAAAATGACAATCTTGCCAAGGGGTATCTACAAATTCAACGCAATACCCATCAATATCCCAATGGCATTCTTTAAAGAAATAGAAGAGGCAATCCAAAATTTCATAGGGAATAATAAAAGACCCGTCTAGCAAAAATACTTCTTAGCAGAAAGAACAGTGCAGGAGGAATTTCAATACCAAACTTTAGCCTCTATTACAGGGCTATAATTATCAAACAGCTTGGTACTGGGCCGGGAGTTTGGCCTAGTGGTTAAAGTGCTTGCCTAGCATGCACAAAGACCCGGGTTCGATTCCTTGGAACCACGTATATACAAAAAAGCCAGAAGTGGTGCTGAGGCTCAAGTGGTAGAGCTCTAGCCTTGAGAAAGTCCAAGAACAGCGCTCAGGCCCTGAGCTCAAGCCCAGGACTGGCAAAAACAAAACAAAACAAAACAAAAAAAAACAGCTTGGTACTGGCACAAGAGCAGGCCTGAAGACCAATGGAATAGAACTGAAGACCCAGATATTAAACCACAGACCTCTGGCCACCTAATCTTTGACAAGGGAGCCAAAAAAATAGAATGGAAGAAAGATAGCCTCTTCAACAAGTTGTGCTGGCAGAACTGGTTAAGCAATGCAGAAAACTAAAGTTGTATCCTTCTTTGTCACCCTGTACTAGAATTAACTCCAAATGGATCAAAGACCTCGAGGTAAAAGCCGACACTGAAAACTTTACAAGAAGGAATAGGAGATAGACTAGACCTCGTTGGCATAGTTCGAAACTTTCTTAATAAGGACCAAGAATCACAACAAATCAGAGAAAGGCTGGATAAGTAGGACTGCATTAAACTGCAGAGCTTTTGTATGGCAAAGGACATAGCTAGTAAACTAATTAGGAAGCCTACAGAGTGGGAAAAGATCTTCACCAACCATACAACAGACAAAGGCCTCATATCTAAAATATATCAACAGCTCAAAGAATTGAATCAGCCCAAAACTAATCTCCAAAGTAACAACCATCCCATTAAAAGATGGGCCAAAGACTTAAAGAGAGTCTTCTCTGAAGAAGAAACAAAAATTGCCTATAGACACATGAAGAAATGCTCAACATCTCTGGTCATAAAAGAAATGCAAATCAAAACAACTCTAAGATTCCACCTCACTTCAGTTAGAATGGCCAGGATCAAGAAAACTAATAACAACAGATGCTGGAGGGTATGTGGCCAGAATGGATCACTACTACACTGTTGGTGGGAGTGCAAACTCATTCAACCACTATGGAAACCAGTATGGTAGTGCCTCAGAAGACTAAACATGGAGCTCCCCTATGACCCAGCAATTCCAATACTTGGCATTTACCCAATCATGCAGAAAGTAGGGCATACTAAATCCACTAGCACAACAATGTTCACTGCAGCACTATTTACCATAGCAAAGATATGGAACCAAACTAGATGTCCCTCAGTTGATGAGTGGATCAACAAGATGTGGTATTTTACACAATGGAATTCTATGCTGCTGTCAGAAAGAATGACATTGCCTCATTTGTTAGGAAATGGAAAGACTTAGAAAACATCATATTAAGTGAAGTAAGACAAACTCAAAGGAACATAGGCTCAATGGTTTCCCTCATTTGTCATAATCAGTAGAAACCTTGGGCTCTCCTAGCAGAGATTTGCAATAGAGCAAAACCTTGATACAAAAGGCCATATAGTAGGACACTAAATGAAAGGATCTCTAGGATATAGAAACATAAGCCATATAATGAATGATTGTTGTTCTAAAGGTACTATGTTATCTCTCATCTCTTTTGCTGTCTGTCCCTTGGTTATCTGATATTGTTACAGTATCTCACTTTGTTACCTGATATATCGGATATATTTGTATTTGGTCATTTGAAATTGGATAGGGAATGGGGGAAAACAAGATGAGGGGAGGGAAATGGGGACCAAGACATGTGAAAGGGTATCAATGTATGGAAATTAATGCCCCATCTATCTAGCAAATATCATGTAACCCTTCTATTAATTACAAGGAAAAATATATGAAAAAAGAATAATATGTGTCTAGTTTCAGTCCTAATACACTATAGGAACACTCACTGTGTTATTCTTTTTAAAAGAATTCTCTATACTGAAATGTTATTTTTATAGCTAGAGAAAAAAGCACTACTTAAACACTAAGGGTTTAAGACATAAAACAATAAAATTTCAATGGACCTAAAGGTGATGGAGAGTATTGTGTTGGAAAAATATGCAGCTGCTCATATTTTCTTGGTGCTTTAATTCTGCTATATTTGTGAGGAGTTTTCTAGTCAAGAATCCCAAGTAGATACATAACAAGTTTCTCTAACACAGAGCTTAAACTTATGGATTGTTTTCAGATCTCTTTGAATTAGAAATAATACACATATACATGAATTGAGAGGTAAAAGTAGTACTGCATTTTAACAATGTGATTTTATATTCTATTACATAAAGAGTTAATAGACATATTAGAGGCATACTATCTGTAACTATTCGAAAGAGGGCTTGAGGAAATTTGGGACATAAAATCTTAGAGTTATGGGTATTAGCTTGTAAAATACATTGTTAATTGGGTAAACAATATTATGAAATTAAAGGATATAAATATGAAAGTAATACTGAGTAGTTTGAAAATATACCTATATAGCCTACCCTTATAGAACTATATACTTTCAAATTCTAATTTCTAAATTTAATCTAGGAAATTACACTTACAAATAAATAGAATAAAAATGCTGCAATCTAATAATTTATTAATAATATCAGTAAAATATGAATATTAAAATTAAAAGAATTAAACCTCACAAGTTGTGATTTCATATAGTTTAATTATAAGTAATACTTTAATCAGGGATAGGAAAATATAAATTATTAAAATTCTTTTGGAACACATATTCACAATTTATCCATACTGTAAAACTTAAAACTCAAACTGTAGTAATATGAGTTTTGAGGAGCAATTCAACTCAAATGAGTTCCTAGGAGTTTTTATGAAAATGAATAAAAATCCAAATTTCCCTCAGTGCTTAAATGTGTTTGAACAATACTTTCTCTTTGTTTTTATTGACACAAATATTTTATATTACTCTTTGTAGCAAAAAATAGAAAGCCAGATTACAGAGTTAAGATATTTGTGTTCAAACTAAGTGAAGCCATCATATAACTGCAGTACTGCATATAAATTGCAGTATCTGTAATCTTCCATCTCCTTTCAAGAGATACCTTTATCCAACCTGATTCCCAGCATTCTTAAGCTCAGGCCACCTCTCATTTTCAACATGTCTGAGAAAAAGCATTTCGAAATATCTAAAAATATCTAAAATTAATTCACACTGTGGTGCAGATTGTATCAGTGTGTTTTTTTCTCATGAATCTCCTCTTTCTTAGTGTGAGTTATTTGAAGAGATGAATCATGTTTTATTTATGATTACTTTTAAGACCTCTCATGGTGCTAAGACAAGGTACAGTCCCTAAGTTAACCATTCAACAGAAGTAACTTATTATAATGCTGAGCAACTTACCTCTACCTTATTGTGACCCCTCTAGCTATTTCCTACTCTGTGCTTTGAGATTTGAAGAATAACCTAGGGAGGGAGGTTTGAGTGAAAATGAGGATAATAGAGTGCACATTGGAATAAACACAGTGCAAAGGAGAAAGCATGGTCTATGTGAGTAAGGCTTCCTCTTTAGGAAAGGGTGAAAAGGAATATTTGAAAGAAGAAATGGAACTGACTGGTTCTGGAGATCTCCAGTAAATGTTTCTCCAGCTACATAAAAACTCATTTCCAGACTCTCTCTTTCTCTCTCTGTCTCTGTCTCTGTCTATCTCTCTGTCTCTGTATTTCTCTGCTTCGGTCTCTCTTTCTGTCCTTGTCTGTCTGTCTCTGTCTCTCTCCTCTCTCTATCTGCTCTCTGCTCTCGCTGTTTTTGCCAGTCCGAGGGCTTGCACTCAGGACCTGGGCCCTGTCCTTGGACTTTCTCAAGACCAGAGCTCTACCATTTGATCCTCAGCACTACTTCCAGCTTTTTTCTTTGTAAGTGGTACAAAGGAATCGAACCTGGGTCTTCATGCATGCTAGGCAAGCACTCTACCACTATGCCAAACTCCCAGCCCAGAATATATTTTTTAAACAATGTATCTGATAAGCTACATTAGTCTTGCTAAAAGAACAGACAACTATATCAATGGATTAGAATAAAATTTCCAGAGATAGATCCAAATCAATACTCAACTGATCTTTAACTAAAGAATATGAGCAATTTAATAATGATTAAAATTGAATATTATTAGTTATCTAATACTGTATTTTAAGTTGCCAATCAAGAGCACATACATGAAATAAACTCAATGATTTTTCTTTTTTCTAATTTTTTGTTCCTACCTTGGGGCTTGAACTTGGTATTTGATGCTTTCACTTATTGGCTAGTTCTCTACCAACTAAGCCATGCTTCCACATGGAGGCATGAGATTTTTCTTTTTTGTTGTTAGCAATAATATTATTTATTGGATATTTGGTGTGTACTTTGTAGACTATGAAGCACTACTCTTTTATCATTGCATGTAATAAATTTAAACTTGCTAATATTTAACCACATTGAAGATAAGGTAAAGATCTAGTTACTCTACTAAATTTATGATAAAGTAGTTTAGACCAAGATAGTTTATGATCTTGTGAGGGAATTTACACATTGTTTTCAAATACTGTGTGATTCTCTAAATATCATGGCATTGCATGTATTTTAAACTCCATTTAGAGGCCCCAGGTGCTATAATATGGATAACTAAATTATTGAGGTATGCTTCTGAATTCATGAATTGTCACTTTATGAGTTCATATAAGGTTCTTTCTTGGTAAAAATTTTTCTATAGCAGGTTGTTGCAGCATCACTACTAGCTTATTTCACAGATTCTTTTTTCATTATTAATGAAATACTGCCTGTAAAGTACACAATGTGAAGTTTATGCAAAACTAAACTATAAGACTCATATTTCTGCTGTATTTGTGCATAAGATTGCTTTTCCCTCTCTGCTGTCCACAATGCAGTAGACCAACAACCACAAGACATTGCATTTCATCTACCCAAAGTTGTCCTTTCCTTCTCTGGTTAAGCAGTTGTTACATTGAGTGTTATGGTTGTTGCATTTCTTCTTTGTGGGTAGCAGGAAGTAAACAAATGATCATAGTCTTAGTCATGTATAATTATTTCTGATGAGAGACTGTACCAAAGTGCTTTTTCACTTTTCCCCAAAGCATAACCAACCAAAAGCATTCTCAAATACTGCATGATGAAAACTACCAAGACCAAGCCTACTCATTGTCAAGTGTGATTTTTTTTAAAGAAAAAAATGTTATTCTCTTTCTTTCTTATTAACCAGTAAGTAGAATTTTACAATCTAGTTAATGCAGAGTAACCTATTTGTATATACTTAAATGATAAAAGTAACTATAATATTCATTTTTTCCGGAGTCTCTTTAGCAATCGTTAAGTTCGTCAATCAAATTTCCCTCCCAGAGAAAATTTAAGAGACACAATTATCTAATAACCTCCAGTGGAGACACACATAGGATCTGACTCCATATTCATGCTAATGCCATGTACTACACATGTTGCATCCCAGCCAGGTCTAAACACATAAAAGATCCAAGAAACATTGACCAACACAGGACAAGTGTCATGGACACCTTAGTTCTAGGACATAAGACTTTCATAACGATGTATTTCAGTCTGATCCTTTCTCTCCAATCTTTATTTTTCTCCTGTTTCAAAATGTCAGATTTATATTGGAGTCTGAAATCTCTCCCTATTCATCCTATTCTCATTTCTTTATCCTTAAGAGACATTTCTCTGACTATATCTCATTCATGTTCAATATCATCTTATCAGTGTCTTCTCAGAGGACCCAGACTGACAGAGCCTTCAATTAGAACTGTTCAAATCAAATTGTTTAGGACTGTTGAAAAAATTGTGGATTTAAGCCACATGAAAGAGACCTCTGCAAATAAATTTCTTGGCATCCAAACTAAACTCTGTTATTCAACCTATGGGTAAAAAAGTCCAACTTCAGAAATACTCAGGTGAAGCTAACCTGAACAAGGTGATCTGCAAGAATTATAATAATAAATGATTGCATTTAATTGGTGAGTTGCTCTTTTATTCACTGAAACTATCTGATTCCATGTTTATCACTGATCTATAATCACCTGTCAAAATTAGTAAAATAAAAATTTAATACAGATATGATACATTTAAGTTAAAAATATGTTTTTGGTTTCTTTGCATTATCAAAATACTGAGAAGCATTAGGTTGGATAATGTAGCCTAATAGATGAAAGCTAAATGAATATCCATTTATAACACTAAGGTGTAAGCCAAAGTACATGAGTAATACAACAAGGCAGGTTTAAAGCACTGGAAGAAATTTTCAAAGGAGCCAAAATTCAATAGTAATGTGCTTAGAAATACAACCTACTCCAAGCTCAGCACCTGACAAGATAAGATGTATTAGATTGCTAGTACAAGAAGCAAATAGAATGGGTATTTAATAGGAATTTTAAAAAGCTTTGATAGGAATAGTCCAGCATTAGAAAAACAGACGAGTAAATATACTATGCACATAATGCCAAAAACTAGCAGGAGGTTAATGGGGGGAAATGAACTAAATTTTTCTTTTCCTTTACACTGATGTCCTTTCTCCCTATCTCTAACTCTGTATTTGTCTCTTTTCTCTCTGAATGTGTCTAGTGTTTCTAAACATGTGTGTTATAGATTTAGTCAGATATCTAAAGAGTGATAACTCTATAGCTCTATCTATCTATCTATCTATCTATTTTAAATTGTTGCCATAAGTAAAAGAAATATAAAAGGAGTGACCCACTTTCATATATCTTATCCATTGTAAATTCTGACCACCCTTATGTTAATATGTTAGATTGTATATATCAGAAAATAATACATGATTTTCTGATCTAATAATGACACTGAAATAATGACACCGTTATTTGTGAATTTGGAATAACAATAAGTTATATTTTAGAGCTTTAACTGTAAGATTCAGCAATGGCGAGGATATAGGCTTTATTGAAACTACTGTGTGGAAGTTTAATAACCACAACAACATAGAAGATAGAAATGACAGAGGCATGGATAAAATGCCAAGGGAGAAAAACAGATATATTTGCTTTTATAAAATAAATGAGAAATATGCCTAGAGAGGGATAACTGGAAGAAGAGTTGGAATTATTTTTCTAGTACTTAAGTTATGAGGCAGAGGTAGTAGAAATAAGTAAATGATAACAAGGGAATGGGTTTTAAAGGCCATGTATAGAAGACCCAAGGATTTCAGACAAATGTATTTAAAGTTATAAGTAGACAGTGCAAGAATTCACTGCATATGTTGGAAAGGGAGTTTTTAGATGATAGAAGATTAGAAACTTTAGATGTCATTGTGATATATTATATCAAAGGACAGATAGAGAGGGAAGATAAGGAGTTCTTAATAAATATCTATGTAATATGATACATATTTCTATTTTAAGGTGCTTAAGAATCTGAATCATTTTTTCAAATAGGAAAAGGAAGGGGGAAAGAAGATGATTGGGAGGGGGTGGGGAAAGGAAATGGGGACAAAAACATGAGAAGGACTATCAATGTGTGAGAAGTAATGCACCTACTATCTGGTGAATGTAAGTGTAACCCCTCTATACATTACAATAAAAAGAATATGAATCATTTAAGTTAATAGATATGCTAAAATATCTATACTTAGAGCTTAATATTTTCTATACTTTGAAACACCGATGAATATTCCTGATTTGTTTTTGCTCTAGGGACTAATGAAAAATCTCATAGCAAATGACCGGTACAATGCTCTGACAGATAGGCCTTATCATAACTATAATTTAGTATGAGGGGGAAATAGAAAGAGATTCTCTTCCATACAGCTTTTCTAAAAGTAATTACTCATTGTTTCAAATGAAATTCTCCAAGGTGATTCGTGATTCAAAGAAAACCTTCAACCCAAGGGGGATACTACATTTATCAATTAAAATAGAATATATCATTTTATATAAATACTACATACAACTTTTTTCTTACTTTGCTTTTATTAACTAATCATACATATAAACTTTACCAATATTGCCGGTCATGGTGTCTCACACCTGTACTCGTAGCTTCTCAGAAGGCTGACATCTGAGGATCACTATTCAAAGCCAGCTGGGGCACTAAAGTCCCTGAGACTCTTATTTCCAATTAACCAGTAGAAAGTCAGAAGTGGTGCTGTGGCCCAAGGGGTAGGGCTGTAGCCTTAAGCTGAAGAGCTCAGAGACAGCACCTAGGCCCAGAGTTTAAGCCCCACAATTGACCAAAAAAATTACCAATATTTCATTCATTTTGTGAAATGGAATCCAGAAAGAAATCATTTCATTGACAGCTATTTTTAAGCACATTAATGGAGTTTTAAACATAAGCTTTTTAAGATTATAATCAGCTTAGATACTTTTGGACTGTTAAGTCAACCACTTTTCATATATCATTCTGTTTTATGGATGTGACTATACTCCACAAATAATATTTGTCACTTTGTATTTGTTTCTTTCATTTTTAAGAAATTATATATATTAAAAAGATATCAAAATGTAACTCACTGAACCCTATTGAATAATAGGGGTGACGGAGTTGGGGAGAGAGAGAGAATGAAGAGGTACACCTGATTAAAATAGTGTATGTGCTTTGTAAAATGCCATGGGAAACCTCTTTGAACCATTAGCATAAACACAAAACAATGTGTGTTGTTCAATCGAAGAGTAGGTTCTAGTCAGAAGGCAATGGAGGACACATGAAGAAGGTGAAGGAGGATGAATATGATCAAAATCCTTTATGCTCATGTGTAAAATGCAGCAACAAAGCCTGTTAAGTTTGGTTTGGGAAGCAAGAAGGGGAGATGAGAAAAAGTGAAAGATGAGGAGAGTCAAAGTGCAAATACATATGTGGACATATAAAAATGAAACTTCCTTGTGCAACTAATTGATGCTAATAGAATATAGAAAAATAGTAAGAGTAATAATATTTGATAGATAGCTCTAACTTTCAAAAACTGAAATATTTTCTTCTAGGTATTTATCTTCCATTCTTCAGAACCGTAATAGATCTTTTTTAACATGCAGAGAGATATTGTTGCTGTGTTGTCTAGGATTGTATCATATCCAAGAAATAAACTATATTCATGAAAAAATATATTTTTAATGAAAATTTAAAAATATTGAATGGGAACTCCAGCTTGGAGCCTATTATAAATATCACTTGCTTTAAAATTTGTGAAGTTTTATTTTAATTTATATGAAAATCTGTAAAATTCTAATGATTGCTATATGTGGAAATGAAAATTTTGTAACTCAATTAGCAACTTCTGAATGTTCATATTTCCAAGTACTTTGAAGGAACAATTATTAAATGGCTTTCATTAATTTTCAGTTTGATTTTTACTACATATGACAGAATAAATTATTCTTATAGTAATTGGATAATCTCAAGCCAGAATATATTGTTATAAAATTCGATATTTCTTCCTAAGGTAGTGTATTGGTGTTTTTCGGTGTTCAAATGATAATTAACTTAATTGATGCTAAAAAGATTAATTTTGTATATCTATAAATTTCTCTCCCTTACCATGAAGGAAGTGAGAGAAATGTACATATTGCTATAAATTTCTAAGTAGTATGTGGTACATACTAAGTGGCAGAAATGTTGGTAATTATTATTGCTGTTTAGATATTTAAGTTGATTTAATATTTCTAGCCTTGTTGACATGTCTACTAAATGTGAGTGACAAACATGCTGGCATATCTAGAGAGTCACCACTTAGTTCTCACATCAAGAGCAAATTCATTTCTCCCTTCCATGGACTGTGGTTTGCTGATAACCATTAACTCTTATATTCCTCAAATACCTCTTTTGGCTTTAGTGATACTGGGGTTTAAACTCAGGGCTTCATGTTTCCTAGGCAAGCATTCAACCAGTGAGATGCATCATCTACTTTTTGCTTTTCCCTTTTTTTTGTTTAGATGAGTTCTCATGCTTATTGCCCATGTCCAGTGTTAAACCATGATTCTCCTACTCAGGCATCCCATTAGTCAGGGCTGAAACCTTACCTTACCATGTCTGGCTTCTTTTTGACAAGAGATCTTATTATTTGACTGGGCTGGCTTTGACACATCATTCTCTGAGGGTCTACCTCTGGAGTGACTAGGATTATAGGCATGGGGTACCATGCATGGTATGTCAGGTGTTTTTCTTCTTATTTTTCTTTTCTTTTTGTGTGTGTGCCAATCTGGGTTTGAACTCAAACCTGAGGGACTATCCTGCAGCTTTTGTGCTCAAGTCTAGCAGTGTATCCCTTGAGCCATAGCTCTACTTCTAGCATTTTTGTTGTTTTGGGGGTGGGGGTTCTTTGGTGGTTCATTGGAGAGAAGAGTACAAATGCAATTTCAGATCTCAGTCTCCTGAGTAGCCAGGGTTATAGGCATGAGCTGCTGGTGCTCAGGAGGTGCATTCTTCTATGGCCAATGGTTGAGCAAGCAGTAGTACAAAGTCTTAGGCAAGTTAACATCTTTACTAAGTAATGTTCACTCTCCAGCTCCTAGTTCAACTGTCAGAAATTTTATCAAGTAATAATCACGTTCCAACAGTTTCTGGTGACTAACTGCTTCCTCCCTCTCATTTTCCCATCTGTTACTGTACAATAAACATTTTCACTCTTAATTTTATCTCATCGTAGGCTTCCAAAAGAAGCCAACTTCCATCAAATCTCAAATTCCATGTTGAACACATCAGAAAGAAATGAGAACTATGAGATTTGAAATAGTAGGTCTCACAAAGTATAATTTTATAGAGTGAATGCAGAATAAATATCTCAGATATTTATTTATGGAACAAGTACACAGTTATCAAGATATAATTTTTTTTGCCACTCATGAGGTTTGAACTCAGGGCCTGAGCACTATCCTTGGGCTTTCTTAAGGGTTAAAGCTCTACCACTTGAGCCACAGTAACAGTTCTGGCCTTTTCTATGTGTATGTTATTAACAAATCGAACCTGGGTCTTTGTGCATGCTAGACAAGCACTCTACTACTAGGCAAAACTCCTGGCCCTCAAGATACAATTTTAAAGTTACAAAGAATATTTTCATATACTAAGGATTAAATTGTGGTACTTCATAATGGATATGTTGTATCCCAAACCCAAGTGCCTTTAAAATAAAAACATTAGGACAGACCAAATACCGAGGTGATTGATGCCCTTGTGGAAGATGAAAATCAGACATATTGAAAAAAGTACCAGGAATATCCATGAACAGAAGAAAATATACATGCTAACTCTGTAAGTGAGCAACACTGTACAAGCCAAGGAGAATGACTCAGCCAACATATTGATCTTGGCCTTCTAGACCTTATAACTGTGAGAAAATGATTTTCCTTTTCTTAAAGATCCAATATGTTGGGAATGAACTATAGGTGGGGGTTAGGAGGAGGTAAAGTGGGAGAAAAACATGGGAGGAGGTAACTATGTTCAAATATACATGTAACTGTAACTCCTCTGTACATCACCCTGACAATAAAATAAAATTAAATTAAAAAATAAAAATAACATATCCACTCTAAAGTATATTGGTTATGAAAACACAAAGTTTTATTTATTTATTTATTTATTTATTTATTTATGTGTTTGCTGGTTTGTTTGCTTAGTAGGTTGTGGGGCTTGTGTGCTATCCCTGAGGGCTTCAAGCCCTCTATCACTTTGAGTCACAGTGCCACTTCCAGATTTCTGGTGATTAATTGGAGAAAAGAGTCTCAGACTTTTTTACATGGAATAACTTTGAACCATAAACCTGGAATAACTTTGAACCATAATCCTCAGATCACAGCCTCCTGAGTAGTAAGGATTACAGGCATGAGCCACTAGCATCTAACTCTTGAATTTTCTTAATGCACCATATATATGCAGAATAAACATATATCAAAAATTTATTGAATTGGTTAATATAAGCAATTAATAGTCACAAATCTGTTTTAAAGAATGTATTAAAATGGAAGCATAATCACTGGATTGAAAAGAAATTTTTGGAATAAAAGAGATATTTGAACAAAGATTATTATATTTACATATAAAATTATATGATGTCCTATTGTTTTTCCTCTAAGAGATACCAGCAAAAGAAAAAAAATGCTGGAAATAGAGCTATGGCTCAAAGTGATAGAACACTAATTTTGAACACCAAAAACTCAAGAATAGTGTCTGGAACCTAAGTGCAAGCCCTGGGGACAGCACACACACATGCACACACACACACACACACACACACACACACACAAAGTAAACATGCTCATCATTTTTATAGTTTTATACCTTAAAAATTTTTAAATTTATTGTTATCAGTGTTACACCTTCCATCATTCTTCCCCAAAAAAGTTTTTATTTCTAAAAATGGTCACAGAAACAGTTATAATCTAAGGAAGACAGTGCAAATGATTAGAATGTCCAACATCCCAATTACATTTTTATGACCCCCAAACTATTTTTATTAGTTTGTCAATTTAATTTAGTATGGAATCTGCCATTTATCATTCATTTTAAATCACTTTTGTTCTTTAAATCTCATTTATTTTTTGAACATTCCAATACTTTTCCACCTTTGGATTATTTTGTTCTTAACATTCTCTCTGATAAAATTATTTCTTGTCCAGCCTTATGCATACATCACTCAATTCTTATTCAAATGGTAGATCACAGTAACCTCTTCAGACATGCTTTCCATGACCACCCTGTCTAAATAGCTGCACAGAAATGAATTCTCGATGAAAAACATAAGGTGCAATGATTTCTTTTCCCTCTCGACTATATAACTTCTTGTCTGTTTAATTCATCTACTTCAATGAATATCATAATTTTTTTGGAAAAGTAAGTTCTCTTTAGTCTACTTTCCTAGTGATCTGAACTTTACCAGCTTAGTATTAAGATCTAAGCAACATCAGTTTCTATTTTTTGCTTGTTCTGGGGCTTGAACTCAGGGCCTGAGCACTGTCCTTGGGCTTTCTCAAGGCTCGAGCTCTACCACTTGAGCCATAGCACCACTACCGGCTTTTTCTATGTATGTAGTACCGAAATATTGAACCCGGGTCTTTGTGCATACTAGGCAAGCACTCTACCACTAGGCTGAACTCCTAGCCCAATTTATTATTTTATTATCTTGTACTAATTCTACAAAGGAGTTTCAAGTCAGCTTGTCAGTTTGTGAGCACAAGTGCATCTTGATTAATGTCAGCCTGTTCATCATTCACCCTCATCACTCCCAATCTCCCAAATCACCTGGTCCATTAAAAAATATCCACTATTATTTTAAAGGAAGATAATCTAATATTTTGTTAAGTTATATAGTTTTCAGGCTGGCCTAGAAATGCAATGAGAATACAGGAACAGGCACAGACACAAACACACACACACACATTCTCTACTTAAAGAGACATTACATCTATTTCCATGAATGTAAGAGAAGTCATTATATTAAATTTTTTACTAATTTTATTAATTTATAACTTGTTATATATTAAACTCATGCTTTAGAGAGATTTAACAGAGTATATATAGGTAAGCATGTGGAGTCTATATATGTGTAAAGGCACCTGACCTGTGTTAGTATTACTTTTGAGAATGTATATCATTGACATATACTTCCATTTTTTTCTCAGAATTTTCAACATAAAATGTATGGAAAATTACAAGCAGTAATAGTTCATTTGATTTCCTGCCACTACCAAAAATTAGTATTTAGTTCTAAAACATTCATAACTATTTACTAAGTTTACCCCAAACTATATTTGTTATAGGCTGCAGTGCTTAAAAGAAAGATTTTCTGGAATACTATTTCAAAATCTTTTCTTTTTAAGAATGTGAAAGCTAATTTTTTTTCTCATTTGAAGGATTCATTTTCAGTTGTCAACTATTGGTATAAAATACAAGTATGATATAAAATTTAAATAAATGTGTTTAGTTATAGGATATATTGTCATCATTCTTTTCTTTATTTTGTAAATACTATCCCTGCCAAAGAGTTCAGGGTCAGAAGTAGGGCAAGCCCATTTGACAGCACGTATTCCCTTTGGAAGAAGAAGAAGAAGTGTCTTAAGTTGGTATTTATAGATATTAATATTAATAACACAAATCCTCTCTGTTCATCTTAGGACTGAAATGGGAGAAATTGTTTCCATAGAAACAAAGCTTTAGGATAGACTCTGTCATTTCTCCCCTGCTAAGTGAATCAAGTCAAAATAGTGTGAGGGGTCAGTTTCCTTGATAAGAATTAATATTAGAAATATGAGATTAGAGTTAAAACAGTAAACATTTTAATGCATTTGGAATGTTTATTAAATATATGAGTATTTTAAACAGTAAAATATCATCATTTAATTATATTTTTATAGTGCATATATTCTACAGCTAGAAAAAATTATAAAATTTACCTCATAAGGAAATGATTAATGTTTGAGCAAATTAATGCCCTTTAACTTATTTGAACACTATATAATATATAAATTCATCAAAACAACAGCTGGAACATCATTAAAATGTCAATTTTGCATTAATACGTATGTTTATAAGTTATAGCACAAATTGCATTGAAATAATTTAGTAATTTGGTATAAGAAAAAAGAAATGTGTTCTCTATATTTCCACTTGATTGGTATAATAATCTTAAATCACATATATAATTGAGTGTCACTTAAGTACTGATGTCAGTGCATGTTACACAACTGAGATTATTAGGAAGTAGAGAAGAATTTATAATTTATAAGGCGTTAAAATGGTTTATTTTATATTTAGAATTTTAGGGGTAGGTATAAAAAGCAAGGGCTCCAGAGAAAACTGATGAAAAAATAAACTCACTCTTTTAAGGATTCTTTACCATTGCTAAGAATTTGAAACAAGAGTAATTGGGAAGAGAAGTCATGGTTCATGAATTTCTTTGTAAGTGCTCCATTATTTGACTTCCAAGCATGATGGAAAATGGTATTCACAACCTACCTATAAATTTGATAAATATCAAACAAGAACAACCACAATGAAATAATATTTGACAAAACTCATTAAACTGAACACTTTATAAAATTATTTTCTGTAAACTGCACATCAATAAACATTGTAAAATAGACTGAAAATAAGAAATGACATTTTATCTCAGAAGCAAGATTGGACATGAATATAGACCAAGTCAACTTGAATCATTCCATTGACTGGTAACATGAGGCAATATTGATTTTCTGAGAAAATTTTATTTGGATAAAGAAAATAAACCAATTAATCAATCATGTGTGTATATAAAAATTAAAAATGACAGTAAAACTTTGGCTTTGGTAAAAGCAGCCTGATCATTGTGGTAAGCTCAAAGAATTCGAAGCATATGGTAATAGTTGTAGCCCATGATTTGTGAGTCACTATTGTTAACGTTATGAAGCATTTACTCTCAGAAATCTTTTTCTTCTTTCTTTTTTCATTTTTCATTGTCAGGGTAATGTATAGGGGGGTTACAGTTACAATCGCCAGATAGTAGGTGTATTACTTCTCACACAATGATACCCCTTCTCATGTTTTCATACCCGTTTCCCTCCTTCCACCCCCTTCCAATCATCTTGTTCTGCCCCCTTCACTTTCCTACTTCAAATATACAAATAAATGTATATACAATATACCAGGTAACAAAGTCAGATACAGTAACAATATGAGATTATCTAAAGGGCAAAAAAGAAACAACATAGTAAATTAAGAACAACAGTCACAGAAGATAAAGTTCAGGTTTCCCTATCCTAGAGTTCCTTTCATTTACTCTCATCCTATAAAACCTTATGAACCTAGGTTTTGAGCTATTGTAATCCTCTCCTAGGAGAGTCCTAGATGTGTACTAATTATTACAAATGAGGGAACACATGGAGCCTATGTTCCTTTGGGTCTGGCTTACTTCACTTAATATGATTTTTTTCATATATTTTTATTGTAATTAATAGAAGAGTTACATGATATTTGCCAGATAGATGGTGCATTAATTTCCATACATTGATACCCTTTCACATGTCTTGGTCCCCATTTCCCTCCCCCCACCCCCACCCCTCATCTTGTTTTCCCCCATTCCCTATCCAATTTCAAATGACCAAATACAAATATATCCGATATATCAGGTAACAAAGTGAGATCCTGTAACAATATGAGATAACCAAGGGACAGCAAAAGAGATGAGAGATAACATAGTACCTTAAGAATAACAATCATTCATTATATGGCTTACGTTTCTATATCCTAGAGATCCTTTCATTTAGTGTCCTACTATATGGCCTTTTGTATCAAGGTTTTGTTATATTGAAAATCTCTGCTAGGAGAGCCAAGGTTTCTACTGATTATGACAAATGAGGGAAACCATTGAGCCTAAGTTCTTTTGAGTTTGTCTTACTTCACTTAATATGATCTTTTCTAAGTCTTTCCATTTCCTAAAAAATGGGGCAATGTCATTCTCTCTGGCAGTAGTATAGAATTCCATTGTGTACAAATACCACATCTTGTTGACCCACTCATCAACTGAGGGACATCTAGGTTGGTTCCATACCTTTGCTATGGTAAATAGTGCTGCAATGAACATTGTTGAGCTAGTGGATTTAGGATGCCCTAGTTTCTGGATGGTTGGGTAAATGCCAAGTAGTGGAATTGCTGGGTCATAGGGGAGCTCTATGTTTAGTCTTTTGAGGAACTGCCACACTGCTTTCCATAGTGGTTGAATGAGTTTTCACCCACCAACAGTGTAGTAGTGATCCCTCCTGGCCACATCCCCTCCAGCATCTGTTGTTATTAGTTTTCTTGATCCTGGCCATTCTAACTGGAGTGAGGTGGAATCTTAGCGTTGTTTTGATTTGCATTTCTTTTATGACCAGAGATGTTGAGCATTTCTTCATGTGTCTATAGGCCATTTTTGTTTCTTCTTCAGAGAAGACTCCAAGTCTTTCCATTTCCTTACAAAGGAGACGATGTCATTCTTTCTGATGGCAGCATGAAACTCCACTAAACAACAGAACTGGAGGAATATCAATACCAAACTTTAGACTCTATTACAGAGCTGTACTAACAAAACAGCTTGGAACTGGCACAAGAACAGGCCTGAGGACCAATAGAATTGAACTGAAGATCCAGAAAGCAACTCACAGACCTATGGCCACCTAATCTTTGATAAGGGAGCAAAAAAAAGGATGTAAGAAAGACAGCCTCTTCCACAAGTAGTGCTTGCAGAATTGGTTAAGCACCTGCAGAAAACTAAAGTTGGAACCTTCTGTGTCAACCTGCATCAGGATTAATTACAAATGGATCAAAGACCATGAGGTAAAAGTAGATATACTGAAAACTTTACAAGAAGGAATAGGAGATACACTAGGTCTCCTTGGCATATGTCAAAACTTAAGATAGACCCAGAAACAAAACAAAGTAAAGAAATTTTGGACAAGTTGGACTGCATTAATCTACAGAGCTTCTGTATGGCAAGGAACATACCTAGTAAGTTAAATAGAAAGTCCACAAAGTTGGAGAAGATCTTCACTAGCCAAACAGACAAAGGTTTCATATCTAAAATATATCTACAGCTAAAAATATTGAATCTCTCCAAAACAAATCTTCAAAGAAACAACCATCCCATTAAAAGATGGGATAAAGACTTAAAGAGAGAATTCTTTGCAGAGAAAATAAGAATGGCCTATAGACACATGAAGAAATGCTGAACATCTCTGGCCATAAAAGAAATGCAAATTAAAACAACTTTGAGATTCCACCTCCCTCCAGTTAGAATGGCCACCATCAAGAAATCTATAACAACAGATGCTGGTGGACATGTGGCCAAAAAGGATTGCTACTACTCTTTTGGTGGGAATGTAAAGTCATTCAACCAGTATGGAAAGCTGTAAGGTGATGCCTCAAAAGACTAAGCATAGAGATCTCTCATGATCCAGCAATTTCATTCCTTGGGATTTACAAAATTGTCCAGAAACAAGAACATACTAAAGCAACTTGCACAACAATGTTCATTGCAATACTATTTACCATAGTGAAGATATTGAATCAATCCAGATGCCCCTCAGCAGACAACTTGATCTCTGAAAATTTTCTTACAAATGGTATTAATGTTCTTCTGCACTTTCTCTAACATTTTGTTATAATTATGTTAAGTTGTTGTACTATGGAGATAACCATATAGCAGAGTGGTTTTAAAACAGCATTTAAATAGAATTATTCTGGTTACATAATGTAGATAAAATATATTGGCTATTCTTTTATTTGTGTCAGTGATTTATATTTAAAATTATTATAAATTATAATCAATATCATACATAAACTTTGCTTGTATATATCTTCATTAATTTCAAGTTCAGATATTGAGTTGATATACCAGCAGTGAGCAATTTTTAGGTATATTCTTATAGGCTTCTAGGAAACTTAGAGTTTATACTCAGAGTTATAGTGTATACAATTAAATAAAATAACTATTTTAATGCTAAGGACCATTAGATATTTAACATTTTAGGACTTTATTTTTCATTACTGCTTATGAAACTAGTTAGGAGTTGAAAAGATATTTACCTTCAATGATAAATATAACACTATCCTAGAAACCTAGTAGTCATTTCCCCCAATCTCCAATATAAATACCAGTCAAATGTATAACTTTTGGGGATGTAGAATTATATGAAATAAGTGTAGCTTCAGATATATCCAAATAGGATTTAAGTATGTGTAGAAACACATACTTAGCAAAATTGGAATCTTTCAAATTAATGATCAGGGTACCAGTATATTATATCTATGTACTTCTTTGTGTGTATCTGATGTGTCCAAAGTATAATCTAATTGATGATAGCCATCATGTATGAAAATGGCATTGAAGCCCCTTTGCTACATAAGTTAAAAAGGGAAGAGTTGGAAAGAAATTGAAAACTCAAGTACAATTATGTATTTTGCTATTCAACACAATCATATATTAGTTAACAATGCATTGTTTTAAAGAGTTGCACTTTCAATATTACAGAAAATGTGTATTTCATAGACTTGGGAGTTTTATTTAAAAACTGCTTACTACTTCTCTGACTTTGATATCACAGAATCTTTGTTTTAAATAAAATGGAGATACTGTTTCTGAGGTTTCCATTAGAGTTTAAATGGATAATACAAACAATATTACAGCTGTTGTCATGTAGCAACTATCAAATAAAAGTTAGTTTTCTTCTATTTAATTACTTACCTCTGAAATACATTTGCTTTTGAAATATTTTGAAATATTTTCCATCTGCTTTGTTTCCCATATATAATTAATTCTCAATAAAGCACTGTCACTTCCCAAATCTATCTATATAACCATTTTTTTCCTTCTAGTTACAGAGAATTGCCAACAACCCGTTGAACCCTACATTGATTACATTTGTATTTTGTCTAATAACTTTGCATCTGATTTATATTATTATTAAATGCTGTCTTTTAATCCATGGTCTACTTTCCTGGAATTTTAATTCTCGAGGAAAGTAGGCTATAAAGCATTTACATTTTGAATATTTTGTTTGTGTTGTCATAAACTTATTGCTTTACAGAACAGACAGAAAGGTAAACAAATATTATCACTAGGAAAACTAGAAGGCTAGGTAAAAAGATTGTACAAATTAATCTTAATGTCCCAAATAAATTAAAAATTAATATGAAAATTCAACTTAAGAGAATGTATGTGCATCTTCACTATTTTTATTTGACATACATTTTCAAAAGTGTTGAAGTCCGGAAAAGGCCCATTCTTTTTTGAAACATATTTTTCTAATAAAGAAATATACATAAAACGGTGAATTGAAATGGCTTCCTTTTAGACACGCACACACAAACAGATTATTTTTACAAAGAAAGTGATTCTTTAAGCTGTGTGGTCTCTCAATCATACATACTGCTTGGCAGCCCGAGTCACTGTGGCAAATAAACAGACAAGGCAATTGTGGGTTATGATTTTCTTTAAGGAGTAAAAGTAGATCTTTCCCTTGATGATAAATGAATACTATAGTTAGTTTATGATGCTCAAAGTCTTTTGAGAACAAAGTGAGAACAGTGGGAATTTTCAGAACCACTTGATAATCAATGTTGCAGAGGCCTGATGCTTATGAAAAAGTAACAGCCATTACCACAATAATTTGGTGGAGATTGTGAAGGAAAATCCTGAGTACAAAGATAAATCTAAAGAATTTCTGTTTGATCTTGCACAGAGAGTGTCTAGTTAAAGTGGCACAGAAACAAGCAGAGTTCATTTGGTATATATTTTTGAAGGTTCAAAGTAGCCACAATAACTAAGACTGAGAAATAGAAACAACCTTCGTCTGGAGTAATTTATGCTCCAAAATAAAATTAACTTCAATAGCTTAAATGTGAAGTAACTTTAGCAAGAATAATATTATTCCAAAATATCCTGAAGTCATGATCATAGAACTGATAAAAGAATCTTGAGTATAAAGTTATGTCTTTAATGCTTTAAAACAAATCACCTTCACTAAAACTTTTGTAGAAATAATTTGCTTAGCATCATCTTCCATGGTGATATGCTATTGTAATCCTCTGTTAGGACTATCCTAGATATATAGTAATTACTCCAAATGAGGGAAACCATGGAGTCTGTGGTTACTTGGGTCTGGCTTACTTCACTTAGAATGATTTTTCCTAAGTATTTCTATTTCCTTACAAGCGGGGTAATATCTTTCTTTCTAATGGAAGCATAGAATCAGTGCAAGAAAGTTACAAGATAATATGTTGAAAATGAACTTTTCAACTTTGAGGAATTGGGCGGAAATTAAGTGTGAGAAAACACTGGAAGGGGTAACAATGTTTGACAAAAAAATGCACTCACTACCTTATATATACAACTTTAACCTCTCTGTACACCACCTTGAAAATTAAATTAAGAAAAAGAAGGGTGTCTGTCAGGTGGGCTCCTGCCTGCAAACATATCTACTCAATAGGCTAATATTTGAGGATCAAGGTTCCAACCCAGCTGAGGCAGGAAAGACCTGTAATACTCTTCTCTCCACTTAACCACTGGAAATACAGAAATGGCAATGTTCCTTCAAGGGATAGAGTACTAGCCTTGATGAAAAGAGCACAGGGACAATACCCAGGCCCTGAGTTCAGGCCCCACCACTGGCAAAAAGAGGGTTATTATCTTCTGTGGGTTCTTGACCTCTGAATTATGAGAAAAATGTACTTTTTATTGTTATTTTGTAACCATACCGAGGCCTCGTTTTTTACTCAACCCTCTTGCTAATGGCTAGCCATCTACCACTTGACGAATAACTTTAGTGCACCTTTTGTTGATTATTTTGGAAACAATCTCATGAACATTTCTGCGTGGGCTGATTTGAACTATGATCCTTCATGACTCAGGCTCCTAAGTGGGAATATGGACTTGATCCACAAACATATGTCTTTACATCACATTCAGTCTATGGTATTGTGATATCCTTAACGACTTCCCAAACCACACTCAGTAGTTGATATTGCCTTTCCTAAAACTCTCATTTTAGGGTTTTATGTATTTTTTATTATTCTGTATGTTTACACAAAGTAGAAAATGTTTCTGCATATAAAACTGATCTATGAGGGTTTGTGTATGTTCACCTGGGGTGAAGTTTGCAGGAGTGTATAACATTATATTCAAATGTGATATTAATTGGCTCATGAAATTTGTGTTTTGATAAAAGTAAAAAGAACCTCATTTCTGAACATGTGATGACTTGAGAAGCAAATTTCATATCTGACTATGTTTATCTACAAGATACAGTTTGACTTACAGTGTGGGTTGAATAAGATTCGATCTGTACTTGAATTGGAAATGAGTATTTCTAATGATATAAAACTCTACAAGAGTTTGCTTTTTTTCTTAATATGCCTTCTGGAATTGGTTAGTAAATGGTAATAGATTATCATTTGTTAAATCTGTCAGGGAAAGTATGTTTTATATGTATGTTAGTAGGCATTCTCTGGAGAAAGGCTGGTTCCTCAGTAATAAAAGCAATTTTATTTTATTTATACAGTGTTTATTGGAGGGTAGACACTATTAAAGGGTTTTGCCTAGTCATGTTAAGGAAATCTATTGTTGAAAATTACTGAACTACAGTAGCTTTAGAAAATTTCTTTTATTCAGTATTTACATTTGAACAAGGGGTTTTAAAATGACATCTGAAATGAAGTCTTATTTCAACATATAATGATTTTTAACAAAATGAATAGAAAGATGTTCGGAAACACTGATGACTAAAAGAAGATTATACTTTTATACCATGAATTTCTTTTTCCTCTGCAAACTCGAAATTTATGGGCACTATTTTTTTTTCCAGTTGTAGGGCTTGAACTCAAGCCTTGGGTACTGTTTCTGAGCTGCTTTGTATTTAGAGCTAGTGCTCTATCACTTGAACTACAGTGCCACTTGTGGGCTTTTAAGTGGTTAATTGGAGATAAGTCTCATGGGGGCTTTCCTCCCCAGGCTAGAGACTCAGATCTCAGCCTCCTTAGTAGCTAGGAATGTAGGTGAGTCACACTGGCTCTCAGATTCACTTTTGATGAATTGTCTAACTAAAAGGAAAAAAGAAGTCAAACATATGAACTCTCTAAATTTAATTTTGTTCTTGAATCTGAACAGATTGGTAAGGTTTTGAGAACTGTTATGTTAGTATTATTTAGTCATGTGTTTCGCTTGGGGTTATCTATTTAATGATAGAAAAAAAGGCTAAATAATTTAACTGAAAAGACAATTGATTCTCCAAAAATGACCTAACTGGAACATATTTTGGAGTGAAGAAAAAAGAGATCAATGCAGTCTTAATAATCCTTACCAGCTACTTTTTTCTTGTCAAGGAAAAAGCAGAATGAAATAAAATATGTAAAATATACAATGCATATAGTAACTGTGATATGATGAAATATTCAGAATGTTTCCCATTCTCTCTAAGATACTATCTTTGCATGGCTCTTTATAAACTTCATCTCATAGAGTTCCTTGTGATACACATAGAAAAGCTATTCCTTGCTGATACTAAGAGACATTATCTAGAGAAGTATTCCTCATTTCTTAGTCGAGACTAAAAGGAGATATAAAGCAAATTCACAATATAGGTGATGAGAACATTGTTTCCTTTACTTACAGTAGTACTTAGGCTCCCTAGGGTTTAAAGTTTTTTTGGTTTATTTTTGTTTTTTATCTTTATTGAAAAGTTGATGAGCAGGGGGGGATTACAGTTACATAAATAAAGTCATGATTATATTTGCTTTGAAACAATGTTACCCCATGGTTTTATCTCTCTCTATCTCTCTCCCCTCAAAGTTGTAAGATTGATATCCAACCTAGTGTCAATTGAGTGTTATCGTTTTCTTTTCTTTCTTTTCTTTTTTTTTGTTTAACAAAAGGTAGATGATCTTGAGATCCTTTTAAATCATGTACAAAATAATTCTTTACTTGCTTTAGTTAGTATTCCTTAATAATATTGGTACTCAATGAAGGCATTATAATAAGTGATGGTGTGTTATTGGCAAAAGAAGCACATTTAAAAACTGAATTTAAACACCTCAATAACCACAATTTAGGTTATAACTAAGAAATTTGCATAAAGATTAACAACTACAGCATTACTACCAAACAGTTTTCACTAATCATATGTATTTGAAGATGGCTTGTTCAATTTTTTGAGACTGTCTTTCTCTGTAGAACATATTAGATTTGAACTCACTCTACAGGCCAAGGATGGCCTAGAACATATGATCTTCCTGCTTTAGTCTAACTATTGAGTTTACAAGTGCATATCATTATGATTGGCTTATCAAAATATGTAAACTGTGAAGAATTCTGTTTTCTCTTCTCTTATAGACTTACAGGAAAAAATGTGATTACATCTCAGATGTTAGAGTACAGAGGAATTATTTCTAACTTGTAATATAACTTTCTGCCCTGACATTAACTGTGGCAGTGAAGATAAGAACTATGATATTTTAAAAAAGATGTTTTGTTCAAAGGGGCTCTAGGATATGGATACAAAAGGTTTGTCTTTGTAATTGTTGTCCATAATGTACTTTGGGAGTTATTTCTTTTCTCTTTCTTTCTGCTTATGGTTAATCCCATGTGGTTAATATATCTGACTTTGTTATCTGATGCATTTATTTGTTTATTTGAAATAAGGAAGGAAAGGGAGAAAACAAGATGATTGGGAGGGGTTGCAGGAGGGAAAGAGGAACAAAAATATGAGAAGGGGTATCAATGTGTGAGAAATAATGCACAAACTGCCTGAGGTGAACAATAAAATATCTTTAAAAAAAGATATTTTGTTGATGCCCCCAATGGCAAACAAATCAAGAGGGGTAACTCCTTTTATATGTTGGGGTACTAATGTTAAAGTTGAGTAAAAACACTTTTTTATTGGTTGTGGGCTTCAACTCTGTATCTGGGCTCTGTCCCTGAGCTCTTCAGCTCAAGGTCACTGCACTATCCTTGAACTGCAACACAACTCCTGGTTTTCTGGTGGTTACTTTGGAGATAAGGGTCTCACAGACTTTAGTGCCCAGACTGGCCTTGATCCATCATCCTCAGATCTCAGCCTCCTGAGTAGTGAGGGTTACAGGCATGAGCCACCATTGTCAGCTAAAAACATCTATTTTTAATAGCTTAACTCCTTCCCAGAATTCAGAACTGAAGGAAGTGTCTGTTTGTCAAAACTTTCCTATTGTGTAAGCATGTCTCTAGCTGCTTCCTGATCCCTTTCTCATATATTTACATGCAGACATGCATTAAAGGCAATTACTTGGAGATCAGGTTTTGACATATCATAAGGAACTCTATTCACTGGCTTGTCAATACAACTAGTGAAAATAAAAAAAAAATCTTCTGCACTGTGTACTTCTGGAAAACCTGCAAATAAAGAATCACTAGTGACAATCTTTAAAAATTCACAGGGTTCCCTTGCTGGATTCCTACTCACATTCCAGCCAGAGAGCTTCTTCCCAGGAGGAGGAAAACTGAGTCATTTTCATCCTGTCCCCAGCTGTTTAATGCTGGGGCTAAATGTCAAGCAAATGTTATCAAGACGAAGTGATTCATTTCTTCAATGAACACTCTACTCCTGGGATAGAGGCCCTGTATTAGGGACAGTAAACTATGAATGCTTGGACAGATAGCCTGTCTTTGACTTCATTTGGCAGTGGTTCTATGCCAAGAAAGGCAAGCTGAGAGAATCTCAGACTACTGCCTCCACACATATATACAAAACACGTCCAAAGCTGGGGAGTCTCTCAATACCTTAATAACATTGGCTCAGTTGCCAAGGTTAGCAAGGGGATCGTAAACAGGACATAAAACATCACCTAATCTCTTTTTAGAAGAATGACTTATTTTCCATGTGTGATAGTGAAAATTACAGGCATCCTAAATAACAGAGAAATATGTGGTAGCATGCATTTGAGAGAAGTTTCTTGCATATGAGAAAGATAAAGCCTAGACAATAGACTAATTTGAAGACAAGCACTTACAACTAACACACTCACAGGTTCCCTTCTGGGTCAGAGAAAATTCCAAACATTAACTCAGGATGCTGAGATCTGAGAACCATGATTTAAAGCCAACCTGGGAAGGAAAGGACAGATGAGAACAGCCAGGTCCTGGTGGATTTTGTTTTCTCTTTCATGCCATCTTTTGCATTTCCATAAAGCATACATTAGTCTGCTAAAATTATTAATTAAAATAATTCTATAATGGCTTCCTTTCTCCACCTTCTCTCTTTTCCCTATCAAAGTATCATTGGAAAAGTCAGAAGCCATGAATGACAGTAAACGGATGGAAAATTACATCATAGATTACTTTATGGTGAAATTATTGAAATAACTTATAAGTTAATTTGGGGAGATGTTTTCCAATGAACACTCTGTAAATATCCTTAAATCTATAATTCTGTAGTTAAAAGAAAACATAGCAAATGAGATTGTAAAGTGAATTTTCATATTTTTGTTTTCATTAAAACCTGCAGTGAGGGGCAGGGAGTTTAGCCTAGTGGTAGAGTGCTTGCCTAGCATGCACGAAGACCCAGGTTCGATTCCTTGGTACCACATACATAGAAAAAAGCTGGAAATGGTGCTGAGGCTCAAGTGGTAGAGCTCCAGCCTTGAGAAAGTCCAAGGACAGTGTTCAGGCTCTGAGCCGAAGCCCAGGACTGGCAAATAAATAAGTAAATAAGTAAATAAATAAAAACTGCAGTGAGTTGCTCATAAGTTATACTATATACAGGTAGTATAACTTGAAAATAGACTGGACATAATGTACTGCTCAATAAATGTTAAATTTATTTATCATTTCATATGATTAGGAACTGAGCATTTAGCTTTTTATTAAATATACTCCCTAAGATGAATTGTGTCCTGACTATTTCCAGTTATATTATCCACTCAATTCTATAAAGAGCTTAGATTTAAGTATTCAATTAATGTATTTTAGCTTGCATAGTTAGTAATAGTGACCTAGAAAATGAAACGAAGTCTTACAAATTAAAGTCAATGATTTTGCATAATGCTAATGTTACTGAATCCTTTCAGTTTTTCTATATTCTCTTATACAGATTTTTATTTTATTTAAGTGTATTAGGGTCCAGGTGAAATTTCTATCATGTAGTACTTAAACAATCAATATTTACAAACAAATAATTCTTGGAAAATCATTGATGTTCTTTTTGCAAAAAAAAAAAGCCCTCAGATTTCTCTATTTACTTGCGTATTTACTTACTTACTTATTCTCAGTACTGTGGCTTGAATTCAGAGTTTTGTGCTTGCTTGTATTATTGCTTTCTTATGGATGTAGATCTACCATTGAGCAATGGCTCAAGGCCAGGTTTTGGTGGTTATGTTTGAGATGGAGCCTCATAGACTTTTAGGCCCAGGCTGGCTTCATACTGTGGTGCTCCAGACCTCAGTCTCTAAGTAGGTAGTCATTATTATTCACTTCTTAAGATTGATTTTTATTTGAAGACTTCATTCTAACTGTAAATTTATACATGAAAAAATCTTAATATATAACAATTAGTAAACAGCATGTAATTTATTTTTTGAAAATTGTCACTGATTATGCATGTTTTTTTTAATATTTGTTTTCAGAATTTCCCTTTTCCAAATCACATGGTACAAACATGACCAACTGTTATATATGAAAGAAGACTTTTGGAATTACAGGTCAAGAGTAAGACTGTTATTCAAAAACAACTTCTAGACTAGGTGCCAGTGGCTCTGACCTATAATCCTAGCTACTCAGGAGGCTGAGACTGGAGAGTTGTGATTCTAAGACAGACTGGACAAGAAAGAAAGGCACAAAGAATTGAATCTCCAATTACCCAGAGCATCATCTGTGAGAAAGCTGGAACAGGAAGCCTTTGGTTCAAACACCAGTAAACACACACAAATACACTCAGAGTCACACACACACACACACACACACACACACACACACACACACTGTGTATTACATACTAATACTTGTATGCTAGTATTACTAGTGTATATGTAAATATACACATAATAAATGTATATACTATATATTACATATATAATAATCTTCTGGGAATGTCCAGATAAAAGTTAGAAGTTCTGTCTGAAATTCAGGGGTAACGAATCAGTGAAACTTTGGCTATCTCTGCTAAATGATGTTCTTGGGAAAATATATTGCCATAGGAGAACCATTTGTTGTACTGTTCCCTGACTATTTAAATCCTTTTAGAGCAAACCAAGTAACACTACTTAAAGCATTTAAATGTAAACAGATAAATTAAACACTAGGATAGCCAAAGTAATTGATCTCGTGGTTAGGCTGGTAAATATCAATTTGCCAACAATTAGTGTTTCTCAAACTATTTTGTTTTCATTATTATCTCCCTGAGGAGCCATTTTTTTTAAAATCACCTCTTTCCCCATGTAATTTTGGTAATACAAATATATTGCATGGGTTAAACTATTTCCATTTAGCTTGCTGGACTTCTTCATCTGTGCAAACTACTGATGGATAATAGGATTATCAGATAAGTACAATTGACTATCAATGTATTTTGCAAACATGAATTACTGTTAATGTTTTTCCTTTCATAAACACAATTTCTCCCCAACCCTCTCTTACAACATTACTTTCTTGTTACTAATGCAGTAGGAGGTAGAAAAGAAATTCTGTGTCCATCTCTTCATTATCGCCCTATATAGGTGCTTAGGGTGGTAACATAAAAAAGATATTCTTAAAACTCACACATCATGTGGTACAATTAAGAGTTAACACTCTTGTCTTTCCATTTGCTAGAAGAAACATGGGATCTGGGCACTGACCTTTAGCTCTTTTACTCAAGGCTAATGCCACTTTGAACCAGAGTTCCATTTGTTTTTTTTTTTTTTTTTGAGTGGGTCAGGGGCTTGAACTCAGCCTGGACGCTGTTAGGCTACCACCCTGGGCCTGGGAGTGTGAAGCTGAACAAAAGATAGCCATTTCAGGCTTAGAGCTCATCCTGCTAAAGACACAATGACCAGAAATGTGTCGATGACCCCTCCCCTAAAACCTCCTGTAAGACCACTCTCCCATCCTCTAGGGGCATCTCCCGTTCCCATGCTGATAACAATCGAGTACGTGATTTGTGAAACATTAATCTTATGTTACTTAAAAACTAACACAGACCCTATGAGAAACTTAGTTAACGCAGGAAGGTCCCAAACAAGCTGTGAACTGTAAAGTCTGGATAACAGAACTCAGGAACAAAAGGCAAGGAACTATGTGCACGAGCCCAATCAGGAAGAGGCATATGGGCAGCATCCCCCTCTTCCTGCCACAGTTGTTGAGCCCTCCTCTTGCCCACCAAGACTGCGCGCCAAAGTCAGGTATGAAAAGATAGGGTAGTTCAAATGACTCTTCAGAAACAGGATATGATTTGAGTGCTCACTCACTGTGACATAACAAAATTGTGCAGTTCTGTATGACTGTTACAATCCTATTGGCCCCTGTATGTGGTCATCTAGCAACATATGATCACTTGTTATAAAATCTCTGAAAACAAAGGAATCGGGGCTCTCAACTCTGACCTGCTGCTTTCTCAATGGTTGTGAGTCTAGGCTCGACCTTGCAATAAAAGACTTTCATGCACATACATAGGATTTGGCTCCATGGTGGTCTTTGGGGACTCCAAAATCTAGGCATTACAGGCATTGTCCCTGAGCTCTTCTGCTCAAGGTTACCGCCCTACCCTTGAGCCAAGCCCCACTTCCTGTTTTCTAGTGATTAATTGGAGATAAGAATCTCAGGTCCTACTGTGCCCTGGCTGCCTTGGAACCTTGATCCTCAGATCTCAGCCTCCTGAGTAGCTAAGATTACAGGCGTGAGCCACCTCGCCTGGCTCCACTTCTGATTTTTGAGTGGCTAATTGGAGGTATGTCTCATGGATTTTCAGGCACAAGCTGGCTTTGAACCGTGGTCTTCAGATCTGAGCCTCATGAGTATCTACGATTATAGACATGAGCCACCAATGCTGAGATTTCATGGGCCATTTTTGAATTTGGATTTTTCACTTTAAGTTATTATCCATCATTTATGATGAAATAGTTTAAGCAAAAGTACATGTAACATCAGAACTCTGTGGAAAATTATATATATATATATATATATATATATATATATATATATATATATAAAATGCCAAGTCTTGAGGTGGGGATGTGGCTCAACTAGCATGCAGGAAGCCCTGTGTTTGATTCATCGGTACCACATATGCAGAAAAAGCTGGAAGTGGTACTGTGGGTCAAGTGGCAGAGTGCTAGCCATTAGCAAAAAGTGTGCAAGGGCAGTGCCTAGGCCCTGAGTTAAAGTCCTAGCACTGGCAAAAATAAATAAATAAAGTCTACAATTACTTAATTGAAATAGAAATAAAAGAGGGCTAGCTTAATATTGCATGTTAAGTTAAGTTTACTTTCATTTCTTAAATATAAAATATAAACAACAACAGTAAGGCTGATATCGTTAGTTTGCTATCTAGTTCAATCTTGGAGGTTGATAAATTGTTATAAAACCCTTTAGGGCACAATGAATTGTGTTCCTCAGTTGGAGGTATATGGAATTTTCAGATAACTTATTTTATTGATTTTCATTCACATTTTGAAATTTCAAATAGTTATCTTTTATTTGTCCTTGAAATAATTTTCCGATAAAATACTATAGATGATACTGCATAGCTGATAATTCTTTTTTTTAATTTTTATTTTTTTATTGTAATTAGTAAAAGGGTTACATGATATTTGCCAGATAGAAGGTGCATTAATTCACATACATCGATACCCTTTCACATGTCTTGGTACGCATTACCCTCCCCCCCACACCTCCACCCGTCTTGGTTTTCCCCCCTTCCCTATCAAATTTCAAATAACCAAATACAAATAAATTCAATATATCAGATAACAAAGTGAGATACTATAACAATATGAGATACCCAAGGGACAGCAAAGGAGATGAGAGACAACATAGTACATTAAGGACAACAATCATTCGTTATATGGCTTTTGTTTCAATATCCTGGAGGTCCTTTCAATTAGCTTCATACTATATGGCCTTATGTATCAAGATTCTTTTCCATGTATATTCAAATTGGTTTAAGTCATTGTTGAGTCTGTGTATCACCTGGGATTTCAGTTGTTCAGTTCATTTGTTTATTTAGTCTTTATAAGATTCCTGCAATGATTCCTATAATGATTCCTGTTAGATAAGGCAAAGAATGGGCAGCTACTTACTGAATGGTAAAGTGAACAATGCAAGAACAAATAGTAGTAGGTAATAAGTGTGCAATAAACATCACTACTGAGTCTTGGGCTGAAAAAGGATAAAAATAATCACAGAATGTAATAGTTGAATTACTATAAGAAATAGGTTTTTAAAGACTGTCATCCAGTCACTTTTATACAGGGCAGCTTTTCCAAAGTCAATTTTCTGTCATTTTCAGATTGATACACAAGTGGTCTGATTCTGCTCTCTTGTTCAACATGAGGGAAACAAAACCACCTAAATGTCTTCCTTTAAAGCTCTGGCTTATAGAAATGATCAACAAATAGCATTATCTCACATCTAAGCATATATAGCTAAATTGAAGATTACTGTTCACTTTCATTTTCCATTACTTCAACTCTGCAAGGCCCATAGAGTAGAACATAAGCAATGTGCCAATCTCCACCACCAGACAGCCGCAGGATGTCTTCTGGTGTTACAATGCTGACCTTGTCATCATCAAACTTGATCCATTCATCTTGTTTTTTTTTTCACCCATGATACATAATGACCTGATGAACTAGACCTTTCCTGGTGGGTCGGCACTGCTTGTAAGTCATAATAGCCACAATTATTGGAGCCAATATCACCAGCAAATGAAAAGGGTTCATATTTAACTTCTTTCTGTGGACTACCCTTCTTGTCACATACATTTGGCTGCTGGTTCACTTTTTTATCTTCTAGATCCTTGAATTTTGATTGAAAAGAGATAATTTTCTCTTGTAGTTCTGGAGTACATAGTTCATAAACATCCAACATGAGAAGAAATTTAACATCCTTAAGAACTTTGGCATTCATAGATTCTTTCTCTTTATAAAAAAACCGAACCATCTGAATAGTTAAGTAAGCAGGTAGTCGGCTGATCTTCTAAGATTTGATGTACAAAGCATTTCTCTGTAATGTTGGAGACTGTTTAGTAATTTCTTCCTGAAGTCGCAATTTAAGTCCTGTAAAAAGATACTTGACTTCCTGATTAATAAAACAGCTAAGCTGAAGCTGGTTTTCCTTCCCTTTGGTGACCTCTCCTTCTTCAGATTCTGTACATTTCATGGTAGTTTCAAACTCAAGACCGAAGAACTGATCAATTAAGCTTTTCTTTTTAGAAGGTGGTACTGCTGAGGCAGATGAAGAATCTGTCTCTTTAACAGAATCATCCTCTATGGCCTCTAATTTCTGTTGCAATACTCGCATCATTTGTATCCAACATTCATTAGCATCCTGCTGAAGATACTGTCCTTGCTCACCCTTTTCTGCAAACTGTGGGAAAGCCATGTGCAAAAACTGCAGTAGAATAATAGGTGGAATACTAGAAGTTTTATCCATGGAATCAAACAAATCTCTAAGGGCTGCAGTTATATACTGTGCTGAAGCCATTTCCCCAGAAGCTCTCAACGCACCTGCATACCTTTTAAAGGCATCTTTGAGTTCAGGCACAGAGCGAATACACTGAACTGTAACATTCATGTAACAAGTATTACCAAGGTTTGCAATCCACATGGTAATTCCATAGCAGATGCTAGCTGTTCCTCAGTCATGTCTTCTACATAGACAATTTTAGCTGAAGGTTCCTCTGGAAGAGCATCTGCTGACCCCATCATTAGTACAGTCATACCAGTTTTAATTTTGATGTTTCCCCAGTCATCATCCTTCAGTGTTCCTCCTTTCACCATAACTTTCTGTCGGGCCGGCTGGACTCCAGTCAGCGCAAAAAGCTGAGCCTTGAACACCATTGGCGGTTCGTCAGTATTCAATTCTACACCTTCAAATTTCTCCTTTCCCCATTTTACTGTAACCAAGTACAGAGGCATGTCGGGGCTCGAGGGGAGTCGGCTGTGCAGGAGGTTTGTCCTGGAAAGGGCGGGGAAGGGACCAGAAGGAGTTTGCGGCAGCGGAGAAGGCAAACGCGGCCCCCTTCTCATGTTTTTGTCCCCATTTCCCTCCCCCCACCCTCTCCCCTCATCTTGTTTCCCCCCTTCCTTTTCCTACTTCAAATAAACACATAAATTTATATAAAATATATCAGATTACCAGGTAAGATATTGTAACAATATGAGAATAAAAAAGGGATAACAAAAGAGATGAGAAATAACAGTACATTAAAAACAACATTCACTCATTATATAGTTCTGGTTTCCATATCCTGATGGTCCTTTCATTACCCTCATCCTATATGGTCTTATGTCTAGGTTTTGAGCTATTGTAATCCTCCTGTAGGAGAGTCCTAGGTTTGAACTAATTATTACAAATGAGGGAAACCATTGAGCCTATGTTCCTTTGGGTCTGGCTTACTTCACTTAATATGATATTTTCTAAGTCTTCCATTTCCTTGCAAATGGGGTGATGTCATTCTGATGGCAGCATAAATTCCATTGTGTATAAATACCACATCTTTGTGATCCATTCATCTACTGAGGGTTACCTAGGTTGGTGCCATATCTTTGCTATGGTAAATAGTGCTGCAAAGAACATGGTTGTGCTAGTGGATTTAGTATATCCTTGTTTCTGGACAATTGGGTAAATGCCTAGTAGTGGAATTGCTGGGTCATAGGGGAGCTCTATGTTTAGCCTTTTGAGGCACTGCCATACTGCTTTCCATAGTGGTTGAACAAGTTTACACTCCCACCAACAGTGTAGTAGTGATCCCTCCTGGCCACATCCCTTCCAGCATCTGTTGTTATTAGTTTTCCTGATCCTGGCCATTCTAACTGGAGTGAGGTGGAATCTCAGAGCTGTTGTGATTTGCAATTCTTTAATGGCTAGAGATGTTGAGCATTTCTTCATGTGTCTATAGGCCATTCTTACTTCTTCTTCAGAGAAGTTTTATGTCTTTAGCCCATGTTTTAATGGGCTTCTTTGAAGCTTAGTTTTGGAGTGATTCAATTTTTTAGCCTTTGTCTGTTGCATGGTTAGTGAAGATCTCCCAATCTGTAGGCTTTCTAGTTAATTTGCTAGCTATGTCCTTTGCCATACAGAAGCTCTGCAGTTTAATGCAGTCCCACTTATCCAGAGTTTATCTGATTTGTTGTGTTTCTGGGTTTTTATTAAGAAAATTTTCCACCTGTGCCAAGGAAATCTAGTGTATCTTGTATTCCTTATTGTAAAGTTTTCAGTGTATCTGCTTTTACTTCCAGGTCTTTGATCCATTTGGAGTTAATCCTGGTGCAGGGTGACATAAAAGGATCTAACTTTAGTTTTCTGTAGGTGCTTAACCAGTTCTGCCAGCACCACTTGTCTTTCTTCCATTATATTTTTGGCTCCATTATCAAAGATTAGTTGGCCATAGGTCTGTAGGTGATTTCTGGGTCTTTATTTCTATTCCATTGGTCCTCAGGCCTGTTTTTGTACCAGTACCAAGCTGTTTTGGTTGCTATAGTTCTGTAATAGAGTCTAACGTTTGGTATTTCAGGCTTTATTTTACAATCTGATATTCTTCTTAATACATTGTGAGTAGTTTTGTTGCAAAACTTAACAGTTAAATGTGCTTTACAAATTTTCATTTGTTATACCTGTTCATTTTGAGTTATGCATGTGTTCATGAAATTGTTCATTCACAGAACATGATAAGGTATATATAAACTATATGCATACATATGTATATGTATATATAACTCCTTATGGGGGTATTTTGAGGTAGACATTTCCTTTAAAACTGTATGCTTGATTTTTTAAAATGTAGCACATTTACAGATAAAATGGAAGCTAAGTAAGAATATGTACTTAGGGAGCACCTTTTGGTCATTTGGTTTATTGATCATTTTCTTAGTTAAGCAAGAACATTGTCTTTCTTTTGTATCTCTTAGTACTATTGATTGCCATTTTAAATAAATCTGAGAATGGTTTACGAATATTCTCACTTGTGTCTCCAAGGCAAGCTTCACGGCTGCTGAAACAAAACCTCAGACTTACAACTCAAGTCCTTTTAATGCTTGAACAGCTGGATGAGAAAGAAACTGGCAAGGAGACACATCATCCCCCGTGGAGTTCCACTGAAAACAGTGGCCCAGCATGGAAGGAAAAGTAGCAACTGCAGATTTGTTCCACAGCACGGACAGTTGCTATTGAAACTCTTCCAACAATGCTTTGTGTTGTTTCCTTCCATGCCAATTTACTGAACTTACCTGTACATTATTGCCATTTTGGAACTATGTTTTCAGTCTGCACCTTAATTCATCCCACTAGGATACTTGTTCTTTGAAAATAGTAGGATATGTCTGGCCTTTATTTTTTTTATTTTATTAGGACTAGCAAAGTGAGAAACATGTACCTCAAAACTACTCTGGCTTTCCACTCAGTATATATGTGTGTGTGTGTGTGTGTGTGTGTGTGTGTGTGTGTGTGTGTCCTTAATAATATTTGGAATCAATCAATAATAAATTCACGCTTATACTTTTTCAAAATCATGTCAAGATAATAAAATAAACAAATACACATTCATGTACCCTGTAAAATTATTTTGTACTTACAGAGATACTGCAATAGAACAAAGAATCTTATGACCTCTAGATGTTTCAAATGTTAATTCCTCTCCTATTTACTATTATGTTGCAGACATGATACATGTGTATTTCTAATTATTTAATTTTATTCTTCTAAAATGAAAAATGTGTTCCATTTAACTATAATATATTATCAAAATCAGAAAAAGCTAATACAATTATTATCTATAGAATTAGCAACTTTACCAAATTACTCCATAACCACGATAGCAAAATAATAAGAAAAGCACTATTTGCTTTTGATTCCCTATGTCAAAATCCAAATCACATGCCTGAAGTTGTTACAGCTATTGTCCCCTATAATCAGGAACAGGTCTTTCTGTCTTTCATGGCTTTGACATTATCTTGAGGAGGGCAGACCAATAATTTTGACAGATGTGTCTGATGTTTTTTTAATCCAATACTCTGCAGTAGTACATTATAACGTAACCTGAATCATGTTAAGTGAAGCAAGCCAGAACCAAATAAACAGGTTCCATGATTTCCTTCATTTGTAATAATTAGTAGTAGTATCTGGGATTTTCCTAGCAGAGAATCACAGTAGCTCAATATCTATGTACATATGAACCTATAAGATGATACTAAGCAAAATGAATTCCAAGATGTGAAAACAAGAGGTTTTTCTTGAAGTTGTTTTTAATGTATTGTATGAAATTATTTCTTTTTTTGTTTTTCTACTTATGATTTATCACCTGGTGTCACTGTATCTAATTTAGGAACCTGTTGTATTATATGTTTATTTGAATTGGGGAAGGGAAGGAGAACAACAAAATGGTGAGACAAAGAACAAAGTGTGAACCAATGCAACAGCGATACTCACAAGACAGTATATTGGAAATGAACTTTACAGCTTTGAGGGGAGGGGAATTGGAGTGCAGAAGTGGTAGCAAAACTTGGGAAAAGATAATAATGTTTGACAAAAAATGTACTTACCACATATGTAAATATGTAACTTTAACACCTCTGTATATCAGTATTGGCCTTCCTTAGATAACCAACATTTGTGTACTAAAACCTTCATTTTTGGAGTTAGAGTACTTTCTCCTGACTCTTTTATTTTGTATCCTAGATTATGAAAGTCTCCAGGCCATATTAATAACATCAGTTTCAACTTCAGGGAACCCACCTCAGCTCTGTTTTGAGAGAGAACGTTAATCCGTCCTTCAGTTATAGATTTGCCACTACTTTGGTTGTTTCTTGTTTGGTTGTTCTGCTTTACAATATTTATAGACAGGTATGTACATTTCTCTTATTTCTAGTGCATAACTATATGTATGTAACACATATTATACTATATACAAAATCTCAGTAGAAAATCCATACATCCAATGGTGAAAACATGAAATTTGAAGTAATTCACTATACTGCTATTTTATTTTTAGATTTTAGGCCTGTAGCAGGTCTAATGGGTTCTTTAGTTTCTACAAAATCATTATTCATAATAGCATGCATATCAATAGCACCTTTAATTTTCTTTGTGGCTACTTCTCTCAAAAAATAACCTCTCTTTTATTCTGTAATTTGTATCTATTTTTCTTATAGTACTATATTCTTAAAAATACAAGATCAAGATTCTAGTTTTGATATTTAGCGATAAATGACTAATAAAATCCTGAAGTGAGATTTTTAAAAGTTTATAATGCTAGGCTGTTTTGTGTGTCTTTAGATTCTAAATGAAATATATTGAGGGCTGGGAGTTTGACCTAATGGTACAGTGCCTGCCTAGAATGCCCGAAGACCCAGGTTCGATTCCTTGGTACCACATACATTAAAAAGCTAGAAGTGGTGCTGTGGTTCAAGTTGCAGATTGCTAGCCTTGAGGATAAAGTGCAAGAATTGTGATCAAGCCCTGAGTTCAAGCCCCAGAACTGGCAAAAAAAGAGAAATCTATTGGCTCCCTTGCTAAGTGAATAGGTTTAAAAACAACAACAATATGGTCTTCTTGCATGAGCAATTAAATATTATTGCATAAGAATCATAGTATTGTAAATATGTTTTACTGTTCTAACCAAAGTATCAATGAATGTAGAAATAAGGAGGTGTGTTGACATAATAATGGAGATACAAGAGCATGTGATAACTCAAATGTTTATTTTATAAATGTACACATACTGTCCATGTTATTTTGAGCCACTTTGTTATGGTTTACTACCTCATAAATTCTAAGCAAGATTATAGCATACTACAAAACTTTAAATCTATAATGTACTAGTGAATATGTTAGATCCAAAGAGAAAATCTACTATGAAGAACAAACAAAAGTAATATTTGAAGTCAACACTTTGATGTAATTTGTAGTAAATTTGAAGTTTTAGCATTTCCTTAAACTAATTTGAATGGGAAATTGTTTTTTAATCATAATTTCTACTACCATACGATAAAGTCAATGTTTTCATTAGCTACATCACACAAACTGTGGAAACATAAGAAACTAATTATCAAATTAATTTTCTGTAATGAAAAGTAGCAATATCTTTGTACTTCCTAAATCTTATCCTGACAAAATGCTTTATTCCACACATTCAAAATGAATGATATTTTAATATCTGGCACTATTTTCTAATCTAACATACTGGTTGCATAATATTAAGAGGAAAAATTAGAATCTATGTACTTTTCATCAAATACCATAGGTAATTTTATTGTTGGTTCGAAAGAAAGTTCCTTTGATTCAACAAATCAATTTCTTTTAAAAATTTACTTATATTGTCAAGGTGATGTAAAGAGGGGTTATACTTACATAAGTAAGGTAGTGATTACATTTCTTGTAGAACATTGTTACCCCTCCCTTGTTTTTCTCCCACTTTCCCTCCCCATCAACCCCTTCCCTAGTTGTAAGGTTCATTTCCAACATGTTGTCTTGTGAGTATCACTGTTGAATTGGTTCACCCTTTTTCCTTTGTCTCATCATTTTGTTGTTCCCCTTCCCTTCCCTTCCCTTCCCTAAATGTACAAATACAGTGACAACAGGTAATAAACCAAAGGAGAAAGAAAAATGAAACAAAAAGAAGCAACTTCACACAGTATATTAAAAACAACAACCACAAAAAACCCTCTTGTTTCGTTATCTTATATGGACATATATGCATAGCTACTGTGATCCTCTGCTCGTACTATCCTAAGCTTATACTTATACAAATGAGAGAAATCATGAAACCTATGTTTCTTTGGGTCTGGCTTGTTCATGCATTTCTTAGATGTAGTTTATATTACTTAAAATTTTAAAAGTTATTTATGTAAGGTAATAGTAACAGATATTTAGGGATCCATGTTATTTTAGAGTAAAACAAAACATTTGAAGCCTATATGTAGTTAGACTTTAGTTTTGGAGATTTGAGTTGCTGGGATTTAAATCACACAATTCTCAATTATTTAGTCAAGATATATTTAGTATCTAACAATTTTTACTTTATGATGAGAAGTATTTTGAACTTCTATTCTTTGGAATTCTTTAGAGTATACTCCTAATCATATTATCTTTCACTCTAAAATCATTTGTTCATTTGATGTCATTAATAAAACATCAAATACAGCTGAAAAATTCCCCCTTGTTTTCATGAAGCATCTCAGATGTATTTTCATGAATGAAGCAGATCTTTAACCCAACCCACTTGCATTTATATCATTACACTCTAAAATCTTATAAAATGTAATTCCAAAGGGAAATTGGCATTATCTTCCCGATTATTTTTGATATATCGAAAAAATAACGTCATTTGTTTTCATATACTAATAAGTAAATTGAATGTATAAACTATAGGCTTTGGCAGATCTTAAAGTTCAATAAACTCTTGTTAGATATATGTCTTATTGTCACAACATACAATTTGCTTTGTGGAAGAGGTATCTGTGAGCAAACATGTCCCTTTTTATTAAATTATTTGGTGGCAAATTTGATGTTTACATTCAGTCAGTATTCTCCACTTTGTTGAGCTACTCCCTTGCAAGATTGGTTTGGTTCTTTGAATTTTTACTTTATAATAAGTAAAAAATATAACAGAATTTCACAGATATCTGTCTGGCAAGTGGCAGAAATTTCAATTCACAAATTTACTAAACTTATACTATGTGCTAATCATATACATTCTATAAACACTATTAGAGCAGCTTAGCCATTGCCAAAATCATTTCCTGCAATCATGTTTGTGTTGTTTGTGTTCATTTTCTTGCGATTGCTTTGTCTCCTCAAATTAGAGATAGGCTGATGCAGATCAATGGAGGAAGCCACAACGAAATCAGAAAAGTACATATTTGAAATACTGGAGTGAGTTTCTGCAATGGAATCCTTAACTATCAATGACTTACTCAAGGCGTATTCAAGTTTGGGAAATGATTAAAGGGGAATAGGACTCATATAAGTTAAAACTATAGAAAAATAAAACAGAACTCTGTGATTCTTTTGTGATATGACTCAGGCAGTTTTGAGATCCAGTATTATGTACACTTTAGCTTGGTGCATCAGCAGATAAATTTGTCAAGGACCAGGAACTGATTTACTAGTTAAGTCAATCTTGTCTATTTCTTCAAGATTTTTTTGTGGATTCAGAGTGACAAGAGGTATAAATGTTTTACTCTGCTCCAGGAAAATTACAAATGAGAGAGGGGTTGAGGGAGGGAGGGAGAGAGCAAGGGAGAAAAGTTGATTTTAGGTGGAAGAGTCTAAAGTCTAGGTTTTCATTGAAGTAATTTGATTTTGGTACCCTGATCCAACAAGAAGACTTTTTGGTCTGCATTGTTTTACTAAACAGAAGGGCAGGCCTTAGATTTATTAAAAGCCTGTGCTGGAGGTATGTATGTCTACCTGAAGGGAGAATGTTGCTTTTATATTACTTCAGGATTATTCATGTAAACCAAACCTCTGATCTAACAGACAGGCTTAAAACTTTGTGTGGATGATGGGATTCCTTTAAAAACTAACTCCTGAAATGGCTGTGGACACATCACTCCTTTAATCCTCTTGTTCATTTATTTCAGCTTCAGATCATGTGTGCTGTGACCCTTTATTGATTTCATCAGGTGTCAGGTCACTTTGGTACAGGGAAAATTCCTCCTCTTACAAGATTTCAACCTGTGCTTAAAGTGCCTAAATTCTTCCTAAAGGACATCCATCATGTAGGACAATAGTTTAGTGATCTTCACAGTACAGCACAGAAGATGGAATGTTTGCTTTGTAGCATTTACAGACTCATGTCAGAAATAAAGGATTTATAGAAAAAGAGACAGCTACCCCTTCAGTGCTCTAATAAAAATTCAGGGGATCTTGTTTCTTAAGAAAGTTATAGCTTATTAGTTCAGGAAAAGGACATTGAAAACAAGTTCCACTGGTCTAGTTGTGGGAAACACCCATGAATTTTATCTCTTCCCTAGTACCTCCCATGGCCCCTGCTCCATTTAGTATTTAGTGGTCATTTGAGATTAGTACTTCTCCTGAGGATAGAAAGACTTCTGGTCACCTCTAACCAAACAGAAGTTCCTATAAAATGCAAACCAAACCAATGTGTCCTTAGCCGTGGCTTTAAAAATCAAACTCTTGAGACTTCATAGACGTGGATTCTCTTTCATATATATATCCTGTTTTTTGCCAGTCCTGGGGCTTGAACTCAGGAACTAGGCACTATCCTCGAGCTTTTTCAAGGCTAGTGCTCTATGAGCCAGCACCACTTCCGGCTTTTTCTGTGTATGAGGTACCAAGGAATGGAACCCAGGGTATCATCCATGCTAGACAAGCACTCTACCACGGGGCCACACTTTCAGTCAGCTCATGGATATATTTAAAAGTATGAGAATGACAATCTTGTACACTCACAGATCCCTTCCAAGATCTGCCATGTCATGATTTTTCATTTTTCCCAAAACCAGCCCATTATCATTACTATGAATTCCTTCTACATTCTTAACCACTTGCCTTTTTCACTACCTAGCTTGAGCCTGTCATTGATCATACAAATGTACTTTCTTTCTCTCCATTTAAGTTCTTGTTTTGCCAGTTCACTTTTGTGTATATGTCTTCATGCATTTGTTGGAGATCCAAGAATCTGGGATCTTCATCTCAGCAATTACCCACCTGTAACATTTTCACTATAAGGAAATATTGTTTTAGGAAACAAATATATTTTACTTGATATAAACCTTACAAACCAAGTAATGAACATATTCATCTAAAATGGTAATAGTAAGCAATTTGTGGTGTTTAGATATAGAACATTTATTGCAATGACTAGCAATTTTATATAAATGCTAGATTCAAATACTTAAGTTTAGGGAAGAGCATGTTGAAGTATCTCTGGCCTGAAGAATATTTTTAGGATATACTTTCATATAATAAATATAATTCACAAAATAATTTGAACAATACATTTAGCACTTTAAAAGTCATAAAGGAATAAAGTGTTGTGAAGTGCCAATAACAAAATATGTATTACTCATTAACCCTAAAAAATATAAGACCCACTACATAGAAAAATATTTGTACAAATTATGCAGTAAAAATAAGAACTTAGGCACGGTGGCTCACACTTGTAATGCAAGCTACTCAAGAGACTGAGATCTGAGGATCACTGTTCAAAGCCAGTCAGGGTACTAGAGAACATGAGACTCATCTCCAATTAAACTCTAGAAAATGGGAATGGGGCTGATGCTCAAGGGGTAAGGAGGTAGCCTTGGGCTGAAGAGCTCAGGGACAGCGCCCAGGCCCAGAGTAAAATCTCCACAACTCACAAACAACAACAACAACAAAAAGAACTTAGGGTAGCATGGAAGATGCTAAAATCTTACTCTCAGATGTCCTTAATTTATATATAAATACATATATAATTAAATTAAGTATAACTAATGTACACAATTAATTAGAAATAATGTTAGTAATACATAATAAAAATTAATATATACTAATACATTTATGTAAACAATTTTTAATTTTGAATTAATTTGATTTGATGGATTTTCACTTGTCTCTTGTTAACAAATACTGGGTGTTTGTACATCTGAGAAATTTATTAGCATGATTGATAGAAAGACTAGTGTGTTAATACATAGAGTTAAATATTAAAATATTACAAATCTAAATATAGATGTTTATTGATTGAGATAAAATATGTATTTAATAAAGTAATAAACAAGTAGGAAAGGAAATGCATATCTGAAACCAGTATGCATAAAAACCCGACAGAAGGCACAGATGGTGGTATGGTAAGTGTTCTTCCTAATTGCAGGGAAACCTTTCCTCTTGGGCAAACCACTTTGAAGCTTGTTTAAATTCCTTTCATATAAGGATGATTGGGACAACAGGATTTGATTGCCAATTACCCTAGTTCTCCACAGAATAGAAAGATTATCTGACTGGGAGATCTCAAAGATCTTACACTTATTCCTTCACAAAGGTGGAACCATGCCTAAGGGCACCATTCTGAGAAAGAATGAATGCAAAAAAACATAGAGGTATGCCAAATAAATATAGTTATTTAATGTCTTATTGCATATTTTCATTAATGAACTTTGTTTCTTTTACAGAAGAAAAATAATCCAGATGCTTAAAACAGGCAAGGAAAAACCACCACTTTTAGTTTTAGATTTTTTTTGCTTTTATTATTCCTCAGTAGTAAAATAAACAACTAAATTATCTTCATTTACTTTATTTTCTTATGCAAAGACTTATTATGCCAGATTAAAAATTAAAACAGGCTTTTCTACAATCAATTAAGTAAATAAAATCATTACTTCTTGTTTTCATTCATCCTTCACATCATTAGTATAGTTACAGTGAAAGTCAAATGAGTTCCAGTGAATCTTAAGAATAATAAAATGTTTATCAACATGCATTATTAATTTTTTTAATAAACACCAAAAATCAACTCATGAGAATAGTGTTAGTTTATACTTGCAATGCCTACATGTATAAAAACAGACTTCTCCCAGTATGTGCAGGATAAAATGCGTTTTTAGTTTGAAAAAGAAAAGCATGACTATGAAAATTTACATAGCAGACAAAATAATGTTCTCTTAATATTTAGGTAGGTACAGCTTTTCTATACCTAGAAGGGCATCTTGAAACCTTAAAGAAAATACCAATTTAATTGAAAAGTGAATACCACAGTTAAATTTGCTATAGTGAAAAGTAAAAATTTACTATTGTGAAAATGCAGTGAGAAACCTGATAAAACAATCTCTACCAGCTATTTGAAGTATACCACTGATCATCATCCACTGTGGCTACCATATTGCTCTATAGAATGTTGCTTTTCCTTCTCATCCTCCTACATTTCCATTCTTAATCATCCTTGTTCCAATTTTTTCATTCTCTGAAAACCATTATTTAAATCTCGGTTTCAGCTTCCACTTATAAATGAGAACACGAAGTGCTTGTCTTCTGAGTCTGGCTTCTCTTAGCAACAAATATCTCATCAAAGAAAAGACCAGGCTCTGATCATTTCACTGATGGATTCTATCAAGCATTTAATGAACTAGGGTTTCAAAATGGCTGAATAAAGATGCACAGATCTCTCCCTCTTCCTCCAACACAAGTATCAGCTAGATGGACTTTTAGGCGACTGACGATGGAAGAATGCAAGAATGCTGTAATTCAGCACTAGGGAGTAAAATCCTATAAGACTCAGAAATCAAGGATCAGAGCACTGACAGAGGAAAACAGTGAAAAAGTAAGCATGACTTTGGTACCCCAGCCAGCCAGCTAGACTCTTGTCTGTAGGGGGTAGAGGAAAGAGAAGAGGTCCAATCAATCCCATCAGTGTAAACACTGTAAATACCAGCTACTATAGAAAATAAACTCAAATTCCCCCCCCCCTTAATTGCTAGCATCTCGGGTTTTATAGCTCAGTTCAAAGAACCAACAGCCCATTTAATAAATGGCAATTGTTTAGAGACATTTCAGAAGAAGTAGAAATGGCCAACAGATGCATGAAAAAAAATGCTCAACACCTCTGGCCATAAAGGAATACAAAACAAAGCAACACTGAGATTATATCTCCTTTCAGTTAACAGTGGCCATCATTAAGAATATGAACAAGAAGCCAGGTGTAGTGGCTCACGCCTGTAATCCTACCTACTCAGGAGGATGAGATCTGTGGATCATGGTTCAAAACCAACCAGGGCACTAAAGACGGGGAGACTCTTATCTTCAATTAACCACTAGAAAACAGGAAGTGCCGCTGTGACTCAAGGGGTAGGGCGGTAGCCTTTATATTAAGAGCCGGGGACAGTGCCCAGCCCAGAGTTCAAGGCCCACGACATATGTATTCCTAAAAACACTAAGTTTGGTAAGGAGTATGCAGTTAAGAATTCAGTCTATATTATACACTACACCTCAGGGATGTAAGGGAATATATAGGTCCAGAGGGGAGGTGAAAAAATCTCCAAATGTGTGACACTGATCAAGATACATTGCATTCATGAACCTTTTGTTAAATGTACAAATACTTTATTTCTACATCTATGTGATGAAGTTGGATATAGATAGATATGTAGATAGATAGATTGGTAGATAGATATAGATAGCTAGCTAGAGAGTTAGAAAGATAGGGTAGGCATATAACTACTCTATGATCCAGCAATACTACTCTTAGGCATCTATGCAAAAGATTATAAATCAGAATATAGTAAAGTCACTTATACAATCATGTTCAGTGCTGCCTTATTCATCATAACCAAGTTATGGAATCAAACAGATGCTACTCGGTGAGTGAATTGATCAAGAAAATGTGGCATTTTTACACAATAAAATTTACAAATTGTTTGTTATTCAGCAATTAAAATATTCTCTAGAATAAAAATGTAGTTTTTAAGGAAATCAGTCTGAGAAATAATGTACCTGACAGATGTAACTGAAACTCCTCTATACATTATCTCTACAATAAAATATAATTTTTTAAAAAGTTCAAAATAATTTACATATTGTATATCAGTTCTAACCACACTGGAACAAAATAAGAAAAAGAAACCAAAAGATGACTTTAGAAATTAAGCAAAATAATGGAGACAGCAATGGGTAATACTAAATAAGCAATAAGCAATTGAAAAAACTTTCCTAAAAAATAAATTTGGAAACACAATAAATCAAGTTTTATGAAAAGAGTAATAGGACTTATTATATGAAAGTTTATAAAATGATTATAATAAAATAAGAAATATTTCAAATGAATAACCCAAGGATGCCTCGAAAGGACCAAAAATTAAAGAGCAAATCACATCCAAATGTCATAGAAATAAAGAAATAGCAAAGATCTAAGGAGAAGTAAGTAATACAAAACTACAAAAATAAAAAATTATTTTTGAGTTCATTTTTGAAAAGATAAAAGTCAACAGGATATACCTAAGCTGATGAAAAAGAAACAGGACTCAAATAGATATTAAAATTCTTTAATGGGACATTAAAATGATACTAAAGAAATACAAAGGGACATTAAGAATGATTACAAAGAGCTATAAGACAATAACTTGAAAAATACAGAGGAAATATTTAAACATATCTATCTCTCTATATATAAAGTATGAAAACTGTACCATTATTACACAGGAAAAATGAACAGGTCAGTAAAGTAGCAATATTATGAAGTAATTAGGATCTCTCCCAAAACAGAAAAGTGAAAAGCAGGATGAATTCTCTGCCAAATTCTACCAAACTTGTAAGGAAAAAATAGTTATGAATTAATTCTCCTCAAACTATTTTTGAGAAGTTGAGAACAATAGAATTCATGCAAACTCATTCTATAAGATCATATTAATCTGATACTAAAACCAGACTGGTATACACATATGAAAAAGAAACTATATACAAACATATCAAATGAAAATAGATGGTTATCTTATGTTGTTACCGTATCTTATACCGTATATTATATATATATGTGTGTGTGTGTGTGTGTGTGTGTGTGTGTGTGTTTATTTGTTTATTTGAAAATGGGAAGGTAAGAGTAAAACTAGATGAGTGGGAGGGGTGTGAGGAGGGAACGTGGGAGAAAAACATGGGAGGGGGTAACAATGATCAAGAAGTAATTTACCCACTACCTGATGAATGTGACCACAACTCCTCTGTATATCACCCAACAATAAAATTTTAAAAAGGAAGTAGATACAAAATTTCTCAATTAAATAAAAAAAATAATTTCAAAAACACATAAACTCATTTTCTGTGATGAAAATTAATTTATTCTAGGTAGTTGACATCTGCAAATTAAAAAAAAATCATTGAACATTACATCAACATAATGAAGGACAGGAACCATGTGATTATCACAGCAGTTGCAGAAAAGCATTCAATATGTTTCCAAATCCCTTCATTATGAAAAGTCTGAACAAATGAAGTATAGAATGGCAAAAAGCTAGATACAAAATGAAGATACCACGACACTGACCTCTACCCCAATTCAGTTTCTGCACAACCCTAGAAGATTTACATAACCACAGCAGATAGGATATAGAAAGGAACAAATAACCCTCATTAGCAGATTATATTCTACAGATAGAGTAAAAATAGTATTAGACCTAATAAAGGAATTAAGTTCAGGAAAAAGTATTAATGTTTAACATACACTTTGTGTGTGTGTGTGTGTGTGTGTGTGTGTGTGTGTGTGAGAGAGAGAGAGAGAGAGAGAGAGAGAGAGAGAGAGAGATTGTGCGTGTGTGCATGCGTGTGTGTGTGCGTGTGTGTGTGTGTGTGTGTGTGTACGTGTGCTGATACTGGGGCCTTGTGATCATTCTTGTGATCTTGCTTGGCTTTTACACCCAAGGGTGGCACCATTCCAGCTGAGTCCACTTTCACTTCCAGGTTTTTTCTGGTTAATTGAAGATCAGAGTCTGCCAGGTTTGTCTGTCCTGTGTGACTTTGAACAGCAATTCTCATGTCTCAGCTTTTTGAATAGCTAGGAGTACAGTCCTGAGGTACTGGCACATGCCTGAATTTTAATATGTCATTAATAATATTGTTAAAAAATCATTAAAGCAATTCTACTCCCAATTGTATACCCATGCAAACATGTGTAGCAGGGGTAGACAAAGAGGAGATGGGGTAGAATTCAGTCAAGAATCTAATGTATAAGCCAGGCACTAGTGGCTCACAACTATAATCCTAGCTATTAAGGAGGCTGAGATCTGAGGATTTCAGTTCAAAGCCAGCCCGGGCATGAATGTCCTTGAGACTCTTATCTCCAATTAACCGCCAGAAAACTGGAAGTGGTGCTGTGGCTCCAGTGATAGAGCTCTAGCCTTGAGCTGAAGAGCTCAAGGACAGCACCCAGATCCAGGGTTCGAGCCCCATGACCAACTGAAAAAAAGAAGAATAATCCAATGCATCACCTACAAAATTGAGAAGAGTAAGAGAAGGTGTGAATAGGGGAAGGAGGATGAAAATATTGATATTGATCAAGATATATTGTATGGATGAACTGGTTTGTTAAATGGCAACTCCTTTGTACAACTACTTAAAACAAAAAAGAAAATATGGTAATGAGCAAACAATGAAATGGCACACATTGAAATATTATTTAGTGCTCTCGATATCCTGACATTTGCCACAAGACTGGTCAACCGGCAGAATATTGTGGGAAATGAAAAATATTAGTCACAGAAAGACAAATACTGTATGGCTCCACTTAAATAAAGTATCTAAATAAACAGCTACACAGAGCTACAGAGTATAATTTTTCCTACCAGAGACTTAAGTAACTTATGTGTATAGAATGTTAGTCATGTTGAATGGAAATTCAAGGGATTTGTTCAAGAACAGAGTGCATGCAATTGGTTTTGCACTAAAACTAAGATTTTCAAATGTGTGTTACATATGCATAGGTCATTGACACAAATAATTTTAAAAATGTACCAGAAAAGTTCTTACACAGATAAAACAAATCTGAGACATTTTTAGATAATGAGCAGAAACTCTTTGATTCAAAATAGCTAAATGTGTACACATAGCTGTTAGACATCGAAGTAAAAATTCTAAAGGAAAATAAATGTGGCCTAATAGAGCCAGATAAAAAATGTTGTCTAATCATGTTAAGGGAAATATTAAGAAACTACTTTTATCTTAAGTAAGCTGAAGATGAAAAGAAAATAATTAAAATGGGACTTCCACCAAGAATCTTAATGCAGAACATGAAGCTGAACTGTGTGGGTGATGAAGCATTAGATTCTGGCTGCTTAAGTCTACATACTATTCCAAGTGAGCAGATGTAATTATTCGATGCTAATTTTTAATCTTTATACCATAACATAGTAAACTGTTAATGGGGAAAATCATAGAGTTACTTAGGCACTAGCTCAAAGAGAAATACTTAATTGGAGTTAAATCTGATGGCAGACACATTGTCACACTTAGCAACTACTCTATAGAGAGATACTCAGCTTAGTTATTACAAAAAAAAAAAGATTAGGATGAGGAAACATGGATAATTAGGTGGTTTAGCAATAATGATAATAATAGCTCAAATTCCATGAGCATTTATACTTGTATCAGTGATGGTACTACCTTTCATTGTCTTATTTAATCCTGTAAGTCACTCATCTGTCTCATTAACAGATGAAGAAATCTAGGGTTAAATAGATAAAGCAATTCCCAGAAGTTATTTATCTTGGTAAAAATTTGAACTCTAGTTCAAATTCTAGTTCAAATTCATTCTAGTGGTGCATGGTTTTTGAATGTATTAATACATAAATTTAATTAATAAACTGGCAATGACTGCTTATCTGTACATTATATTTTCTGATCTGCCCATTGGAATAAAAAATAAACTACCTCATAATGTTACTCTAAGAAACAAGGGACAATGGGCCGGGAGGTAGAGTTCTTGTCTAGCATGCACGAAGACCTGGATTGGATTTCTCAGTACAACATACATACAAAAAAATGCAGAAGTGGTGCTGTGGCTCAAGTGATACAGGTCTAGCCTTGAGAAAGCCCAAGGACAGTGCTCAGGCCCTGAGTTCAAGGCCCAGGCCTGGTAAAACAAAACAAAACAGAAATAAGGGACAATATATGTGGTAGGAACATTGAATGGACATTGTGGTGATCTCAATAGAATTAAAACATTTAAAAACATCTTAGGTCTTTAGACCTCCAGTAGGTACAATATGAAAAGTCACAAGTCAATTTCTTGAGAATAATGTATTTTAAGGTTAACTAACTTAAAATAACAACAGTTTGGGCCAGGAGTATGGCCTAGCTTTAGACGCTTGCCTAGTATGCACAAAGCTCTGAGTTCAATTTCTTGGTACCACATACAGAGAAAAAGCCAGTAATGTGCTGTGGCTCAAGTAGAGCATTAGCCTTGAGAATATTCAAGGACAGTGCCCAGGCCCTGAGTTCAAGCCCCAGGGCTAGGAAGAAAAATGACAACAATTTACAGAGAAAATAATATTATATTAAATTTTCTGAAATCTGTGAAAATACCAAGAAAAGAAAAATTGTTTATAAATTTCACATCATAAATTTAAATGTATTTTAATAAATACCTTATGTTCTGACACAAATAATTTTAATTAAAAATAATAAAACTTTCAATCTGATTTTCTTTACCCATGTACATTCCTTGAGATTCTGAACATTGTCACATAATAATGTTTTTGGCATGAACAGATTGGAATGATAAGTAAAAGCTATTTTTCCTAAGAAAATATGTCTTTCAAACTTTTCACTTTTTCTCTTTAACTACAGATCTATGTGTTTATATATTATATACATACATATGCACACACATGTATATGTGTAGGTACATTGATATTTGAAAATCATTTCCATAGTTTAGCAGTATAGATGCTGTTTTTTTGCCAATCCTGGGCCATAAACTCAGCGCCTGGGCACTGTCCTTGGACAGATTTTGCTCAAGGCTTGTTCTCTGCCACTTGAGCCAGAGAGCCATTTCCAGCTTTTTCTGTGTATGTGAACTGAGGAGTTGAGTGCTAGGTGAGCACTCTACCATTAGCCTATGCTCCGGCCAATAGATGCTTTTATCTATGGTACAAAGATCTCCATATAAAGAACAGGGAGATTTGTGTTTTGACTGGAAATATGGTAAGAGAAATTATTCATGTATTTCAGTATGAATCCATGATTTTGGCTTCAGGAAAGGTAATAACAAAAGGATTAGAATACTCACACTCGGTAGTGAATATTTCTGATATTTGATAAAATGTTGACTATGAGTCAGAATCTTACATCACCCATAATTGGTCATTTCACTAGGAAAGCAACTCTGGAGGCAAACATTATTGCATTTAAAGATTCCTCATTTAAGTAAAGACATTTATGACATATTGGCAATAACCAGATTTTTGGTCTTCATGAATTGAATTCAAGATAAAACTCTGCATAAGGCCTTTATGTGAGTTATTAAACTCAGAAAGTTTTCTTGCTTGTACCAATAGGAAAATGAATCCCCAAGCCTCATAAATGCTCAATGCTTTTGTTAGTGAATTAAAAAAATTAAAGATGAATGAAATTTAAAACTTAGCAAGCTTCTTGACCAAACAAAAAACTACTACACAAAAACCAAATTAGTTTTAAAGGTCTGGGGTTGAAATGAACAATAAAATAACTAGTGTTGTTACTGTTATATCACACTGATCTGAAGGCTTTCATAGGTCTGCAACAACAAAAGATCACAAGCAGCATATCTTCATCAGAGACCACAAGCTAAGTAGCTGAAAACTCAATACATAGGGTATATGTTTCTGTGTTCATTCATTGTTCTGGAGAAATGGGTTTCTGTTTCAGAAAAAGTAGTAACAAGGGAACTCACATTTTAACACCAATATGATCTCAAGATTATTGCTTTCTGGCACTAATCACTGTCTAAAAGTCCTAATTCCTAATCTCATCACCATGCCAATATATGAATTTATCAACATGTGAACTTCATACATAAGTTATAAGAATAGTATATAATAACAGAATTTTGCTACCGATCTGGGATTTGGATAGTATGATCTAGAAGATCAAAAGCTCTAGATGTGACTCTGTGTACACATGCAAATATATGTATACATATGTATGTAAATTTGGGTATAAACACACACACACACACACATATATACACATATAATCCATATTGGTATCTTTACTTCATCAGGGTTGAATCTCTTTCAGGTTCATAGTAGAGAGATTTAGTGTATCTATAGATTAAGGCTATATCTTTCTCCATTTGAAAAAATTGTTCTTTAGGACAGAAGAAGTACAAATTCATCAAAAGCAAAGTTCAGTCTTTTCTGCTATAATCCCATGGGCAAAGTCTATACTGCCATCTGTCAAATAAATTGTAATTAGTGCTCAATCATAAACATAATTTAATTTATTCATTGACTATGGTTTATGTCATGCTATAATAATAATTGAGTAGTCACAGTTGAGATCTTGTCTAATCCATGTACTCTCAGGCCCTTTACAAGCATTAGGCTTGGCATAGCAATGACAGTCCTTTTAAGGTGGCAATTGTATTTTCTCACTATGTATTCAAAAATAAAATAAGACTCATGAATAAGGAATCTAGAATCTCATGGCCTCTTTGTTCTATGTTTCTCTTTCAACTAGGGGTTGAGGGCACTTGTTAGAGGAATAATGTTCATTAAACTGGATCCCAGACTTTTTATGGATCTGTGAGTCTGAGAATATGATGTTAATTTTTTGTCTCAATTCCAAATAGAACTAACCATGGCTGTGAAAAGTATAACTTACCCTACTCTCCTTCATTCTCATTCTCAAAGATGGAGTCACTGAATCAGCCCTAACACATTGGATTTTCCCCACCAAAAACTTCAGTTATTATTATCAATCCAATCTTTAGGCAGCTATACATGCTACTGGGTCTTTGATATTGTGTACTATTTCTTAGAAGTTCTGAGAGACAACTAAGGGCTAAGTAAATAACAGAAACCCTCACCATTAGAGGGGTCATTACTTATTCTACACACAGTGAAAAAAGAAAATTATATTATTTGTAATACGTGTGTAGACACACATGCATGTAAGTTTATATCTCTACCATTATTTGCATGTTACCCCTTCATTGTCATAGCACACTGCTCAACACTTTTTTGACAAAAATAGATGGTCCAATGGTCCTGTCAATCATTGGTCTTCACATTCTGGTCTTATTTACAAAGAAGCAACTGGCCTCAACAAGTAGTGAATAGAATAATAGAATATTTATGTCTTAAAGTCATCAGTTCAGAATGACGGTATGGATTCTACAGCACCGCCTTCCACATTGTAGTATACAAGTTGATCATATTGACTATTGGTATATGTACTGAGATACACACTAATATAACTAACAATAACAGCTAATGCTTTGCATTGAACTACCATAATGGAATAAATCATAGTAGAATAAATACATCAAGGAAACAAATCCTAAAGATAAATTTGCCCCATCCAATAACACTATCAATAACTACCTGAAAGGTGTGCTTTTTATAGTTTACAAGCTCAAATTAAGATAAGATATAAATTCTGGATCATGAGGATAGAGGTTTAGGGGGATAGATGTTAAGGCTCATGAATATATCCCATTGTTGGGAACTTGTGAAGGTATTTTTTTTTCTGAAAACTTTGACTAGACTAGGCCATTTTAAGTTTTCCATGTCAATAACACAGCAGACACAAGGATTCACTGAAATGGCTGAGTAATTGACCTTGAAAATAATTAAGACTATTTTGTTAATATGTAATGGGCAATCTCTGAAATCTGAGACATTACTGAAGCATCTGAGCATTTTATCCAACTAGTTGGGATTGTAAACCTTTGACAGGATTGATTTTCTTTAACCATTGTGGTTTTCATCACCCTATAAATTTCTAAATTTTTCCCCTTGATTTTCTTGTCACTATCTTATTACTTTGCTTTTCATAGCTACATTTCTTAAGATTATTGGATATATTCCCTGTTTCCATGCTATTTTTCTCCTTTTACTACAACTCTGCTTTTTAACAAGTTTAGTGCATTTTATTTACAAAAGGTAACATCTAACTATGTAACTCAGGATGGCCTCAAACTTCTGATCCTCTTGCCTCAGCTTCCCAAGCAAATGTTATACCTTCCTTACTAGTGCTTTCCTGTAGGTACCTAGGTTAGATATTTTTGGATACTCTCTACTTAAAATCTTAAATCTTTTAGAGGCTTTTATAATTCTTTGTAACAATTTGTCTTTGAGAAAGAACGACATCGCCCCATTTGTTAGGAAACGGAAAGACTTAGAAAAAATCATATTAAGTGAAGTAAGCCAGACTCAAAGGAACTTAGGCTCAATGGTTTCCCTCATTCGTCATAATCAGTAGAAACCTTGGGCTCTACTAGCAGATATCTGCAATAGAGCAAAATCTTGATACATAAGGCCATATAGTATGAAGCTAATTGAAAGGACCTCCAGGATATTGAAACAAAAGCCATATAACGAATGATTGTTGTCCTTAATGTACTATGTTGTCTCTCATCTCCTTTGCTGTCCCTTGGGTATCTCATATTGGTATAGTATCTCACTTTGTTATCTGATATATTGAATTTATTTGTATTTGGTTATTTGAAATTTGATAGGGAAGGGGGGAAAAACCAAGACGGGTGGGGGGGTGGGGGGGAGTGTAATGGGTACCAAGACATATGAAAGGGTATCAAAGTATGTGAATTAATGCACCTTCTATCTGGCAAATATCATGTAACCCTTTTATCAATTACAATAAAAAAGAGTGCCTTGCTGAGCTTAAACCATCAGAATAAAAAAAAAACCAACAATTTATCTTTGAAAATTCAACCTAATAAAATTGCTTAGATATCTTCATGTTTGCAAAATGTCCCTGACTAGTCACATAACATGCATTTCATAAGAAATTAAATAAATGAAAAAAATGTACCACTTGGTTCAATTACCAGTTTTCCTCTAACTTCTTTGTTCCTTAGAAAAACATGATTCATCTACATTTAGTTACCCAAATCCTTGTTGGAATTCTTCCTATACATAGGATGAAAAAGAATTCAAACGATTCCATGGTGATATATAAAAAAGGCATATATACTTTTGGTCACAAGAATTTTCCATATTGAATTGCTAACTGTGACACTAAAGTACTATAAGAAGACTTTACATGATCTAATACTTTCAGTTTTTGAATCTGTAATCCCCATTTTTAACTTTCTAAACTATAGTGTCATATGTGTAACTGTAAGTAACCATAAAGGAATGCATGTTTGAATGGGATACAGACAATTATATCATTTCAAAAGTCAGTAAATATTTAACAGTGAAAACATACACAATGCATATTTAGTTATAATTTATAATCCCATCAATAACCTCTTTTCATTCTTTCAGACATTGCATATTTTCCTTTGCAGAAGGTACTATAAATTCCATCGACATTTTAATGAGTAAATTCGACTGAATTTTCTGAGAAACTGTTAAGATTATTTTTGTTAGTAAAAAAAGCAGGAACTAAAATAATTCTCCACCAACACATATCATGGTATTCTACTGCTCCATTTTACAAACAGTGCACTAATACCCATTTGGTATAAAAGACCTAAACATACTTTTTAAAACAATGGCCTAGACATTTTGGAGACAACACAATGAGAAGCCACTAAGGCTACCATTATCAGGGAGATAATAGCTTACTGACATCCCAAGCAAGAAAAAGCTGCCCAGCATGCATCTTATGGTCCAATTTAATGATAGAGATGGAAGAGCACTATATTTCGGAACAAGGCCCAATACCATGAAGCATTTAATTGAAATACCATATTAATTCTAGAGAAATCTGAGCATTTTTAAGGTATGCCTTTTGGAATTAATGTAAGTCCACACTTACCAAATAATGAGGTATAGTTTTTAACTCATGGGTCATCTACTTGAGATCATGGATTTGTGAATAAATTCACACGACTTAAGATTAGTCCCCAGAAACAACAGGGATACACCTCATCTAAAAACTCACCTAGAAGCTAATAAAATTAGATCCCATAAATGCCAATATAAGACAGAAGTCACTCCAGATAATATCAGCAAAGGCAAAGAACCAAGAGATATTAAAATTGAAATGAATCTGTGTCCTGGAAATTTTATCTAAGTTGTAACTTTACAATGGGCTTTCTTCCAATTTTTTTTGGCTCAGTCTATGTTGTAGTCAAGAGGCTAAGTCTAAATTTATTCAAAAGCCCCTCTAATAGATTTTCTGCCCCCTTGAACCCTATATTCTGTAATTTAGAAACAAAACTCTTCTCTCCCTTATGTAATGTAAATCTACATCATTTTTGCTACAATAAAATCTCTCATTTATTTTATTAGAATATAGATAGGGACCAGATAAGTCAAGACTTTACAAGGAAATTTAATTTTTGTTTCCTTTTGTCAGTGGTGGGGCTTGAACAGAATAGGCCTGGGTGCTGTCGCTTAGTTCTTTTACTCAAGGCTAGTGCTCACACATTGAACCGAGGTCCAGTTCCTAAAATTATGTATATTATTGTCTTTTCTCTTTGGATACAAGGGATCAAACCCAGGATATTACACTTGCTAGGCAAGCCCTTTACCTCTGAGCTCAATCCCTGACTTTGAGAATTTAATAATCTCAAATTTATCCCATAAATCATAGGATAAATAGTAATAAGGCAGTATTCAACATTCACTGTGTGCAAAGTTTTACGCTGGATTATGTATGTTCCTTTATTTATTGATTGATGGAGGGGCTTGAATTCTAGGGCTGGTCTCTGTCCCTGAGCTCTCCAGTTCAAGGCTTGCTCTCTACTACTTGGAGCCACAGTACCACTTCCGGTTTTCTGGTGGATAATTGAAGATAAGAGTCTTCTGGACTTTCATTTTTGGGGTGGCTTTGAACCTCAATCCTCAGATCTCAGCTTCCTAGATAGGATTACAGGCATGAGCCACCAGCCTCCAGCCTGCCCAGTTTGATTCTTAAAACACACCATATGAGAGAACTGATATTTTATAAAGTTAAGAGAGAAAAATTTATTTAAGCATCTTACATAAGTTCATATGTATAAGTGAGCAAATGAGGTTTGAACGATAGTTATTTTAATCCATATTCCTAACAGTGTTATTAAATATTCTATTATATAGGAAATAATTTAAAAATTGTAAAAAGATAACATTGTCTTCTTATAAATCTATTAGCTTTGAATTTAATTATAAATTTAAAATTAGGTATATAAAATTCTCAACCTGGTTTTAAAATCTTACTGTAAATGATATAATATTTGTATATATATTTTGGTGTACAGTATGACCATTATATCTTTACATTGTATAGTAACCAAATCAGGGTAATAGATACTTTCTTCTCAAACAATTATCATTTCTATATGTTTGGAAACTTTTCAGTCTTTTATTTTTGATTCGACAAATTGTTGAAGACTAATTACTCAATTGAGTTGTAGCAACCTAGAACTGCTTCCTTCTGTCTGTCCAAGGGTGTTTTGATACCTGTTAGCTTACATCTTCCATTTCTCCTTTCTTCTACTCTTTCTGCTTCTGCTGAACATTAGTATATGGTCTAATACTACAAGATTAACCTTTTTATCTTTCACAAATGAGAGAGCCATTTGCATTGTTCATCTTTCTATCTCTGTCTCATTTCTTTTAACATGCTCTTTAATAGAGATTTTGAAAATTAACAAATGGTTCCAGATTAATATGACAGAATAAATTGTCAAGAAAAGCTTCCTTTATGTAAGAAAATAGTATTAATGAAGGTGTTGTGATTAAGTGAATATATCATGAGATAATTGAAATATTACATTAAGGCCAGAATAAATAATAAAAAACCAGCCAAACACGTGGAAAAAATAGAAAAATCAGGAGATGGTGGGGGTAGGAAACATGGGACTAAAGCATGAGAAGGGGTATAAGAGTTCAAGAAGTAATGTACACACAACTTGACGAGTATAACTGCAACTCCTCTATACATTACCTCGACAATAAAATAAAATTTAAAAAAGAATATAAGAAATCATAGGTGGATGATATTTTGTATGTTGATATTTGATCTATGATATTAATATATATGGAACTGTGATATAATTGTTTTGATAAACAAAGACTGAGTTCATTTATCTAATATTTCTTTGAAAATAAAAGATAGTTTATGCAGGGGAGGGTTTGCTTTGCTTTTCTTCTAATCCGAGGTAATATTTTAATTTTTTTATTTTATTTTGTTGTAAAGGTGATGTATAGGCAGTTTACATTTACATAAGTAAGGTATTGAGTACATTACTTGTCATTGTTACCCCTTCCATCACTTTCCCCCAATCCCAAGTTGTAGAGTTCATTTCCAACAGTGTTTTATGATTATTGCTGTTGCACTGGTTCACACCTTTTGTCCTTTGTCTCACCATTTTATGATTCCCCTTCCCTTTGCCAAATATATAGAAATAAGTGTTGTTTTTTTAAATGTACTTTGGGAAGTTATTTCTTTTTGCTTTTATTTTTTGCTTGTCTTGTATATACAGATATCTGATTTGGGGTAATATTTTGACAAATTCTATTGAAACAAGAGCAATTCTTCTTAGCCACCCAAAATGGCACAATGGGGGAAAAATGAGAACAGGGATTAACCTGGTGTATTCTAGAAAGCTGCAGGTAAATGAAAGCTGCTTCTTGAGTGCTACAGATGGAAAATAATGCTAAAAGCATGATTAATTTATAGTGGCAATACCTTAAAATATACACATGTATCTTAATAAAATTCAGTAAATACTGTCTAAGAAGAAAGGGATCTAAAATATTAACTAGAGGCATTGTGGATATACTCATTGATGGAAATATTACAATAAAATCCTCTGTAAATTAATATATGCTAATAAAATATTTTAAAGGAAATGATTTAAATATAATTTATTAAAATGATCACATGTGGATGATGACTGTGTTCTACATTGCTAGTCATAGGCAATATCATTTTAAAAATACCTACAGACCTATGGCCACCTAATCTTTGACAAAGGAGCCAAAAAAATAGAATGGAAGAAAGATAGCCTCTTCAACAAGTTGTGCTGGCAGAACTGCAGAAAAATAAGTTGGATCCTTCTTTGTCACCCTGCACTAGAATTAACTCCAAATGGATCAAAGACCTCGAGGTAAAACCTGACACACTGAAAACTTTACAAGAAGGAATAGGAGATACACTAGGCCTCCTTGGCACAGGTCGAAACTTTCCTAATAAGGACTAAGAATCACAATAAATCAGAGAAAGGCTGGATAAGTGGGACTGCATTAAACTGCAGAGCTTTTGTATGGCAAAGGACATAGCTAGTAAATTAATTAGGAAGCCTACAAATTGGGAGAAGATCTTCACCAACCATACAATGGACAAAGGCCTCATATCTAAAATATATCAACAGCTCAAAAAATTGAATCACTCCAAAACTAATCACCAAAGTAACAACCATCCCATTAAAAAATGGGCCAAAGACTTAAAGAGAGTCTTCTCTGAAGAAGAAACAAAAATGGCCTACAGACACATGATGAAATGCTCAGCATCTCTGGTCATAAAAGAAATGCAAATCAAAACAACTCTAAGATTCCACCTCACTCCAGTTAGAATGGCCAGGATCAGAAAAACGAATAACAACAGATGCTGGAGGGGATGTGGCCAGGAGGGATCACTACTGCACTGTTGGTGGGAGTGCAAACTCGTTTAACCACTATGGAAAGCAGTATGTCAGTTCCTCAGAAGACTAAACATAGAGCTCCCCTATGAACCAGCAATTCCACTACTTGGCATTTACCCAGTCATCCAGAAACAAGGACATACTAAATCCACTAACACAGTGATGTTCATTGCAGCACTATTTACCATAGCAAAGATATAGAACCAACCCAGATGCCCTTCAGTTGATGAGTGGATCAACAAGATGTGGTATTTATACACAATGGAATTCTATGCTGCTGTCAGAAAGAATGACATCGCCCCATTTGTAAGGACATGGAAAGACTTAGAAAAAATCATATTAAGTGAAGTAAGCCAGACTCAAAGGAACATAGGCTCAATGGTTTCCCTCATTTGTCATAATCAGTAGAAACCTTGGGCTCTACTAGCAGAGATTTGCAATAGAGCAAACCCTTGATACATAAGGCCGTATAGTCTGAAGCTAATTGAAAAGACCTCTAGGATATTGAAACAAAAGCCATATAATGAATAAATGTTGTCCTTAAGGTACTATGTTATCTCTCATCTCTTTTGCTGTCCCTTGGTTATCTCATATTGTTACAGTATCTCACTTTGTTATGTGATATATTGGATGTATTTGTATTTGATTATTTGAAATTGGATAGGGAAGGGGGGAAAACATGATGGGGGTGGGGGGGAAGGGTAATGGGGACCAAGACGTGTGAAAGGGTATCTATGTATGTGAATTAATGCACCTTCTATCTGGCAAATATCATGTAACCCTTTTATTTATTACAATAAAAAAACATCAAAAAAAATCCCTGCAAAGGAAGGGAAAGAATGGACCACGGCGTGGGGAGAAGTTTTATTTTCAAAGCATTGATCCAGAAGTAGCACTCATTATGTCTACTTAAATTCCATTGACATAAACTAATCAGATGGTAACAATTCAATGTGTACATGAAAATAGAGGCTTATTCTGGCCAGCTGCTTCTCAATTATAGCTCTACAATATGAATGGAGAAATGTATTAAATTGTCCATTGACAATTTGTATTACATCTGACTAGAAATGATTTATGGAATTTAGTGTTAGTATTAAAATATAAAGTGGAAAATAGAGACTCAGAACTCTGGAAATTTTCTCTATTTTTTCTCCACTTTTTAGTTCAAAATAATTAAGAAATAAAGACACTAGATAATAAGAGATAATTGTTAAAAAGCTCACATTAGATAGGCCATCTAGAGTTTTTGCCTCTCATTATAAATTCCCTAAGGCAAAATGATCCCATTTCTGTAATAAGCTGGAAACAGATGGTTGGAGACATTTGATGCCACTGAGTCCACTAAGTAGTCATGAACTTGCAGAACTGACAGAAGTTATACTGAAGCAAAAGGACCCAATAGTATTGCTATCTCAATACATAAATAACATATAAGTAGAGGATTGCACAAAGGAAGAAAAGACCCAGGAAATATTAAATGACTTGCATATATATATATATATATATATATTAAATATAGGGATATTAGGATACTCTTGAATGGCTCATTAACTGGTATAAGTTAAGGAAAATTTCCTTAACTTCAATCAGGTCATATATCTTTTATAAAATTAGGATCATTAATATTTCCCATGAACCAGAATCTTTTTTAGTTACTCATAATAGAAAACCAAAAAAAGCTAATTTCTACAAAGAAGGTAATTTTTTACTTCATGAAACTATGCAAAGGTTGCCTGGAGATTGTTCAACAAACTGTTTCATTAGGGTTCTACTTTTTTTTTATTCATTCACACTGGTGAATAATGTTGGTCAAGCGTACATCATGTGGCTAGTTCCATGAATACAAGAGACAGTTTATTGTAATTCAAAGCACAATGAAGATCATATGCTGTGAGAAAAGATAGTGAGTAAAGGTCAAAAACAAAAAAATAGAAAACGAGATCTGAAGAGAAGTAAAATCAATTAAAAAACTTTCAATCATCTTTAACATGATATGTGTGAATCAATTTCAGAATTATTTCATGTTTTATTTCATGTTCACAGTCATTTAATTTCTTCAGTCCAGTTCCATGTGGCATTTATTTATTTTCACAGAGGAATTGTTACATTATATTCTAATTTTTCAGTTTCAAAAGATTATTCATAATATATTATGATTATTTCATAATATATTTCAAAAATACCCTAATGTTAGTATGACATCTTTTTGTGTAGTCAATTTAAAAAGTACTTCATTAAAATATAAAATTTGAGTTAATGTTTAGTAAAAGGTGTAGCTTTTATTTGACTTAAAAAAATAAACAGGTGGGGCTTGGAGTTTGGCCTAGGGGTAGCGGTGCTTGCCTAGCATGCACGAACACCGGGGTTTGATTTCTCGGTACCACATACATAGAAAAAAGCCAAAATGGTGCTGAGGCTCAAGTGGTAGAGCTCTACTCTTGAGAAAGTCCAAGGACGTTGCTCAGACCCTGAGCTCAAGCCAAACACTGGCAAAAAAAATTAAAAAATAATAAAAAAAATAAACAGGTGAGGCCGGATCCCTCAGGCTCACGCCTGTAATCCAAGCTACTCTGGAGGCTGAGATCAAGGTTGTAAGGCAGCTGGATCACAAAAGGACCTGAGACTCTTATCTCCAATTAACCTGTAGAAAACAGGAAGTGGGATTTGGCTCAAGGGTAGGGCGGTAGCCCTGACCTGAAGAGTTCATGGAAAGCACCCAGGCCAAGTTCAAGCCCCATGACCCACAAAAATAAATAAATAAATAAATAAATAAATAAATAAATAAATAAATAAATACAGGTGAAAGTTTTATACATGAGTGTCAGAGGCAGATTGATATACTTCCCAGGAACAAAATGTTTAGAAGAAAGAAATATTTGTAATGCTGTAAATTAAACTCTCGGAAATGCATCCTTCAAGTTTTATATGTCCTCGTTCTTAATTCATTCATCCTATGAATATATATTTACCAATGTCATAGTTACTCAGTGTAGCATTGACAAATATTGAGAGAACGCTTCCTCCCTCCACTATGGATCTTTCATCTTGAATAACACACTGGTATGATTTTAAAACATTTAAATCAAAATTCCCATCCAGAGCACTTAAGAAGGAGACAAAAATATTTAGTCACCGGTATTCCCAAAGCTGAACTGGAATGTGCTTACTACACCCAAGATAGTAAAAAAATGTATTTTAATGCAATGTATGAGGCATGAAAACATAGCTCTGTGAAATCAGATAAACATTGACCAAACTTAGATTCAAGCTTCTTATTTGAACCCAAATTGCAGCAGCCAATGCAGGCTCATCTTCTTCAGGAAAACAAACTTTAATTTTCTCCAAGCTAACTAATGTTTTTTTTTTTTTCTCTAAACATCTTTCTTAATGTTGACCATGATTCTTTCGTTATGGTTAACTAATAAAATGGAAAAATCTTTGGGGAAATAACTTACCTAGAAAAATAATGCTGAAAACAAAAAAATGGATAAAATTGAAGGCCAATAAAATTAATTATGAAACAGTACCCATTCTTGAAGGAACAAGAATGTGGCCAGAATTTGACTTGGTTGACAAAGTTTACTGAGCATTTTAGTGAAATTCCTTTCCTTGTTCCTGCCTTGTCAGGTATTCATTCAGACATTTAATTTTCCAGCCTAAAATAGACAAGAATTTGCGAAACCTTTATGCCTCTTAACAAAAGTGGGAGCCTCTTCTGAGCGCCAGTGACTTATACCTGTAATCCTATCTACTGAAGAGGCTGGAATCTGAGGATCACAGTTTGAAGTCAGCCGAAACAGGAACGTCTGTGAGACTTTTATCTCCAATAAGTCAAGCATAATTCCCTAAGTGGAGCTGTGGTTCAAGTGGTAAAGTACTAGTTTGAGCAAAATAAGCTTGGAGTCAGCACACAAGCTTAGAGTTAAAGCCATAAGTACAACACCAAAAAATAATTGGCCTTTGTGAGATTCTTAACACTTTGATTTGAAATACTATGTTGTCTAAATAACCTCTTTTTTTTTGCCAGTCCTGGGCTTGAGCTCAGGGCCTGAGCACTGTCCTTGGGTTTTCTCAAGGTTAGAGCTCTACCACTTGAGCCTCAGCACCACTCCCAGCTTTTATCTGTGTATGTGGTACCGAGGAATCGAACCCGGGTCTTCATGCATGATAGGCAAACACTTTAACCACTAGGCCAAACTCCCGGCCCCTACATAACCTCTTGTTTTCTGTTTATGTATAACAACTCCATCAAATTTTATTTATACAAATGACACAAAGAATATCTACCATAACTACAGAACTCTATTGAGAATTTAGGCAATTATTTATCAATATTCTTTTGAGCTACTTGATCCTTCCTGGAGCTTCTCTCATCTTCAAGTATCTAGAATCCATGATTACCCATTTTTCTCCCTTTCTCTGGTGAGCGTGCAACATATTCATGTTATTTCAGAAGATACCTCATTTCCTCAGATACATCTGTCCCTTCAGCTATTACCCTTGATTAAAGTCATTTTCTAGGGATGATTCTGCACGTTATCTATATCAAAATCTGTCCTTCAAACTGAGATTACTGTTGATAAAGATGAAAAACTTTCTATATGAGCATGGAGGAAGGTACTAATGACAAACATTATTGGGTACCATTTAATTCATTACACTCAAAGGGGAAAATAACATAAATCAAAGGTTCTTTAATGCCTATACCACACTTAACCTAAATCCTAAAAATATGATAGGTGCTGGCATGTAGAAATGATTCCTGCCTAGGTCTGTATGATCACGATTTGTGCATTTGCCTCTGACTATACCCAGAAGGTTACCTTCCACACCATTTCTTACAAATATTTCCTTTCACTAGATGTCCTGTATAGTCTCTGATCTTTACTTTGTGGGTAGAGAGAGAAACAATCACTTACTGAGTTCAACTGTGCTCAAACCATTATTCTAGCATCCTATAACTTTTCAAATAGGCAACACTCTCTGTCAGTGCCCTCTTACGCAAGAATCTGTCCCATGAATCTGCATTGGTACTAATGCAAGAGCTTCTACTGCTAGAATTGGACTTTTCTCTCTGACAGTAATTTCAGTCATCTCTAAAAACACCGTAAACTCAAAGATGACTCTTTTTGCTGTACATGGTGGCTCATGCCTGTAATCCTAGCTACTCAGGAGGCTGAGTTCTGAGTTTTGGGGTTCAAAGCTACCCCGGGCACTAAAGATTGTGTAACTCATATCTCCAAATAATCACCAGAAAACTGGAAATGGCATTGTGGTTCAAGGGTAGAGAAGTAGCCTTGAGCTGAAGAGCTCAGGGACAGTGCCCAGGCCCAGATTTCAAGCCCCAGGACTGGAAAGAAAGTAAAAACAAAGAAAAAATAACTCTTCTTTCAATTATTGTGTAAATGTAGCTAGCTGTTTCATAACCAAAGCTTTAACATGGATTATCTCACAAATATTAGTGTACAGATTACATATAGGTATATAGGAACATATACCTTCTTTCTACATCCAGATTCTTAAACATTCCAGTGGAGCATGGACATGCTATGAGATCACAAATGCAGTCAGCACATTCAGATATACAAAGAAGCATAACTTCATTTAATTTTCCTCATGTTTCACATGAGGATACTTTTCCTAACAGGCAGATTTGGTTCTGCCTTTTTATCTTCATACATAGAACTCAATCTAAAGTTTATAGATTTCCAGACTTCTCAAAATTCTGGTTATGGTACTGGACACCTATTTTCTAATCTTGGGTAAAAAGTGACTGCTCAAATTTTTAACCAGTCAAAAAATCGACTTTTCTGATTAACTTTAGAGCCATGTGTAAAATTCTCCATTCCTACATCCTTCTACCAGTTTCTCAAAAATCAACACTAATCAGACTTTGTCTAATTACTCACTCCATTTTTGTGGTGTTTCTTATTCTGTTAGAGCTCTCATCCCCTTATCCAACTTGTTTCCTGGTTACACTCAATTAGAAGGTTCTCTACAAGGTAAGATTTAAAAAAACACCCTGTCTAAGTTTTTTTTTTCTTCCACAATCCAAACTAGTCCTTTTTCAGAGCTTGACATATGTAGCTCCCAGCTTCCTCTCCTTTTATCCCTTGTTGCTGTTTGTTTTCTTTCCAGCTAGAATTCAAAACCTGGAAATGTCAATTTTTTGCTTTTGTGTTAAAGTCATCTTTATTTTTTTAATAGTAGCACTGGATTTTCCCTTAGTGGTGAAAGTTACAGGCTAATTACATTTTCAAAAAAATGTCTGACAGATAGTGTATCTACAAATTTGATTAAAAGTATGTGGGGAGATTTGATTTGGAAATACATTCCTCAGAAAAGTTACCTTTTTCCTGAGGGGATTCAATCTTAGTGTTGAAATTATTTTTGACCTCTTTCTCCCCAGTAGTGCATACTTACTCATTCCTTCTCATGTTTATTGAAATGATATGCTTCATGACTCAATCTCAGTTGTGGTATAAAGGAAGATGACTGAAGGAGCAGTAAAAATGTTCGGATGAGAAAAATTCATGTGGATGTCAGAGCGGAAGCAGGTGTGAGTGGGTCCAACAGAAGGAAACATGGCTGCCAAAATATTTGAGTCCATTGGCAAGTGTGGCCTGGCCCTAGCCGTTGCAGGAGGCGTGGTGAACTCTGCCTTATATAACGTGAATGCTGGGCATAGAGCTGTCATCTTTGACCAATTCCGAGGTGTTCAGGACATTGTGGTAGGGGAAGGGACTCACTTTCTGATCCCTTGGGTACAGAAACGAATTATCTTTGACTGCCGCTCCTGGCCACGTAGCAAAGATTTGCAGAACATCAATATCACGCTGCGCATCCTCTTCCGGCCCGTTGCAAGCCAGCTTCCTCGTATCTACACTAGCATCGGAGAGGACTACGATGAACGTGTGCTGCCATCCATCACCACAGAGATCCTCAAGTCTGTGGTGGCTCGCTTTGATGCGGGAGAACTGATCATTCAGAGAGAGCTGGTCTCCAGGCAGATGAGCGATGACCTCATACAGCGAGCAGCAACCTTTGGGCTCATCCTGGATGATGTGTCCTTGACACATCTGACCTTCGGGAAGGAGTTTACAGAAGCAGTGGAAGCCAAACAGGTGGCTCAGCAGGAAGCAGAGAGGGCCAGATTTGTGGTGGAAAAGGCTGAGCAGCAGAAAAAGGCAACCATCATCTCTGCCGAGGGCGACTCCAAAAGCAGCTGAACTGATTGCCAACTCGCTGGCCACGGCAGGTGATGGCCTGATAGAGCTGCGCAAACTGGAAGCTGCAGAGGACATTGCATACCAGCTCTCCCGCTCACAGAATATCACCTACCTGCCTTAAGGGCAGTCTGTGCTTCTCCAGCTGCCCCAGTGAGGTCTGCCCCGCCTGTACCATCTCGGGGCAGCTGGGCCCCAGCCCTTAGGATTCTGAGCAGCACCCCAGAAATCACTGTGAAATTTCATGATTGGCTTAAAATGAAGGAAACAAAAGTAAATCACTTCCGATCTTTAATTATCAACTGAAAATCTACATTCTCCTGTTCATCTACTCTTTTTAAATCCATCTCTACCAAAAATTGCCAAGTGCCTATGCAGACTGGCTTCGGTTCCTTTCGGGCCTGTTGGTGCTAGCAGTTGGCAGAAGGCAGGGCAGTGTGTGTGTGATGGCCTGGGAGCCCAGCTGGCAGCCAAAATAGACTTGTAGCTTTCATCCCGTCACGTGTTGAAGATTTGAGGACCATGGCACGTGCAGCGGAACCAAGAAGGCAGCCCTCAGTTTTTCCAGCCGTTCCTGCACAGATGCAGCAGAGGAGGTGCCGGGGAGGGTCAGACAGGAAATAGATTGTCTTTTACCCTGATTAATTGTACGTGTGTGACCCAGCAGAAGCAGTTGTGCACAAGCCAGGGCATGGAGTGAAGGATCTGCCCCTATTGAGGTGGGTGGGCTGATTTTGCTGCCCCCCAGGGTCCAGAAACTGAGATGGACTTGGATAGTAAGAGAGGCCTGGACTGAGATGTGAGTCCTGTTGAAGACTTCCTTTCCACCCCCCTGTCTCGGTCCCTCTCCGTTACCCAGTGGGATTCCAGCTTGAAGGATTGCATCCTGTTGGGGCTGAGCTGAGCATGCCTGCCAAAGATGTGTGTGTCCTGTGTTCCCACTCCTTGCTCCAAAACTTCCCTTCCCCAGGGCTGTGTGCTGTGTGTGGCGCTGCAAAGGAAACAATCGTGGGAAGCGAACAAATGTGTGTAAATCGCTGTCAATAAATGACACCCAGACCTTCAAAAAAATGTTCCGATGAAATGTTAAAAGTACAATAATATTTCAAATAATGTACATACTTTAATATTTCTGTGTAATGACCTGATTGAAAAGTTTTTAGTTTAATTTTATTGTCAGGGTTTTGTACAAATGAGTTATAGTTACACACATAACATAATGTGTACATTTCTTGTGTAACTCTCTATTGTATTTTTGTTCCAGGATTAGGTTTGAATTCAGGGCACCGGCACTACCTCTGAGCTTTTGTGCTCTAGGCTCATGCTCTATCAGTTCAGCCACATCTCCACTCCATTTTTGTTCTGGTTAATTGTTGAGTCTCATAGGCTTGCCAGCCTGGTCTGCCTTCAAACTATGATCCCCAGACCTCAGCCTCCTGAGTAGCTAGGAATTCAATCATGGGCCAGTAGTGCCTGGTTATTGTACTTTTACATAGGAATTGACATTTCCAGTGAAAATAATAATCCTGTATGGAGGTAAAGAAAGATAGACAAAGGGAGAAGAGAGAGGTGTAGGGAGAAGGAAGGAGAGAAGGAAGGAGAGAGGTAAAGAAAAGAGGAAAAAGAAAAAGGAAAGGAAGAAAAATGGAAAGAAGGAATCAAGAATCAAAGACAAGAAAATGTAAAGAGGAAGGAAGAAGAAAGGAAAGGACAGAATTGAAAAATGCAACCTTGTTTTTTCTCAACTTCCCATGATGTGGGGATGTTTTATGATGCTTGGGACAGAACCCAAGGTCTTGCACATGTTAGGCAAATGCTTTACCACTTACCCGCATGCCAAGCCCTTTGATACAAAGATTTCAAACCATTTATTTGATATGTTTCCATTAAGTAAAAGGATTTTTGTGTTGTTCCCTTGTCAAATCTACATTACAATTATTTTCATTTTACCCCATTATATGAAAAAATATTTAAAAGCTAGAGAAGTCCACAGAAGTGAACTTGATGATTCATCTTGTATAAAGCATCTTCACCATCAGTCTTCCTTATACATGGAAGGAGAGAATGTGCTAATCATCTAGATATGCTGGGATAGGAATTACTTTGAAACCACAGCCACCTCAGGATACTCCGTGTAATTCCTGTCATGCATTTTTTATCATACCTCTAGGTAATTGTATCCCAAATGCATACTCAACCTAAAAAATAATGAAGCCTAAGCTATTATGTCAAATCAAATGTCCTTATATGCATAAAGACAAGATTTCTCACATCTTGAAAATGATTATAGAGCAATTTATGTGATTTAATGTAAAATTTGAAATGATAAATTATATTTCATAATAAAAGTAAGCTTTTAAAGCACTAAAAGCTAAACTATATTCACCTTAGAGACTGGTTTTAGCATAGTATATTATCCTAGATTCATTACATATTAGAATGATCAGCTCTTGAAGCAAGAAGTGGTTCATATGCTCTGAATGAGAATATGTCAGAAATTAATTATATTATGCTTATAGGGTTTTGTGAACACTTACATTTAGTTGGATTTCCTGTGATAAATATCTAAATGCTATCTATTAATTCATTCAATAATTTCTTCTTTATATTTGTTGATCATTCTGACAGTGAAGTGTTTTCTCACAAATTTAAATTAACAAAATAAAAATGTTTAATAAATCAATAAACAAGATAATTTGATTTTGTTGATAACACATATAAGGGAGAGAAATGTTAAAACACACAGACATATACAAATTGAATAAGCTGTTCTGAAGATGTGACCTCCAAGAGGATAAACATAAAAGTAAACAATAGAAATTGTAAAACCACAGACCTATGGCCACCTAATATTTGACAAGGGAGCCAAAAAAATAGAATGGAAGAAAGACAGCCTCTTCAACAAGTGGTGCTGGAAGAACTGATTATGCACCTGCAGAAAACTAAACTTGGACCTTCTTTGTCACCCTGCACTAGAATTAACTCCAAATGGATCAAAGACCTCGAGGTAAAAGCTGACACACTGAAAACTTTAAAAGAAGGAACAGGAGACACATTAGGCCTCCTTGCTACCGATCAAAACTTTCTCAATAAGGACCAAGAACCACAACAAATCAGAGAAAGGCTGGATAAATGGAACTGCATTAAACTGCAGAGCTTTTGTATGGCAAAGGTTATAGCTAGCAAATTAAATAGGAAGCCTATAGAATGGGAGAAGATCTTTACCAACCACACAATGGATAAAGGTCTTATATCTACAATATATCAACAGCTCAAAAAATTGAATCACTCCAAAACTAATCTCCAAAGTAACAACCATCCCATTAAAAAATGGGCCAAAGACTTAAAGAGAGTCTTCTCTGAAGAAGAAACAAAAATGGCCTACAGATACATGATGAAATGCTCAGCATCTCTGGTCATAAAAGAAATGCAAATCAAAACAACTCTAAGAGTCCACCTCACTCCAGTTAGAATGGCCAGGATCAGAAAAACGAATAACAACAGATGCTGGAGGGGATGTGGCCAGGAGGGATCACTACTGCACTGTTGGTGGGAGTGCAAACTCGTTCAACCACTATGGAAAGCAGTATGTCAGTTCCTCAGAAGACTAAACATAGAGCTCCCCTATGAACCAGCAATTCCACTACTTGGCATTTACCCAGTCATCCAGAAACAAGGACATACTAAATCCACTAACACAGTGATGTTCATTGCAGCACTATTTACCATAGCAAAGATATAGAATCAACCCAGATGCCCTTCAGTTGATGAGTGGATCAACAAGATGTGGTATTTATACACAATGGAATTCTATGCTGCTGTCAGAAAGAATGACATCGCCCCATTTGTAAGGACATGGAAAGACTTAGAAAAAATCATATTAAGTGAAGTAGGCCAGACTCAAAGGAACATAGGCTCAATGGTTTCCCTCATTTGTCATAATCAGTAGAAACCTTGGGCTCTACTAGCAGAGATTTACAATAGAACAAAATCGAGATATATTAGGGCAAATAGTATGACACTAAATGTAAGGATCTCCAGGATTAGGAAACAAATGCCATATAATGAGTGATTATTGTCCTTAATGTACTATGTTATCTCTCATCTCTTTTGCTGTCCGTTGGTTATCTCATATTTTTACAGTATTTCACTTTGTTATCTGATATATTGGATATATTTGTATTTGGTTATTTGAAATTGGATAAGGAAAGGGGGAAAACAAGATGAGGAATGGGGGTGGGGGGAGGGAATTGGGGACCAAGATATGAGAAAGGGTATCAATGTATGTGAAGTAATGCACCTTTTATCTGGCGAATATAATGTAACCCTTTTGTTAATTACAATAACAATATTAAAAAAGGAAAATAATAATAAAAAGAATACCCTTCTATTAATTACAATAAAAATATATGAAAAAAATAAATTGTTAAGAATTTTCAACGAAAAGAGAAAAAAGAGTTAAATACAGTATTACAATATTAACTTTTATATAGAAATCAATGACTATTTTAATACTTTCTATAAATTGAGTAGATAGTTAAGGAAGTTTACCATGTCTACCACAAACACTAAATTATATTTTAGTTGTATTCTTACTATGCATAATTTTAGTAAGTTATGCCCTAGTGCACATACAGTTGCTTACTGAGACCCTTACTCTCGATTTGTACCAAAAAGCAAATATGAAAAAAGACAGACACACCCACTTTAGTTTGGAATGACTAGTTTTGTCAAGAAGGCAAACATTTAAACTAGTAGTTTAACTAAGATATTATCTGTGCTTTGAAAGAATGGCTGGATAGAAAGGATGTTCTCTAAAGTGACATCTAGCATAGTGAAGCAGTTTTGGGAGGTTTTTGGAGTCGAGTTATATTTTCTTGTATTTTTCTTTTTGTTTAGAATACCTTGATTATCTTTAAGTAGTTGTGGAAAGAGTTGACAAAGCAGTTTTTTAGTATGGTGTATCTTGATCAGTATCATCCTTTTCAATAGTCTCACTCATGACTTTCAACCCTCCACCACATTCCCTCAATTTTGTTAATTTTTGGGATATGTATTGAAATTTTCTCCCATTTAATAAGCACTTTATGTGTATAATTCACATTGATCTGTGTCGTGTCTTCCCGTTATCAGCTTCATCACCTGTCGACCCAGTGTTTCCCTTATTTTCTAAATTATGTGGCATATACAGTGAATGCAGTCTAGAGACTGCATTTTTCCCTTTCCCCTCCCTCAACTCTTCTTCCCTTGCCCTTTTGAATGCAAGTAACCATTCTTGGTGTTTCTTTTGTTTCTAGGACAGGGAGAATGTCTGGAATGAGCTTACCAGGTAACTTTGTATGAAGTAAGCAAACAAGACATTAGTAACCAAAGAAATCTGCAATGGTTAAATAATTGCAAAGTGAAACATTTTTACTGCAAAGAACCTGATTTTCAAAGTGATATTTTAAATTTATATGGTTTCTAATTATGTGCATAAAATAATAATAAGCATTAATATGTAAATACAGTCTAAATTGTTTTGTATTTTCTGGAAATCTTACTATTCTCAGAGTCTAATCAATGAAGCTGCTTACACTGAGAAAGAATTCAATGGAATTTGGATTTTTTTTTGCTTTTAACATTATATTATTAATTAGCTACAGTCTTAAGTTCTTTTGTGGAACCCATTTTCCCCAGATAAAAGTTTGATGAAGGGCTTCCTTATTCTGGCTTAATTGCAAAGTAAAAAGACATCCATCTAAGACAGAATCTTATTATTTTTGTGGGCACCTTTAGGGAGAAAAAGATTAATAATTCTACATACTTAGATGTACAATTAGATACCTTATTTCTGCAATATTAATTTTTGAGACTCTTAGTGATAAGAAATCATATAACACAAAATAATTTGCATTGTTTTTTTTTTTTTTGCCAGTCCTGGGCTTGAGTTCAGGGCCTGAGCACTGTCCTTGGACTTTCTCAAGGCTAGAGCTCTACCACTTGAGCCTCAGCACCACTTCTGGCTTTTTTCTATGTATGTGGTACCGAGGAATCAAACCTGGGTCTTCATGCATGCTAGGCAAGCACTTTAACAACGAGGCCAAACTCCCGGCCCAATTTGCATTGTTTTTAAAATCAAGACATACTAACATATACTCTAGTTAAAGGTTTTCATTGCTATATATAAAGTATAATTTTAATGTTGAGTATTTTACAAATATATAAAAGTAAAATTAGAAACTATTTCAAAAATATTGTATATTGTCAATCTTATTGTGTGTTTCTGTATATTCATATGAAAATTTTCCATTTACCTCTTTATCTTTTCAAGAAGCAGTTTTATTTGTCAGTTATGTCAGGGCCTGAATAAGCAGTCTAATTGTAGGTAAATAGCTATTTACTTGAGCTAAAAGTAGGTATCCATATAAATTTTACTTAATCAAGATTAGGAAATCATATTATTAAACTAAAGCAATAGACAGGAGGGAGGATTATTGCCATGACCTAAGGACAACATTTAAAACTACATGTACTAGGAAATCAAATTTTATTATTTCCTCATTTTTTTTCTTTTTGCTCTGATTTCAATATGTACTTTTAAGGCTTTCTCTATTATTAAACATAAGTTATATCTATTTGAGTAACAATAAATTACTACTGGAAAATTAGATAGATATAAAGATAAATTGATAGATACTTGAATCAACAGGAAAGATAAATTTATGGATAGATAGTAATAAATTAAAGGAAAAAGTACAAATAATCTTGACAAAATACAAGTAAATTGTAGCCCCTTCTTGTAGGAAGCATAAAACATATGTGAGTCTCATTAAGTAAATTTGCTAAGCAGGAGACTTGTATACCATGTCCAGACATGCTAATTCACATTTTAACAACGTCCCAAGTTATACACATGTGAATTAAAAGCAAAAGTGAGTCTATATAATGTATTGAGACATAAAATAACAATAATATATGCAAGTAATGGTATATAGAAAATCAGTACTAAGATGAAGGATTATGAAAGAAGTTAATGACTATCTTAAGTATAAAGATGTCAAATTAGTAGCCTAACATTGTCATTCATGAAATAGTAGAGCAAATTTAACCCAGAGCTAGAAGAAAAAGGAATTAATCATGTTTAGAATGGAAATAATTGAAATAGAAAATAGTCAACAAAATTAATTGTTGTCTTCTTAGAAAGATAAATAAAATTGATATTTTTCTAGGCAAAAACAAGACTTGGAGAGTTGACAATATAACTGTTATTACAGGAATAAAAATGGTAAGTGACTACTATTTATCATAATTATATGTTAAAAGACTGGAGAACAAGAAAGATGCATGACTTCATATAAACAGCTTACAGAGACTGATTTATAAAAATGAAAAAAAATTAAGCATGTGGGAATAATAATGTTATTAAATCTGCAATTTCGATATCAAATTTCTTCACTGGTGAACTCCAAAATACGTAAAATTTTGTTAAAGCCAATCAATGTCAAAATCTTCCAAATTTTTTAAGAGGAAGATCTCATTGAAACACATGTTAGGTAAGTGTTACTCTAATACCAAAACTAGACATTGGACACCATTAAGAAAGAAAAATGTAGGCCGAAATCCATGATGTAAAATTCCTTTAAAAGTACTAGAAAATTGAACCCAACAGAATATTAAAAGGATCATACAACATAATCAGGTGAGATTTATATCAATGATACAAGGATGACTCAACATAAGAAAATAAAATAAGATACAGCACATTAACACAATAAAGGATAAACATCATGTTTGTCTCAGTAGATGCATAAAAAGCATTTGTCAAACTTCAATATCCTTTCATGACCAAAACTACAAAAACTAAGAATAGAAGGAAATTACTTCAACAAAAAAGTTCATAAATTATAAGCCTAGAGCAGAGTTAGTGAGAGTAGCTGGTAGCATTTCCTCTAATATTAGAAATAAAGCAGTGATGCTCACTCTTTTCACTTATATTCAACATAGGACTGGAAATCTAACCATCATAATTTAAAAGAGACAAAAGACAAATGTCATCCGGATAAAAAAGGAAGAACCAAATTTGATCAAGTCCCTGCATGATCTTCTTTTTCGATAACATGGTCTTCTTTATAGATAACTATACAACCTGCAATTTAGACACACTGGCAGAAGTATTAAACTAACTTGGCAATATTGCAAGACATAAAAGCAACTTATTCAAATTTGCTACAGTTCTACATTGTAATAAAATTATCTAAAATGTAAATTAGGCACAACATCACACAATATCAAAAATAAAACAATGCTTAGGAATAAAAAAGGAGACAAAAGCCTATATAATAAAATGTACAAAACACTGAAGAAAGAAATTAGGCAAACCAATGGGATGATATATAGCGTGTTTATTGATTGAAAAGAGTTAATGTTGTTAAAATGTCTGTACCATGTAAAATTTTCAAGAGGTTGAATGTAATCATTATTTTTAAAAGCCTAACGTGTACTTTTAAGAATTAGCAAACAATTCTCAAGTTAGTTATGAAATCAAAATGGAAATCTTCTTGAAGAGACAAACACAAACAAAAACAAATGTTACTAGGGCCATCTCATTATTTATTTTCATATATAATTTAGAGGTACGTTAATTAACTTGTATGGTCATGGCATAATAACATGTACAGACTAAAAAAATGCAGGAGAGTACAGAAAAATAGAACCAAAAGTAAACAGTCAATTGTTAATCTATACGGGTGTTAAAATAAACACTAGAGAAAGAATAATCTCTTAAACAAACAGAACACTGTATGTCCACCTACAATAGAATGAACTAGACCCTTATGGTTTATCACACACAAAAGATCAACTAAAAATGAATTAAAAACTTCAATTTAAGATATGAAAATTTAAATACAAAGGAAAACTCATCATAATCTCTTTGTGACATTTGTTTGTGCAATGAAATCATAGATTATAAAACTAAAAGAAAGAGGAGCAAAAATAGGTAAACTAAAAGTTCCTGCACAGCAAAAGAAATAATAGAATGGAAAAGCAAGCTAATCAGGAAAACCATTTGCAAAGCATTTATCTGATAAAGAGGTTATTTGTAAAAGTCATGAAGAAATCTTATAGCAGTTATTATATCATATCTGCTCATATAGCTATTATAAAAATTCAGATGACAACTATTGGCAATGGCTTAAAGAAACTACAACATTTTTTATACTGTTACAAGGAATGTCAAGCTGCTGGGGGACAGTACATGGAAGTTGCTCAAAAAATTAAAAATGATGACAATATAATCTAGCAATCCCACTTCTGAATATTTACCAAAAGGATTAATTTCAGGATCTAGAACAGATAACAGTATTCCTATGTTCAACGTAGCAATATTCATAACAGTCAATGTATGAAATCAACACAATAGTCCATAGATGAATGAGTGAATTAAAAAGAGAAATATTAAAATAGCTATTTTATGTAAAATAAGTATTAACACATTTGAAATATTATTCAGTCTTAAAATGTAGGAAATCTAAGGCTGGAGATGTGGCTCAATTGCAGAGAATAGAATAGTTCATGAGGGTCTGGGTTTCATCTGAAGTACTACAAAAAATGGAAATTCCACAGTATTTGACAACTTATATAAATCTTGTGGATGTTTTGCTTAAAGAAATGTACAAAGAATCAGTGGACAAAAAATAGATGGAATAGAAGTAACAATGTGTGTTAAGTTATGGTTATGCAAGATAAATAAACTCTGGAAGTCTAAAAACATTATTATAAATAACAAAGTTATATTTGCACATTTAAAATTTTAAGAAGACAGGTTTCATCTTAAGCATTCTCATCACAATAAAATAATTGTAACGAGTCACAGTGGTTCATTAACCGAAACAAATGCTAAAAATAGAAAACTCCGGTGGGAATCTGGGGTGTGTGATAATTCTCAGCACTGTTTAATCATTTTTTCTGAAAACTGTTCTACAAACAAACGGTTATTAACAAAGCAAAATTTAACTGAAGGGTTCATTGCAATACAGAAAGTCTCTAACTTCAGAATCTCTTCTTCAGCTGGAACTGAATAATACACTCCAGATTATATTTCTAAAAAGATCCTAGATGATTTTTAAAATAAAATTTTCTTGTTATTATTAATTATACAGAGGCTTTACAATTTTGTAAGTCAGGTGATGACTATAATTCTTGGATAATGTCATCCCTCTTTTGCTTGCTGCCAGCTTCAGCCACCCAGCCCTCTTCACAAGTTGAAAGGCCCAGATGATTTCCTCTAACTTAATTATTGTTTTAGAGGTGATATACAGCAGGGTTAACTCTACATACACCAGGTAATGAGTACATTTCCTTTCACAGAGTATCATCTGTTCCCTCACTGTCTCCCATTCCTTTTTGCCCATCTCCATGAGTTACATAGTTCATTTTCATTGATGTCCAGTTCAGCCAGTGCTCTTCACTGCTGCACTTTTTTAAAACCTCTTTTCCTCTGATTCTGGGCCCCTCCCCTACCCCACCCAGACTTGGATCTCACTTTGAGGTCCAATGCCTTAGATAAATAGGATCCCCATTGGAGATTTTTGAATAGCACAATGATTTCAAGAACCTTTCATAAAAACAAATGTGGCCACATTATGCAAAATAAACTCAGATGATGTTTGAAATAAAAAAATTGCATGTCATTTCTGGGAATAAGAGGAATGACAAAGTAATTGCAATGGAAGAATCCAAGTAATTAATTACTGATTGAGATGGAAAGCATTACAGTGAGTGAAGTTAGGCTCAGAGAGCCAAAGGATGCATGTTTTCTTAACACATGGAAACATGTATCCATATAGACATGACCAAGATGATAAAAGTATGGTATGTGTAAGTGTGGATATATCTTTAGTGTAACTGCTTTGAATAATTAGAAAACAAAATGAATAAGCAGAAGCTGAAGTGTGTCTTGGCTGATGGGGTAGAGATTTGAAGAAAGAGGGTTGAACCAGTGGAGAGAGGAATGGTGGGCAAATACATTCATAATACTCAAGATACATTAGTGTAAATAGAACACAGATACAGGTGGGGCGGGGCCTGATGGGAGATTGTGACAGAAAAGTGACATTGATCAAGGTTCATTATACAAATAAATTGAAATATTTAATTAAAACCTTTTTGTCGGGTCATTTAATGATAATAAAACTATTTTAAAATCACTCAAATGTAAGAATGAAGGAAGATGTTAATGTAAAAATGGATGGGAAAGTTTAAGTGGGTTTTATAGAATGAAACTATGGTAAACTATCTTAAATAGAGACAGAAAAGATGGACAAATGAATTGGTATGATATTGAGATTTAATGTGAAACAAAACTATAATATATATATATTCAGTATCAAATTTTAATCACATCATTCACGACAGATTAATTTGTTCTTATATAAAAAAGTGAACTGCTTCCTTTGGAGAATGTACATTTGACACTTGTACCAAAAATATTTTTTTAAACAGGTGAGGACTGTATATTGGGGAACAAGCAAAGAACAAAGACCTCCCCCCCGGGACTGGAGGTTGTGCCAGGGACTGTATTTTGGGGTAGGCTTATATAGGGCTTAACAAGGAAGCAAAAATAAAATAAAATGGGTTATGGTCTACTGGGGACCCAGGGTGGTGTCTTTGGCCAGGCCCACAATGGAATGCTCCACCTTGGGTGTGGGGGACATTATCCCCTGGAGACCAAGGTTGCCTGCGGACAAGCACAAGAGCATGCACCTGGTGCTTTGTTTGACCTTGGGAACTAAGACAGGACTCAATCCTTCATATTCCATCGTCAGATGCATAAAAAGATTGGGCTGGGCCTAGAGGGAAGAGGAGGATCCTTCATTTGGGATCTTTTGCATAAAAAGTTGGGCCAAAGGGAGGAGACAAAGGAAAGGGGATGATGGTTGTTTTTCTGGCTACTGACATGGGGCATTGTTTTAGGGAGTGGTCTTCCATCAGATCATTCTGTTGAAGGGTCTCTCTTCTCCATTGAAGGGCTGGTATCTTCTTGCCATGAAAACTCAATCACTCTCTGGAAAGTGAAAGTTCTGATCTGTTCATTCCTTGTTCCGTTGGATTTCCTTGAATAATGGCATATCCTGCTGTATAAGAGGAACATCTAAGAGAAATACCATCAACAAAGCTGTCAGTGCCTCCTGGGCCTGATATGAAAGAACGGGTTTAGAGAAAGATCTACGGTTTTGGAGCAGGAATTAACCAGAAATTCAGATTCTTGGGTGAATGCAGGCAAGAGGGCTAGCAGGGTTTAGAAGTGAGGTTTGTTCAAAGAATAGAGTAGGGTCAGGAAAAAGGGCATGGAGGGTTTGGTTGAATTCGGGAAGGAGGTAAGGAGAGAAAGGCTTGGTGGCTTAGGAAGTCCTTTAGGGAGTAAGAGGTGAGAATGTTGAGAGGGCTGTGAAGGGAAATCTTATGGGCTTCTGGGGCTAAGTGTCCACTCTCCATTTTAACTCCTTCTGCCTCTTGGGGTTAAAGGGCCTCCAAGGACAAAGCCCAGATATGCCAAAAATCAGTTACGTATTTGGAACTAACCGTTTCCCAACAGAGCCAAACAATAACCCCCATAGGCTCCATGAGCTCCTCAGTTATCTCTTACTTCAATCCAAAAGAGACCTCTGGGCCCTCCTTGGCCTTTTCAACTTCTTCCGTGTATGGATCCCCCACTTCTCTCTCATAGTCCACCCTCAGTACTCCTCCAAGCAAGGGGTTTCTCGATGAGCTCTTCCTGTCCCCCCACTCTCTCTCAACTCCTATTCATCAATTTAAACTCTCTCTGTCCAAGACCTCTACCCTCTCTCTTCCCAACCTTAACTGTTTTTCCTTTGTTACACAAAAAGGGCAGGCCTTAGCTATTCTCTATCAAAAAAGAGGAGAGAACTTTTGCTCCTTGGCATACCCACCAAACTATTGATATGGTGCTACTGGGATGGCCCCCTTATCCAAAACTTTTAAGATAATTAAGGAGAAGATTAATTGTTTTTGTATAGTTAGCAGAAAATCTGTGACTCAGCTAAGGCCAACAATTCATGATAATCCATTAAATGTCATCAAAGATTTAATATCCAAAACACTATTGGGAGTTTCTTTTCTCAAGCATTACCTAAATTAATTTATTGTCCCTTGATGTAAAATAGTACCTTTAATAAAGCAGTATAGAATGCATTTTTAAATTGCTTTATTTGCTGTGACCAAGTTGATTGCAAGTTAGATTGATAAGCAATGTTCCAATGAATTGAGTATCTGCTGGTAATATTAACTGTATCTGGGCTGGGTAGTAAAGTGCAACTTAATACAACTGTATCAGTATATGTGATTCAAGTAGTGAGTACTGTCAAATAAATTTTATTAAACCATTAATGAAAAATAGAACTAATTTTTGACATCACATCACTTAAATTTTCTATAATTTTATTTGAATGAATATATGTGCTTTCTTATGTTCCTATAAATTATCAATACAACATGGAAGCCAGGGAAAATTGAAGTGCCCTAATAAATTTCTGATTAATATCCATTTGATGTATACCTATGTTGAATATTAATTGAAAGATTATTTTGGGCTTTGCCTAAATGATTTACTTTACTTTTTCTCCAATGACGGTAACATAGTTTAGATTTATTTTAACTCTATAGATATGAGATTGCATTGATGGTCATTAGTTTTCTTCCAAAGGAAGAAATAGAACTTTACTCTAAGTGAGTTCCTCTGAAGGTAATATATTTCAAAATCATGTAACATATTGTTCAATATATGTTTACAAATTACCTCAATTGACCATCATGATTGACTTCTTGAATTTAATTTTATTGTCAAGGTGATATACAGAAAGGTTACAGTTATATATGTAAGGAAATGAGTATATTTCTTGTCAAACATTGTCACCTCCGCTTATTTTTCTCCCACTTTCCTTCCCCACATCCTCTAAGTTTTAAAATTCATTTCAAACATATCATTTGGTATCACTGTTGCATTGGTTTTCCCTTTGTCCTTTTTCTCCCCATTTTGTTGTTCCCATTCCATTCCCTTGTTCAGATAAATGAATATACAATACACAGGATACAGTAATCAAATATAGTGACAACAGTGGTTTACCATAGGGGACAAATAAAAGTTAGAAGAAACAACTTCACATAGTACAATAATAAAACAAATGAGTACTGTTATTTTCATTATGTAGGGAAAAATGAAGAGGTACAAGATTCAGGGCATAAAATAATTGATGGCTCACAACATTCCACATGCCAGAAGTTTTTGTTTTTACCAAATTGTCTCTACAAAATGGGTAGTAAAACAGGACTGTTTTATATAGGAAAATGTTGGTAAAATTTGATCACTTGTTTATATTACAGTTAGTGAGAGCGGATTAGTTTATATCTCACTTTTAGTGTGCCTAAGCGCTACTCTAATGATTAATCCAAGGAGAAAGAACATATTACTTTACTTTGGTAAAATGCATTAGAAGTCTTTTGTAATTCTTAGGACCTAGATCACTTTTTATGTATTCACTTTGTTTTAATCATTTCACTTTTCTCATGATCATTAGTTCGCAAGCATTGTAGTATCTTTTATCAACCTTAATTAAATCTGCCATAGTAGAATTCCATTTTGTTTTTCCACAAAAACATGTAATTTTTCACACCACTGTCAGACATTCTTGACTACATGTTTCTGTGAATGACTATGTTTTTGTCCCTTAAAAGCATAATCAGATTAATATGATAGTGGCATCAAATTGAAATTCCACATAAGTGATACAATCACCATTAGGCAAAATCAAGGGACTTGAATATTGCTGCATTTGCTGAATGTGTCACGTTCAGCTGCTTAAGATTTTTTTTTAATTTCTTTATTATTCAGAGCCTTGAAATGGCCATAGGGGAAAAAGATATATTTAGTTCCATTTTCATATTTTCCTAATATAAGAAAACATATCCAATCTCATCTTCTTTTTGAAATATCGCATCAAGGTTATATTCTCTTATTATCTCTTCTAAAGTATCATTCTGTTGGATTACTTAAAAATATAAGTTCACAACCTAGATGTCCCTCAGTTGATGAATGGATCAACAAGATGTGGTATTTGTACACAATGGAATTCTATGCTGCTGTCAGAAAGAATGACATTGCCCCATTTGTTAGGAAATGGAAAGACTTAGGAAAGATCATATTAAGTGAAGTAAGCCAGACTCAAAGGAACTTAGGCTCAGTGGTTTCCCTTATTTGTCATAATCAGTAGAAACCTTGGGCTCTCCTAGCAGAGATTTGCAAAAGAGCAAAACCTTGATACAAAAGGTCATATAGTAGGATGCTAAATGAAAGGATATCTAGGATATAGAAACATAAGCCATATAATGAATGATTGTTGTTCTTAAGGTACTATGTTATCTCTTATCTCTTTTGCTGTCTCTTGGTTATCTCATATTACAGTATCTTACTTTGTTACCTGATACATTGGATATATTTGTATTTGGTTATTTGAAATTGGATAGGGAACAGGGGAAAACAAGATGAGGGGTGGGTGTGTGGGGGGAGGGAAATGGGGACCAAGACATGTGAAAGGGTATCAGTGTATGGGAATTAATGCACCATCTATCTGGCAAATATCATGTAACCGTTCTATTAATTACAGTAAAAATATATGAAAAAATATAGGTTCATAGAATATAAGCAATGCTCAATAATAATGTTCATGTGGGAAAATACACTCACATCAAGCACCTCTGTACACAAGTCACAAGAATGGTAAAGAAAAGAAAATAAACACATTCATATACAAAATAGGTACAAAACAGTTATTTCTTAATCTCATGTCATGAAATAGCAGGCATTTGTACATTATAAATTGAACAAGGGAAGGAAATATTTTCAATTAAGTTTACAAGGCTGTATTTTTATATGATATATATGAAATGAAGCTCACTATATTCAGAACAAGTGTATCATGATATTTACTGAGAGTACTGTGAGAATTTAACTATTTTTAATGGTTAGGATATGTGGATTTCATGATTAATTATTAAAAAAATTATTCCACTTGAGAAAGCCCCAGGACAATGCTCAGGCCCTGAGTTCAAGCCACAGGACTAGCAAAACACACACACACACACACACACACACACACACACACACACACACAAACACAGACACACACATATTCCACTTAGTCCAATGTCGAAGTTGATTGCAATTTTATCAATATTTACTTATACATAATACAGCAAAATGAGTCTCATCAGAATGCAAAAGTTTGGATCACAGTCAGATTAAAATCTTTGAAGTTCTGGAATTTACCTTCCACAATATGTTTACAAACATTGGCTAACATTAGTCTTCATCAACTGCCAATGTGGAATGACTTCAAATGAATTAGATAGGGTTTTCCGAGTGAAGAAATCCTTCTTAGTTTACTAAACTCTGATTTTGACCAAAAAGAATTTACTGGAAAATACTCATCTTCAAAATGGGCAACTTACTTTACTATTTTGCAAAAACCATTGTGAAGCCAATAAACAGTGGTTCCTGTGTGTTAAGGCTGTTTGTTCCTGTGTGTCTAATTCTTTGGATTAGAATCAAGAGTAGCAAACATTGATGCCCTTTCTCATGTCTTGATCCCCCATTTCCCTCCCCCCCACCTCCACCATCATCATCTTGCTAATAGGCTTTCTTAAATGCTTCTATAGAGAAGTACTTCCTGATCAATTTCAGAGTCTTGTTTTGCTATACATGTACTGTAGAATTTGCAAACATTGTATAAGGAAGCCCACATGCAGAGGGAATTCTTTTCATCCTGGTGTGCACAAGCCTCCCCTTAAGAGGAGAAACTATTTCTATACTACCTGAAATACTGAATGGCTTCTAATAGTTTTCTTTCAGTGGATAGGATTCTAGGTAAACCAAAGCCACACCCATGGAGACACTTGTGATTCTCTTGGGTAAAAAGAGTGAGTCAGAGGTGACAGTTTTCAAATTTTGTACCAGGATTTTTTGCAGGTTTCATTTTTAGTCTTTACACTAAGGCCACTACGGATTGTGGAAAGTCTAACTGGTTAACAGGATAGGAGACTCGAGGCACCCTAGCTGATGAACAGCACCCACTCCAGACATGAGGAAAGCCATCGAAGATTTTCCAGTTTGAATGCACCTCTGTGGAGATGAAATCCAATGTGTGAGTGTAGGCAAAACTAGAAGGATGGCACCACCAAGGTGCAGGACCATGAGGATGACCAATCCATTCGGAGGACTCCTCTATATTGAGTCAAGGAAGAAACGTCAAATGTGGAGTTGTTGTTCCATCACTGAAGGTAACCTTTTAAAAATTGTATTCACCAGACGCTGCAGGCCAGATCTACTCTCCTTTCTTCCAGCAGCTAGACCTAAAATACAACTAAAATGTTGACTTGCATTGGGCTTTAAGTGTTTACACACAAACATACTGACTAAAGGAGTGTATACACAAGGGAGGAACCCAAAGATATAACTCCTCAGAATATCTAAAGTATTTTTTTTATCAAAATAAGTTCCAAGAAATGGAAACCTAAAAAAAAAGAATTAAGAGTGGCATATGACAGTTTTTGTTAACAAATTACACTTTGTTTTCTTTCTTTCTTTCTTTCTTTCTTTCTTTCTTTCTTTCTATCTCTTTTTCTTTCTTTCTTTCTTTCTTTCTCTTTTCGTTTCTTAGTTTCTTAGTTTGAGTATGATGTTCTGTATAGAACATCAAGTAACAATGGTCTCCTTGCGTTTCTCAAACATTCACATGGTCACTTTCATATGTTTGTAATGGCTGTTCATGAGTAATATTCACATGCATTGATGGTCTGTGGTAGTCTCTTCTTACATAGTAATATAGCAGAGAAAAACATTTATAGTCACATATAATAAATGGAAACTCACCTCTGGCCATCTGCATTGCATTATCCTTCTATATCATTCTTCATCTTTAACAACTATTACTTGATTAAGTACATATATTTTATTTATTTTTTTCTTGTAGAATTTAAAATGTATAAGAATAGGTGATATGTTTTTTTCTTTACCGTTATATCTTTATAGCTGAAAAGAGACATTGCACTGCATTGCACTGCATTGTCATCAGTTGTTATGCAGTCAGTTTTTCCTCAATAGTAGTACCGTTGGAATGATATACTCATAAATACCAATGGTATGTTGCTTAATATTTAATAGATGGAATTTTTTATCATATGGTGGTAAACCTTTATGCTCTGTTATTTGAGGAAAATACCAGAATTGAATGATAGTATTTGAAAGTTTCAATGTACTGTTTTTCCTATGTCACCTAAAAAATAAACAGTGTAGTTAGTTATAGTACATAGATATTTTTGCTATATACACTTTTCATTCAACAATGGCCATTTCCACAGCAAATCTTCACAGGAAATCAATAAGAATGGTTCTATTGCTGGAAAAAAACATATATACAGCACATTCAGTTCTGAGCTGAATGAAAAGAATAAGTCAGAATTCCATTAAGTATGCAAATTGAATTAATTTTATCCTAAGAAAACTTTTATGTTAGAATTTACTCTCACTTTTATCACTTAAATTCTCTCCCTGTGAAACATATAATAAAGTCCTAATCTTTCATATCTTTTGAAAATAAGTTTATTTTATAATCAAATGAAAACATAGTAATGGTTGATTAGAGTGCATGCTAATTAAGTAACTACTATCCTTATAAGAAAAAAACATGTCATTCAGAGACACATAGAAAAATTGTCATGCAGTAATAGAAATAGATTTCCCTGAGAGATAGTTGAAGGCTAAGAAACTTTGAAGAATATGGATAGCCACCAGAAGCTAGAAAAAAGCCAACACTTTTCCCTACAGGCTTTCAAGGGTAAATGGTCTTGTCAGTACTTTGGTTTCAGAACTCTGGACTCCAGAACAATGAAAAGATGAATTCACATTGCTTTAGGCCACCTACTATGTAGTAATTTGTTATCACAGCCCAAGGGACACAATATATCCTTTAGTCACGCCCCAGTTAACAATAACCCATCACATTCTTGCATTGCTACTATTCGTTTATTTCAGATTATTACATTGTAGTTACAGTAATCCATTCTAGATACCCATTGCTGATAATACTAAATTATCTTATCACCAAGAGTATATATTTCTAATATCTACACTTCTGCATAGATTAAAATTTCTATCCCAACATCCTTTCACAACAATCCCTTCCCAATTCCTTGTTTCCATCTAATAAATAAATCAAATCAAGCTATATATAATGCCATGAGAACAAACATAAATTCACACACAGTAATCTATAAATCTTTCTAAAACTAATCATTTCTGAAAAAGAAACGTGAGGCCTTTTCAACCTTGGAAAATCTACAGCATGTCAAATCTATTTTTGGAGAGGTAGGGGCTTTGTATTTGTGAAATGAAAAAGATCCTTTAAAATATTTATATTTTTCTTCCCAAAAGAATAAAGTGATTTTTCTAAGAGTTTACTGACCCTTTAAAATGGCAGACTTTCAACTACTACCATAACAGGTTTAGAAAACACTACCAAAACACATAGAATTTTATATCCTTTTTAAATAGAGATATTTGCTGGATATAAAAATTGTTTTTATGAAGCACTGGGTTAAAAACTTATAGACAATTTAACCTTTAGAGTTAAAGATACCTATGTATCTGTTCCACTTATGTGGCATTTTCTGTATTCTCTGCTATAGCTAGCTTTCCATGGTTCCTTTCATATACTGACATGTAATTTTGGTAGATGCAGCTTATTTTCAGTTAAGGTAGTATTTAGGCAGTTAATACCATTTTAGGTTACTATCTACATTTAACACCCCCATATCATTCACTTATATTTTAGACTACATCTAAATAGCTCTCACAAAATACAATGTAAAGGAAATTACAGCAACCAAAGATATAGAAGAACATGTGTAACATAAATATGAAGTCAGTCTGCCAAGTAATGGTGCATGATTAAAATTAATATTTAAGTTTTTCCTGAATTATGGCCCCCAAAGGAGTTGGAAATAAGGATATAAACTTAATATATGACAGATGATTTTGCATATATCTCTGTAAGGCCTTGGAAAATTTCCTTTCCAAATTTCATTGAATGATCTTTTTCACGAAAGTATTTGAAGATTAGTTTCTGTCATATAAATATTAACAAAAATATCTACTTGAATATCTGGGCCTAAAAATTAGTTAAATGAAAAGAGCTTAAATTCAATATTTGCTGTGTTGTGTCAATAAAAAAAATCCACAAATTTCCTCTTTACAGAAAGCACCCATTACTGTATAAGAGTTTTTAACAAATTATGAATCATAATGCATTGTTCATGGTAAAAATCAATTTAGCCATTTTGATGATATTTTTAAATTAATTAATTTATTTTTTTTGCCAGTCCTGGGATTGAGCTCAGGGACTGAGCTCTGTCCTTGGGATTTCTCAAGGCTAGAGCTCTACCTCTTTAGCCTCAGCACCACTTCTGGCTTTTTCCTATGTATGTGGTACCGAGGAATCAAACCCGGGTCTTTGTGCGTGCTAGGCAGGCACTCTACCACTAGTCCAAACTCCCGGCCTGATGGTATTTTTTTTTAATTGTTATTGTAAAGGTGATGTACAGAGGGGTTACAGTTCCATGAGTGATTTAATTAGTACATTTACTTTCTTGCAGTGTTTCAGCCTCCCTCTTTTCCTCCCACTTTCTCTTCTTTCTGGAGACCCTCCCCCCAAGTTATAAAGTTCATTTTGAACATGGATGGTATCGAATAAGTATTGCTGGTGCATTGGTTCACCCTTTGTCCCATGGTTTCTGTTATTTCCCTTCCCTTCCTCACATCAGATAAACTTATATATAAGACAAAGGGTACCTAAATCAGTAACAAAAACCACCAGAAATAAAGCTGAGGAGAAAAAAGAAAGACAAAAGTAATAACTGCAAACTGTACACTAAAAATGGTATTAAAAACAACAACAATAAAACAACCCCCCAAAACGCTTTTCTTTCCATATCATGGAGATGATTTTGATTGAATCATTTTATATGGTCATACATACATTGCTATTGGGCTATTGTGAATCTCTTCTATCTTCTAGGTCTATCATAGACATATATTAATTATTACAAATGAGGAAAACCATTGGATCTGTTTCTTTGAGTCTGACTTACTTCACTTAATAATACGACTTTTCCTAAGTCTTTCCATTTCCTTATGAATGGGGCTATATCATTCCTTCTGATGGAAGCACAGAATCCCATTATGCATATAACCTATATTTTCCTTTTTTAAAAATGGTCCATAAGGCTTGAACTCTGGGCCTGGGCGCTGGTCCCGAGCTCTTCAGGTCAAGGCTACCACCCTACCTCTGGAAACACAGGCTCACTTGATTAATTGGAGATATGAGTCTCAGGTTCTTTATTGTCCAGGCTGGCACTCCTGAGTAGCTAGGATTTTTGACGGGAGCCACCGGGCCTAGCATATATACCATATTTTCTTGATCTATTCATTTACTGAGGAGTATTTGGATTAAGTTCATATAACTAGAATAGGATAGATCATAATTTAATAGGATACCTCTTTCAAAGAATGCAGTAATCATTTCTTCACAGGATTTCATTATTTAAAAAGTTTACTTTATAAATTGTATAGAGAATGTGTGGCATTTTCTTTGATGTGTACATTAGATAAATATACACTGAAAATGATTACTATATGTATTAATTGTTGAATTTAGCTTTTTTTTCTTTTTTTCATATATTTTTATTGTAATTAATAGAAGGGTTACATGATATTTGCCAGATAAATGGTGCATTAATTCCCATACATTGATACCCTTTTATATGTCTCGGTCCCCATTTCCCTCCCCCTCACCCCCATCCCTTATCTTGTTCCCCCCCCTTCCCTATCCAATTTCAAATAACCAAATACAAATATATCCAATGTATCAGGTAATAAAGTGAGATACTATAACAATATGAGATAACCAAGAGACAGCAAAAGAGATGAGAGATAACATAGTACCTTAAGAACAACAATCATTCATTATATGGCTTTTGTTTCTATATCCTAGAGATCCTTTCATTTAGTGTCCTACTATATGGCCTTTTGTATTAAGGTTTTGCTCTATTGCAAATCTCTGCTAGGAGAGCCCAAGGTTTCTACTGATTATGACAAATGAGGGAAACCATTGAGCCTAAATTCCTTTGAGTCTGGCTTACTTTATTTAATATGATCTTTTCTAAGTCTTGCCATTTCCTAACAAATGGGGCAATGTCATTTTTTCTGACAGCAGCATAGAATTCCATTGTGTACAAATACCACATCTTGTTGATCCAATCATCAACTGAGGGACATCTAGGTTGGTTCCATATCTTTGCTATGGTGAATAGTGCTGCAATGAACATTGTTGTGCTGGTGGATTTAGTATGTCTTTGTTTCTGGATGATTGGGTAAATGCCAAGTAGGGGAATTGCTGGGTCATAGTTTTTTTTTCCTTTTTTTCCTCTCTGCCTGAGTACTCTGTGGTCCTAAAGCTTACTTAGGATCAATTTCTCTTAGAGGACTGTCTCCTGCACTGCCAGTACATGAATCTTGGCAGGAGCTCAGTATGGCTCACCCTGAACCGCCACTATCTTCCGCCAAATCCCCCCTCCCTTTTTTTTCTTTTCTTTATGTTTTTTTAATTGATTCTGGGGCTTGAACTCATGACCAGGGCCTGGATGCTATCCCTTATGTATTTTGCTTAATGTTGGTTTTCTCCCACTTAACCCACATTTCCATTTTTGGCTAACTGGAGCAAAGTATCCCATAAAATTTCCTACGCTGGCTGGCTTCAAACAAAAATCCTCAGCAATCTGCCCCTTGAACATTTAGGATTAAAGGTATGAACTACTAGCAACTTTTGTGGTGAAAACATTAAGCTTTCTTTTAGCTTATCATGAACTCATTTGTATGTGTAATGTAAAATTATCAGTCTCATAGAAACAGAAAGCCAAAAGGCATAGATCAAAGATAGCAGAGAGGAAAAGGGAAAGGGACAGGCAAATGTTAATCAGAGGCTACAAAGTTTGCATTAGAAAAGTTAGTAATTTATTATACTACATGGTGACTAGTTAATTTCCATTTTAAAATGTCTTCACAACACATTAAATTTAATTTTTACACGTGTGCTTATGTTGTATATGTTTGTATAATATAAAACATCTCCTTAATAGCTTACAGTCAGAAGTATATTAAAACAGGTTCAAGTCTATAGTACTATTTTGAAATCCCAAAGTATGTTATGTTAATTAGCCTTCTATGAAAAGAACACTAAACACTTATTGTACTTTGCTTTTCTATTTAGTTAGGATACCTGCCCTGGATTAACACATAGTCATATCTATTTTACATGAATACTAGCATTAATAGAAAAAAGAAAAGAAAGCAGTGCCTTGTATATGCCTAAGTACATGTGCGCTTGTTATAAGTCTTTCTACCATGGAACTGTTTGAAGAACTCAAATGGTAGCAAAATATGTCTATTTAAATTTGGTTAATAACAATTTGTTGGTTTGATATTAAAATTACAAATGAGCCTAAAACCTAAGTTCTCAGCATGATTTAGCTTTTTATAATATGTACAAATTTTTGGCACTGAAAATCATAATATGCGACTTTTATTTTGCTTAATAAAGTATATAGAATAAACTGTATTTATTCTTGGAATATTGCCATGGCTTTTATATTTCAAGTATTTCTGGGAGCATAAATTTGAGGGTTTTCTCAAATACTGAATTATAGCTTTAAGAAAATGAATGAAATGAATCTAAACCGATTAGAATCTAAAGAAGGATATAATACAGAGATTAAATTATGAAAGATGTAACTGCTCTGACTAGAATACCTGCTTCGTTCACTAACAATTCTTCTTTATCATTTAAAAATGCAAATAAAATCTCGGTATCAGCATTTGTTCTTGGCTCTTACTTTCTCACATTTAGAATACCCCACTGTGCCTCACAGACAATTTTTCTTTCTTTTTTTTAAAGTGGATCATTTTTATTTTTCAGGATGATATATAGAGAGGTTACAGTGACATTTATCAAGTAATGGGTACATTACTTCTTGAAAACCGATAACTGTTTCCATGTTTTTCTCCCACTTTCCCTCACCCCTCCCGTTCCCTCCCAAATATCCTGTTTTCGCCCTGTTCTTCCCTATTTAAAATAAGGAAATACATAAAAATACAAATGAAAGAAGAGCTTCTGTAAGCAAAGGACATAGCTAGCAAATTAACTAGAAAGCCTACAGAGTGAGAGAAGGTCTTCACTAACCATACCACGGACAGAGGCCTCATATCTAAAATATATCAACAGTTCAAAAAATTGAATCACTCCAAAACTAATCTCCAAAGAAACAACCATCCCATTAAAAGATGGGCCAAAGATCTAAAGAGAGTCTTCTCTGAAGAAGAAATAAAAATGGGCTATAGACACATGAAGAAATGCTCGACATCTCTGGCCATAAAAAATGCAAACCATATAATAATTGTTGTCTTTAATGTACTATGTTATCTCTCATCTCTTTTGCTGTCCCTTGGTTATCTCATATTATTACAATATTTCACCTGGTTATCTGATATATTGTATATATGCGTATTTGGTTATTTAAAGTCAGAGAGGGAAGGGAGAAAAAAAAAGATGAGGGGCAGGGGTGCGGGGAGGGAAATGGGGACCAAGACATGAGAAAGGGTATCAATGTAAGTGAAGTAATGCACTTTCTATCTGGCGAATATAATGTAACCCTTCTATTAATTACAGTAAAACTACATGAAAAATAAGGAAATATATGTATATATGATATACCAGGTACCAAAGTCAGATACAGTAACAATATGAGATGAACCGTAAGGTGAAAAAAATGAGAAGAGTAATAACTTCATATAGTACATGCTGTTATTTTTATTAAATAAATAATTGTACATAGTTCCATATAAGTATATAATACTCTTTAATCAAATTGATCCACTATTATTATTTCTTAACCCCTTCCCCACATTCCTTTAATGATTATAAATAATATATGATTAATTATATTATTATCAATAAAATACTAACACTAACATCTTGAAATTTTGATATAAAGTAGTTTACTTATATTTTATTGTCTGTTCTATATTAGTTACATTAATAGAAAATTGATACTCATAATTACTATCCTTATAGTGTTAATGATTAATATACTAGTTCCTATTAATGTTGGCATCAATTGATTGAATCGGGGCCTCATGTTTGCATAGCAGCTCTCTAACACATGAATTATCTCTAGCAACTTCTTACCTTCATTATTTTCCATAGAGTGTCTTGCTTTTTGGCTTTAATTGGCCTAGGCTGTGTTATTCTACTACTTATATCTCTCTATGCCCCTTGGCATGACAGTGACAGATACACACTACTGAGTCCTTTGATTGTATTTCCCTCTCAACTAGGGTAACACATATACCACCATGACCAGTTGCTACTTAAGGTGTAGTCTGATGAAATGTTATGCCCAGGCTGGCATCAAACCATGTTTTCCTAGTTTTTTTTTCCTTCTAAGCAGGTAGTAGCAGAGATTGAGCCACAGGAACTAGCTTTAAGTATTGTTATTGGGTTTTATGATGTTACTTTCCTTTGCTCTCCTATCACTCTCTCCTTTTTCCCTCTTCTATCCACTGATTACCCCTCCCCCACAGATTACACAGACTTTCTGTCACAGTATGTCTCAATATTACAAAGTATTTTGGCAGGAATAGAATTTGTACTTTAGCTTCATGCTTGCTAAGCAAGAACTCTTGGAACCATACTATCAGTCATTAGAGCACATGTAGTTGTTTAAGATGTGAGTTATGGCTTTTTGTTAGCTAATTGGAGGTAAGGGTCTCCTCTATCCTAGAGTTCAGCCTCCCAACTAGTCAGGCTTATATACATGTGCCAGAAACACTCGGACTCAATTATTTATTGTTCAGAGATCTCAAATTAATCATGTATTCCTTTGAGAAATGCTCTTTGCCTTTCCTAAAAAGTTCAATCATAGATGCTCCAGACACTAAAAAATCATATGTATTTGAGATCAGGTACATACATAAATAGAAATGAGATAAATTTATCTTTGACCTAGACACAAGTCTAATATTTCTTTGTAATTATTATAACAATGCTTTCCTACCTTTGCTGGAAGACTGAAAGTTCTTTTAGAATGGCAATGTTTATTTACCATGGAATGTCTACTATTTAGTCAGTGCCTGGAATATATTAGATTCTTTTTTTTATTGCTGTTAGAAACAAGCCCACCATGCATGCTATGCTGGACTGCAATGCACTGTTCTGAGCAAGCTTTCCCTATTATTTTCCTTCCATTATGACCACCAAGATCAGCATTCAGATCCAATGGGAAAGGGAAGAGGGTTTATACTAGATTCTTGATAAACAGTAATGAAATGAAACAAATAGAAATAGAAATGGTAAAATCAGGTCCAATTTTAAAAACATTTATTTATTTAATATGGCTAAGGCAAGACCCACAGTCTTTGAGGGTGGAATATTTAATGACATATGAAAATTACTAGAATAAAATGAGTGTGAGAGGGATATAATTGAAATTATGTTCAGAAAAGATGGACTTTTATTCAAAATGAAGACTTGGTGACTTTTCAATGTGGCTAGAGTGATATTGCGTCCCTTACAAGCCTAGGTTGTTGATATTGCCGGTGTTTCCACTGGCTTTCACTTCTTTGACCTTCACCTTGGACTCCACCAACTACATGTGAGAAAGCCAAGCAGCTCTATATACAGGCTATGTATCTATTTGATAATAACTCAGGTAAAAATCACAATTAACAACTAGCATCACTCGTCAGACATATCAGAAGAGAGAATTGGTAATTCTAATTGCCACTGAGATTTTTGTTTTGGTTGGTCGTGGGGCTTGAACACATTGTGATTTATTTCCTGTGCTATCAAGTAGAAAAGAGATGAGCTCTTCATATTGAATCCTTTTCTAATCTGAAGATTAAATAACAATATAAAGGCTGAGATGGTTTTACCACTATACATTCAGGCTATGAATTACTTAGTAAAATATTGCCAGAACATTTGGTAAGTTGGAGACATTAACTCTCCCATCAGAGGTATGAAGACTAATAAAAATAATAAAGGAAAGTTCCATATATAAGTTGTGAAATCCTCTACATGTGACAAATTTCCATTGAATTAGTAAGGGCAGGGTCTATGTAAAACAAAATGAACAGAAACAATTCTGAAGATATGAGTTTATACAATTCTAGGAATTACAAATACATATTTACATTTGGAGTCAAATGGGCTGTCTACACATGATTTCAAGCCAAGCATATCTGATATGTGATAACAAGGGAAGACATTTAGACTCAATAATACTATTCTCTGTACATCTGCAAACAATCCACCCCATCCCATAGTCTTACCTACAGTGCCTCAGTACTGCCCTTGACCTGACTTGCTGAAGGAAAAATCTCTTCATCAATAGCAACTACATTTGTTTCTTTTGTTTTGTTTCCTCTGTCGTCTCCACATTTCTGTATCATGGGTAGTACTTCCAAAATAAATTGGATACTCTCAAATGTTGTTCCAGAGTCTGCTTTTAGTTATAGCACAGTCACTAATTTCTATGTGATAGGAAAAATAATTTGATTTCATTTTACTTATTAAAAGATTGGAAAAAACTGCTTAGCACCTGCTGCTGTACTATAATGCTATGCCTAGTGAAACACAGTTTTATGACGTATTATCATATATATATACACACATAACAATGGTGATGTAACTGAAGAAGAATTAGTCACTTTGTTAGGTATAGTTATAGCTCAGCTATTTTCAAAAGTGAAGGAAAAGACAACAGAAGAAAGCATATTAGCTTCTGAGTGACTATTTTAGGCGCCCTCAAATAATCTAAATATTAGATTTTCAAGACAGTAGTGGTCCTTTGAAAGTGGTCTACAAAAATAGGAAATAAATTTGACATGGACACAAGTCTAAATAGAATTGTCGATCATTCATTTTTATCTCAGAAGGAGGCCCCCAAAACATTTTCTTTTTCAAATTGATTTATTTTGCAAAATACGACTGAGTTCTTGACCAAATCTGCCTCTTAACAGCATGAAGATTCATATTTTTTAACTTCTTCACATGTGTAGATTGCATCTCCAAAAACTGTGACAGCAATATTTTCCATTTCACATGTTTTTCCTGAACCCTAAGGTTACCTGATGAAGAAGTATAGACTTTATCATTAGGACCTGATGTTATTAGCAAGAGAATAAGGAAAATTGACAAGGCTGGACCTAGGAAAATGATTTGGAACAAAATGAATGTTAAATGTTTCAGAGAATTAAAAGAAAAGTCTAACACCTAGGCTTTAGCTTGATTGTTGATAGCTGCTCAGCACCACAGGACATTCTCTCCTGTGGAATTCAGTCTGAGGACATACCAGGAGGCAAAAGAATGGCTAAACTTAGATCATTCTAGTAGTCGAAAATTTCAAAAAGATCCCTAAAAAATAGGTTTAGAAAGAACAAGAAAATGTTGTGATTCAAATTACCCTTGAGTGTGTTGGAAGCATTTCTTAGAAAAGTTTGCAGAGCCCATGATGGTAATCTAAAAATATAAACTAACTTCCAGGCTTCAAAGGAAAAATGCTTTCTCTGCATCCCTAAAATACATATATTTCTATGTTTTCGAAAATATCTCTGTTAACAGAAAACTAACAAATAAGCCATTCTGACTCGTGAAAATTCTCTTGAGCAATCAATGGATATCAGTATATAAAGTGATGATACTAGCTAAAATGTACACCTAAAATACCATTCAGCATTATTTGCTAAAGAAACTATATGAAACTTCACAGAAGACATAAGGTTTTGTGTAATGGATACATTGTATATTTAAGAGCTTCTGAGCTACAACAATGCACTACAATTGAAATAGTGGAGTTTCAGTTAATTATACTATGCTGTTTATATTCTACTTGGATATACATAAAGTAAAAGGCTGAAGCTAGTAATCTGAAACCTTTTGTCATGATGCTGTTTGAATGTATTTTATCTTCCTAGTTGCAAATTCATTCTAGCTTAGAGTTCCATAAGGGTCCATGGAATTTGTTTACTTCAGAGAGTATCCTAAGTGAACAATTATGGATATAACCCTGGGTCAGTCAAAGAGTTATCTACATATAACTGACTCATTTACAGAGAAGTATTTTAATCTCCCATTTCAAAATTTCTGAACAGGAAAATGTTAAGAAATCTACTTTCTGTTATTGCTGAAATAAATAGAGGAGTGCAAATTCAGAATATGAAGGATTGTAATACTTTCCTTTCCTTTGCTTGATCGTCTTCACCAGACAGTTTCCAGGCAGACTTAAAACTAACTTTTGAAGATGTTTTTAATAGAATAAAATAATGAGCAATATTTCTAGCCACCTACTCTCTCAGTCTTTAGAAGATTATGCAGCTCAGAGGTTCACAAATCAACTTCCATTCTTCAAATATCATACTTTTCCCTTTTGTGTGTCTTACAGATGTCTTGCTATAATTGCTTATTCATGCTATAAATATATTTACTATACACACCTATAAGGTTATAACTTTTTTACTAAGATACTTTGTTCTAAAAATTAATTTATTTTATATACCCATATTATATATATTTATACTTATCTGAAGATATTTACATGTAATTTTATTCCAGGCTTATTTTACTGAAATGTTACATACCATGTTCTTATTATAGTAGTTTGATAATATAAGATTTAGTGTGTCACATTGCTTATGTTTAGTTTTTAGTATCTGAGTGAATTTCCACACTTTTCTTCCTTATCTAGGGGCTGTTAATAAATATAAATATTTCAGATAATCACTGGTGGCTAATCCTAGCTACTCAAGAGGCTATGATCTGAAGATCATGATTCTAAGCCTGCCTCGGTAAACATGTACATGAAACTCTTATTGTCAACTATCCAGCAGAAGGCCAGAATTGGAGGCATGCCTCAAGTGAAAGAATACCAGCCTGGTATTAAAAAAAAAGGCCAAGTGAGAACAAGGACCTGAGCCCAAACCTTAGTAGAGGCACACAAAAATATTTCTTACTTTAAAATACTATTGTACCTAAAAAATGAGCACTTGGAAAACTAACAGGTCTGCCTTTATGAAATAGAGCTTTAGTTATCAGGGACTGTGAGGTTGAAGCCAACTGAGAAGTATCTAGTTACAATTTCAACCTGACAGGCTCCCAGTGTTTAATCAAAGACAACTGTGATGTTAGGCCTAATTACTTAGTGTTTGCCAAAATAAAGTGTCTACTGCTTTGTATAAGATAGATTAATGATATAAAAATGGACTTCAAGCATTTTATTTTCATCTAAAGCACTATTATGGGAATGGAAGAAATTTACTGGTGATGTTATCTTGATGAAGGTACTGTGTATAGGCTGAGTATAGGCCTTTGATCACAACATAAGACACCAATGTGTTTGAGTAAAAAACATTTTCACCTTTTGGGATCACCTGGTTGCTTGTAGAAAAAAAATTGTGCTCAGGTGAGCACCATTTCAGAAAATCAGTGATCCTGAGGGTGAAAGCTTGGTACCCATGATGAGTAAATATCCTTACCTTATTCGAATTTGTAGTGAAAGTTGAGAACAAGTTTTTTTCCAAAATGATAAGTATCTATTCTGAATGAAAATGAACATAGCAAGAAAATCCTTAGTTGCTACTTGGTCTCTTTCCAAGTGTCTCTTGTAAAGTTATTTTTCCTTTTATAGAATGTGGGATAGGATTTAAGATTACTGGATACTGTAGGTCCAGGTGCATGGTAAGCTCTGTGTCAGGGGTGAGGAGATAGGATACAAAGCAAACAAGACCGATTTTTGAACAGTTTAGCAAATAAAGTCATATGAGCTGTTTATAGTCCAATCTAATTCTAGACTCAATGGTGGGAGGAAGGGATGGAGGAGGCAGGCAGAGCAAATATACACACTGAAAGAAAAGTGGGAGGCTTTGGTGAAATCTCCTAAGAAAACTGTCATTAGCCTATTGTTACCCACATCTGATCAGTGTACCCTCATCAGGATACAAAAGTGGGGTACATACATGTAAGTGACCCATATAGCTAAGAAGAGTGACCCATCTCCCTAGTGTAGCCATCTTATAAGTGGCAATGCTAAATCATTCATGACCTCATGTGCTGCTTTTGGCAAGCGGCTCCCTAATTGCTCTTGCTTTTACAATCGATTCCGCGCAGCGTGGAAAAGCAAGTCTCCAAGTTGCTTGTGGATTTATTGACCACCGAGTTCCTCCTCAGCTTTCACCTTCCAGGCCTCGCCCACTCTTATTTTAGAGCCAGGCGCTGGGCACAGCACCTGTTTCCTCTTCTCTAAAGAAGGCTGAGACATTGTGAAGTCGGTCCTCTTTCAACAAACCCACATCAGGTGTCTGTGCTTTTCCAGCTCACCATCCCTCCTCCCTCCCTTGCTCCCGTCCCCCGCACACGCCGCAGCCCCCCGTCTCCATGGCTGAGGGCCTGGGGAGGAGGGAAATCCGCCCTCAGATGCACCAGCTCCACAGCGAGCGACCTACTCTGGAGAGGATCAGGCGGACCTCGGCCACCCACCTGACTCCAAAGTTTGGGGCGGCTTGGACAAGCCAGGGAATGCAATGTGTGGCTGTTGCTCAGCTGAGGGGTTCGGAGGAGACCCGGGAAGATGCCGCTGGGGAAGGATTCACCGACGTCATCAAGAGCCGAGCTGGTAGGACCCCGCTGTTTCTCTGCCTTTATAGTGTCGAGATTTATCCACTTTATCTCGCCACTGTCCGCCCAGGCTGTGCCCTGGAAGTTGGAACAGGGTTGAGGAAAGTTGTGTTGGCACCTAGTGGAGGAGGAATTGGGGGGGGACTATTATTGCGCCCCCAAGCGTAAGGAGAGCTAGGAACCACGCTGGGGCGCGTCCTAGGGAGGAGGGGTGTTGCTGCAAGGATAAGCAGAAACCAAGTTCTCCTTGGGGGCCAAGTTATTTCGGTGAGCAATTTTCTGTCTCCTTTAATTTAAGGAAGGTACTTTATATCGATTTTCTTAGGAGATGGCAACTTGATTCAAAAATTAAAAGCAAAGGAATGACCAAGCAGATTAAAGTGTGTGTGTGTGTGTCAGAGTTAAAAAACCTGTGAAGTTTCACCTCCCTTCCCAGTACTACTGAACGGAAAATATGAGGGATACATACAAAGCTTGCATGCCTGGAGCAGAACTACAGGAGCAGAAAATGAGACAGGCAGCTGGAATAAAAAGTGGAAGTTTTTGAGGCGCTTCTCACCCCTATGTCCCACGTCCCACCTCACCCCCCCTGAGCAAGTATAAGTATCATTTGTCATAAATCTTTTGGTGTTTGATATTCTGGCCTATATATGCATGTGCTTGTAAACTAAGATAGGTCTTTAAAGCTGTAAATGGAAGCAGCTGTTAAGCTTCCCCTAAGGATGAAGTTTCAGCTGCCTGAATCTGCTCCTCTTGCCCTTGGAAATACATCAAATTGTGGGCAGCAAAATAACAGATTTCTTGTTGTACACTGCTGGATGCTGAATTGGACAGAGATAGGAAGTCACTGTCTAAGTGGGTTTTTTTTTCTTTCTTTTTTCTTTATGTGAAGTAGGGGAAAGATCACAGGGCAAAACAAATAAGAAACACCAGAGCTTCCTAGAGCCGAGACCCGTAGTGGGGAAAAGATAGAGCAGGTTTTCTTTAAACTTTAGTAGTATTTGTAGTTATAAGTTGCTAATGATGCTTGTACATCCCCAAAGAGTAGCACTTCTGATAATATGAGATAAGTCACTTATTATTTGGAGTTTTAAAACTACACCTTTCCCCCCCTTCACCTTATTTATAAACTAAAATGTGTCTCAAATTTTAAAAGGAAGAATTGCAAACTTCTTCAACTAGAATACCCTAAGCATTCATCAACTAGTTGAAAAAATTTAGGTGCCCTAAAATTAGAATTGTAAAAATATATTGGATAGTTTCATACATTGTTTCAAAATGACTTATCTTTTATACATATTATTAGACAGTAACCTGGAAGCTGTAATTGTCTGAGCTATGAAGAAGGATAACTAATAAATCTGCTCCAGAGATTTCTTTTTGAATAAAAGATGTCAGTTTAGAGATTCATTCTACAAATTAGTTGTATTCATCATTGTGACAGCCCTTAAGTTTGCCAGCACATAAGAAAAATAAAGGAGTCACAGAAGTACTCGCAAACCTAGACACATGTAAACATGTGCGTTTTGGAAATAGGGCCGTCTCAAAAGAAAACAATCTACTTTTGCATTATTTTAGATTTCATGGTTGATGATATCAAAAGTCAATTTAAGAATGCAATGAATTAGTGTAATTTCATGTCTGATAATGTGCTTTATTTGAAATCTAAATAATTCAGGTGGGATTAGTGACAGGTCCAACAGGTTATCTGTTTTTCAAAACCTGCCTTTATCTTTTGCATAGGTCTATTTCCTTGGATATTTAGAGCTCCTGAGATGATATATAAAGTCATATTTATTTTAAAATGCTGAAGATTCTTTTGCACAACCAAGATTTTTGTTGTATGTTTTTCTATTTTTATTTTGTTGTGTTAATTAGATTGCTTGAAAGGCGGCTACTATTAATATTTTGTTACCAATTACTGTACATGGAAAATAAATAATGAGGTTGGACTAACAGTGCCAGACAAAGCAAACCTAAAAACATGTTAACCTGGCAATCCCTTCTTGAATTCATTCATTGTTTATCTAACTACCCCCAAGCCTTTTATTTTAGAATATTGTTAGACCTAGAAAAATGGCCAGGGAAAATTTATATGTTACTGCGATGCCTTGAAGGATTGAAAATAAATTTTTATAAAATATATATACTTTTGTAGTGGCAGTATTGGAGATTGTTTCTTACATAATAAGCAGAAATTCTTTTAAAATTTGAGGATGCAAAATGATTACAACATACATTGAAATACAATCATTAGACTGATTTTACATGATGGTCTTGTTTCATTAGTTGATGAAAAATCACAATATGGAGCTCTATTTTTCCCCGATTACAACGGTATATTCTTAACTCATTTCCTCAAGGGGCATTGCTTTTAAGTGATCATAGGATACATACAGGACTTCAGTAATAATAGACCAAGCATAATAAGTCCCATGTCTTCAGTTAAAACTGATTGTTGCTACAAAATGAGTATTGCAGCATAAAACTTTCTTCTTCAGACATAAACTTCTTCAGATAGCTTAAAGGTAGACTCTCAGTTTCCAAAATCTTTGCAATACAGCCCACTGAGAACAGTCTCTTCTAATCTGGATATAGAAATTATAGGTACTTGATTACATATTGATAGGGTTTGCTTTACTATAATTTGAAATAATACTTGTGTAAAGTAAACATTCACTTTGAGAGTTTTTTGCTGATTATCTCTCTCTTTTTTTTTTTGCCAATCCTGGGCTTGAGCTCAGGGCCTGAGCACTGTCCTTGGACTTTCTCAAGGTTAGAGCTCTACTACTTGAGCCTCAGCACCACTTCCAGCTTTTTCCTATGTATGTGGTATTGAGGAATCGAACCCGGGTCTTCGTGCATACTAGGCAAGCACTCTATCACTAGGCCAAACTCCCAGCCCTGATTATCTCTTTAAGCCATATCAAAATTTAACTTATACAGAATTCCTCTTATGACAATTTTGTGGTTTATATTTCGTCATATCTTCCATAAAATGATATACAAATAGTTGAACAGAATTTGCCTGTGAATTTATATCATTATATATATTTAACCTGTTGAATATTAAAATAAAATTAGATTTTTTTCATTAGAAAATAGTGGGGCATTTATTTTTCTAACTAAAACAAAGAAAAGACTTATTGTTGGTCATATCTTGCAATTAACACAAAAATCTTTCTGGTGACAAATTTCACATTGTCCGAGTAGAATGAACCAAACACTTGGGCATCATGGTGGAGTGGGTTCATTAATTACACATGTCAGAAGAAGAATTGTTTTGCTTCAAAGCATATACGATTTTGGAGCCAGGAACGGGGCCTAGTGGTAGAGTGCTTGCTTATCATGCAGAAAGCCTTAGGTTTGATTCCTTAGAACCTCACACACAGAAAATGTCGAAAGTGGTGCTGTGTCTCAAGTGGTAGAGTGCTTGCCTTGAGAATGCTGAAGGATAGTGCCCAGTCCCTGAGTTCAAGCCAAAAATAATCAAATACAACTATGAGTTTAAGATTTTGTCATGTGGGCCAGGCCCATGCCTATAATCCTAGTTACTCAGATGGCTGTGAGTGTAATAACCCAGCCATTTTGGAGTCTCCAACCCACCCCCAGCAATAGAGCCACCAGAACTCATTAAACAGAGCTAGGGGTCAGTTTAATAGCAGTGCAGAGTGGCTACTCTCCACCACCAGGCTGAGCTTTTAAAGGAGCACACCACCAACAGGTGGTCCTGTTCCCCAGGAAAACACCACATGCAGGTTGTCAAGCAATTTAAGTACTTTTACAGAAAACCAAAAACAATTAGACAGCTAATCCTGACAAGTTAATACAAGAGCTGAGGATTGGGGTCTGTAGCCAGCCTAGGCAGGTCAGTCAGTGAGACCCTTATCTCCAATTAACAGAAAAAATGCTGGAAGCAGAGGTGTGGCTCACATGACAGAGCACAAGTCTTGAGCAGAAATAGCCAAATTAGAGCACGAGGCACTGAGGTCAAGCACACACCCACACATTACACAGAGGAGTTTATTCTGATATAACATGTAAGTATTATTCACATAAGTTTTCTAGAGAAAGTTGTAGGGAATGCTTTTCATAAATAAGATCTACTAAAGTATGTTATTATATATTTGAAGTTTTACATTGTTACAGGTAATTAAGAATGACAGGTGTTGTATTGCAAAAAAATTTAGAGTGGGCTGGGAGTTTGGCCTAGTGGTAGAGTGATTGCCTAGCATAAATGAACATCTGGGTTCGATTCCTTGGTACCACATACATAGAAAAACCAGAAGAACTGTGGTGGCTCAAGTGGAAGATCGCTAGCCTTGAGGAAAAAGCCAAGGACAGTGCTTAGGCCACGAGTTCATGCCCCAGGACTGGCAAAAATAAAGAATAAATAATGCTGATATGTTAAAAAGAACATAGTTAGAGTCAACTAGTGAGAAGGAGTTAGAATAGCTAGGCATCCATTTTTCTTAGGTTGTTTGCTTCAATGTTTATATTTATGTCTTGGTAAAGAATATAATGCTTTTTAAATGCCTGAGTTGTTCCTTTTTCTACAATAGTAAATTTAGATACAGCTTTTGTCATGGATTACTTTTTTTTTCATTTCCATTAAAACAGGTAAAGCCAGTCCTTCATGTTTTATGGATATAAAGAATTAATAGTTGAGATGACTCACACATACCTATACTTCTAGCTACTTAAAAGACTGAGATCTGAGGATAATAGTTCCAAGTCAGCGTGAGCAGATAATTCCAAAAGACTCTCATCTCCCTATTAATTGGAGTTATTGCTCTAGTAGTAGAGCATCAGCCTTAAGCAAACAAGCCAAGCAAGAATGCAAGGTCCTTTGTTCAAGCCCCATCACTGGCAAATGAACAAAGGATTGATTATTGAGAGTATTTCCTAATTTCGGGACATGAAGTCTGCTATGGACTTCTGAATTTCATTGAAACTTGATATATTTAATACTTTGAACCTGGCATACTATATTGAAAATGATGAAGATTGTTTATGATATGACTATAATTGTAGGCATGTCCTTAGACAATATTTACTATGAAATATTTAGTGACTATATTTTGACTTGAGATGGCCAATGGGATGACTACTTCTAAACATAGTCAGGTTGTTTCTGTTGTAGTAATTTAATATTTGTTTACTTTTCAGATGAAAACTTTTGTATAAAATGGTACCATCTATTTTGTCCCTCCTCACACTATTCTGTTTTTCCCCTTCTTGTAACAGTAAAGTACTCAGGGTGAGTGGAGAATTTACAATTTGTGTTATTTAGTGAAAATTCTATTACCTGCATGTGTGTCCTTTTGAAGAGTTGGATTTCACATTAGAGACACATGTTTGACATAATGAAGTTTTGATTCAGAGTATTTGCAGTGATTAAATCTATAAATATTTGCTAAAATTAATAAACAAAGTTTTAATCAATGATCAAAAACATAGATATTACACTCGGTCTGGTGCGAGGATATCTAAGTTAGAAAAATAGAAGAGAGGCAACATTTTCATGGGTTTGGAGAATGGACTAGCTATGATCCCTGCAGCATGCTCTTAAACATTGTAGCTGCTGCAGGATTCTAGAAAACATAACTGTTGGAAGAATTCCTATAGAACCTATGCTTTATTTCATCTAGGGAGGGGCATGGTATTTGGGGTCTGAAGATCTGCCAGGATTTAGCAACTGATTTTGATGTGCCATGGAATTTGTGCTTGAATCAAGATAAGTACTTGTCCTTGGTTGTTGGCTTTGTGATGACAGCTGGAAATTATTGCTTTCCTCATTATGATAATATGGGAAGAAACATTTGTAGTTCTTTAAAGTCATAAGCTCTCAATGATGTTTTACTTATAGAAATTATGTCCCTCTTAAGAATCTCTGAACAACGAGATTCGTGGTGTTATATCAATTCTGAGAAAAGTAATGAGAGGTGAGAAAATAACCTGAAAGTCAGGAATCACTACCTGGATTTGCCAGATAATTCTTTGCTTTATTTGTTATTCATGCCTAAATGCAAAACAATTAACTCCACGTTCATTCTTTCAAAAATTCATATAAGATAATCTGCATTAACCAAATTGGAATTTGGTTAGTGGTAACGAAAAGAGAAGTCAAAACCCAGAAGACCACAGAAAAATTAATTCCATGGATCAAAAGCATAAGGAAAGTAACAATATCTTAGAACATGTACCTCTAATTTTTCTTTAACGTTTTGCTGGTACTGGGATTAAACTCAAAGCTTTATACTTCCTTGATTTCCTGGCTTAGCTTACTTCCTTGGATAGAGCTCTTCTAGATGTGTACTTCTGGACTGACTTTTTTGTTCATTATTTTGGAAATAGGCTATTGTGAAGGCTTTTTGCCTGGGCTTTCCTTGAATTATAATCCTACAGATCTCAGCTGAGTAGTAAGAATTACAACAGTGAGCTACAGGTACTTAGTTAATTGTTAGGCTACAATACTGCCTCCCAAACCAATACATACCCACTATTTCTTACTCTAGTGTTTAACTCATTTTTCCTGCTTTAATTCAGAAGGTGTTTTTAAAAAGTTTCAGTAGTTTTTGAGCTTATTAGCAGAATATACGCATTCTACATTAGGGTTATGATATAAGATATATGAAGGTAGACCAAAACATTTTTCAAAAAGGAAACTTGAAATAGCTTAGGATACACATAGATATACATAGGATATGCATATATAATTTTAATAGTCAATTAAAACTCCTTCAGTTTTAATTTTTTTGCATTATATCTTTTCTGAACTAAAGAAGAGAGAGGCAAATAAGTATTTCCTTTCTCTCTTACTTTCTTCTTCTTTCTTTTTTGCTAGTCCTGGGCTTGAGCTCAGAGTCTGAACACTGTCTTTGGACATTCTTCAAGGCTAGAGCTCTCCCACTTGAGCTTCAGCACCATTTCCGGCTTTTTTCTATGTATGTGGTACCAAGGAATTGAACTCCAGTCTTCGTGCATGGTAGGCAAGAACTCTACCACTAGGCCAAACTCTTGGCCTCCTCTTCTTTCCTTTTGTAACCTTCTCATTTCCCTCTTGAACTTCAATGTTTCTCCTTAGAGCACTATATTTAATGTTATCAATGCTGCAGAATAACTAAATTACAGTATAAATAGACTTCTTTGGAATAGCTTTGCTCCCTTGACACAATTTTGTAGTGTTATGCCTATGGGGAAATATACTGCAAGTTTCACGCAAAATTTCACTTCTCTGATGAAACTTGTAGAAATTTTGGGCTGCCTTTATTTTATAATGTCATAGCTATGTTTAAAAAGCTGGCTCATTAAAAATTAAATGTAAGCTTTGATACAACAACTAGCTGATGTGGTTATCTAAAATGATGAAGACAGATTTATTCCATTACCAGAGTGGTTCTCAAATTCAAGTATGCATCAGATCTCTGTCAAGATCAAAGGTTAAAATACAGATCACTATGTGATAATCTCAGGTTCTTCTTAAACTGTGGGATGGAGACCTAGGACTTACATTTCTTTTTTTTTTTTTTTTTTTTGCCAGTCCTGGGCTAGAGCTCAGGGCCTGAGCACTGTCCTTGGACTTTCTCAAGGTTAGAGCTCTACCACTTGAGCCTCAGCACCACTTCCGGCTTTTTTCTATGTATGTGGTACCAAGGAATCAAACCCGGGTCTTCATGCATGCTAGGCAAGCACTTTAACCACTAGGCCAAACTCCCGGCCCGGAATTACATTTCTTATGGAGTTTTAAATGCTGCTGTTTGTGCTGGATTAAGTGGAATTCTTTTGCTGTTGTTGTGGATACTTGGATTTGAACTCAGGGCCTCATGCTTGATAGATGATCACACTACTGCTGAGCAACATCTCTTGTCAAACATTATTTTCTTTCTTTTAGTTTTTTTGTCAGTTCTGGGGCCTAGGAACTGTCCCTGAACACTTTTGTTCAAGGCTAATACTTTATCATTTGAGCCCAGCTCCACTCATGGTGGTTTAAGAAGCATTGTTTTGAAATTGGTAAAAACATGTAGTAAGATGTTCTTTGCTCTAGTAAACAAAGAATAATGCAATACTATTATGAATTAATAAAAACCGAGTTGTTCTAACAAGTATATATAATCGTCATATTAGTTTGTATCATTACTTAGGTTTTTTTCTTTGTTGTTGTTAATTAACCTCTATCTGTCCATTGAGAGAAAACAACAACAAATACCTAGGCTACAAGTAATGTACCCATTACCTGACCAATGTAACTGTAACCCTTCTATACATTATCATGACAATAAAATACAATAAAAAGAGAACAAATACCTAGGCAGTTGCAGTGGACTAAAAATATCTAGACAGAGTTCATCTTTTCTGGAACTTTCTCATAAGTTGTGTCCTTAGTATGACTCTTTCTTTAAATTTAATACTTAATCACATTGATTACAACTCATGTTGCATGGAATGTGGAAGACTAAGCTGGACATTATTGATGGATGGATAAGGGAGGTTACACTGAGAATGCTCCCCCATGTTCTGTTCTGCCGTAAGTGTACAAACATATCCTACATCATGAAGGCTGGCCCCACATCTCTTCAAAACCTATGACTAAAGAATTATTTTTCACAGTTTTTAAGTTCAATATGTCTTTTGAGGAATTTAGCAACTGCCAAAATTACATTATTCAAATAATCATTTACTTTCAACCATATGAGAGCTGTCTTCTTAAGTTCTGTATGAAATTGTCCTCTATGATTTAATTTGAATAGTGTTTTCCAGGCTGTACTTCAAGGAACATTTAATCATCAAATCAATTTGAGACACATAGGTTAAACAAAGTTAACAAATTGATGCATAATTTATAAGAAATTTTATTGTACTAGCGTACATGAAATAAGAGAAGAAAAAAATCATCGAAACATTTTTATCACAGAATCTTTGCTTTTGAATTGTACTTTATGGAAGCTAGTTTGCCAAATAGTAAGTTTAGATATGTATATCTAAATTAATATACATAGACATTGTTGAATTTGTTCATTCCACCTGATTGGTTGATACAATTTTAAATACTTTTTCTTCTATATTTTTTTATCTTCTAGCAGATTATATGACATTAGTTGCTAATGACAATCATTCTAATGTTTTAAATAATTATTCTGATTCTTTTGATCACACATCATTTTTGAAATGATTTGCACATTGTGTCCTATTGATAGGATCTAAAAATAAAAATCAGATAAATAATATAAAGCATTAATAGGGTTATATTTATGCATATATTATTTGCAGGTACTCATGCTTGCATATACAGGGTATAACATATTTATGCTATCTATACATACTTTGATACATAAAATACAAATGATTTGAATACATAAATGGAATTTGTGTTATAATGAATATATACAAGTACAAACATATGAAGGCACTAACAAAACACCTTTCTGGAAGGATTTTAAGTATGTATTTAATCTTCCCATTTAGACAGTACAGGTAGTTGGCTCCTTTTTGTATGTTTTTTTTAAAGGAATGAAGCCTTTGACATTGACACGCTTTTTGCGAAGGTATGGCTGCAATATTGGTTTTCATGCAGATAATCAAAGTATTTGTGAACTACACACAAAAATGCAGAGATTTAATGAATTAAAGATCATTTAAGATACTTAAAATATGCTTCCTTTTATGTAAGAACCATCTTTTAAGGTTGGATGTTTGCAAGTAACTCACAATGAATTGAGTAAGTTACAGGATTTAAATCAGTCCTTTTATTTTTAATCTGGTCAGGAGAAAATATTTGCAAGTATCCACTTAGAAGTAAAGAACACACACTTATTACAATGTTTATTCTGTACCTGGTTATATTGTCTAATAAACTGGCTTTTCCAAAAAATAATGAAGATAGGTAACTAAAATTGAAAATTGCTCTTTGTTTCACAGATATAAGTACAATTAAAACAAAATATTTTACATTAAAAAAAACAAGTACAAACATACTATGCCTACAGATTTTACCATGATTGTTTTGTTATCTAATTTAATATAAACTTACTAACATTTCATTAACTATTTTATAATAAATGTTTCACAGTAAATTGTATATAAGAATAACAGGTGGGATTAACAGCTGGCCAATGGGCTAGGATTGTGGCCTAATGGTAGAGTGCTTGCCTAGCATGCATGAAGACCTGGTTTCGATTTTTTTAGGTATCGCATACATAGAAAAACCCAGAAGTGGCGCTGTGATTCAAGTGGTAGAGAATTAGCCTTGAGAAAGTTCAAGGGCAGTTCCCAGACCCTGAGCTCAAGCCCCGAGGACTGGCAAACAAAAAAAAAAAATCAAAACAGAAACAAAACTGGCCAAAATATTGGCCAAATGTGCCCAAAATATTTATGAAACTACTGTGTCATATTTTTTCATATATTTTATTGTAATAGAAGGGTTACATTATATTTGCCAGATAGTAGGTACATTAATTCACATACATTGATACCCTTTCTCATGTCTTGGTCCCAATTTACCTCCCCCACCCCCACCCCTCATCTTGTTTTCCCCCCTTCCCTATCCAATTTCAAATAACCAAATACAAATATATCCAATATATCAGATAACAAAGTAAGATACTGTAACAATATGAGATAATCAAGGGATAGCAAAAGAGATGAGAGATAACATAGTACGTTAAGGACAATCACTCATTTATATGACTTTTGTTTCTATATCCTAGAGGTCCTTTCATTTGGCGTCATACTATATGGCCTTATGTATCTAGGTTTTGCTCTATTGCAAATCTCTGCTAAGAGAGACCCAAGTTTCTACTGATTATGACAAATGAAGGAAACCATTGAGCCTATTTCGTTTGAGTCTGGCTTACTTCACTTAATATGATCTTTTCTAACGCTTTCCATTTCCTAACAAATGGGGTGATGTCATTCTTTCTGACAGCAGCATAGAATTCCATTGTGTACAAATACCACATCTTGTGGACCCACTCATCAACTGAGGGACATCTGGGTTGGTTCCATATATTTGCTATAGTAAATAGTGCTGCAATGAACATCGTTGTGCTAGTGGATTTAGTATGCCCTTGTTTCTGGACAATTGGGTAAATGCCTAGTACTGGAATTGCTGGGTCATAGGGGAGCTCTATGTTTAGTCTTTTGAGGAACTGCCATACTGCTTTCCATAGTGGTTGAACGAGTTTGCACTCCCACCAGCAGTATAGTAGTGATCCCTCTTGGCCACATCCCCTCCAACATTTGTTATTACTAGTTTTCCTGATCCTGGCCATTCTAACTGGTGTGAGGTGGAATCTTAGAGTTGTTTTGATTTGCATTTCTTTTATGACCAGAGATGCTGAGCATTTCGTCATGTGTCTGTAGGCCATTTTTGTTTCTTCTTCAGAGAAGAGACTCTTTAAATCTTTGGCCCATCTTTTAATGGGATGGTTGTTACTTTGGAGATTAGTTTTGGATTGATTCAATTTTTTGAGCTGTTGATACATTTTAGATATGAGGTCTTTATCCGTTGTGTGGTTGGTGAAGATCTTCTCCCATTCTGAAGGCTTCCTAATTAATTTGCTAGCTATGTCCTTTGCCATACAAAAGCTCTGCAGTTCAATGCAGTCCCACTTATCCAGCCTTTCTCTGATTTGTTGTGATTCTTGGTCCTTACTAAGAAAGTTTTGACTTGTGCCAAGGAGGCCTATTCCTTCTTGTAAAGTTTTCAGTGTGTCCGCTTTTACCTTGAGGTCTTTGATCCATTTGGAGTTAATTCTTTTTTTTTTAATTTTTTTAAAATTTTTTTATTGTAATTAGTAAAAGGGTTACATGATATTTGCCAGATAGAAGGTGCATTAATTCACATACATTGATACCCTTTCACATGTCTTGGTACCTATTTCCCTCCCCCCCACACCCCCCACCCATCTTGGTTTTCCCCCCTTCCCTATCAAATTTCAAATATCCAAATACAAATAAATTCAATATATCAGATAACAAAGTGAGATACTATACCAATATGAGATAACCAAGGGACAGCAAAGGAGATGAGAGACAACATAGTACATTAAGGACAACAATCATTCATTATATGGCTTTTGTTTCACTATCCTGGAGGTCCTTTCAATTAGCTTCACATTATATGTCCTTATGTATCAAGATTTTGCTCTATTGCAAATCTCTGCTAGTAGAGCCCAAGGTTTCTACTGATTATGATGAATGAGGGAAACCATTGAGCCTATTTCCTTTGAGTCTGGCTTACTTCACTTAATATGATTTTTTCTAAGTCTTTCCATTTCCTAACAAATGGGGTGATGTCATTCTTTCTGACAGCAGCATAGAATTCCATTGTGTACAAATACCACAACTTGTTGATCCACTCATCAACTGAGGGACATCTAGGTTGGTTCCATATCTTTGCTATGGTGAATAGTGCTGCAATGAACATTGTTGTGTTAGTGGGTTTAGTATGTCCTTGTTTCTGGATGGTTGGGTAAATGCCAAGTAGTGGAATTGCTGGGTCATAGGGGAGTTCTATGTTTAGCCTTTTGAGGCACTGCCACACTGCTTTCCATAGTGGTTGAACGAGTTTGCACTCCCACCAACAGTGTAGTATTGATCCCTCCTGGCCACATCCCCTCCAGCATCTGTTGTCATTCGTTTTCCTGATCCTGGCCATTCTAACTGGAGTGAGGTGGAATCTTAGAGTTGTTTTGATTTGCATTTCTTTTATGACCAGAGATGTTGAGCATTTCTTCATGTGTCTATAGGCCATTTTTGTTTCTTCTTCAGAGACGACTCTCTTTAAGTCTTTGGCCCATTTTTTAATGGGATGGTTTTTACTTTGGAGGTTAGTTTTGGAGTGATTCAATTTTTTGAGTTGTTGATATATTTTAGATATGAGGCCTTTGTCCATTGTTTGGTTGGTGAAGATCTTCTCCCACTCTGTAGGCTTCCTGATTAGTTTACTAGCTATGTCCTTTGCCATACAAAAGCTCTGCAGTTTAATGCAGTCCCACTTATCCAGCCTTTCTCTGATTTGTTGTGATTCTTGGTCCTTATTAAGAAAGTTTCGACCTGTGCCAAGGAGGCCTAGTGTATCTCCTATTCCTTCCTGTAAAGTTTTCAGTGTGTCAGCTTTTACCTCCAGGTCTTTGATCCATTTGCAGTTAATTCTAGTGCAAGGTGACAAAGAAGGATCCAGCTTTAGTTTTCTGCAGGTGCTTAACCAGTTCTGCCAGCACAACTTGTTGAAGAGGCTGTCTTTCTTCCATTCTATTTTTTGGCTCCCTTGTCAAAGATTAGGTGGCCATAGGTCTGTGGGTTAATATCTGGGTCCTCAGTTCTATTCCATTGGTCTTCAGGCCTGTTCCTGTGCCAGTACCAAGCTGTTTTGATAATTATAGCTCTGTAATAGAGTCTAAAGTTTGGAATTGAAATTCCTCCAGCGCTGTTCTTTCTGCTAAGAAGTGTTTTTGCTATACGGGGTCTTTTATTATTCCATATGAAATTTTGGATTGCCTCTTCTATTTCTTTAAAGAATGACATTGGGTATTGCATTGAATTTGTGGATAGCTCTTGGCAAGATTGTCATTTTCACAATGTTGAGTCTTCCAATGCAGGAGCATGGGAGGTTTTTCCATTTCCTTAGTTCTGCTTTAATTTCCTTTTTTAGGGTTTTAAAGTTTTCGTCAAAAAGGTCCTTTACATTCTTAGTTAAGCTAATTCCTAGGTACTTTATTTTCTTTGAGGCTATTGTGAAAGGAGTTTCTTTCCTGATTATTGCCTCGTTCCTCTCACTGTTGGCGTAAGTGCAGGGTGACATAGAAGGATCCAACTTTAGTTTTCTGCAGGTGCTTATCCAGTTCTGCCAGCACCAGTTTTTGAAGAGGCTGTCTTTCTTCCATTCTATTTTTTTGGCTCCCTTGTCATAAATATTAAAGGAAGAAGTGTAGATGAGTATATCTCTGCTAAAAATATGCTTGTTAAAATACAGAACTTGTATTCTTTCTTACTCTGACCATTATTTGCATAAAGCTTATTGAAAGTTTGTGTATTCAATAAGGCAGATAGACATGAACTAGCATGACTCATGTGTGTGTAAATAATTTTAAAGACCTAAAATAATTAACAAAATGAGAACTTAATTGGTAATAAGAATATGTGTGTGTGCACATGCATGCTGTCACAGATTTTTAGAGGAAAAATTCTGAATTCTGCAGTATCATTGAATAAGTCTATTTAGCCAGAACACTATTGAACAAGGATAGAGAAGAGTGCTTAATTGAAACACAGAAACATTCGATTTTTCAAGTGATTTGAACTGAAACAAATCATTATTACACAGATTTTAATAAGATAGTCATTAGCAATATTAATAGGATTTACCTAAAATATGAGAATAAAACAGCGTCCTCTAATTCATAACTTGAAATTAATCCTAGTGAATTTGTTTTTCTTTGTATTATGACAGAATATAAAGACGTAAAGTACCAATTGACAGTATTTGACTTGGCCTAATACACAATTTATATGAAACACACTAAATACATCAGTGAACATAATAATAATAATAATAAAATTTCTAAGCATATTTTGTCTCATATATATGATGTATGTATATATATGTATATATAGATAGATATAGTTGCAAAGGCCTTGTAGTTATAGGCTTCAGGGTTTTGAATTACAAATGGAAATTTCTTATGAAGAACATTCCTAAAATGTACCCCATGGGAAAATACATTATTGATTATAGCTAGTCAAACTGAAGTAATGCTCTTTCATTTCATGACATTACATGTTTATAGTAGAGTAGCTATTATATACTGTAAACATTTCAAGGTAATTATAATTTGGTTCAAAATAATGGTCACATTTCACATAAATATTTCTTAAAGATTCAGGTTTAAATTCTTGAGAAAAATTTTAATTTACAAATATTTTTTTTACAATAGTTTACAAATACATTCACAGTAATGGCATTATCTTTTAAAAAGTATCAATGAATGGTTGGAGAAATCAATTTAAAAGATAAATATATCTTTTGCTGGTCCTGGGGCTTGAACTCAGTGCCTATGGTCTTTCCTTGAGCCTCTCTGTGCTCAAGGTTGAGCCACAGCATCACTTTCAGACTTTTATATTTATGTGGTACTGTGCAACAAAACCCAGGACTTGATGCTTGGCAAACACCTTACTACTGAGCCATATTCCAAAACCTTTGTTTTTGTTTCAATGAAGCAAACATTAATGAAACTGCTATTTGGGCATGATAGTCACTTTTAGACAAATTAAAATTTTGAATTCATTCTCTTGCTATTTTCTCCAGTTTTCATCTCTTGTAAAATTAGACATTTACATTAAATCCAATGAAGAAATTCATGATAATCATGAGAGTTCTGAGAACAGTAACAGAAATGTTCAGTTATAATTAAAGTACATTATTCTGTGGAAAAAATAATTATTGGTAGCTAAAATTTTGCCAAAGATTATGAAATATACAAGGGAAATATTAATAAAACTTCTTTTGAACATTCCTGTAAATAACTCTGCATTATCTATTCAATGAGTATTTAGTCTTGGAACTTATTGCAATCCTGGTATACACTTAAACTATTAAGACTATTTTTGTAAAGACAAGCTAAAATATTCATTTGTTTAGTTTTCACTTAAGTTTGTGATGCACAACAATTTGGCATGTCATGTGTTCATACTGTTAAAAGCTTATATCAAGAAGTAGGAGTCAGTTTAGGGAGTAATCTCCACTTGTAGAAACCAACTAGAAAATTTTGAAGTCATCTGTTTAACTCCCACTGACTTTCCACAAAGAAATACTATGTCATTCTTATACTTGGAAAATATATGTTTTCTTTTATGTCGCAAAGCTTTATTTTCCTTATTCTGAGTTTCTTATGCATCCTTCCTCCCAAAGAATATAAGAGGAAAAAGTAATATAATGCTGGACTGTTCTTTGACTCGGTGAAATTTAAATTTATGAGAGGTCACACTTAGAAGAATAGAATGATATAGTATTACCTTAATCCTATTGAGACATCTTTGGAGTATTCTGATTGTGTGACATCTCAAACCAAAGAAATTTGCAAGATTGTGATGGCAGTGCCTTCAGTTGGGAATCTGGTAATCTGGAGAGACATACAATATAATTTTATTCCACTATGAATTAGCAGGTTGTTTTTAGCCAATGAAAAATACGATATTCTTTACAAAATAACAGTTTTGTAATAGTCAATATATGAAAATTACAAAAATTTATTAAATGTATTGTTTTTACAGAAAGATTTTATTAATACTGATTTTCACAACATATTTCAAATGTCAAGTTTAACAAATAAGTATTCAAGAACAGGATCTCTATACGCAATCACTGACACGTAAATTTAAGAACTAAATTAAAATTAAGCTGAGAGTTTGTATGTCCTAGATACATACCGATCTATATATCATTATGTCTACAGAGTATATATCCCATCATAAATGCATTCTAATATATCTGGAAATAGGCATACAATTCTGACACTATCACCACAATCAAGGCACTAAACTTATTCATCTCTTCCTATATTTTCCTAGTGTTCTTAAGTTAGTTTTTTATAAGAAGACTATACATCATGAAGTCTAACATTTTGCCATGTTAGAAGGTACACAGCACATTCTCTTAACTGCAGAACTATGTTGAACATCAGACCTGTTGAGCATATTCTTTTTGCATAGCAGAAACTTTATACCAAATGAAGAACAAAATTCTTCATTCTTCCTCCCCAAGCCTCTGATGGTTATGTATTTATGGATATGACTATATTGAATACTTTATGTAATAAAAGTCAGCAGTATTTTTTCTTCAGTGGTAGTCTTATTTCATTCAGCATAATGTCCTCAGGATAATTTTGCTGTCACAGGGTAGGAATCGTTTTTTTTATTAAAGCATTTATTAACATCATATTTCAAATGTCATGTTTAACAAACAAGTATTTAAGAAGGGAATCTCTGTATACAATCACTGGTACTTACGTTTCAGAACAGAATTAAAATTAATTTCTTTTTAAGACTGAATGACATCCCGTTATTACTGCAGTACACCTAATTTCTTTACTCATTCATATGTTGCTGGATATCATTCAAGTGCCTTCTATATTTTGGTTATAGTTAATTATACTGCAATGAAAATGGATGTGTACACATATGTTTGAAATAGTGCTTTCTGTTTTTATTTTTTTCCTGTCCTAGGCTTGAGCTCAGGGCCTGAGCACTGTCCTTGGACTTTCTCAAAGCTAGAGCCTTACCACTTGAGCCTCAGCACCAATTCCAGCTTTTTCCTATGTATATGCTACCGAGAAATTGAACCCAGGCCTTCGTGTATGCTAGGCAAGCACTCTACCACTAGGCCAAACTCCCAGCCCTGAAATACTGCTTTCTATTACTTCAGAATCATAGCAGGGAGTGGGATGGTTGGATCAAATGGTAGGTTTATTTTTAGTCCCCTGACCAATCTCCATAAAGATCACTGGAGGTAATGCCATGCATTTCCTTCAATAGTGTACAAAATTCCAGTTTCTAATGTTCCATATCTTAGCCAACAGATATCCCTGTGTTTAAGAGGGGAAAGGGGAAGAGGGGGAGTGGGAAGGAGGAAGAATAGGAGAGAAGAAGAATAGTCCTAGAAAATAGAGCACATTATAAGTATCTCCAAATGAATTAATATTTGAATTGAGAAAAATGGAATAAGAAAACTTTACTAGGACTATAGTCTTTTGTATCAGAACCGTCTTTTTCATGTTTTGCTACCAGAAGCATTACTATTATGGCATGAGGGTTATGGAAACTCGATGCTACAATGGTATGATGCATGCTATTAATGGCATTTATATTACTCAATGAACTGTAGGTGACCTTTCCATCCTACGAGAGTTTTCCTATTAAATGATCCCTAATTTGGAAAGTTATGGGGTCCTCTATGTAGAATGCATATCAGTCCCCATAGGAGCTTAGTAGGCTACCTCCTTTTTAGTTCTTCCTCATTCCATCTCACAAAGCATTTATTCTGTTATGTATTACTATTTTTAATTTTTTAAGTAGTAGAAGATTTGTATTTTAATTAGATGTAACCTGCTTTTAAAGTCAGTGGAAAAATTTTCCAGGCTGAAACATCTGTAATATCCTAAGGTGTCTGGCCTACAGCAAAAAAAAGTGGGAGCACACATCTGTATTATAGCCATCATCAGAAAATGAAATCCTATTAAAAACATGTTCATAATGTGCTCTACTCTCTAGGAAGCAAAAGTTTATATTCTGGAAAACTACTAGCATTTCTTATAGGCAATAAAATTTTCATGACAACCCAGACCTACGATATTAAGCATATGCTCAGGCATCTTAAAAATGTTATTACTGATTAATCTATAGTTATAAATAACTTTCATTGGCCCTGGTTGCCTAAATAAATATGGTAATTTATGGCTTATGTTGTTCCCTATAAATATGGCGCTCTGCCTTTGGTCAAAAAGTGAAGCTATTCTTGTATGCTATAAAGTTTTGTAATAATAAATGCTGAGGAGATAGGATGCAGTCATCCCAAATAAAAGTTCCACTGATAAAAATATGTCATCTAATGTATTAACCCTATTTTCTAAATCTGTTATGATGGTACATATTAATATACTTCTTTTATCAATCTAAATTTAAAACTTTGTAAAAGAGAATTTGCAAACATTTAAAATGAGTAAAAAAGAAATGTGTGAGCTCTTATGAGTCTGAAAATAGGAGTAAAAAAGAGTACTGGGATTTCCTAGATTTGCCATATAGATACAGGTAGGTGTTAGTTACGTGAAAGTTACAAGTTGGAAAGTTCAGAGTTCATTGAATCTAAGCAGAAACCATGTAAGACCAGGAAATACAGTCTCTCAAAGTTTGTCAAAGGAAAAGGATGATATTTCTGGGAAGAAGATTCAGAACATTTTTACCACAGAGGTCACATAATCAGTCTTGCCTTTGACTGTCACCCTGCTTAAATTGAATTTGTGAATCTGTGCTGCTACCAGTGAATCATTGTTGCAAATGAAATAAATAGTAATGTTTTTGTCTGTGTTTTGTACTTTTTAAAATCCTATGGCTAATATTTCTAGAAATAACATTTTGAAAACAAAGAACAGAATTCTCAAATGGGCAATTTAAACTGTCATTCTGTTTAGTGAGTTTGTTAGCCTTGTAAAAAAAGTTTAAATAATAACTGATCAAATACTAACTGGCACTTTCTAATGTATTAATATTCATTATGGGTTATTTATATTTCAATTTTATATGGTTATTTGCTAATTACATGTTTCCATAGCTCTATAATGGATAAAGAGAAGATAGAATGTTAGAGGCATTTTTGATTAAGTTAGAATGTTAAAAATACATTGTTATTTTCAAAGAGTTGTACAAAAAGGATTAAGTTTAAGTTGACTATTTGCATCTTGATCAGAACTGGCGCTTCCATTATTTTCTACACCTGCCTATTATCCCTTCTTTTACCAGTCTGATCAAGTTTTCTGGTTTCATTTTCACTTGTACACATTGAGTTTTATGACTATATTCACCCTTCTAGCTTTCCATATGACATGTTGGAACATCTGGATATTTATTTTGTTAAACTTTTCTTTTGCTCCTGTGGTTATACTGTGGAACTCACTCCCATGTATCCTAGACTTTAATCAGTTTAACAGATTATATATGCATTGGCATTGTATTTACATATATATTATGTGTCTATATAAACACAACATGTTTGGAATTGCCAGACATTTTTAAGGGGATTATGGGAGAGGAAAGAGATGTCAGGGGGTGAATAATAATAAAATACGTTCCTTGCATTGGTGACAGGAAATAGCAAAAACAAAACAAACTGAAAGCTCTGGAAGAGTAAGAAGTAGCAGGATGGGAGGAGTGAGAACAAATCAAGAGACCAGTTTGATTAAGTAGTATTATTGCATATGTGAAATAGCAAGGCAAAACCCATTTCAACAGTTGGCACCCAGTGAAAAATGAATGATCATAATGTTAAACAGGTCATGTTCAGGATATAGACACAAGAGCAGGAGAAAAGCAAACAAGGTAAATGTGATCAATAGACCTTGTATATGTTGTGAAAATGGAAGGATAAATTTTATTGAGTTTGGTCTGAGTGAATAAAAAGGAAGAAGTGTGAAAGGGAAGAGTCTGAATAAGGTGTACTGCATGCATTGAATGTGTAAGTGGATATATCATATATATCCATACCTGCAAAATTGTGACCTGGTTGATTCTCTTGGATTTCGGTATGTGACCCATGTTGTTCAGAGAAACACATGGTAATATTAGGGGCTTATTTTGAAATTAGAGATATACCATCTCCTACCTGAGATAACTAGAATCCTTTCATCAAGCCCTCTACCTCCCCCCACACACTTTTTTGTGATGGCCCCAGTGCTTCCACTCAGTGCCTGGTCACTGTCACTGAGCTTTTCTGCCATTAGGGATACAGCTCCACTCTTTTTTTTTTTCTGGCATCCATTTATGTCATCAACGAAGAATGGAATGTGTCGACATGGAACCCATGACAATTGTACATCATCATTACAGTATTAGAGGCAGGGGTCATATACAAGTCTACAGGCACTGTACACGGAAAGGTGCCAGTGGGGTCACCTCACCCACCCATTCTCAACGGTTCCTCTAACTCAGGACCAGTGCACAGAGAAATGGGACAAGGCTGGGGCAGGGAGGAGAGGTGTCCTTTGCTGGGCATGTCATCTGAGAGGCAGTAGATCTGTGGGGACACCCCTGCCCCCCACCAGTCCAGGTTTTTTTTTTGGGTGCTTAATTGAAGATGAGTCTTATGGACTTTCCTGTCCCAGCTGGCTTCAAATTGTGATACTCAGAGCTCAGTCACCTGAGTATCTAGAATTGTAGTGATGATTACTTGTGCGTAGCTTTTTTTCTTTTTTGATAGCATGTGTTGTAGTGTTGTTTATGGTTGGGAGAGAAGGGGGCATGAAAAATGTGAGGCATATCTGTATACCAAATATCTATTAACATAGATTCTGGTTTTTTGCCGTTCATTCAACACAAACCCTCTATGAAAATAAAAATCCTTGAATTCCTTTTGTTTCAGAATTATAGTTTTTCTACTACTGCTAAGCATATCTGTATAAAGTTTTTCAATATAATTACCATAATTACAGCGACAATATCTGGCTCTTAAAACTCAGGGTATTTTAAGGTACATTAAGAAATTACTGCTAACTTTAGTTGAGCATGAATAAACCTTTCTTTAGGAAAAATGGCATTATGTATACATTTACAAATTATGACTGTAACAGCATTAATCTTTACCTACCTAAAACTTACCTTTCAAATACAACATGAAGAAAAATTATTGAAATACAGTTGCTTTTTTGAAATAGCTACTGTTTTTCTATGGCTAACCATCAGCACTGAAGACTAATAACCTGCTGATGAAAGAATTGTCACTTTAAAAAAATGTAACACTATTAAGAAGCAGCCTATTTCTTATAGGGGGAAAGTGAACATATCCCTTATATCAGAACAAGTGTATAAGTCTCACTGCTTTGTTAGTGAAAGTATTTGAAAATCTAAAAAGTACTTGTCTTCTCTGAATTTGTACCATATCTTAGAGTAGCATTCTTTGATTTGTTAAAGTTAGATTTATCCTTTGAGGCAGCACAGCAACCTTTGCAGTGCATAGTTTTCTTTATTTTAAAATTTGATAGCTGGAACATATTCTCATCTGTTTTCTGTAGTTTACACAAAGCATTAGTTCATTTCCAGGGGTTCAAAAATTCTAATTCTAAAGGTTAAATTCATACACAGTGAGCCCATCGGGATTGCTATTCCTATTTTAGAAAATTTGTGTCTTTTTTCACTGTGAACATGACTTGTTATCTCTGCATTATCTGGCTGCAGAGCTATTACACTGGCACTGCTTTTGTCTATAAACATGTTCCCTGCTTTCTTCCTGGTGTTAGAACCCACAAAGTTGAGCTAGTCTCCACACTAAGAATGAAGACATCTGGAGGTTATGATAAGGAAACTACTTGAGTCTAGGAGTTCTCTATTTTTTTCACAGTTCCCTTTACACTTTCTATACTTGTCCAAATCTTCACTATTAAAAACATGTTACCTGGAAATTTTTCTATGAGCTTTCTTTATAACTCTAGATAGGATAATTGCACTCCCCAAATTTTCTGTGATGAAATTACTTTTTAATATTCATTCCTATTGTCAAGCTATTTACCTAGTTATAGAGTTTGAAAATAGATTTCTTGAAGCTGAATAGTCCCTTTGTAAATTTATTTTACTAACATCACAACTTCCACTTATCTTTTGGCTTGTCACTGCATTTATAGATAAATGTCAGTGTTCTTCCTTGTTTCATTACAGTTTTACATGCCTGGTACTTACTTATGGAAGGAAAACAGTAAGAGATTTCTGTAACTGAGAATACTGTCCCACTTAGAGGAAATTTGCTGAGCTGCCTCACTCAGATAATAGTGGTCTTGGAACTACTTAAAAATTCAATTTACTGTATACAATTGTTTTACTGATAACTTGGTCTAAGTCTAAGTAAATTTAATTCTATAAAGTAGATGCCCTTGAGCAAATTGTAACTTATTACTTCTCACATGGATGACAAAATGATATTAGTGGTCATCTATATTGGAAAATATCTAGAAGATTTGAAATTCTGGAGGCCAAAAAACAAATTTGGGGGGCAGTCCTGAATGTCAGTTAAACTTAGGGCCTGAACACTGTCCTTGGACTTTCTTAAGGCTAGTACTCTACCACTTGGGCTACAGCACCACTGCTGGCTTTTTTTTTCTGTAGATATGGTACCAAGGAAACAAACCCAGAGCTTTGTGAATGATAAGCAAGCAATTTACACTAGGCCACACTCCTGGCCCCAAGACCAATATTTTTAATCTAATAAAGACAAAAATATTTGAAGTTACAGTAATCGAGAAATGGTGTTCTCTCACTTGTTGAGAGAAAACAAGGGCATAGTTAGATACCCAAAATTGTAATATAAGAATTCTACATATGCCAGATTTCCCCACTGAAGAAAACAGTTGAAATCCTTGCCACAGGATAAAAAGTAAAAGAAAAGGACAAAGGTAAGACTACTACTTTGATCAAAGCCATTACAATGATTGTGTTTTAGGCAGGGCTATCTATAAAAGTCTTACATTGTAACCATTCTATGGAATCATAGTATTTAAAAATTATATTTACCTTAAAGTATTTTAGGAAGAAAATATTTTAAAGTTAATACACATTCTTTTATTTTGTTAAGAAGGAATACAAGTTATATAGTAGCTATGACTTCAAGATTAGATGAAAAATTGTATATATATATATGATTGTAGGTTTCCCCACTGTATCCTGAAATGCCATGATTTTGTGTATGGGCATGACTATTTCCATTCATTTTACTGAGCTCTATGGGTTCATTTCAACCTACAAACTCATGCTCTTAGTAAACTCATAAAATTTTTCTTCAATTAATTCTTGGCAATTTCACTGCTTTACAACTTCTTATTTATTTCTGTAATTTCCATTGTTTGCATAATTTATACCTGTACATGTACTGCATAATTTATCCCTGTATACATACAATTATGTTTTTCTTATATTTTCCACAATATCTCATCTGTCTTTTTGTTATAGCCTGAAGATACTGCCCTTTTCCTCACAATTTCCTTTTATAATCTAATGTTCTTTTCTTTGTTATGCAATATCTTCTTACATGAGTAATAATTGAAAACATTCAATTTTTACAATGCATTTTTACTAAATTTATGGTTCATTTGATTTGATCATACTCTTCAGATGATGTTCTCCTCAAGTGCCTATTTTTCTTTGAATATTGATTTAACTTTAACATATAGATACCAAAATGCTGGTTAGAGACTCTATACATATGGTCAGAATTTGTTAATATGTCTGCATTATAATCTGTGTATACATTATACAAAGTCCTAACCATTTCTCCTGAGCATCTCCAAATGTCTCCAGGGATTTTTATTTGTGTTGGAACATCTATTTATTCAGAGGAAAGCCTTTGGACTTTCTGCTCCAGTCTAACAAAATAGCTAATTTCACTGAGGATATCATTTGTATGTTTCTCCCCATTTTTAATTCAATACCTTCACTTTTTTAATTCAATACCTTCACTTCCCATAATCTGTATACAGTTTCCACATCTCTTAAATACTCCCTAGATAACTGCTTCCAGAAGTTTTTACTTCTCAGCTTTTATTGGATTTGGTAAAATGTATATATATGAAGATGGAAAAAAATCTGAGACTAACTTAGTCTTTTGCATATCTTTGAACATTATTTATATCCAGGGTTTGAGAAATTCATTTACTCTCAACGTCCCGATACATTATTAAGGCTTGGTAAGAATGAGTCAACTCTTCTCTTAGTTTTTCATGCAAACATTTACTTTTTACAGAATTAATTATTATTTTTTCTATTCTCCATTCACAATTCTATTGAAGTTTATTGAATTGTCTTAGGCTCTGAAAAGTTTGCCGGCATGATATTTGGCTATTTGTTTTTGCTTCCACTATATAATCTGTTTGTATGTTCTTTTAAATGTGGCCCATGTTTACTTTGCCTTTTCTTACAATCTATTTGAGTTGAGGAATATCTGTTAAATATTTAACTTTAATATGATTTTTTACCAAAACTAAATTTATAGCAGTTCCAACATTATATTCATATAATTGATGTGATACTTAATATTTACTTTATTTCTTATTTTGAAGCTAAGTACATGATGGGAAATCTGTTTCTCTCTGTTATCTCATTTAGGTGAGTTTTAAATTATATCTTATTATTGTAATTGTTTATATTCACTAATGGAGAGTGATATATGGAATTTTAAAATGATGGGTAGTTAATCCACATTGTGCATTAACTTGAATATAACTTGGATATACACTTATGCAACATTTTTGGTGTTGTCTTGGTTTATATGGTATAAAATTACAACATGGTGAACTAGTTGGCATCTCTCTGTCCATTTTTCATTCAATGTTATGAGTTCCACCACTGGTTGGAACTCTGTAGTCAATGTCTAGATTACAAGGAATCTCCATCAACCCTGAGCCATGGGATTACAAGTTTTCATCTTGCATTATGTCATTCACCCTTTATAATTACGCCTTATAATTGTGTTTTCTACTGGGGCCTCTGGCTCACGCCTGTAATCCTAGCTACTCGGGAGGCTGAGATCTGAGGATCAAGATTTAAAGCCAGCCTAGGCATAATAGGACCTGAGACTCTTATCTCTCTTTAAAAACAAGTAGGGCTTAGCTCAGGGTAGGGTGGTACCCTTGAGCTGAAGAGCTCAGGGACAGCACCCAGGATAAGTTCAAGCCCATGACCCCCCCACACACAAATAATTGTGTTTTCTTCTCCAGAAGTTTCATTCTTCTTATACAGTTAACACTTTGGTAATCTACTTGCTGAAAATTCAAAGAATAACTGAATGTAATTGCAATACAAGACAAGACAAATGGATGACACTTGTAAAATCAAGTCCTATAGAGGTCAGACCTCATTACTCAGAACCAGTGAAAGATTCAGCTAAAATAAATGCATAATAAAACCAGGGATATAGTGATTATAAATTCAGACCATGCCAGTAAGGAATAACTCATCTTTTGCTTTCAAATTGATATGGATTATAGCCTATCAATACTGGAAGTTCATTCAGACCTTAACTTTGACTTTAAAATTGTTTCAAAATATTTAACCAAATATGTAGCTTAAAATTAGATGCAATTTTCTCAAGCCCTATACACGTAACTGTTATACACTTTGTAGAACTGCAGTGTGTGTAATTAAATCATATAAGAAAGGTTTCTCATGTAACTCTACCTAGTTAATGCCAGTTTCTAGTTTGATCATTGTCCACTGATAGTGCGCAGTAATAAAACAGAAAAATACACCAGCATTACGCTGTTCAAATTTATAGATAACATGAATATCATAAAATAAAAGCCTATGTTTCATAAAATAAAAAACTCAAGTAGATTACACTGGTTAAAATGAAATAAAATACATGCAAATGTATTATAGTGATTATACTCATTTGAAGTTAACATTTGAAAACCTGTATTATCAAGATATATTATCAAAATATAATACATTAGCTTCCATTTATACTATTTAATCTCATCTTTTTTGTTCATTTTAATGTTTTTCTCTTTGTTTTAGTGCACTACTCTATCACAATTTATACTTTCAAAGATTTTGTCTTTTAAATTTATACCATTATTAAAATCTTTGCCAAACTTTTGCCTTCTTCTTATGTTCTTATTTTAAGGAGCTAGCAAAAACGTATACATCAGGCATATATCTGGGGCCCAGTATATTTCCCTCAAGTTGGAAATTTATGCAAACTATATCCATAGGAGTCTCATAAGTAATTTTCTCTACCAACAAGATAGATGAAGGGCTGAGAGAGGACATTGTGTTATTTCCCTGATCTTGAGTAAAGCCAAAGTTTATTTTAATGCAATAAATTGAATTTGCAAAACCACAATATTTGATCTTAGCAACAACTACTCTATCATCTTGAAGCTTTGCCCATCTCTATGAACAATTTTTAGCATTACTTTTCCCATTTAAAGATCTACTTAAATCTCCTTCTTTGTTTGTTTCTTATATAGGCACAAAATAATAGTAGTTTTATACAAAAGCCATTTATTTCTGTTTATTTTTGCAAATGTTTAAACGGATTTATACAAAATCCAAAAATTCAAGTTGCTATGTGTACATTCTCCTCCCTGGTAGTGAGGAGAAATTACAACGTTCAAGTCATTTGTGTCCCCAAGTAAATGTACTCAAATTTCACATCTCCAATGTTCACGTCTCCCGTGTATCACTTGAAATGGCTTAAAATCAGTTTATTATGTAGAACTAGGCATCAGGTTGAAAACAAAATAACAATATTCAACTAACAAAAGGACTTCATTTTATGACTTTTTTTGGCCAGTCCATGGGCTTGAACTCAGGGCCTGGGTGCTGTCCTTGGACACTGTTTGCCCAAGACTAGCATTCTGCCACTTGATCTACAATGCTATTTCTGGCTTTTTTTTCTGTGTATGTGGTTCCAAGGAGTGGAACTCAGGGATTTGTGCATGCTAGGTGAGCATTCTAACACTAGACCACACTCTCAGACTTATCTTACATCTTTGTATTAGCATATATTTGCTATCTTTTTGTATGTAATATATGTATATATGTGTGTGTATGTGCATCAGAATGTGAGAGTATATGAAATAGAAACTGATTGCACATTTTGTGAGTAATATTCCTCTCTGATTTCTTATTTTCTACTAGACACATGCTTCTTTTTGCCCTCACATATCAATTTTACCTTACTACATTCCAAAACAAGAAAATATCCTATCTACAGCTCTTCAGTTGGCATGTAACATGTCTGGCAAATAGTCTTAGTTCTGTTTAGAGTACATTCAAAGAGGATTCTGCTGGATAGCAGAAAGCCCAAGGGATCTAAATTTAAAAGTAAACCTAAAAAAAGGTATAATATCATTACATTAATGATCTGTTGTAACTAGCTATTGAAAAAACTTAGTTTCCCACCCACATTTTTCTATGCTGATTCTATTTTTATTATTTAGCTGCATTTCTCATTAATGCCTCTACTGACCATTGCAGCTTTATTACTTTGAACAAGACCTTTCCAAGTTGATAAACCGATGACGTAACTCAAGGTGGCTAGAACAGCAATGTAGTCTAATATCTTACCTAACTGGATGAGTAAACACAAAGGAAAATATTGTCAAGTGAGAATTATCTGAAATAAGTATCTTGCCCATATCAGAATTACAGATAATTTAACAGATACAGAAGTAAAGGGGAATCTAACAAGCCAGGTAAAAGTATACAATATCTTGTGTGGCTCCCTAAGTCTTTTCTGGCTCCCTAAGTCTTTTCTTCCTATATTATGTATGCACAGTACTGAAAACAGTTTCAAATAAGGTTTATACATTATTTTCTAAAAAAGAAGTAGTTTGGCTATGGTATTTTAGACTTGGGCTTCATTTATGTCTTAAAGGAACAATATGTCCCAATTTTAAATGTTGTAAGTTTATTTTCTACAGATAATCTTTAGCTGAGATGATCCATCAGAAAGCTATCTGGACATTAGAACTCTTCATTCAATCAAAAAATGGTTTATTTTCAAAGAACTTGCGTCATCAACATGTATGCAAGAAAAATAGACTGGGACTAGAAGTGTGGCCTAGTAGTAGAGTGCTTGCTTAGCAAACACAAAGCCCTGGATTCAATTCCTAGGTATCACACAGAAAAAGCCAGAAATGGTGCTGTGGCTCAAGTATTAGAGCGCTAGCCTTGAGCAAACCCAGGCCCCGAGTTCCAGCCCTAGGACTGGAAAAAAAGGAAAGAATAGAAAGAAAAACAGACCATTTCTCCAAGTTCTTTATTTGGCAGATGCATCTTTTCTATAAGGCAAGGAATCAATATGAGTTCCATGGCTTTAACAGCTCTGTCCACTAAAGGGCCTACCAATCATGAGTAGTATAAACCAGACTCTCAGAATGATAATCAAAGGTGTAAGTACTTTGTAATATCTCCTTTCTCCTACTTCTCCCCCTTTCATTCTCTCCTTTTCTAATCCATTCAATAAAATGATGATACAAAAACTGCCACCATATATAAGGTCCTTGACTGACAACTTTCATGGAGTATGAAAGTACATTGGTTCTTCTCCTTATGCTTATTTCCTATGTTAAAAAAAAAGACTACTTAGCATTTAAGCACCAACTGCACAAAATGGTGTGCAGAACTCAGAATGCAAGGAAAACTATTCTCAGCAGTCCCCGATCCAGATTTTTTTCTTTTACTTTTTCCTTTGTCATAATTATATTGCATGCCTTTTAATTGATCAAGAGAATGTAATTACCTTGATTGGAGTGGATTAATACTGATTGAGGCAGGCTAATACTCCTGATAATAAAGGAAAAATCTTGACAAAATCCAATTATTTGCTGCTCATTAAGAGAGAAATGAGATATGTATTAGAGGATAGGTTATAGTTAGTTGTAACCTACCAATGGTGTCTACAGACATGAGGTTTGAACATGGTGCTCAAATTATACGTGCAAATTGTATAAACTAGAAAGTTGACTAAGCAGTTGTTAATAGCTTGGAATTTTGCTTTAAAATAGTAGTTTCTAACATTATTGACAAATTTGTTCAGAAAGATAACATCTTTACTACAAAATTGATTTTACACAGAAATGAAACTTTTCATAATTGCTATAAGATTTAGCATAAGACTTTCCAGTCTCCTTTCTGTCTTACTATGGCATATTCCTGTCCTCAGTAGTTGTAATGAAGTTTATTTTCCTTAGTGAATCTCACAATGACCATAATTATTAAAGTCAAAATTCATAGGTCCACCTTTAGAAACTCTGAATAAATGTGCTGGGCTCTACATGTTTAATAAGTACCCATAGAAAATCCAGATCACACATGGTTTGGACAATGTTTTTAGAACTACTATTAATATGATTAAGGTTAACAAAAAAATGATGCCACCACGTTTTTCAACTTAGGATCTTGTGGTTGGAGCAATCATCCTATTGCCTAAACCACACAGAGTCATTTTTGCTTCGATTATTATTCCTGATAAGTACCTAGGCTTTTTGCCTGAGCCCCGCTTTGGACTGTCATCTTCCTTCCTATACCTCTTTCATAGCCTGGATTACAAACATGCATATCAGGCAAATTTATTCACTGAGACAGGATCTCACCAACTTTTTCCCTAGTCTGACATCGAACAATAATCCTCCTATCTTCAACTTTCAAGTAGCTGGGATTACAGGCATAAACCACCATGCTCAGTAAGGAAATGAATCTTTCAGTCTGGGCATTGCTTGAAATAATGATTTGTCTGACCCAAGAGCCTTTACTTAGGAATATATTTATTTTCTAGAAGAAATATTTCTTTTGAACATATCATTCCCTGGACCATTCTTCATTTGCAGGCTCATTGTAGATAATTTTCTATGAAATGTAAATTAAATATAGGGCTTTATACAAGTAGTCACATTTGGATTGTACTTGAAATTATTTCCCAGGACATTTTAGCATGCATCTGGGTCCTTTTCCCTTTGTTTTATTATTCATTTGGCTTGTAGATATTGAAAGAGTGTCGTGAATAAATGATTTCTAGAAGCTCTAAATTCAAAAACACTATTGGCTCTTTTTATTTTTTATTTTATTTCAATTTTTTATTATTGAGATAATATATAGAGGGGTTACAGTTACATTTGCCAGATAGAAGGTGCATTACTTCTCACCCATTGATACGCCTTCTTATGTTTCTGTCCCCATTTCCCTCCCTCCACCCACTCCCATTCATCTTTTTTTTCATATATTTTTATTGTAATTAATAGAAGGTTTACATTATATTTGCCAGATAGGAGGTGCATTAATTCACATACACTGATACCCTTTCTCATGTCTTGGTCCCCATTTCCCTCCCCCCACTCCCATCCCTCATCTTGTTTTCCCCCTTCCCTATCCAATTTAAAATAACCAAATACAGATATATCCAATATATCAGATAACAAAGTGAGATACTTAGAGCCAACCTAGAATCAAATACAACCATAATTGTTTTGGATAGTATACACAACTGCCCACACTTTATTTTTCTGATATACCAACATAACCTTTCCATTCTTCACTTTTGAAGTTCAATCCTATCATCTGTAAGAATTCAAATTTCCTGTGGTTAGTGTAAAAGAGATTCGTCCAATAATATTCTGTGGTACTGTTTTTCAATTTTTACATTCTCCCAAACGTAGTCACAATGCCTCTTTATTATATATCATGTTTCATGTGTTATGTTTCTTGTTATTTTATATATCAGTTTCATGTGTTACATTTTAGTTCTCTGGAGATATTATATTGTATTTATTCATGATAAGTAACACAATATTTTAGAAACATTTAAGTGAGAAAAAATATTAACACATACTCTTTTTTTTTTTGCCAGTCCTGGGCTTGAGCTCAGGGGCTGAGCCCTGTCCTTGGACTTTCTCAAGGCTAGAACTCTACCACTTGAGCCTCAGCACCAATTCCAGCTTTTTTTCTATGCATGTGGTACTGAGGAATCGAACCTGGGTCTTTGTGCATGCTAGGCAAAGCTCCCGGCCCCCTATTAACACATATTCTTATCTCATATAACATGTATCCCTAATGAATGGCCCAATAGTCATGTATTCTGAATAAGAACTTGAGAATCTAACCATCCAACAAATTATTTCCTCTTGACCACTTATATTATGCTTCATGCATATCCTATAGTGTTGTACAGAATTCATAATATTCTATTTCCTAATACTTCATTGTATAAGAATATCTGTGAAAAGCTATAGGTCAGATTGCTTCTGGAAAAGGAAACAAAAATAACCAGCTACTGGAAAGTTAGCTTTTAGAAAGTCCGCATAATTTGCTTAGAAAAATGACAGGATATGCCTTAGATCTGTAGTATATGTCTGAGCCAGAAACTATATGAGCGTAAACCTGAACCTGTGAAAGAAGAAGGGCATTTTTTTTATCAGAATCTACTTGGTAAACTTAGGAATATAATGCATAAAATTGTCTCCAACTGTAGTAGTCAGGGTTCTCCCAAGGAAATAGAACCAATAGGTTGTGTGGTATGCATATTTAAATAAACATAAGTCAGAAGAGTTTTATAGTATGATTTTGATATTATGGAAGTGAAAATGAAATCCATGCTCTGTGGCTAGAAAGGCATTAGTGTAAATTCCAGTCCCAGAGAAGGCAGGATTAAGATTGTGTGGAGGTTATTTTTCAGTTTAAATCCAAATACTAAGGAGTTTAGCCTAGTGGTAGAGTGCTTGCTTAGCATGCATGAAGACCCAGGTTTGATTCCTCTATACCTCATACATAGAAAAAAGCTGGAAGTGGTGCTGTGGCTCAAGTGGTAGAGCTTTTAGCCCACCACTTGAGCACCAAGGACATTGCACAGGCTCTGAGTTCAAGGCCCAGGACTGGCAAAAAAAATCTAAATGTTAGGCAAAAAATAGCATCCCAATTCACATAATTAGACAGAAGAAGCTTAGTCTTTGCTTTCATATTCCATTCACTTTAACAGAATTCATGAGCCCTCAGTCTCCAATCTGAATCCCAAACTGAGCCTACACCAACTAGACATAGCAGCTTGCTTTACTTAGAGATTTATTTAGTTTACTGAGTTCATCCGCAACTACTCTCAATGACATCCTAAGCAATGGTTCGACATGTCTAATCACCTTGTATCCTAATCAAGTTCATACCTGATACTTGGCCTTTTAAAATTTATAGAAGAATTAATACATGTAATGTATTTGGAATAGTTTCAAATATGTAATGCTATTCAGATAGCAATTGGTTATTATTACTACTATCCTATTTTGGTTCCTCATTGTATTTTAGAAAGTATTTTTATTTAATTTCCTCCTAATTTGATACCTTGTTATGGAAAAAAAATTGGACATTGGGTAGTTGACTTGAAATAGTAAAAAGGAAAGTGGCCAATCCAGTTAAATTGCAGGTCCTTTTTATTTAGTCAAAATTGTACTGAAGTACATTATTCTTTACCTCTATTTTACAAGTAAATATGTTCATTCTCAGATGACTGAACAAATTCAAATATGAAACTGATGAATAAAATATTTTCCAAAGGTTAGTCTATGTGACTATAAACATATATAATTTCTCCATGTTGTGATAAGATCTGCAAATCTCTCAGCTCCTGAGAGAGGTTCTAAATTTGTATTTCTAAAGACAGTTTTAGCATCAAATATGCCATATAAATGTTTTATTGAGAGGGAAGGAATTTAGGTTATTTCTTATGAGCTAACTCTAAGGATAGTTTAAATTACAGAGCTCAGTCCTCTTCTTCCATTGCAGTCAAACACGTAAGTACTGTTGTGGAAAATATTGAAGCTTAGGGCACAAGCAAAGAAAAGTTTGCCAGGGATGCCCACAGATTCATATTAAATGTGTATAATAAACATTGCCTTAAATGAAGGCCAAACAGAAATGCCTCATTTTGTCACAAGACTAGTTTAATTATATATTCATTAGTAGTATTTAAGTCAACAACGAAGAAAAATTGCAATGACAAAACACTTTCCTATTACTAGTTAACATAAGTATTAATTGGTTCAAAATTGTAAAATGTCTAGTCATTATTCCTTTAGAAAAGTAAGCTTATGTGGGCCAGAAGTGTGGTCTAGTATTAAAGTGCTTGCCTAGAATGCATAAAGCCCTGGGTTCGATTTCTTGGTATCACATACACAGAAATAGCCAGAAGTGGTGTTTTGGCTCAAGAGATAAAGTGCTAGCCTTGAGAAAGCTCAAGGACAGTGCCCAAGTCCAGAGTTCAAGCCCCAGAAATGGCAAAGGAAATAAAAATGTAAGACTATATTAATTTTGTTATATTCACTGAACATTGATCAATATTTTGAAAAGAAAAAGTATTTTGTAGAATGAAAATGAGATATTCACACAAGGCCTCTAATAATACACAAAGTACTGTAATGAGGTTGAACACCTAAATTTTTTAATTTGCTACATATTGCAGACTTAATATACAGTCATATTAAACAAAAAGAGATGAGTTCGGTTATTCATAAATAACTTAAAACACATTATGGAAATTCACTAAATCTCATTTTCCTACTTTTTAATATAATATGCTTTAATAGTGTGTTTAAAAGAATAAAATGCAAGTTTAAGATGGTCATAAACATAATATTTGAACATGACTTCTAGGTATAGGTCATTATATTCAATTTTCTTTATTTAGTAGAGATTAAGTAACTTGTACAGGATCACACAGGTAAGTATAAAATCAAACCTGAAATCTGACTTGATATCAGGTGCTTTTAACCACTGCCTTGTACTTCTTGCTATTTGTAATCAATGAATGGGTCAAAAAATTTTCAGTTCATTAATGCTTTTGAAAATATAATTAAGTTCTTCTATGTTTTCTTGGAATAAAAATAATCTCTTTAAAAAGCAATAGAAAATACATAATAGATTCTCTTTACTCATCTCTATATCCAAAAGAACATGAGTGGAATTGATAGATCATAGGGTTGTGCTTTATTTAGGGTTGTTTTTATTTTTTGAGGAAACTCTACTTGTTCCAGAGTGGTTGAACAAGTTTAAATTCTCACTAACAATATACTGAGGTGCCTGTTGTCCTCCCATCCGTATTAGCACACTTTATTGTTTGTATTCTGTATAATGGCCATTCTAACTAGCATGAGATAAAAAATAACAGTATTGTTTGATTTGTATTTCCCTTATGACTTCAGAGGTTGGGTATTCCTTTATGGCTGTGGGTCATTTTTACTTCTGAGAATTCTTTACTTAGATAATTTTCCCATTTATAATTTGGGTTGTTGGTTCTTTAAGGGCATAATTTCTCTTTTTTTTGACAAAGGCACTTGTTTTTATTTTCACTTCTTGAGCTTGGCAGTGACGCATCTGTTACCAGCCCATGGTAAAACACAAAATCATGATGTCAGAACCATTCCAGCAAACAAAGGTAACCATAGTGCTGCTCTCAGAACAAAAAACAACAGTATCTAATTTTTCTACAGCTCCAAAAATCTGCATTTGGCTCTGAACTAGGATAGGATGGTTCTGGGCCTGGGGTTCTGAACCTTGAGGTTTAGCCACTGTAAGGGCATAATTTCTTAAGCTCTCTGTGTGCTTGAATATTAGGCCACTATCCTATGTACGTGTTGAAAAATTCTTCCATTCCTGTGAGCTTTTTATCTTGTTAAATTTGTTCTTTGTCTTTGCAGAAGCTTTTTAGTTTATTGTAATCACATTTATGGATTCCTTTTTATTTGCTGCACCTCTGAATCTTCATTTAGAAAGGTCACATCTGTGTTGAGGAGTCCAAATGTTTTTCCCACTTTTTCCTGTAAACATTTCATGATTTCAGGTCCTACATTGAGGTCTTTGATCCATTATGAATGGATATGATGCAAAATGATTGAGATCCAGTTTCAATTTTCTACACTGAGTATCCATTTCAATGGAGCCATTTGTTTAAGATGCTCTCTTCAGCCCATATTTTTGGGTACCTTATCAAATATCTGATTGCTCTAGATCTCTGAGTATACTTCTGGGTCCTCTATTCTGTTCCACTCTTGCAAATTTATTCAAAAGATTCAAAAGTAGAATACAGTAAAGTCACCTATGCAACCATGCTCATTGCAACACTGTTCATCACAGTGAAGGTAAAGAATCAGATTAATGGATGAGTGGATCAAGAAAATGTGGTACATATACATCATGGAATTATACTCATCCATCAAAAAGAATTATATTGTATCATTTGTAAGGACATGTAAATACTTGGAAAAAATACATTCAGTAGAGTTAGACCAAAAGAAATATAAGCTGCATGTTTTATCTAATTTGTAGTAATCAGAATTTCCCTGTGAATCTAAAAGTGCACACACCACACTGGATGGTAAAAGACAAAAAGTATATCAGGATATGATAAATTATGCGGGTCTGTAGACACTCACCATAAAACCAAAGGAGGATATTCTTAGGATCACAAAGATAAAGTAGTTATATGCCTATGATCATATAAAATAATATTTATCAAAATGAACTCCAGGAAATGGATATTACAGTTGTGAATTTTTTTGGCTTGGTTGATTTTTTTTTTCATTTTGTATCTTTTGTCTTCTTAGTAAGTTTGTCTGTTTAGGGGAGGGCACAGAGTAGGGGACCCAAGAGTGAAAAAACTGCAGCAGTGGTACTCAACAGACACTATGTTGAAAATGAACTCTACAATTTGTGAGTAAGGACAGGAGGGGAAAACTTGGGGAGAGGGAGGGAAGGGGCAACACTGTTCAACAAGAAATTTACTGATTACTTGACTTATGTAACTAACCCATCTGTACATCACCTGTACAATAGCAATTTAAACCTCTCGCTTTAAAAATAGCTATATTGCTTTCTATAGATGTTCTCTATTAAATGATTATCAAAAAGGCTATTTTGGCTTCTTAACAATTTAAACTTTCATAGTACCCCAAAACACACAAACCTGTATAGATATTTACAAAAACTACACCTGCCTCCCCATGCTTTTCAACCAATTACTTACACTTTTTAAACATGTTTTCCTAACCCTTCTGACTTTTCACATTGAATTACTTATCCATAGCATACAAAATTACCAAGCTTCCTGTGAATCTGATGTCCATCACCTTTTGTTGTTTTAAATCATAATTATGTCAAAAGTAGAGATTTTACCTGTTAATTGTCTTGTCTCTGAAGTAGGATTTTTAGCAAAAGGGACAAGATTTCAGAAAAGGCTATCATTTTAGCAAAAGGTAGTAAATGAAGATCTAATTCTTATAGATGAGCCTAATAAGTAGTTTTATTGAATGTTAAATACTAAAATTAATATTTCATGGAAATAAAATTTAAAGCTAAATGCATATCTGTCTTAGTATATACTTATATAATTATTTAATCTTATCAAACATTTCAGAAGTCCATTTTAGAAGTTGGGCATTGTATTTCTCAGTACTGTCAATTCTATCCTATACTTATACTCACTATAGTTGACATTTATAATTTCAAATATATATTTGCTTTCAACTCAGGACAGTGAAAAAGGAAGGGATCTTGACATCACCTCATTTATCTATATCATATTCTCTTCCACTTTTTATTTTTTATGTCTGGATCAAAGATGATTGATAGAGTGCATGGGTTTGGAAATATTTCTCTTTTGATTTGATGTAGTGAATTTGACCTTATTTTCATTTATCTTTCAAAGACATGAAATACTCTAAATAGTATTTTCTCTTAAAAGATACGGTCTAAATTCAGCATAGTACCAAAAATTAATTGGCTTTAAAATATGTATTCTTAATGCTAGCACAAAAAGCAATGCTACTAAGTAGAAGCCTACAAAGTATTTTAATCCAATTTTTTAAAATTTTCCTTGTATTAACTGTTTATTAGTGTTCTTGTTTTTTGGTTTCCTTATATTTCTTAAGTAATGTTTTATTTATTGATTTATCTATGTGCATATATGTGTGAATGTACTACTACTCTTATAACGTACAAGGTCTACCTATACAACACACACATATGTTTGTATATATAAAATATATGTAATAGAGGTTATTTTAACATAATTTTATTTCCTATGTTGACATTGACTACTCACCTATTTGAAGATTCCAGAAATGACTTTGAACTGCAAACATAATAGCAAAATTGTATCAAAATTTGAGGTAATTACTGAAAATAAAGCCTAGTTTTGTAAAATATATCCTTCCTCACTTTTGTCTGGTTTAGCTTTCTGAAGACTTCAGGGAACATGTTGCATTTACCTTCTATTTGAGAAATGGGGATTACATTTTCATTCAGTAATTGTACATTTCATGCAATGAGTAACCGTAACTAAAAGATCCTCTTTTAACTGCCTGCCAATAAATTTTACCAGCAAACTTTACAAGGAGGCTTAGTCAAAGTTGAAAGTACTTGAAGCCATTTCAAGAACAGAAAAATCTTTCTACAACCACATTTTTTCTATGTGTTACATCTATTTTTGGTTTATTGACAACGTCAGTGTGTTGAATATGTACAATGTTTTACAATTAAAATCCTAGCTACTAAGAAGCTAGGATTATGCGCGTGAGTCACCATGCCTACCTAATCCTTTCTTTTTTTTCATATATTTTTATTGTAATTAATAGAAGGGTTACATGATATTTGCCAGAGAGATGGTGCACTAATTCCCATACATTGATACCCTTTCATATGTCTTGGACCCATTTCCTTCCCCCCCACCCCCACACCTCATCTTGTTTTCCCCCGTTCCCTATCCAATTTCAAATAACCAAATACAAATATATCCACTATATCAGGTAACGAAGTGAGATACTGTAACAAAAGGAGATAACCAAGGGACAGCAAAAGAGATGAGAGATAACATAGTACCTTAAGAACAACAATCATTCATTATATGGCTTATGTTTCTATATCCTAGAGGTCCTTTCATTTAGCATCCTACTATATGGCCTTTTGTATTAAGGTTTTGTTCTATTGCAAATCTCTGCTAGGAGAGCCCAAGGTTTCTACTGATTATGACAAATGAGGGAAACCATTGAGCCTAAGTTCCTTTGAGTCTGGCTTACTTCACTTAATATGCTCTTTTCTAAGTCTTTCCATTTCCTAACAAATGGGGCGATGTCATTCTTTCTGACAGCAGCATAGAATTCCATTGTGTACAAATACCACAACTTGTTGATCCACTCATCAACTGAGGGACATCTAGGTTGGTTCCATATCTTTGCTATGGTAAATAGTGCTGCAATGAACATTGTTGTGCTGGTGGATTTAGTATGTCTTTGTTTCTGGATGATTGGGTAAATGCCAAGTAGTGGAATTGCTGGGTCATAGGGGAGCTCTATGTTTAGTCTTTTGAGGAACTGCCATACTGCTTTCCATAGTGGTTGAACAAGTTGCACTCCCACCAGCAGTGTAGTAGTGATCCCTCTTGGCCACATCACCTCTAGCATCTGTTGTTATTCATTTTCTTGATCCTGGCCATTCTAACTGGAGTGAGGTGGAATCTTAGAGTTGTTTTGATTTGCATTTCTTTTATAACCAGAGATGTTGAGCATTTCTTCATGTGTCTATAGACCATTTTTGTTTCTTCTTCACAGAAGACTCTCTTTAAGTCTTTGGCCCATCTTTTAATGGGATGGTTGTTACTTTGGAGATTAGTTTTGGATTGATTCAATTTTTTGAGCTGTTGATATATTTTAGATATGAGCCCTTTGTTGTATGGTTGGTGAAGATCTTCTCCCACTCTGTAGGCTTCCTAATTAGTTTACTAGCTCTGTCCTTTGCCATACAAAAGCTCTGCAGTTTAATGCAGTCCCACTTTGACATGATTATTGCAGCAGGTCAGACAAATTCAGCCTAAACAAACATTCATCAGTTTTCTACTGAGTCCATTCTCATTTCATAGTTCCCATGGGACCTAGGATTCAAAACTTTACTTTTTGAGTTTATTATGTATAAGATTATTTTCCTATTTACTTCACAGACTGCTCACTATTGGTACATAGAAAAATGATTGATGCTTCTTAGACCAATTGCCCATCCGGACACCCTTACTATTGATATTTCTGCATTGGTATTTTGTATCCTAGTACTTAGATGAATATTTTTCTTTCATCTAGGATGTTAGAGATTTATGAATTTTAGGTATAGTTTATCATCTGCAAATCGGGATAATTTTACTTTTATCTTATTTGAGTGTCCTTTATTTTTTTCTCTCATCTTATTGCTAAGACTAGGATCTAGTACTGAACTGAAGTAGGAAGAATGAATACTCATGGTTCATTTCTGACTTTAGAGGAATTTTTTTTTATTTTTTGGCTTTAGTTTGTTTTCTATAGTTTTGTCTTCCCTCCTTTATTACATGTACTTACAACTCCTCTGTTCCTAGCTTATTCAAACTTCTATTTTTGAAAATGCATATTTCAGTAAAAAAAAGTTGAAGAAAAATTTAAGTGAAGTAAAAAGTGGTGGTTTGAGATCCCCAGTAATACAAAATGGAATGGAAATAAACCAAACTTAACAAATGATAGGTGTTTCAAATTGAAGTAATATAAGAGAATTAAGGGAAAGATAAAAATATGAAGATAGTAAGTATCAGAAATGTGATAAAACTATTATTATAAAAAAATAAGCATAGCCTAGTGATAGAGTGCCTGCCTATCATGCACAAAGCCCTAGGTTCGATTCGTCAGTACCACACACAGAAAATGCCAGAAGTGGTTCTATGGCTCAAGTGGTAGAGCACTAGGGTTGAGAAATCCCAAAGACAGTGCCCAGTTCAAGTCCCAGGATGGAAAAAAATGTTGAAGAAAATAGAAAAATATGTCTGACTTTGTTACCTGGTATATTGTATATACATTTATTTATTTACTTATTTTTTGCCAGTCCTGGGCTTGAGCTCAGGGCCTGCACACTGTCCTTGGACTTTCTCAAGGCTAGAGCTCTACCACTTGAGCTTCAGCACCAATTCTGGTTTTGTTCTATGTAGGTGGTACCGAGGAATTGAACATGAGTCTTCATGCATGCTAGGCAAGCACTCTACCACTAGGCCAAACTCCCAGCCCTTATTTGTTTATTTGAAATAGAGAAAGGAAGGTGAAAAAACAGGATGATTGGGAGGGGTAGGGAAAGGGAAAGAGGGACAAAAACATGAGAAGAGCTTCAAAGTTCAACTAATGCACTTATTACTTCATGAATGTAACTCTAACACTTCTACACATTATCCAGATGATAAAATACAATAAAAATAAAAATTGAGGTTAAAAAATAGAATAAAAGAGAAAATAAATAAAAGCTCCACACAGCAAACTCAAAGGCAAGAAAACTGTTAAAGGAAACAAATGATCTTGGAAAGTATAGTACTTTCTCAAGACTAGAGCTCTACCACTTGAGCCTCAGCACCACTTCTGGCTTTTTTGTATGTATGTGGTACCAAGGAATCGAACTGGGTCTTTGTGCATGCTAGGCAAGCACTTTAACCACTAGGCCAAACTCCCAGCCTGAAAGTATAGTACTTTTGAAACACCCACACTGTTGTAAAAATCCTCTTATCATTGGATTGTCTAAATGAAGCCTGGGTGCAGTGATTTATTGCCAGTTAAGGCTCTGGACCAGGGTCACGGCTGGGGTTAAGGTGTGGCAAGTTTTTTGAAGTAACTGCAATTCTAGTCTTGACTGCTCTGTCTCATGTTGATGGAGGTGGGGCATTTCCAGACATGTGAAGTGCCAGTTGGGTATTGGTACTGGAGTGTCTGAACTTAACTATTCAAGAAATACTTTGCCATTCTTGAAGCCCATGTCTTGTCCTGTATAGAAAATTCAGTGACAATTCTGTGTGTAATGTTTGGACGGTGAGTTTAGGGCTCTAGCTAGTGTCTTACGAGGCTATATGCCTTTGTTTTCAGATGCATCTTTTGTCTTTAGTTGGTGAATCGGTCATTAAATGATTTCACTAGCCTGCTAGACTGGGCCAGGTTCGTGGGCCCTTAATTGGCATTTTCAGCCCTAAATCTCTTCTGGGTGATTTTATTTACATCTTCACACTTGGAATCACTGGATAGTGGCCTCCATTGCCACTGTAGAGGAAAACAAACTGTGGTCTGTTTCTGTCCAGTGGTCCTGGCTGAACATGTTGGTCTCTGTGCAGATGTTTTGTTCACAGGGTGTCCTAGGCAGATGGCCTTCCAGAAACAGAGCAATATCAACAAAACCATGCTGGCATGGTGAAGGGAAATTTTAAATCCCATCTTGCTTTTGGTAGGCAGTATTGGGTGCCATCTGTTTCATGTAGAGATTTATATTTTGATATTAAAAATTGTCTAGCCATTCTTTGTCTACACTGGCTAACTGCACTGACTATGTTTCTCTAAAGACAGATAGCTGAAGATGGATTTCTGATTTGTGGAAAGAGGAAAGGGATATATACCAGTAATCTCCTGCCTTGATTGATTCATTTTGACTGGAGGATATTTAAAATAAAAAAGCACATTCTATTAGATCTCATGATATGACTGTTTTGGAAAAAGTATATTACTTATATACAATTACACATGTTATCGCATATTATACATGTATCCCATATTAATCATACAAAGGCTTTTATAATAAAATTCAGATGTACAAAATATAATTCACTACTAAATGTAATTGAACATTATTTTCTATCATCTTGGAAACACTCTAAATATTTTAGATGCTAATACATTTAATGTCCAAGAAAACTTATATTTTTTTCACAAAGAAACTGAAACTTGGCCACAAAGTGACATCTACTTTCCCCAAAACATATCACTCACTTATGGTGGAATAGGGTTTTAAGCTCAGTGTTTTGGCCACAGGATTCTTGCTTAATTACTACAATATCCTATCATCTGTTGTCTTTGTATTGGAAATATAGCCCACAGAAAAATGTAGTTATTATATAATTTTTGCTGAATTGTTCAGTTATATTTTAGCTAATATACACTCAGTTTTCCTTTTTATTAATAAATACTGCAACATTGCTTACATTGGAGCCAATGGTAATGAATATATGACCTCAATGTTTTATATTACTAAACAGTTCATGAAATAAGCATTCTATACATTATGCATAGACTGGAGACTCAATGGAATAAAAACCTAGCTGTCTAAATGATTACTCATGGTTAGAGTAATTTAATGGTTCAATAACTAGAACAGAAAGAGATGAGATACATCAAACTGATAGGACAATTTCTCATAACTTAGGATCTTAATGTTGTTGTTTTTTCTTAATAAACCTTGTGACAGTAGTGTTTATAAATACTGTTCTAAGAAATGATGGTATTTTTCTATGGTTATCATGAAATCTGAGTGGTGCTATACTCAAATGACAATAAAACAAACAAAAACTAGACACCATAAAACCTCTAAGAGATCTTAGATATATGACTAGTATTCATTCTATGTAAAAGCATTAGTCTATTAATTTATACATCAAAATGATTAGATTTCAAAAGACTTAAGCAATAAAATATATAATAAAAGAAATAATTTTATTATAAACAGTTAAGTTAAAATGCAATATCATAGATAGATAACTTCAAATAATAGATAACACTTCTTAACAAGCAAAATATGAAAAATTAGGAATCATATTTCTTTTTTTCTTATATTTACATAAATTTTTTATTGTAATTAATTCAAGGGTTACATTATATTCTCCAGATAGAAGGTGCATTACTTCACATACATTGATACCCTTTCTCATGTCTTGGTCCCCATTTCCCTCCCCCCCCCACCCATCATCTTGTTTTCCCCCCTTCCCTATCCAACTTCAAATAACCAAATACAAATATATCCAGTATATCAGATAACAAAGTGAGATACTGTAACAATATGAGATAACCAAGGGACAGCAAAAGAGATGAGAGATTAGGAATCATATTTCTACAGTAAAATATTTTGTAAGTTTTACTGATTATCATTTCATGTGCTTTTCAACATTTCTTTTTCCTCCTCAAGAAACAAATTGCTCTGTCTATTTAGAAGGTGATAACATATTTTATGTACTCAGTAAAATAGCAATTTTTAAAAGCAAAATATGGCATTCTTTCACCATTTTGCTTATGTATTAATGAAATAATGTTCATCCTAAAAGAAAAAGTGTATATTAGAAAGTGTTTATTGAGCTGCATATGTGTTGTGATTTTATTCTTTTTCCCGTTACCCTTGATCTAAAAAGTCCACTTTTTAGATGTAAAATATTAAATTATTTCCTTAATACATAGTTATTAATTATATGTTAGGTTTACTCACATAGACATTTTCAGCAATTGGAATCCATATTTTATCATAACATTCTCTCATAAGGCCATACATTCTGGTTTTTAATATGTTTTTGTGAATACCAACTACTTAAAACATATACTTGTATTTGCATAATTATTGGCTTTAGGAGTTAAAACTATTGATTTGGATAAAATGATGCTTAATAATTTTCTATAAAGTTTTTACAGTATATGTTCATTATGTAATAGTAAAAATGTATGTTAAGAAAACTGGGTTCCTGTGTCTCATTGCTAAAATACTCAGGAGGTTAAGATGTGGAGAACTGCCATTTGAAGCCAGTTTAGGTGGAAAAGTCTTCAAAACTCCATCTGAAAATAACCAACAAAAATCAGAGCTGGAAGCATGGATCAGCTCAAGTGGTAGAGTGCTAGTCAAGCAAGCAGTTCAAGCAAACTAAGGTGTTGCAAGGACCCGAGTGCAAACCCTAGTATCAGAAAAAAATTACATGTTAAGAAAGAAAAATGTCTTTCATTTAAAACTGATATAATTATTTAATATCAATTAAAATTATTTGAATAATTTTAATAATATAATGGCTTTATTGTTGAGGGAGTGTGCTGATCCTGGAACTTGAATTCAGAGTCTGAGAGCTGTCCCTGACTGTTCTTTGCTCAAGGCTAGTGCTCCATCACTAGGTTTTTGGTGTTGAAGAGTCTCCCAAATTTCATTCTCTGGCAAGATTCTCAGATCTCAGCCTGCCAAATAAATAGGATTAAAGTCAAGAGCCAACAGTGCCAGACCAAATAAAATAGTCTTAAATACAATAGTCTTTGTACCAATCATCAAAATGATGATGTTGATCCACTCATTTACTGAGGAGCATCTTGGTTGGTCCCATATCTTTGCTATGGTAAATAGTGCTGCAATGAACATCGTTGTGCTAGTGGCTTTGTGGTACTTACACACAATGGAATTCTGTGCTGCCATCAGAAAGAATGACATTACCCCATTTGTAAGGAAATGGAAAAACTTGGAAAAAATCATATTAAGTAAAGTAAGCCATACACAAAGGAACATAGGCTCAATGGTTTCCCTGATTTGTAATAATTTGTACATATCTAGGAATCTCATAGCAGATTACAATAGCCATATAGAATGAGACTGAATGAAAGGGTCTCTAGGATGTGGAAATAAGAGCTTTATCTTCAGTGATGATTGTTCTTAATGTTCTTAATGTACTATGTTATTTATCTTCTCCTATGTTGCCTTTTGGTTAATCTCATACTGTTACTGTATCTGACTTTATTACCTGGTGTACTGTATATATGTTAGTTTGTTTATTTTAAATAGGAAAGGGAAGGGGGAAACAAGATGATTGGGTGGTGGAGGGGAGGGAAATGGGGACAAAAATGAGAAGGGGTATCAGTGGGTGAGAAGTAATGTACCTACTATCTGGCAAATTTAACTGTAAACCCTCTTATACATTGCCTCGATAATAAAAAAAATAAAATAACAAGACAAAACAAAATGATGATGTTATGAATTAAGGTGCACTGGAGTTCTGGTAATACTCATTCATTTTTGTGATACTGGATATAGAACTCAGGATCTCACATGTTAGATTAACAATCTACTAGTGAGCCACGAAAGAGCCCTCACTAGATGATTTTAAACTAATGAGTCTGACGCCTTAATGTGGTGCTTATTAGAGATCGTCAAAATCGTAGGTTACTGCTTTATTAAGGATGAGAAAGTTAGAAGAACTCGATGAAAGGTAGACAATCTGGATATCAAGAATTGAAGATTTCCACGAATACAAAAAGTACTGAGAATGATAGATGTAGGTTGGCAAGCTTTCAACCACCAGCTGCAACTTAATGACTCCCCCAGCTGTGATAGTTGTAGGATTGCATTTTAGACCATATCCTTAATTTTAGGTTGTTCATTTATTTATGAAAAGGTAAATATTTTATTTAACACTTTTTATTTTTCGAGTATAGGTAATAAATTAGAATTTCAGATTTATTTAGCTGGTAAAATTCCTTTGGTACTTAACTCTTCTTTTATGCAATTTGAGTAGATTTTAGTATGTCCTAGGTTGAAATGTAGCACATTATATATTTAATATTGCATTTTCCCTTTTAAATGCCTATGTGGCAGTTAAGGAACAAAATTTGTCTACTTAAGGAGATGACACAGCTTTTCCAAGTGTTCACAGAAGCAGTAGGTAAGAGAAGAAAGTGTGCTTGCCAGGTGGCCAACATTCTTCTTCCTAACCGTACCAACTATAGTCATGACCCAATAGAAAAGAGCATCTGCTGGAGAGAAATGATGATGATCACTGGAATAATAGGGATTGCACCCTCAGAGGAATCTATCTTGAGTCCTACGTTCATCATCCATATATATGCTTAGAAAAACAATTTGCCTGTTTAATACAAATTATCAGAAAAACACAGGATGTATTCTAACGGTCCACGTTAAGCTTCTTAACAAATTTAATAGACTAAATAAATAAGAATGTAAAATGTTATGAAAATCCTCAGTGAGAAAAGGAGGATATAATTGCATGAAGTAGATACATATCTCATTAAAATAAATAGCCAGGTGCTAGTGACTCACAACTCTAATCCTAGGTAATAGGGAATCCAAGACCTGTTAATTTTTGGTTCAAAACAAGTTAGGGCAGAAAAATCCCACAAGACTCAATCTCCAATTAGCCAGCAAAATTCTGGACTGAAGAGATGACTCAAGTTAAAGAGTACTAAACCATGCGCAACAAAGCAAGTGAGAGTCTTAGTCCCTGAGTTCAAGGCCAAATATTAGCACAAAATTAAATCAGAAATATTTGACTCATCAGGTGAGACATTTGGTTATATCTGCAGAACAAGTTAGCTAGAGGGTCAGGTTTAGGAACTTTCTTAGGTCCTTCCTCCAAAGGAAGAGCCCCCCCTCAAATTATAAACATCTCTGCACTATTTGGGGTCCAAAATAGTGAGTAAAATAAATGTAAGGAGCTATTTGTTGAGATTGATACTGAATCATTTCCTCATATCAAAAGTTTAACATTCTGAAGATAAAGTAGTTGCTAGCTAGCTGGAATATACAAATATGCATACATGGATAAATTAAAATTAATTTTATGGGAAGAGAAAGAGTACTGTAATATGTATACCATATCTTTTTCCTGCTTATTTTTAAAGCACCTGTGTAGATCTTTTGTATTTCTTTCATTAATGTGATGGCCTAGGATTTGAAGGCATCACCCAAAGTTCACGAAAAATTAATCCCCAGTGTGGAACTGTTCCGCGGTGGTATCTTTAAGAGATCTATAGATCAATAGATCGATCACAAAGTGGCTTCCTTTGAAAAGGAAGAGTTTACTTCTTGTTTCTCACTCTTCTTGCATTCTACTATTAAATGAGACAAGACAATCTGATCCTTTTGTTCCATCTTTGTTCTTGGATATACTAGCTTCCACAAGTATAAAGAATAAATTTCTAGTCATTTCACATAATCCAAAGATAGATTACATTAGCAACATTTCTAATGTTGAGTCACACTTGCATCCTGCAACAGGTCTTATTGATTGTGGTACATGTTTATCATGTTTTTGGGATTGTTCTAAAATGTTTTATTTTCCTGTTTATGTTATTAAAATAGACCTATGTCTTCTTGCAGATCAGTCTTTGTTTCTCTAAATTCATGCATAAATTAACAAATTTTCCTACTATTTTCTTAAAAGAAAAACCTGAGGAAATAATAGATAACTTCCTATTCCTACTATTCAATTAAAGTTTAATTGCTCTATGATCTTTCTTTTTTATTAAATAACATTGATTTTTACATATTTCAAATGATGTTTTTAACAACTATTCAAGAAGGGAATCTCTATAATCACTGACAGATTTTAGAACATAATTAAAATTAGGCTGAGGGTTTGTATGTCATAGATATATATTAATCTATGTAATAAAACATGTTTATAAGTCATAAATTTTTATGTCGATGTAGTTGTATTTATATTTCCAATACCATTTCCATAGCATTGGGTATGCAAATATTGAGTACACTCTTGCACTGTTTGAATATAATATTTTCATTTGAATGTATGGGTTTTTTTTTGGTGGATCGTGGGGCTTGAACTATGGGCCTGGGCACTGTCTCTGAGCTCTTCAGCTCAAGGCTACCACCCTACCACCTGAACCTCAGCCCCACTTCCTGACATTTGGAATGTATTCTATCATAACAGTTCCAGAAGGCTCATTATCTATTTTCTTTTGATACAAAATTACAAAAGATACATGAAATGATTAAGCTAGTGATAACAAAGTCAAAGAGTTTCCCTAAACAAGGTACTTGAAATTTTTATTTAGAAAATACTGCAATATTTTTAGTCAAATTTCTGATAACCACAGGACAAAGTAAGAAAAAATACATATTACTAGTTTAATATGTAGATTCATATAAGTTTTCCTAATTTCCTTTAATCATAAACTACTACATATAGTTATATCTTAATTTAATACTATATATTGTTTTTGACAGTATAAATAATAATCTGATATATATATATATTTTAGTTTTGCTCTTTTGTCATTCTTCATCATATAATCTATTCATTCAGTTTTGCTAGAATTACAGTATTGGGAATAAAAGCTTAATGTGAGGTAAACAAATAATGCTATTAGATAGGAAAACCTAAAGTATAAGGAGTGTTTGAAAATAAGGTTTTCTGGTGTTAGGAATATAATTTTGAGGACCAAAATAGGAACTATGATATTTATACTAATTTATGATGACATAATTTATTTCTGCTACATCCACTAGAAAATGAAAAATCTGAGTTTATAAATAATTTCTTTCTTGCTAAAATACCTGTTATTTTCCTCTTTTTCCCCCTTTTTTGTATCACTCTTAAATACTGTCTTGCATACTGTAGGGTCTTTTTTTTTAATGTCACAGGCAAGACAATGAAGCACAGCTCTGACACAAAAGTGCAATTTACTGACTACTGTAATAACAGCAGCAGTGAAAGGCTTGGTAATTCTTTTCTCTGTTTTCCCCCTATTTTTGGTTTCACTTGGTAATTACCCAAAACAGCCTGCTCTCCACTCAGTTACAAAACTTCATTAGCTTTCTTTTTTGATGAATTGTTAGATAAAAGCTCATAATATCATCCTTGGTTTTGATTGTGCCACAGGATCATTCATGAATGTGTAGATCTGAGAAACAGGCTTCTCAAATTACCCCAAGTAAATCAGTCACACACCTGGAGCTAGAGATTCTTTTCTAGGGATAACACTACCTAAAATTCTGTCCTGAGAGTAAAAATTGGTAATTTTCTAGAAGAAACTGTTTTTTTTGTTTTCATGCAGACATGGAAATTTATTCCGAGTGATAATTTCATTATATTTTCTACCCAACTCTCCTTGAAAAATTTTTCTGTCTTCTATAAAAACAAAAATAAACAATAGCAACAATAACAAACATGCCTTGGTTTTCCTCTGACTTCTTGGTTTTCTTTCTTTTTATTTTCTTTCTTTCTTTGTTTCTTTCATTCTTTTTTCTTTCTCTTTCTCCCTTTGTCCCTTTCTTTCTCCCTTTCTCTTTCTCTCTTTATCTCTCTTTTTCTTTCTTTCTCTCCCTCTCCCTTTTTCCCTCCCTCCCTCCTCTCTCCCTCCCACCCTCTCTCCTCTCTCTCCTTCCCTCCATCCCTCCCTCCTTCCATGTCTCTCTCTCTCTCTCTCTCTCTCTCTCTGTCTCTCTCTCTCTCTCTATATATATATATATAGACACACATATATATATATATATACATATATATACAATCTTTCATTCATTCTTTCTTTCTTTCTACTCCTGGGTTTGGAACTTAGGACCTGATACTATCCTGACCTTTTGTGTTCAAGGCCAGTGTTCTACTATTTAAGATATGGTGCCATTTCAAGTATTTTTGATAGTTAATTGGAGATGAGAATCTCATGGACTTTACTACCCTAGCTTACCAAAAAGATCTTCACAGTTTTAGAGTTTTCACCTCATGATTTGTTGATCCCATTACATGAGACATGTTGTGACTTAATCATGGTGGTAGAAAATAGCAGAGAATGTCATTTACCTAGTGACCTGGATATAAGAGAAGAAAAAAAAAAGAGGCAAGTGCTCCCCCCCCATATATCCTGGGCCCTTATCAAAGATTCCATCATCTCTTAGTAAAGGTGCAAATCCTTTATCACACGGTCTTTTGGGGGACATACAGGTCCCAATTATAAGAGTATTATTAAATTCACATTATCTGAATAAAACGAATTTTAATAAGTGTTCAGTAAGTTTCCACTGCATTTACATTTTCAGTTTAATATTTTATCACTATAATACATATACAAATCTGCCCCATTTATTCAAGATAATCTATTTTACTTACTGTCAATAATACAACTGTGTTTCACCTATTTTTGATCTACTGTAAACTAGAAGTCATTTATAATTTTGCATATGTTAGATATGGTTGGTATAATTAATGAAAGACTAAAAACCAAAGAAATCTAAACTTTACCCTACTTCTTTTTTTTTTTTGCCAGTCCTGGGCTTGAGCTCAGGGCCTGAGCACTGTCCTTGGACTTTCTCAAGGCTAGAGCTCTACCACTTGAGCCTCAGCACCACTTCCGGCTTTTTTCTATGTATGTGGTACCAAGGAATCGAACCCGGGTCTTCGTGCATGCTAGGCAAGCACTTTAACCACTAGGCCAAACTCCCGGCCTACCCTACTTCTTTTTTGAATTTATATTTTTTTATTTTTTTGTGTTGGTCATCTCAGGTGCTACATTTTGGGGATCCTGTATTCTTTGTTACATATTATTATATCATACACTATGTATTACAATATGATGTTTTCATTTTTTTCTAGGCACATTCAACCAAAGGACAAGTTCCAACTCTACATAGCTTGCATTATGACCGGAAAGAAACATACAAATATATACTTAAACATGATAAATGGCAGAGTTGCTTGTCACACACACACACACATGCATGTCATTGAAATAGACAAGTTATTTGAAGTCTTAACACATAATCGCATAATTTTTCTTGTTACTGGCTTTCTTTCAGTACTACAGTTTGAACTGGGCTTGCTCATGTTAGGCAACTCCAGCCCTGTTTTCAGTTATTTTTCAGATAATTTTTGGTTTTGCCCAGTGCTAGTTATGGACTGACAACTTCTTATCTCTTGACTCCCATATTGCTATGGTTATAGGCCAAAGAAATGTATTTCTCCTGTAGTGAGAAAGAGAATGATCTTTTTTTTACCATCACTACCTGTACACTTGATGTATCCTCTGTAATAGCTTTATGATGTAAAGTATTAATATACTGGATGTCACATGCATATTTTCAAAATAATGGTAGCTTCATTTACAAATCAATACAATGTAAAGTAAAGATGAAACTACAGGGGAGATACTTACGTGTGCAAACCAATTAGAATTGTGGCAAGTCCTACTTATAGATGAAGTTATTCTTAAGATATGAATAGGGGTCTACAAGAAGGCATAATAGGGGAGGTTATTGGAAGAAAAGTGAATTACTTGAGTAGCAAATGTATGGAGGAAAAACAAATAGGATATATAAATATTTTGATTTATTTATATTGCAACCCACAAAATTTGAAAAGAATTCCAGCTGAAAGAAGCATTACATAATTTCCATGTGAAAATGATCTTACTGGACTTTGAAAAACCAAAAAAAAAATTATATGGCAACGTGACCAGTAATAACAAAGAATGCTTTCACTATTTTGGATATGGTGTAAGCATCATGATTTCTTAAGGAGTCCCCTAGGTAATACTAATATTCACTCAAGTTTTAGAATCAATGAATTGAACAGAAGCAAGTGTTGCGAAGTGCTATATGGAACAGGAGGATGAAGTTTTTGAGGTAGATACATTCTAATCACCTTGCAATTAACATGTAATTGAAATGAGTGAAATGTGACAAGTAATGGATCAGTAATTTCAAGGCTAATGACAGGATCTTTATATTTATGGACATTTAAGTAAATCATTTTTTAGGTCTTAAAATGATTAAAGTAATTATAACCAAGCACTAGTGAAGTTGAAAAATGGCCTAAAATGGGTAAAAATAAAAAAGTACATTGTCAGAAGACTAAAAGAAGAAAAAATGTTTATCATAAATGTGTATATATCATATGGTATAGAAGAGAGTTCTGAGTCTAATAGATAGCGATGTCTACTTAGTAAATGGCCAGAAAAATAAGCTATTCTTTAACAATAAGTGAGACAAGTTTCCATTATGTTGTTTAAATTAGTGTTGTATTTATAGTTGAACTTACAGGAGAGATTTAAGAAAGGTGAGGATAACTTGTATGCTTAACTGAAATGGTTGGGAAATTTATTGGTGACTGAAGCAATAAAGACCAGACTGGGCACTCGTGGCACATAGCTGAGATCTGACAATTGTGGTAAGAGAAATTTGTGAGAATTTTATCTCCTAATAACAGCAAAAAAAAAGAGGATGTGGACGTAGGGCTCTAGTGATAGATCACTAGCCTTAAGCAATAAAACTCAGGGATTAGTGCCCAGATTCTGACTTTAAGCTCCAGGAACAACACAGCGGAGAAAGGAAAGGGACAGGGAAAGGGCAAGAAGGAAATGCAGACCAGGTAGGAATTATGTTAGCATAGAAGAGACATATCTGTTAGAAATGCACACTGCATGAAAAAAGCATCTCAATCGATAGTATTTATAGTTTATTCCTGTATAACAAATGATAACAAGTGTAGATACTAAAATGACATGATTTTTATTCCTCATTTTGGAGGTGTCAGGATTCAGGCACAATTTGATTGGTTTTCTGGTCAAGAAATTATCAAGATTTGATTAGCTGCTTCTATTGTACCTAAGCTTTTCCATGTGGTTGATTCCTTCTGATTGTAGAACTAAGATCTTTGCATTCTTGTAGACTGTTGGAGGTGGGCTGTCTCTCTCAGGGCCAAGGAATCCCCCAGAGGTCCTTGCTTGTCAGCCTTCTTAAAATTAACAGCTTACATTCCAAACTCAGCAGGCTCTCTCCTTCAGTGTGCTAAGAAGGAGATTAACATAGTGTGATGTAATCAAGGGACTGACTAGCTCATCATCTGTGATGTATTTGGGTTGAATAGTCTCCTCTAAGGGGCAGAAATTACACAGCAGTGGGGCTTACTGTTTTCTAGTTTTGGCGATGTCACAACTAGATGTAAAGCACAGGTGTATAAACTTCTCTTGTTTTGGAAACATAACATGAGTTGCTATGACATTTGACAAGGTACAAAATGATTGTTTTCCTACCTAGACATATGTTGCCATGATGAGGAACAAAAACTGTAGGGATTTCTGAAAGACATAAAGAAGAGAGGGTACAATAAAACAAATGTCAGCAAATATTTTGTTTTCATCAAAGGTGTTGTATGGAATTTAGAGCCCAGAAGATAAAACATCTAAAGACAAGTGTTACTCTGAGTAGGACGTTTTTAATTTTTCAAGTCATCAAGTAAAAGTAAAGGTACTTGTTCAGCAGTACTCAGCAGCTTTTTAGTAGTATTTCTGTCAGGGTTAATTCTTCATGGCTATGACCTGTCACCAAACAAAGCATTTTACAATACCATCTGAATGATTACAAACATCTGAACATGCTATTTTCTCCTTTAGATTATATAGTAAAGTAAGAATGTGAATCTACATTGACCAATTAGTCTTCCAATTTGACATTCCTTAAAATTCTGTGTGGTTAAATTATGTGAAATTTCCCTTGAGGATAAATACAAGAATGTAACAGTGACAATTTCATAGGATTCATATTAATATACATTTATATATTTTTAGTATTTGGAGCTAAAACCAACGCCACTATGCCTGAATGTAAGCTGAAATTCTGACACAGAATTTCCATAAAAGCTCCCACTTTCTTTAAAATAGGAAATACTTTTTTTTTCTACAATTAGAACCTATAGTAAAGGTTAATAACAAGAATTAATAACTTTTTAAGGTTAGTTTGATTTTAAAGGAAAAATAACTAGTGGAATAATGGAAGTCTGCCTTGTACTATTTGATATGATTATATAAACAAAACATGAATATAGATGAATATTGCATTTATGTATTCACATATGTATTTAGTTTTGATGAACAAGTTTATATAAGAACTTTTTGATTAGATAATATCTATAAGCATGCTAAGAACAAGTATGCATTTACAAAGAATGTTACCAGAAATTGTGTCTTAATATCTTCTCAAATCCATTAGAAAGGACATCAGTTCATTGCAATGATCAAAGAAGAGATGGTTCCTTGAATGATTTAGTTATTTCCCATAATAGATTAAATAAGATAATGTTAGATCACTAGAAAAAAATAAGTTCTGAAGTTTAAAATCTTTAGATTTATGTCCATACATGATGGCATCGTTAACTAAACAAATATGATTATTTCTATTAATGACTATTGTTTAGTCACCCTACTATGTATCTATAAATGTCGTAATAGTGAATGCTATTTAGCACACTAGTATACATAAATGTAACTAAATAAGCCAGTAACAACCAGAACATTTCAAAATATGTATATTTGACAATATGTTAAATTTGGGGCCTTTCAGTAGTAAAATGTTTATTTCTGATAGGTTCTGGAAACCTGAAGAGACATCTCTTGCTCAGGATCTCTAATTTTTGTTGTATCCATGTATTTTTAAATAATTTTTTATTGTGATTAATAGAAGTGTTACATTGTATTCACCAGATGGAAGGTGAATAAATTCACAAACATTGATACCCTTTCTCATGACATGGTTTGAATGCCTTTCCATTCTCAGAATATTACTATATATTTCCTCATTTTTAGTAATTTTAAAATTGATACATTGCAAAAATGTTTATAGGACTATGATAGCACATGCTTTATATATTGTAGTTAGCATATATGTGAATATATAAAGATAGATCATCTTTTATAATACTGAATAATGCAATGAATGTAACACTTTTTTGGATAGTAAAAATATTTAATCATTAAAAGTAAAATACTTTTATGAATCTAACAATAATTTAAAATCTTGCTAATTAGAATTCCTCACTGTATCTGGAAGCTCACTGCATATGGAATAGATAATAGCTATTTGATAAAGAGAATTTTGGATCAATTCTTTAGAATGAATTAAATAAATTATGTAATAAAAATCTATTAAAGGCATTTAGGCTCTATTAATTCCTGAGACTTCATGTTAATTGCATTTTTAAATCTATTTGACATTAGAAAATTAACATTGGGGAGAATAACTATTAACATTATTCTAAACATAATTTGATAAATAAAGGTTATCCTTGGTTCATTTAACAGCATAGTCAATAATCATGTAGATTTTGAAAGCTTCAACATTGGACTCCCTTCATATGATACACTATGTCCACTGCAAATAATATTCTATCATTAGACATATTATGAGAAAATTAAATGTTTTAATACTTAAAGTAGTTTAAATATTTTATTAGAAATCCAGAAAGGATAGTATGGCTTGATATGAAGACCATGGATGTCTTTCACACAGTACTATAGCTAAAATGGTGAATATAAAATAATTTCTCAAGTGCCTGTTTTAATTACAAAATAATTTTTTGTCTGTCACCCCTGAACTCTATATCTTTGAGGATGTTTCAGGAGATTGCAAATTATTAGCTTGTTAAATAGCTGATATAATTAATTGACAAAGCCTAAAAATATCAAAACGTGATTTAATATAAAAGTTATTTGTCAGTTTATATTTAACTATATATATATCATACAATTTTCAATAATTATGTTGTCGATAGGCTTAGTGTTTTAAAGAAAGTTACTGGGAATAAGTAAATTACTTTATTTGATGACAGAAAAACATTTCATTGCCACAATTAATTAAAGCTATCTGAACATATGCACAAGATGATGCACAAGATGACACTCTATCTCATTTCTATCTTATAAAGATTTTTGCATACCTAGAAATATAAAAATCATATTTTGTCTGGTAACCATGAACTTGTATGGTATCATATATAGACAGTTTTAATTTCTTTTTTTAAATTTTTTATTCATATATTTTTATTGTAATTAATAGAAGGGTTACATTATATTCACCAGATAGAAGGTGCATTACTTCACATACATTGATACACTTTTTCATGTCTTGGTCCCCATTTCCTCCTCCCACCCCCACCACTCATCTTGTTTTCCTTTCCCTTTCCCTATCCAACTTCAAATAACCAAATACACATATATACAATACATCAGATACTGTAACAATATGAGATAACTAAGGGACAGCAAAAGAGATGAGAGATAACATAGTATTTAAAGGCAACAATCACTCATTATATGGCTTTTGTTTCTATATCCTGGAGGTCCTTTCATTTAGTGTCATTCTATATGGCCTTAAGTATCTAGGTTTTGCTCTATTGTAAATCTCTGCTAGGAGCGCCCAAGGTTTCTACTGATTAGGACAAATGAGGGAAACCATTGAGCCTGGCTTCACTTAATATGATTTTTTTCCATGTCTTTCCATTTCCTTACAAATAAGCAATGTCGTTCTTTCTGACAGCAACATAGAATTCCATATGGATACCACATCTTGTTGATCCACTCATCAACTGAGGGGCATCTGGATTGGTTCCATATGGAACCAATCCAGATAGTTCTAATTTCTTGTATGTTAAAAACTTTTGCTAGGATTATACTTTACACAAAAGTGCTAGACAACTAGTGTGTTTGAATTAAATACCATTTCTATTTGAAAGGTGAAATGATTAGTCTTCCAAATTCTGAGTTATTGGAGCTCTTGTACAAACCATTACGCTTTTATCATTTTTCCTCCCTATAGTGAAAACAGTTTTAACTATCTTCTACACTCATTATTTTACATGTTTAATACTCTGTGGACAAATGAATGGTTACCTTGACTTAAAAATCATGCACAATTATTCTTTATCTGTTTATTTTGGTTAAAATTTAATCTTTAATAATAGTTATCTCCATCCATGTGAATTTACTCAGATGATGAAGAAATCTATGGCCAGCCTATGGTATCCATGGATACCAGGCAGATCAGGGATTCAAAGTTGAGCAACTTTAGAATTGAAAGTCAACTCATCTTTTCTAAACTATCACCACTGAATTGTTTGCAAAGATATGCAAATGTTAACATAGCAGATTCAGCCTAAAGTGGAGAAAATAAGGTTCAAAATCTCATTTAAGTAAATGAAATGTTTTCTGAGAAGTTGATACTTTCTCACTTCTGCAGAGGAAGTTAGATAAAACCTGGATGAACAGAAATTAGATTTATAACTTCATACATAAATTTGGCAGAGCTGCTTTGACAACCTGTAAGACACAAACTTGACATCAAACTTCAAAACATTTCTAAAAATCACCAGATAATAACTTTTGAATGTTTATTTAAGAAGCTTTGAATATCACTTATCAAATAGAAAAGTTATTACCTAGGTTCAGGTATATAGAATTATTATCTAATTACATATATTATCTGACATAGATATATACATGTTTTATTCATTATCTGGTGAACGGGTATCTATAGAATAACTGATAAATATGTCCTATAAATGTAGCTCTTGCCACAATTTTGTGTGTTATATATACATTTATTTATTTTAAATAGTGAATGGAAGAGGGAAATAATATGATATGGAGGGGGTGGGGATAGAGAAAGGGGAACAAGAACATGAGAAGGGGTATCAAGGTTCGAGAAGTAATGTATCCATTACCTGATAAATGTAACTAGAACCCTTCTATAAATTGTCCCATCAATTAAAAAATAAAAAAGAAAATAAAAATTACAAAGCCGTAGAAACAGACTGTCCTCCTATGCACAGATATGTTAGACGTATTTCATTGCTAGACTATATTCAATTTCTAAACCAAAAAATGGATAATTTGAAAAGCTGTTTAGATATGTGTTCCTCACATTTTCAGTATTCCCACCTGATAGTTTACCTATATTCGTTCTAAAACTGAATAGTTTCTAGGTATTCGAGGTACCAAACATTAAAGAAAAAAATATTCTGCCTCTATATGTAAAATACAACTCATATTTTACCTTTTGCCTTTCCACATTGACTCTCCTCTAATGCCTTTCAATTAATACTTTAAGATTCGGTTGGTATGCCTTCCTCCTTCAAGAAGCTATCAGTCTGGTTCCTGAATCAGTTTACTATCCTCATGCCACATTATCCATATCTGTGGCAAATTCCCAACTTCTTGAATCCCTAGATTGTTATAGTGTTTATAAAAGCAGCAAGCAATGAAGTTTGGAAATGATCTCCTTCAGTGATCCCAATAAATAATTCTTAGAGGTTCCTTTGCAATCCATGTATAAAACTTTTAAGACGTAAATGTTGTAGACCACTCAAAGTTTCTTCATGCATGGCTTATTTTAATTCAACTATTTGATAACTTTCTTGGAGTCACATGTTTCCTTATCTTCCTTTCATTCTCATCCATTTTCATTCTCAGTTTCCTCATACTTTCTCAATTGCATATATTCAGATGGTTGCTTCATGTCTCCGCAAACTGAGAGAGTATCTAATACTCATCCACCTCTTATCCTTACTTTTCTTTTTCTGTTAGCATAAAGTGTTCTGCACATACCCATAAATTAATTTTATGGACATTATCCTTCCTAATTTCCTATTTCTAAATCTCACCCTGGCACTTTTTTGTATATATTTGACAATTTATTTAAGACCACTAACTGCTCAGTCAATAACATGCTCTCTATTTCTCCTTTTAAAAATTGTAATGTAACCATTCTATTAATTACAATAAAAATATATGGAAAAATTGTATTACGAAGAGGTTTTCAATAGAGCAAAACCTAGATACATACGGCCATATAGGATGAGGCTAAATGGAAGGACCCCCAGGATACAGAATCAAAAGCCATAATATGAGTGATTGTTGTCCTTAATGTACTATGTTATCTTTTATTTCTTTTACTGTCTCTTGGTTATCTCATATTGTTACAGTATTTTACCTTGTTATCTGATATATTGTATATATGTTTATTTGAAATATGTTAGGGAAGGGGGGGAAACAAGATGAGGGGAGGGGGCGAGGGGAAGGTAAATGGGGATAGCAATGTCTGTTGAGCAATGCATCTTCTGTCTGGCAAATACAATGTAACCCTTCTATTAATTACAATAAAATATACTTAAAAAACCAAAAAAAATTATTATGAAGAAGATGTGACCAAAACGTTCAGATGAGAAACAAAGACTTTAAAGATCATGTAGTATCTAAGGAGAAGGATAGGGAACAGAACATTCTCTGGAGGATTGACTCAGGAGATCAATTTCTACATAGAATTAGACTGTTAGGGATTTAGTAATAGTTTCAGCTACCTGTGTTAGATCAGTACTTTAAGAGGTATGTGACCTTGCTTTAGTCTAAATGGATAACAACTGGATACAGTACTAAAGAAGTCATCTGTCTAGGTAGTAGATGGCTCTGTGTTTGTTTGTTTTTTCAGGAGCATTTGTGACGAGATCTTGTATGGACTGCTGGAGTCCTGACAGTATAGGCATGACTGGGGGTCAAACATAAATACTTGGGGCTTGTAAGCACAATGATGTGCTTGTTCTTGAATAATATTCCATGGGGTCTATTTGTAATAATATTTTCAAAGAATACCATAATGTAGGATAAATTGGTACTTTAAAAATTCTCCTGGTTAGAAGTATCAATGTATGAAACTTCAGGGTTTTATTATATCATTCTATAAAAAGTCACTACATCCAAATTCCATGTAGAAAATTTATATTTGTAATGTTGATCCTTAATTATACTGAAAAATACTGCCAAATAATTTCTACTCATTTTTCTGCTTACCATTTCCAGCTTTGATGATAATTCATTTGATTATTTTAGTCGATATATAAAACCATTGAATTGAATTCACAAATGGGAAATGTTTACTCAGAAATGTATTGTTTCCCATTGATAAGGAATGTCATATTTATCATGAAAAAGTTCTACTCTTTTTAAAAATTTTGTTGCATATGCCACTGGCACCCAACTTACTACAATATCTTTTTAGGGTGAGTAAATGTTTTAGCATTCAAATATAACTTACCTCAATTCATTCATAGAACTTACTGTCAAATTTCAGCATCTTGAGTATTATAAGACTACAAATTTACTAGAAAAGGAAGCAAGTGATTAAGGCGGGTTGTATTAATATTTACTGTGCTAGAGAGATAAATACGTTAAACCTTTTTAGCAAGACTGCTTTTATAGGATAACTGGCTGCCACCTTAATATAAATTTCCAAATCACAGACCTATTGCAAAAGGTGAGGAAAAGGACTGACATTTCTAGAGAAAGAATCATTATATATATATATATATATTATTGTATATGTAGAAAGCCACAAATGTTTGTGTACAACTCGAATGTAGCAGTATGGTGAATAAATACATTGCTTAAACACTTTATTCTTAAATTTTTAGGTGACCATTTGGGTTCACATCGGTAAGTCATTTCAGGGATAATGAGAGTAATAAGAATAAAAACCACATAATTCAAGGAAGACTTTTCTTTTCAAATATTTTTGATGAAATAATTGAAGGTATTAGAGTTGGGGATCCTGTAAATATTGGAGAGATTTCCCTGTTTTCTCACAAAACAAAAGGAATCGAATCTAAGGCTGATTCAAATATAACACATTGAAGGACCAACTTGAGTATCCATATTGTTGTAGACATGTGAGGCGGGGGAAGGAGATGAGAAATTAATAGGTAATTAGTGATCAGGTTATTTAAGGATTTGGATGGTCTTTTGAGAACTTTACACTTTACTCTGAATTGGGGAACAATTGTTATATGAGTTAGGGAACAAAATCAACCTTAGATTTTTTTTCAAGCGTAAGACTTGATGTGTGGAGAAAAGATATAAAGGTACAAGTATGCAATCATGAAGACTAATCAGGTTACCTGAGAAACTAGTCAATTATTCAGGGTTTATTAGAAAATTGTAGTTATAATGGAGTTAGGGAACCTTTTTCAGAATGCTTATATAATTTGCTAACATGCAGGTAGTTAATGGAGACTAAATGAAGCCTTTTCTATAGGATTAAGTGCTTGTGCTTTAAACAGATACTTTGCTGTTTAGTAGCATTTCTACCTGTTTTCTAGGTTCACATGTATAGTCTATCATTTAGTAGGCCAGAGGTTATCGATATCAAATATTGAATAGTAAAACATTTTGTTTTCAGACCATCTGAAGAATTTGAAGTTAGTTTTGTCTGAAGGAAATATACTATAGCTACTTTATAAGCCACAGATTGTACAATAAATTCCCTGCTCTTCACACTGAAGAAATGAGAATTTGTTAAAGACCTGTGGCCTTAAATACCTGAAATCATGTTTTCTTTCTAATACTATTTACTTGTGTATTTATTTTGCCAGTCCTGGGGCTTGAACTCTGGGACTAGGAATTGGATTGTGAACCTGGGCACTGTCCCTGAGCTTCCTTTGCTCAGGGCAAAGCCTCTGAGACTTGAGAAACAGCAGCATTTCCCATTTCTTTCCTGGGCTGGCTTTGAACAGCAATCCTCAGAGCAGCAATCTTGAGTAGCTAGTATGAGCCACCAGGCTCCAACTACATTATTTCCCAACTACATTTTTAAGCCATCTTTAAGTAGTTGTACAAAGTTGCCATTTAACAAAGCAGTTTTTGTATACAGTATATCTTGATCAGTGTTACCCTCGCTTTCCTTCATTCTTCTTAATTTTGTAAGAGATGCATTGGATTCTTATCCGTATTTCCCCCTCTTCTCTTCTACATTAGGCTACACCTTTGTCTTTGATCCCACCATACTCCTTAGAGTACCCACTTCATAATGTTTTATTTTTGTTGAACTTTGATTTTTACTTTCTAAGTAATTACACTACTTGATATCTCCTTTGAATCTACCAGATTTTTGTTGATGCATTTGTACACAATTGTATACCACCCAATACAACTTTACCCATAAAATCAGGTAATGAACTGTTTTAATCCAAGGGCCACAGTTTACCAACCTTAATCTAATTAATGGATCATATGTTTGTAACCCAATTCTAATATATTAACATACCATTAGTAAGGCTTCCCTGTTAATTTATTTCTATTATTTCATTTTATCTTGTGTAATTGCTCTTCCCACTAAAAATATTTACATCTCGATGAACAAATAAAAATATTTCTTTTGTTAGTGTAGGGCTTGAAATCTGGGCCTGGGTGCTGTCCCTAAGCTCTTCAGCTCAAGGCTACTGCCCTACCCCATGAGCCACAGCCCCACTTCCGGTTTTCTAGTGGTTAATTGGAGATAAGAGCATCAAGTTCTTCAGTGCCCAGGCTGGATTTCAATTCAGATCCTCACATATCAGCCTCCTGACTAGCTGGGATTACAGGCCTGGCCATCACACCAGGCTTTTAACTTAGGTTTTAACTCAAGGATTCATTAATATTTACATGGTAGAAATTGAAAGACTTAAAGTCATTCTAATATTTTAGCATAATGATATTAACAATGTATTTATAATGTTTCGGCTTTTACCATAAATATATTAATAATGCATTTATAATGTTATGGCTTTTCAACACAATATTTGCACAGTATTATTATCTCAGGGAGGAAAGTCATCATATTTAATCTCTAAGACTTCCATAGCTTTGGAAAATTTATATTCTGTGTAAGACAACTGACACATTATTAGAGAAAGCTACAAATGGTTAGATTTAATATATGCATACATCAGAGGCATGCAACATAGTAAAAGACAATTACACTTGATTCTGCCTTAAATGAAAACGAAATGATGAAAAATACATATATTTCATTTCCTGGTACGAAATGGAGTATATCTATGGAAAAGACTTATGAGTATATTAACTTTGTATTATTATATTATTATTTGAATTATAAAAATAGATTTTAAACTAGTTACTTTAATATCTCAATTATTAGATCACACTTTTTACTTTATATTTAAGGAAAAAATCATTTAAACATCATCAAGGCAATTATGAAATTTTACACTTTAGTTACTTTTTAGTAATTGTGGATGAGTGTTATATCAGAAAATAGTTTTCATATTTCCAGTATATTTTCTTCTATAATTCTTTCAGGTAATGGTGAAATTTGGCATTCTGGTAATGAAGCAATGTATTTGAACAGAATCAAATGAAATAACACGCTTTTCTTATAGTAACAATCCTGTTTGTACATTATTTAAATAGCTTACTTGAAGATATTCAATGTTTAGAAGATATTTCATTTGAATGTGAATATTTAAATACATTATCAAGAAACACTATCGTATATTTTTCAAATAAAGCAAAGAGGGATTGGTCCAGAGTAATAAAACAAGCTATAGTGAAAATGTAATATGCTACTCCTGGCCATAATAGAATATTCACTAAATCAGTGTTTCTGTAGTAGCAAATCTCAAACAACCTCAAATGTGTCCATTATACAGATTGATTATATTGAAATAACTTTACATAAAACAAAGATAGTTTTGTTTAAAAGCATATGGTGATGGTGAGAACCTTTATTTTGAAAGACAAGTAATACTTGAAAATATTTTTAAACAAATTTATTAAAGTATAGTTTGCATGGAATAACATTAATTCAGTTTATACAGATAATTAAATGTCTTTTTGTATTTGTACAAAATTGTGCAAACCTATCTAACATCAAGCTTTAGTAAGTTTCAGATCATTAAGAAACTTCAAGTCCATTTACAGTGATAAAAATCCCTGCTCCTGTTCCATCTCAAGGAAAGCACTTGTCTAATTTCAATCTCCATAAATTTGTTATTTGTAAACATAACATAGTAGTTGCATTATAAAATTTGTGATTTTTTTTTGTTTTTCATGGGGCATGAACTCTGGGCCTGGGCACTGCTGTGTTCTTCATCTTAAGGCTAGTGCCATACCCCTGAAGCCACAGTCTTACTTCTGGTTTTCTGGTGGTTAATTGGAGATATGTGTCTCATGGATTTTAGTGCCTGGGTTGGCTTTGAACAGTAGTCCTCAGATTGCTACCTCCTGAGTAGCTAGAATTAACAAGCATGAGCTACCGGTGCCTGGCAAAATTTGTGACTCTTTTAGGCCAATTTCTTTAAGCTTAGAATGGTATTTTCAAGTTTCACTCACATTGTATCAGAACTTCATTTGTTACTGAGTTATAGCATATGGCTCCACCTCAGCTCGTTTATTCATTCACCACTTTTGGACATTTGGGTTATTTCGCCTTCTAAGTTATATGATAAATCTTGCTACTACCATTGATTAACTACATTATATTTTGTTGGCTATTATAGATAGAAGCTCAGAAAAATGATTACTAGTGATGTTACTGTATATAATGAAGTAGCACATCAAACAGAACTAAGCAGTGTGAGAATTGAGAAGATACTGTGAGTGAAAGAGAAAAATCTGCTTAGTCAAGTGTATTAATGAAGGTTCCACCCTACTCCTTGTCTGGCAGGATACAGGAAAAGAAGAAATTATTAAATCAGTAGAAAGTTAATATGTATTCTCAGAGAATAAATACCAAACAAGATTTTTCAAAAGGGAAACATTACTGACAAACTGAAAAAAAAAAACTCAATGGAAACAAGTAATTCATATCCTCCTTGTAAGAGTCAAGCCTTTTAGAGCTTTCTCCCCCTTTCAGAAAATGTGTTCTATTTGGTAGTTGGGTAAGTATTTACTTGAGATTCTCTGGGGAGGCACTTCTACAGGAATGGTTCACTAAGATACTGTACCATGGTTGTCAATTCTGTTATTCACAATAAAGCAATCCCAGAATGTACTCTAATGTTTAGTTAATCAAATTATGAAGTAGCTTGTATTACCTTGTAGGTTTTAAATGTGACTCTGTGAAAAAAGCCAAATGACTATTCCAATAAGAGAATGTGATAATGTACTTTATTGATAATTAGATTTTCATATGATTCATTAAGCTCTTCTTGTTACTTTGTAGCTAAGCAACAAAGCCTATACAAAGATACCTGATTTACTCATGAGAGAGAATTATGAATTCTTGATGTGGACTTTATTAGGTTCTGAAATTACATTGAACTTGCTAAGGCAGTCTCCCCCAAAAATGCATCACGTGAAAAACCAGGTTCATTAAATGTCCATGAAGTTTATGGTTAATTAATTTATTAAACGATTGTGAGAGATAATGCTTGGAGCATGCTTGTTAAGGTAATTCTAGCATTTTTTTCAAGATTGTTTTACAAGAGAAATAATGTACAGAACATGAACACTTGTATAAAAATAATTGGCTGGGAAATGAAAGAATCATATATATTTTCCCTTCTGGTTAACAAGGAAATGCAATCAAATCTGGGTCTCTGACATAATCACTTATGAGCTCAAAAATCAGATTTAATTTGAATTTACCCATCTCGAAAAAGATTTTATATCCAGTATAATAGCAATCTCACTGCTGGAATTGTATTCACTGAGTTCTAAATCCCAATACCCCAACCATATTTGATTACCCAATCCTTTGTTTACTTATCTTTAACATGATCTTATTAATAGTGAATTGTTTATGTCTATTTTATGAAACAATAGACAGTAATTTACTGAGAACAGTGTCTCTGAGAACAGTGCCTCGCCCATTTTGGCATGAATAGATGTCATTGTTATTAAGAATGCTGACAAAGTGACCGTGTATTCTCTTTACAATGAGAATATTTAATGTCTGATTTGTCATAGTTGATGAACTCTCCTAAGATTTGCTCTATTTTTTGAAACAAACCAATTACTTCTCCTGTATGGTTTTTGTCATGAATATTGGATCCTCCCCCATTTTGGTGTTCAGGAGCATTTTGTAGCTTAATGTGTGTGGCATTTGACCTTTTTTACTTAAAATTTTACTATTTTTCCCTAGGTTTTTGAGATCTTATTAAAATTACTAAAAGTCCAACGAACTTGTTTATTTCCTCCATTTTGTGTTTATATTTGTAAAGGAAGTAAAATAATTATTTTTCATGCATAAATCCCCTTTCCCATCACAACCTCGAAGAGATTATTCTTTCTCTATTGTCTACTGATGTAACATTTATCCAGAAATAACTGTTCAGTAAATCCAGTAGATTATATATATATATATATATAATTTATTTTAAGACCCCCTCTACCTTATTCAAACAGTGTGTCTGATTTTACAGCAGTTAAGCAGCTTTCTTTCATGTTTTGAATTGTAGTAGTATGATGCAACCAGTCTTGTTCTTTGCACCTGTTTTAACACCTAGATGATAAGAGCTTTGAGCAATGGAAATATCTTAGACATTTTGGAACAATATTTGAAGCACTACATGACATTTAAAAGGTGCTTATATATTTCATAAGTAAATAATTTAATATCCTATTTGCCTTTAAGGCTTTAAATTTTTTTGTTATTTATGCTTGTCAATAGAATGAACTTGAACATACTTCTCTTTAACTTTTGTGGGGAGATAATTGCTAAATATTTGGAAATAATTATAACCACAATATATAGGATTCCATGTCTAAACTGAAATCTCATTAGGGAAAAGTAATTTAGAACAGAAGATGGCAAAGTGGTATGGCAGCTAATGAACCGAAGTTATTTTGATGATATTTCTTTTTTTTTTTTTGCCAGTCCTGGGCTTGAGCTTAGGGCCTGAGCACTGTCCTTGGACTTTCTCAAGGCTAGAGCTCTACCACTTGAGCCTCAGCACCACTTCCGGCTTTTTTCTATGTATGTGGTACCGAGGAATCGAACCCGGGTCTTCATGCATGCTAGGCAAGCACTTTAACCACTAGGCCAAACTCCCCGTCCCTGATGATATTTCTTGTACCATACATGTCAGTTGAATATTCCTCATGGTTTTCCTTGATACAGTTATCCATGTTTTCCTTGTATATAATAATAATAAGCATGATCATACTTTATTCTTAATAAATCTAAGAACTTGGTTGGCCACTTGAAAATCTTACATTAATAGAGTGAAATGTATTAGTACATTTTGATGCTATCGGAACAATATAGTGATGAGTCACTTAATGGCAGGAAAACATTCAGAAAAATGCTTCATTAGGTTATTTCATCCTTGTGGGAATATAAAAATGTACATACAGAAGCCTAGCTTGCATCAGTCAGTTGCTTCATACAACGTCTTATTGCAATCATGAGGGTCCATTGGCAGTGTTAAACAGAATATTTTCTTTTTCCCACATATTTATATTGTAATTAATAGAAGGGTTACATTATATTCACCAGATAGAAGGTGCATTTCTTCACAAACATCGACACCTGACACGCTTTCTCATGTCTTGGTCCCCGTTTTCCTCCTGCAACCGCTGCCCCTCATCTTGTTTTCCCCTCTTCCCTATCCTGTTTCAAATAACCAAATAACCAAATACGCATATATACAATATATCAGATAACCAGATGAAATACTGTAACAATATGAGATAGCCAAGGGACAGCAAAAGAGATAAGAGATAACATAGTACATAAAGGACAACAATCAAATCATTATATGGCTTTTGTTTCTATATCCTGAAGGTCCTTACATGGCCTTATGCATCTAGGTTTTGTTCTATTATAAATCTATCCTAGGAGAGCCCAAGGTTTCTACTGATTATGACGAATGAGGGAAACCATTGAGCCTATGTTCCTTTGAGTCTGGCTTACTTCACTTAATATGATTTTTTCTAAGTCTTTCCATTTCCTTACTAATGGGGGCATGCCATTCTTTCTGACAGCAGCATAGAATTCCATTGTGTATAAATGCCACATGTTGTTGATCCCTTCATCAGCTGAGGGACTTCTAGGTTGGTTCCATATCTTTGCTATGGTAAATAGTGCTGCAATGAACATCATTGTGCTAGTGGATTTAGTATGTCCTTTAAACAGAATATTTTCTATTGTAAACTTTGTTTATAAAAAAGAGTTTAAAATAATTACAAAAATGCTATAGAAATTTAATAAATGTGTTTATTATCATTTTCAAGGAACAAATACTGCAGATAATTGGCTGTATTGTTCTTTTATGCAAGCAGTAGAGTTGACTTGTTGTTTCCAATAAACTGTTAGTAACGCATGCCCTGTGGCCTCAGGATAATTAAAAGGTTGCTAGGTCAAGAATGATGTTTCATTTTAATCCTACAGCATCACCACTATCTATGTGGTCTAGCGCTGAAATATTATGGGATGTATTAAGGTAGCTTAATTTCAGATCTGAGCAACATTATTTTACAGCAAACCTATGTATATTCTTTCATATAGGGTACTGTTTCTGCTAGAGGTGTCTTGTAAAATAACAACAGTTGTCAACTTGTCAAGTGATTTGTATATTCTTCAGCAATGCCTACTTATTTTAAAAGATATATGCTGCATTTCACATAAGGAAAGTTTAGAGAAGCACCTCTTCTAACATTATCTGTTTAATAAGTCGAAACATTAAATCTGAACCCATATCTGCGTAACTATGTAAACATGTTGATATTATGGTTGCTAAAATCTGCAAAATTTCAAAATTCAAAAATGGAGAAATATGGCAGATGAAATAGGTATCAAAAAGCACAGATTACTATCTTTCAATTATGGAATATTATTTAGATGGCTTGATCTTCAGCTTTCTTATCTATAAATTAGAGGGTAATATAACTCATTTGACATACCAGATTTGAGTATTGAGCTAAAGTTGCAATATACATAAAGTTCATTTTATATTAAGCACTATAAATTTGTTTAAATATTTTTTACTTCAGATCCATAACATACTTTCAAGGAACTAAACATTTAATAGCAGAAGAAAATGAGTTAATTAAATAACATTGTATTACAAAAATAATTGAAAATGACATAATTTACAAAATAAAATGTGGGAAGAAATTTCAAGGAATCCTACCTACATCAAAACAAATAAACACTGAACAAAATATTTGTTTATTGTCACACAATTTAAAGAAGTTAGGTAATTATTGAAAATTGTGTCCATTTTGGAAAAGTCTTTTAAAAGAAAAACATCTCAAGGGCTGAGTATGCAACCCTGTGGTGTAAAATACTTAACCAGTGGGCAAAAAATCCTGGGTTAGATCCCCAGTACTTTTTATAAATCCCCCAAAATAATAGATCTTTGATTTTTACTTGGTATGTTACTTGAATATATTATAATGAATTAAATGTTCATTAAACTACTATTGGAAGCACTTTAATAGATTCCTTGAAAAATAAATTTCAGTGTTACCTAATAGGTAGAAACAAAATAAAGAAATAGTGGTTCATTATTCTGGATACACTGTGACACAGATTTTTTACTTAGAAAATAGTACATTTTGAAACTATGTTTATTTGACTTTCAGCATCCAAGAAACTTCAGTATTACAGTTTCATGAAACCATACAGCTTTCTGCACACTTTGTGCACATTTATTGAGCCTCCTCCTGCTATTCAATTCCCCTATAGAAACCAAATATTGAAGTATTTGGAAGCATGTCCGCTTTTAAGTGTGTATGCCTTTACTCACAGGAGCAACCCATTTAAAGGTACACAAAACTAATGGTTTGCTCCCAGGTATTACTGTAAACATTTTCTTTTGGGAATTTTCTGTCCTATTGTTAGACATCCAAAAATGGAAATTTGACATCAGTGGTAACTCATTCCTTGTATTTTACCCACTGAATGGTGTCTTTTTCAATTTTAGTATGACTTTCTAAATATAGACCTTTATTCTGACTGTGAAGATAAAATTTTATATGCGACTTCTACAAAGAATGCATACAAGATTTAGAGGCATAGCTCAGTTGGTTGAGTGCCAGCTAATGACTGATTGTTGTGTACCAGTCTCAGACCTAAAAACCTGAAAGCATACATATATAAAAACATACATATAAATAATTTCTTAATAGAAATAATTTCTTAGTAGAAATTATTTATAGCAGAATCCTATAAAGATCATCTTTCTTCAGTGGAATCATCCATAGATGAAAGGAGCCACAGAAATAATGCTTCCCATATGTTTCATCCAGTACTGATAAGGAATCGCATAAATGGAATTTTTCTTCATGAAAGAAGCATAAAAATATGAAGATAGGGAATATAAAATAACAAAATCTCCTAAAGTACATAGTAAAGTATTTATAGTATTTTAGCTGATAGAGGAAACATTTTACATTAAAGGGGAATCTCTTGCTAAATTTCAAAACTGAGTTAAAGAATAAATAAATATAACAGTTACACATAGATGGCTGAGTATCACAAAGTGATTTCTTCCTCTATGAAAGCTTCCTCTATGCTAGCTTTGGATTAGAAATAGGTCTTTCACAAAGAATTTTTCTGCAAATACCTTTCTTTGATGTTCAAAAGAGCAACACAGACTTTTATATTTATAAAAGGAAAATAGATGCATCTGTATAATTTCCACTCCCTTTGTTTCCTCATATATTAGTTAAGCTAAATAAGTTGGACTTGAGCTGAGTAAAGCATATAAATAAATCTTTTACTCTTTTTTATATTGCATAAGACCATTACTAATTTTAAATTTCTACCAGTCTATCCAGTCCTTTGATATCTGGCTAGGGATAATGTAATATTTTATTTATTTAAAAAGTGAACTATTTCTTTGTGGAATATTGTATTGATCAGAACTGTTGATTTTCCACAATAGAAACAGTATACTTTAGTGCTGGTACTAGAACTTGAACTCAGGGCCTCAAGCTTTTCCTTCCTTTGGCTTATTTCACTGGCATTCTGTTACTTGACCATAGCTTTAATTGCAGGTTTTTTTGGTGAGTTAGAGATAAGAGTCTCTTTGTAGATGATTTGACAATTGAAAGTCAAGAGAACAGATACTCAGATAACAGAAAGAAGAATTGGACACGGAAGAATTTATTAGCATTTTATTTGTGCCAATGAAAATTGGAACAATTTAACATTTAACAATATGGAATGTCTTAGTAGCATGATTTTCAAAATGTATCAGAGTTCTTTAATCTTTTTGTTATTGAAAACAAGTTGGACTTAACATAAGGCAATTAATTTTGTTTTACATGTCCTTTGTAAATTCCTGAACAGGCACCCTTTTGACACTTAATTATTGTGAAAGGTTTTAGAGTTTATAAATTATTATCCTACATATCTGTTTAGTCTTCAATATTTCCTGTAAGCTAAACACCCTAGGAAATTTTATTTCCACTGTGGCTTAAATAATAGAATTGATTTACTTGCAAGACATTTTTCTCTAGACCATCCAATTTTACGCTGTACTTTTCTTCATCTTGCCTGATACCCAGGAAACCGATCTCAATGGACTCTGTCCACCAGTATGTTTATCCTTTGACTTCTGATTGTATTCATCCAATAGAAATAATTAATAAGAGAAGTGAGCACCAGAGGGTAAATAGGTATTTATTATCTGGGGTTACTTCCCATTGACCTCTAGGGTCACAGTAACAATATTTTTGAACTAAAGCTATAACGTGGGCAACAACTCTCCTAAAGTTCATCTCTCACAGAATATCACTGTTACCATGTCTTTTAGTCCTAGGGCAATAAGAGTTTTCTAGTATGATGGGTGTTACGTGCTTCAAAATCCTTATTGTTTAAAATGGTCCTGCTCACCTAATTTTAATGATCTCATTCTGTACCAAGTGTATACTGTGAGCATCATGGGTGCTCACGTTGCCTGGAAGTTTAGTACACCTTCTGAAAGAAGGGTATCAGAGAAGATATCATAGAATGAATAGAAACTCTACTATGTCTACTATGTCAAGCTTTAGATAAGGGAATTACTTCCCCAAACACACTAAAAATTAGGATATATTGCAGAAGGCTAGAAACATGGTTTCGACTTTTTAATTATTATGGATGAATGAAGGTTTTTTTTACATTTACTCATAAGCATAGTGATTTACTAAATATGTTACATGAATTGATACTACGTTTCTCATATTTCTCTTACCAGTTAAACTTTTGCTTTTATAAAATATGCCACTTTGAATGAAATGTGAATTCTTTTTGGAGATGTACAATATAAAAGAGAGAAAATATCACTCAAAAAGCTGACAAATTCAGATGAACAAAACCATAGCCAATAGCTGTCATCTTTCATATGGCAAACCATCCTCTTTCAGAGAATTCCAGGCATTTTGTGAACCAAGCATACCATCCCTATGTGACATTTTAAATGACAAGTAACATCTTGCAGAAGATAGATGTTCAATAAATATGCTTGTCGTGAATGTTACAAACTAGCCAGTAGAAAAAAGGAGAATGTAAACTAAATTCATATATAACTAAAGCATATGATGGAAATTTTTTTCAAGTGTCAGATAAGCAATGCAAAGGGAAAATCAAATGGTTAATACATAATTCATTGAAGATAACATTTCATCATAAAGCATGCAGACATTTTCATCATAAAGGATGCAGACAAGTTTTCCTCTAAACCTGGTATATAACAATAGATGTCAGAGAGTTGGTTTAGCTTTAAAAAAGTGCTCAACAAATCTGGAAATTCCAGTATGATATTTCTTTAAAATATGCATCTTAACTTCAATAAACCAACCATATCTGTGAAATATAAATGACACAGTGAAGTATTGAAGAAAAGTTTTATTTAAATAATAGCCTAATTATGAGGTCTTATGTTGTACTATGGTCCTTTTTTATTAAAATATAGTAATCTTCAGGGCTTTATTTTGGAACATTCTTCACAAAAATAAACATGATCTGGTGAGTTAAGCATCCAGGATAAAGGGACAGCAAAGCCAAGTGTATTATGAACCTTGCCACAACATGAGAGTTGGATGTTTAAGGTTTGGGAAAATCCCCAAAGTATGAGTGCACAGCATGTGATTTTTATTCACCAGCCAAAGCAACTACTTGAATTTGTGTTATTTAGTAGTCTTTCAAGTTTATGATAGTGGTGATTAATGGATGTAGATAGGGAAATAAAAAGTTATCATTACTACAGGAGACATAAACAAAAATCAATGTCAAATTAGTGGACTTCCCATCTCCATGGGTGAAGTGTGCAAGTCACAAATACAAAGATAAGACTGCACAGCAGTAAAGCATTGTGACAGAAAACTGCTCACCTCATGGTAGAAAGAAAATAGAGAAGAACCAGATGTTGGAGACAAATTATTTTTTAGAGCCACAAAGTACATATTTACTAACTTTCTGCAGTTAGGGATACACAGGAATATTCAATCATACTCTGAGTATGAAAAATTCAATATTACAACAGTTTTTGTGCAATATGTAAGTCAATATGCACATAAAGAAATGATATGTGTTAGATCTTTTTTTAATTGTCGGGGTAATGTATAGAGGGGTTGAAGGTATATTCGTCACATAGTAGGTGCATTATTTCTTGCTCCTTCTCATGTTTTTATACCCATTTCCCCTCCCCCACCCCTCCCAATCATCTTGTTTTCCTTTTTCCCTTTCCTATTTCAAATAAACAAATAAATGTATATACAATATACCAGGCAACAAAGTCAGATACAATTTAATAGTATGAGATTAACCAAAGGGCAAAAGAGGAGAAGAGAAATAACATAGTACATTAAGAACAGAAATGACACAAGATAAAGCTCTTCTTTCCATATCCTGGAAATCCTTTCATTTACTCTCATCCTATATGACCTTATGTATCTAGGTTTTGAGCTATTAAAATCCTTTGTAGATGTGTACTAATTATTACAAATGAGGGAAACCATTGAGCCTATGTTCCTTTGGGTCTGGCTTACTGAACTTAATAGGATTTTTTCCAAGTCCTTCCAGTTCCTTTCAAATGGGGTGATGACTTTCTTTCTGATGGCAACAAAGAATTCCACTGTGTATAAGTACCACAACTTTTTGATCCAATCATCTACTGAGGGGCATCTGGGTTGGTTCCGTATCTTTGCTCTGGTAAGTAGTAAAGCCACTTGCCAAACGATGTTCGTTGGAGACAAAGTATATTGCTTTAAGGGCATGCACTCAATGACCTATTTCCTATAAATAAACCCTGTATTCTGGTTTCTACCACCTACCAAAAGGACATCAAATTATGAGTCCATAACTACATTAACTATCATCCAGTCAGTTCTTCACATCTTAGCTTCCGAACATTGCATTGGAGCCCATATGTTTAACAAAAGAGTTGTGGACGAGTTTTTGTATCTAGACTATAAAATTCCCAAATGTTAGCATAAATTTCCTATGATAGGCATTATAATATACTAGCAATCTAAATAGCAAGAATTGAACTGTTAATAAAAAAAATGTACAACTGTGGCAATTACAGAAATAAGAGATACTGTCAGTCGTGTGTGTGTGTGTGTGTGTGTGTGTGTGTGTGTGTGTGTGTGTTGATACTGTTAGAGTAACCAGAAAAAAACATAATACATACACTTCTTTTTTTAATTTTTTATTGTAATTAATAAAAGGGTTACATGATATTTACCAGATAGAAGGTGCATTAATTTACATACATTGATACCCTTTCAAATGTCTTGGTACCCATTACCCTCCCTCCCACACACCCCACCCATCTTGGTTTTCCCCCCTTCCCTATCAAATTTCCAATAACCAAATACAAATAAATTCAATATATCAGATAACAAAGTGAGATACTATACCAATATGAGATAACCAAGGGACAGCAAAGGAGATGAGAGACAACATAGTACATTAAGGACAACAATCATTCATTATATGGCATTTGGTTCAATATCCTGGAGGTCCTTTCAATTAGCTTCATACTATATGGCCTTATGTATCAAGATTTTGCTCTATTGCAGATCTCTGCTAGTAGAGCCCAAGGTTTCTACTGATTATGACAAATGAGGGAAACCATTGAGCCTAAGATCCTTTGAGTATGGCTTACTTAACTTAATATGATCTTTTCTAAGTCTTTCCATTTCCTATCAAATGGGGCGATGTCATTCTTTCTGACAGCAGCATAGAATTCCATTGTGTACAAATACCACAACTTGTTGATCCACTCATCAACTGAGGGACATCTAGGTTGGTTCCATATTTTTGCTATGGTGAATAGTGCTGCAATGAACATTGTTGTGCTAGTGGATTTAGTATGCCCTTGTTTCTGGATGGTTGGGTAAATGCCAAGTAGTGGAATTGCTAGGTCATAGGGGAGTTCTATGTTTAGCCTTTTGAGGCACTGCCATACTGTTTTCCATAGTGGTTGAACAAGTTTGCACTCCCACCAACAGTGTAGTAGTGATCCCTCCTGGCCACATACCCTCCAGCATCTGTTATTATTTGTTTTCCTGATCCTGGCCATTCTAACTGGAGTGAGGTGGAATCTTAGAGTTGTTTTGATTTGCATTTCTTTTATGACCAGAGATGTTGAGCATTTCTTCATGTGTCTATAGGCCATTTTTGTTTCTTCTTCAGAGAAGACTCTCTTTAAGTCTTTGGCCCATCTTTTAATGGAATGGTTGTTACTTTGGAGATTAGTTTTGGGCTGATTCAGTTCTTTGAGCTGTTGATATATTTTAGATATGAGGACTTTGTCCGTTGTTTGGTTGGTGAAGATCTTCTCCCACTCTGTAGGCTTCCTAATTAATTTACCAGCTATGTCCTTTGCCATACAAAAGCTCCGCAGTTTAATGCAGTGCCACTTATCCAGCCTTTCTCTGATTTGTTGTGATTCTTGGTCCTTATTAAGAAAGTTTCGACCTGTGCCAAGGAGGCCTAGTGTATCTCCTATTCCTTCCTGTAAAGTTTTCAGTGTGTCAGCTTTTACCTCCAGGTCTTTGATCCATTTGGAGTTAATTCTAGTGCAAGGTGACAAAGAAGGATCCAGCTTTAGTTTTTTGCAGGTGCTTAACCAGTTCTGCCAGCACAACTTGTTGAAGAGGCTGTCTTTCTTCCATTCTATTTTTTTGGCTCCCTTGTCAAAGATTAGGTGGCCATAGGTCTGTGGTTTAATATCTGGGTCCTCAGTTCTGTTCCATTGGTCTTCAGGCCTGTTCTTGAGCCAGTACCAAGCTGTTTTGAGAATTATAGCTCTGTAATAGTCTAAAGTTTGGAATTGAAATTCCTCCTGCGCTGTTCTTTCTGCTAAGAAGTGTTTTTGCTATATGGGGTCTTTTATTATTCCATATGAAATTTTGAATTGCCTCTTCTATTTCTTTAAAGAATGCCATTGACATATTGATGGGTATTGCATTGAATTTGTAGGTAGCCCTTGGCAAGATTGTCATTTTCACAATGTTGATTCTTCCAATTCAGGAGCATGGGAGGTTTTTCCATTTCCTTAGTTCTGCTTTAATTTCCTTTTTTAGGGTTTTAAAGTTTTCATCAAAAAGGTCCTTTACGTTCTTAGTTAAGCTAATTCCTAGGTACTTTATTTTTTTTGAGGCTATTGTGAAAGGAGTTTCTTTCCTGATTATTGCCTCGTTCCTCTCACTGTTGGCGTAAAGGAAGGAAGTTGATTTTTGAGGGTTGATTTCATAGCCTGCTACTCTTCCAAAGTTTTGAATCAGGTCAAGGAGCTTGGGAGTAGAGTCTATAGGATTCTTTAAATACAGAATCATGTCATCTGCAAAGAGGGATAGTTTTATTTCCTCTTTCCCTACTTGGATCCCCTTTATGCTTGCTTCTTGCCTTATTGCACTGGCTAGGAATTCTAGTACTATGTTAAAGAGTAGTGGAGAGAGTGGGCATCCTTGTCTCGTTCCTGATTTTAGAGGGAATGGCTTTAGATTTTCACCATTAAGTGTAATACTAGCAATGGGTTTCTCATACACAGCCTTTATTACATTGAGGAATGTTCCATGGATTCCTAGTTTCTCCAGAGTCTTTAACATAAAGGAGTGCTGGATCTTGTCAAATGCCTTTTCTGCATCTATTGAGACAATCATGTGATTTTTGTCCTTGCTCCTGCTGATGTGTTGAATTATATTAATTGATTTGCGTATGTTGAACCAGCTTTGCCTCCCTGTGATGAATCCAGTTTGATCATAGTGTATATTTTTTTTGATGAGTTGTTGTAGCCGGTTGGCCAGTATTTTGTTGAGAAGTTTTGCATCGATGTTCATCAAAGAAATAGGCCTATAGTTCTCTTTATTTGATGAATCTCTGTCTGGTTTGGGGATGAGGGTTATACTGGCTTCATAGAATGAGTTTGGTAAAGAACCTTCATTTTCAATTTCGTTGAAGAGCTTGAGGAGTATTGGTGTGAGCTCTGCTTTGAAGACCTTATAGAATTCAGCTGTGAATCCATCTGGCCCTGGGCTCTTTTTAGGTGGAAGTTCTCTAATTGCCATTTCTATTTCAGAGCTTGAAATAGGCCTGTTGAGTTGGGTTAGCTCTTCTTGGTTCAGTGTGGGTATGTTAATATTGTCTAGGAATCCATCCATTTCTTCTAGATTCTCAAATTTGTTGGCATAAAGGTTTGAGAAGTATTCCCTCATGATATTCTGGATATTGGTAATTTCTTTCGTGATATTACCATTTTTGTCTGTGATTTTGTTTATTGTGATACGCTCTCTTCTTTTTTTGGTAAGATTTGCTAAGGGTTTGTCAATTTTGTTAATTCTTTCAAAGAACCAACTCCTTGTTTTGTTGATTCTTTCTATAGTTTTTTTTTTTGGATTCCAAATCATTTAATTCTGCTTTGATTTTAATAATTTGCTTTCTTCTACTGGGATTAGGGTTGGTTTGTTGCTCTTTTTCCAGGAGCTTAAGGTGAGATTCAGGGAATCATCTCAGAGAATTTCCCAAATATGCAGAAGGGCAGGCCCATCCAGATACAAGAAGCTTTTAGAACCCCAAACAGACCTGACCAGAAAATTACATCCCACCGCCACATCGTAATCCGAACTGGATCAATAGAAACCAAAGGAAAGATCCTAAAGGCAGCCAGGGAAAAGGGATCAGTAACCTATAAAGGCAAACCAATAAGAATAACCCCAGATTTCTCAGCAGAGACCATGCAAGCAAGAAGTGATTGGAAACATATATGTCATGCCCTTAAGTCAAATAACTACCAACCAAGAATACTGTACCCAGCTAAGCTCTCATTCATAACTGAAGGAACAATAAAAACATTCCATTCCAGGGAAAAGCTGCAACAATATGTCGCAACAAAACCAACACTACAGAGAATTCTCAAAGATGTTCTATACATGGAAAACCAAAATAAATGCAATATTGGGAAAGAAATGGCACCTAAACAGCATACCATGTAAGGACCACAAGAACTGTCAAGACACAGGCCCTAATGAAAGCTTTTAAAAATGGTAGGAACTAATAAATATCTCTCAATACTAACTCTCAATATCAATGGATTTAACTCTCCAATTAAATGGCATAGACTTGTCTAGTTGGATCAAAAAGCAAGAGCCATTGTTCTGCTGTCTTCAAGAGACACATCTTACACAAAAAAACAATCATCTTTTGAAAGTGAAAGATTGGAATAAACTCTATCAAGCTAACGGCCCCCATAAACAGGCTGGAGTTGCCATCCTCATATCAGATAAAATAGACTTCAAACTAAAATTAGTAAGAAAAGACAAAGAAGGTTACTACATACTACTAAAGGGATCTTTCCTCCAGGAAGATATAATGATCCTAAATATTACACACCCAATCCCGGAGCTCCGAACTTCATCAAGCAAACTTGACTTACACTGAAACCATACATAGATCGAAACACAGTGATTGTCGGTGACTTTAACACACTACTCTCACCTATGGACAGATCAACAAGGCAAAAACTCAACAGAGAAACCTTAGAACTGAATAACTATATAGACCAACTAGATCTAACAGACATCTGCAGAATATTCCACCCAGCAACAACACAATATTCGTTTTTCTCAGCAGCACATGGAACATTTCCCAAAATAGACCACATCTTAGGCCATACAACAAACCTGGTCAGATTCAGAAATACTGAAATTATTCCATGCACACTCTCAGGCCACAAAGGCATCAAATTGGAACTGAACACACATCTCCAACGAAAACCCTGTAACTCCTGGAGACTGAACAACACATTGTTGAATCACCAATGGGTAATCAAAGAGATCAGAACAGAAATCCAACAGTTTATGAAATTTAACAATAAGGAGCACACAAAATACCAACTCCTTTGGGACACAGCAAAGGCAGTACTCAGAGGAAAATTTATAGCGCTGAGTGCCTACAGCATACACTTAATTCTTAAGTCATCCCTTCTTTATAGGGCTTTCTTTAAACATATGATGTGAACCAAACATAAAGTCCATTTGGAGTTCTGTGAGAATTATGTTGATATGTGAACAGGGCAGAAACAGGCACAGGAAAAGTAAGAGTTATGTCCAGAGTCATATATTTTAGGTGGTAAAGCTGGGAGCAGTGCCTAATGCCTGTAATCCTAGCTACTCATGAGGATGAGATCTGAGAATCAAGGTTCAAAGCCAACCCAGGCACAAAAGAACCTAAGACACTTATCTCCAATTATCTCTAGAAAACGGGAATTGGGGCTTGGCTCAAGGTAGGATAGTATCTTAGAGCTAAAGAGCTCAGGCACAGTGCCCAGGCCGAGTCCAAGCCACATGACCCACAAAAAGAAAACCAAACACAAATTATTAGGTGGTAGATCTGTGATGCAAACCCAGACAATCTAGCAATATTCTCTAAGATCTAAGCTACATATGATGCTGGTGCCTATTTAAATACTCAACATTGTTATTACACAATTTAAGAGCACCAATGTTTTAAGGAGATATTAATAATGCAGATCTCGTCAAAATTACTAAGTATTTTAATTTGATGCATCAACTAGCACTGACAATGAGTAACTTTATTAGACAAGACCAGTGTTTTCTTTACTCTTACACTCAGCAAGTTGTATTAAATGAGCATGCCAAAGTATTTGAACCCAAAAGCTCAAACATTTGTATAACTAATTCCTTTCACTTTCTGACTCTTTCACTTGGCTATATTTGGCTTTCTTAAAACAAAATATCCATCATTTTTGACCCATAAATTTATACATGTGGTAATTCATCATATTACTACATCTAAACTCTAAAACCATATATCATCTCATAAGGTGCAGAAAGGTAGTTTTATAAAATTTTACATACCTTGGGCTAAAAATGCAGTAACCTAGGATGACAATGGGACTCCTTTAATCTGGAAATAATAGCATTCAAAGCTTTCCTCTTGATGAAATGAATATGAATTGAAAGTAACTCCAAAAAGTCAACTGGAATTAGCAAATTTAGCAAGCTTCCTCTAATAAAATAATCTATATTGTAAAATTCAGTAGTAATATATAAAAATGTCAGGTGAAGCATATTCATAAATTCCTTGTTCCATAAAGCAATAATGGCTGGGACAAAAACTATTGGAGTTTATTTATTTTGATTTCTGGAACTTACAGGCTTTCAGAAACATGTTACTGCTTATTAAACATTAAGCAATGACTCCATCTTAGTAAAAGCATTGATATTTATAGTTCTCTAACTTCATATTCCACGTTTTAGATAGATGTTAGTTTTAAAAGTCCGATATCTGGATTAATGATGATTTGAACATCCTTCAAGTTCCCATTCCTAGAGAATTATCATTGATTTGCTTCTACAGTAGTTCCGTGGAGGACCCAACACTATTTGATTTGGGTCAATGTTCACTTAATATAAACAGCCTTTTCTCAGAAAACAAAATAATTTACCATTAAAGTTGCCTGTTAGGGGTCTGGGAATTTGACCTAGTAGTAGAGTGCTTGCCTAGCATGCACAAAACCTGAGTTCAATTCCTCCTATACCAAATACACAGAAAAAGCTGAAAAAGGTGCTGTGGCTCAAATGGTAAAGCACTATCCTTGAGTAAGCCCAAGGACAGTGCTCAAGGCCCTGAGTTCAAATCCCAGGACTGCCAAATAAACAAAAAACCATCAGACTAAAGTTGCCTGTTATGTAGAGGATCAGAGTTTTCAACAAAACAAATATTTTAATGGAATATTTGGAAGTAAAATCCAGGGAACAGAATGCTCATAGAGTACTTAAAACAACTTCAACATCTGCCTGATGCATATGATTCGTGCCTATAACCCTAGCTACTCAGTATGTTAAGATCCCAGTGTCCTTGGATAGGAAAGCTCCTGAGAGTTTTAATTGGAATTAACCAGAACAAGTCACAAGTGAAGCTATGGTTCAACTGGTGTTAGCCTTGAGCAAAATAACTCAGGTACAGAGCCCAGGCCTTAGTGTATGTGCATACACTTTTACACACACTGTATCTATATTGCAAACTGAGGTAGTGAAGACACATTTATAATTCACACAAAAATAGACAAGGAGAGGTCCGGAGTTTGGCCTAGTGGTAGAGTGCTTGCCTAGCATGCACAAAGACCCTGGTTTGATTCCTTGGTACCACATACATAGAAAAAAGCCAGAAATGGTGCTGTGGCTCAAGTAGTAGAGCTCTGGTCTTGAGAAAGACCAAGGATAGTGCTCAGGCCCTGAGCTCAAGCCCAGGACTGGCAAAAAAAAAAATAGACAAGGAATCTGATGGAACAGAGCTTATAGAAACAGATCCTGGCATATGTATTACGTGATTATTAGCCTAAGGAGAATTGGAGAGCAGTCAGATTAGGCTAAGAAAAAAAAAAGTGTGTACATATGAAACTACATTACATCGAAATGGGAAAGTCAATCCCATAATTGAAGAAAATTTACTTCACTCCATTGACATAATGGTAATATGATAATAGCAAAAACTTTTGAAAAAAGCAAAATTTCAAATTTAAGCTTTCCAATGATGATAGAAAATGTTTAAACTTTCCAGTGATGATAGAAAATGTTTAAGAAAAATTAGTCCAATTCATGATCATCAAATTAAATATAAGACAAAAGAAAATATTTCTGCCGCACACAGATGGCTCACACCAGTAATTCTAGCTATTCAAGAGGTGGAGATCTTAGGATCTCAGTTCTAAGTCCTCCCGGGCAGATAAATAAGTCCCCATGAGACTTTTATCCCCAATAAAATCCTCATAATGGTGCTGTAGCTCAAGTGATAGAGTGCTAGTCTTGAGCACAAGAGGGTCGGGGCAGTGCCCATGCCCTAATTTTAAGACCCACAACTGACAAAAATTGAATATTCATCCTCATCAAATTAATACTATTTAAAAAATTGTTAATACCATGGTGACAAGGAACTACTAATGTAAGAGGAGAAATAAAAGGTTGTGCGGACCAACTTGAGAATAAGTTACAAATTGTCCACATAATTGAGTAATAGTCATCATTTTTGGCAAGAGTTTCCCTTTGTGTATATATATCTTTACGTAGGTTCCAAAAGAGTCACTTGTAGTGATCTGCATATATTAAAAATAGAGTTCTGCAGAAAAAGAGGAGCACAAAGAAGGAAAATGAATGAATGAATGAATATATGAATGAGTAGATGAATCACTTATCAGTGAGAATGAATGAGCACAAATAAGCTAAACAGAAAATTGTGGTTTGGGAAATGTTTACAAGAAGGCAAAGAGTCCAGTAAAGAATGGTGAAGAAAAGTCAAGACTGGAGCAAAGAGTAACCTGGTGAACTATGATACATAAAAATAGGTTTTTGTAGGCCAGGAGTGTGGCCTAGCTAGCAATAAGGTGTTTTCCTAGAAGGCATGAAGCCCTGGAATTATTACATTGGTACCACATACACAGAAAAAGCTGGAAGTGGTGCTGTGGCTCAAGTGGTAGAGCGCTATCCTTGAGAATGCCCAAGGACAGTGCCCAGGCCCTAAGTTCAAGCCCAGGATTGCTCTCTCCCCAAAAAGTTGTTTGTAGTCCCATGAGTTGTGTGTATGCAGCTGATAAAAGACAAAATTGGACACTAAGACCATCTAGGATCTTGAAGTGACAGAATATACCATGAATTTCATTTTAGTTAATAAGAGGACACTGTGTCATTTGAAGCAATGAAGGAATTTCAATTACTTAATTTTAGGAATGACCTGATTTCTCTGGTTATATTTATCCATATACAAAATAAGATTTAACAATTTCTAAAGTCACAAAGACAACATAATTAAATCTACCTACATCCTGATGTCAGATCAGCTTTTGTATACTTGTTTTAACCTAGAATACGAAGTACGTGGTCAATTTTGACTTGTACAATAATTGATTTTTGAAGCTAAATGTACCTGTAAACGTTAGTTACATTTTCAGAAAGGGAGAGTGTAGGAAGAAGTTTAAATAGTCTGAGAGCTGTCTATTACTAACCAGTTCTGACCTGGACTGTAAAATTTAAGCATGCAGTGAAATTTTATTTTGATAAAAAACAAATTATTTTATACCACGTAAAACATTTAAATATACTATTCTTTCCATAATGCTAAAGACAACTTAGACATCTCATTATCTTATATTAGACCCATAATTTATCTTATTTGCTAAACATGAATGGTTTATCATGAAATTGGATTATCACCTTGAAAATTCAGATTGGATACACTAAAATATGTAGTTACTAAACTAGCATGTGAAATCTGTGAAAAAAATCTTTAATTATTTTATGTAATAATTGCATCAGTGTAATTTGTTTCCGTACAAGTAAATTGTAAAGAATAGAAAAAGAGCTATAACAAGAGAGGATAGTTTTCATAAAATCTCATTAAATTGTTTTAGATTCAGTATTTTCTGAAAATATTACAGGATATTAAAATGAAGGTCATGAAAATTTGACTAATTTTCCTTTCACAATAATGTATTAAGTGTTTTTCTAATTTAGGGTCAGGATAATGTATAGAGGGGTTACAGTTAAATTTGTCAGATAGTAGGTACATTACTTCTCACACATTGATGCCCTCTCTCATGTTTTTGTCCCCGTTTCCCTCCCCCCTCCCAATCATCTTGTTTTCCCCACATTCTCTTCCCCTATTTCAAATAAACTAATAAATGTATATACAATATACTAGGTAACAAAGTCAGATACAGTAACAACATGAGATCAATCATAAGGGCAAAAAAAGAGAAGAGAAATAAAATAGTACAGTAAGCATAATCACACAAGATAAACCTGTTGTTTTCATACCCTAGCGTTCATTTCATTTAGTCCCATCCTATATAACCTTATGTGCATAGGTTTTGAGCTATTGTAATCCTCTGCTAGGAGAGTCCTAGATGTGTACTAATTATTACAAATGAGTGAAACCCTGGGTCCTATGTTCCTTTAGGCTTACTTTAAATAGTGATATGTTCCCACTGAATCTTCATATGACTTTGTAGAGATATTATTCATATTTATATGATCATTCTCTGCATTTAACTTTTGTTTAATTATATTGTTCTAGTTTGTATATATGATAATCCTGCTGTAAGCAATAAATCCCTTCTTAAAAACATACGGATTTTGGGGCGGGAGTTTGGCCTAGTGGTTAAAGTGTTTGCCTAACATGCAAGAAGTCCTGGGTTCGAATCTTCGGTACCACATACATAGAAAAAATCCGGAAGTGGTGCTGAGGCTCAAGTGGTAGAGCCTTGAGAAAGTCCAAGGACAGTGCTCAGGCCCTGAGCTCAAGCCCAGGACTGGCCAAAAAAAAAAAAAAAAAGGGCTGGGAGGACTTTGGCCTAGTGGTTAAAGTGCTTGCCTAGCATGCATACAAAACAACAAAACAACAAACATACAAAACAACAAAAAATATGCGGATTTTTAAATTATAAAAATCTATAGATAATTCATACATTATTTTTAAGTTAGTCATTTATTTTTGATATATCTTGTGATATATTTATGCTCAGAACATTGTAACCTTTACCAAGGTTAATGTAATAGAGTATTTGGCTCACTAGAGCATAATTAGTATTATTATAATTTTTTATTTGAATAGTCATGTTAGAAGAATATTTAATAATTTTTATCACGTTGACAGTGGGGATTTAGTGACCATATAAAAGCAAAAACTATACTTTCACCTAAAGTTTAAATGAATATCTTGGACCATATTACTACCATTTTTCAAGAAACTAATATATATGTATATCTCAGTATAACATTTTTGCTCTGGAAGCATTTAGATAAAAATGCTAGCTACATTTGATAGACTGAAATTATATACTTCATTTTGAGCCCTGTATTTGTATCTATATATTCCTATAAAACTACCTTATCATGAACAAATATCTACATACAATTTTTTGGAAAATATAACTGCTAATAATTTTATGAAATTATAATTACATCAAATCAATAAAATACTTTATATACAGATTCAGAATACATGTGGCTGTGCTCTACAGTATGGTCTACATGCTCCTAAAATCAACATACTATGAAAAATTGTGGAATTTCTTTAGGACCTATTGAACACAGTTAAAGATAATAAACATTAGGAAAGCCTTGTCAGGGTCACCTAATACATAAACTTAATGAAAATGCTACCATGTTTCAAGACTTTTACATACTTAATGATTATACAATATATTATTGTAAATATTATACATAGATCGTTATTATATAGAAAGAAAGGGAGACAAAGAGGGGGGAGAGGGAGGCTATAACAATTGAAGGTCTTGGCCTAAAACAGAGAGAAATCTTCTCTACAAATGAATAGGTAAATAACTATGTATATGCACACATACATATCTGAAGTTTGTGAATGTAACCAAAAAAGCAATGAGAAATGTTGTTAACCAAATGTGGGTATCCAAAATTGGAAGTCAAGTTTTAATGTCAGATATGAATGGTGGTAAAGTGAGTTAACTGATAATATCTTTGATGTATGTGTATATTTTCTGTACTAAATCATTTTAAGTAGTACAATTCTTATAGCAAAATATTTATGTTAAATATCAAAAGAATGATAAAACGTGAAATTCCTAAAGTCCAGTTACCTGGTCTCCTTTCAGGTATAATTTTACCCTTGCCTGAATGGACACAGATCTTAATGAAATCAACTCACTGCACCTAAGAGCAGAATGTAGTCATAATGATGGTAAGAGGTTTAAAATGTTCTGGGATCAATAAAGTACTAAGTGCATTCTTAAGATGCTGGTTGTGCAGCGTTTATTGCTTTTGATTGATTACTGAGATATGAAATATTGCATTTCCATAAGCAGTTCTTTTTCTCATAAACAAGCACAGAAATCAAAGCAGAAAGTCAAGTTCTCAAAGAGTTGGATCTTTTATTCCTAATGAAATTATTATGAACTGAATAAGACATGGAAACCAGGAAGGAAAGTATAAAAATATTAATTTACCAAATGTAGGATTCAACATACTGTCAATGAACCAGATACCTCCATATAGATTCTACATAATTAAGGAAAATTACCCCTTAAAAGAGTATAAGATGCATTTTATACTTAAAGTCAGAAGTTGATAACAATATACGTAAAGTATTTACTTGGCTTATAATTTGACTGTGATATATTTTTTATAATCTAGTTAAAAAGTATCACTCAGCTTTCCAAATTGCTAGCAAGTTTTTGAGAACCAAAGCCATTTATTAAATCAAATGCTAGCATATATTACAAATGAATTTGTGGTTTTATTTATAAATATTAAAACAGTATTTTAACAACGTTTTAAGTCCATAAAATATTTTACATTAAAGTCTGCTTACATATATTTCATGGGTAGCCCAGGAACTCTAGATGTTTGTCCTTGAACTTTAAAAATATAAGTAATTTTAGAGTTAAATACAAAATTAAATGCATTTTTAATAAGGCATCTTAGGCGACATGGGATAAAATAATTTCATCATTAGAAGCTGTTTTAATTCGACAAGGGGATCTCTTAAAGAAATGCTGCATTTTGTCACTGTTAGAACTGGAGAAATAAGCAAAAAGAATACATTAACTGGAAAATGTTCTTAGAAGTTTGTGGTTCAAGAGTTTCATTAAGTACTTTCCATACTTTCTGTACTCTAAATATAAACCATAGGAAATTATTTTATTAAAGTCAAGATAATTAGACATTAGACTATAAAATGGGTTAAGACAAATAACAGCTGGACATGGTGACCCAAACCTTTAATTCAAACATCCAGGAGGCTGATGCAGGAGGATTTGAGATCCAGGTCAGCTTGGACTTCATAGACTATAACATAGAATAAAGTAACTAATTTTATAATTCAAAATGGGCCAGATGTAGTGGGCCGAGGTAGTACATAATGTGAGATATTAATTCCTTGGTTGAATAATGTTGGTTTCCAGCAAGACATATTCTTAAATTGATTTTAATGGATAATTTTCCATGTTTAGTTTTAGAATCTGAGTGAAGATTTGGCACCATTTCTCTGATCCAATTAAGTCTATGAAAATACTATACATATTTCCTCCTAGAATTCTTGAATCTAATACAGAATTCCAGCTACAAAGTAGGTTTGATAATCAGTTTGGTTTCTTTTGACTAGGTAACCTTGTATTTTCAATTCCAAATGGCATTATGTACCTCCTGAGATATATCAAATATTATTTTCCTTGAGGTTAGACAGTATTCGTCAACTGAAAAATAACAAAGTTCAAGAAAGAAATATCAAAGTATGAAAGTCTGGCGGAACAGGATGAGAAAAAAAAGCTAAGTTCATTTTTCTTTCTCTAATTACTCTACCTTAATAGCAACCACACATACAATTTTTATGGGTCCTTTGGTTTAGGATCATCCTATCTTTGGTTTATGTAGTAAAATAAGTGGTATTTTTCTTCTTCGAGAATATCTTATGTAACCTTTATGAAAACTATGTCTTGTCTCATCTAATGTAATAATCTTACTCTGCATACTAACAAATACAAGAACAGTTAAATTAATTATAGCTATTTAGGAATTAGAATAGTTTATGTGGATGCATTGAAATGAATTATAATTATTATCCACCTAGAAACAGGGCTCCAGTACAGGAATTGCTGTGTGATGAGCAAAGACTGAATACTGAAGTTATTCTTATCATGACAGTCTTTTGGTATAAGTCTTTGAAAATTTATGCATAATTTTAAGGATATTAGATGAGCTTCTATTTGAAGACTAAAAATAGAAAGGCATAGTTTTCTTGAAGTATAACACCAAATTTGGTTCAATGGTTAATGTCTAAAATCTTTAAACACTGGTAAGTAATAATACAAACTATACCTCTCCACACATATAAAAAGTAATTTTATATTACTTTAAAGGAGTTTGGACTAGTGGTAGAGTGCATGCCTAGCATGTACTAAGACCCAGGTGTGATTCCTTGGTACCACAATATATAGAAAAGCAAGAACCTCTGCTGTGGTTCAAATGGTAAAGCACTAACCTTGAGGAAAATCCCAGGGACAGTGCTCAGGCCCTGAGTTCTGTCCTTAGGACTGACAAAAAAAAAAAAGAATTTTCAGTTTATTGCTTTAATATCAGATTGAGCAAAGGAATATACAGGAATTAAGCCCAATATGTATGTTACCTTTACCTACTTTAGCACCTCTTGATACATTTCAGGCCTCTTAAATATTAATTTTAGAAATACTTATTTAAAGTACTTAAGACAGAGCTAAATTAGCTCATATGTATTTCTGTGCGCACACGCTCGTGTGTGTTTGTGTGTGCGTGTGCGTGTGTGTGTGATTGTGTGCAGCAATGGTATTTTCCTTAGCATTTGAAAACTTAGTAAGTTAAATTGTTAGGTACATCTATATTTAGCTAAATATCTTTCAGATAATTGAATAGATATAACTTCATGGCTCAACATTTATCATTTGAAATATTTATTAAATGATATAAGCTAGTTCTGTGCTAAATATAGGGATAAAAACATAGGTCAGAAACCTGATTAGGGTACAGAAGGCACGAATAAAATTCCATAGTGTAAACTCTTCGAACAGTTTAATGGACAATTAACCAAAATGAATATCAAGAAACTGAAACATGTTTAGAATGACAGTTAATAGTGGGACAATGAATGAAAAACAGAACAGCTAACATAATACTCAATGTACATAGGTGAAAAGGGTGTAGGAATCTTGATTGATGAATGGGAAAAGTATTATATTTTATTTTTTTCAAATTCATTTACTAGAGAGGTAATGTGCTGAGCTATTACAATTATATGAGTCAGGTAATGATACATTTCATTTTGAGCAATGTCTTCCTTTACACTCTTCCAGTCCCTTCCTCCTTTCACCACCCGTGAGATACATAGCTCCCTGTCATCAATGTTCAGTGTGCTCCACTACTACACATTTTTTCTAGAGTCCCATGTGCTCCACCCTTCCTAAGATATACACATGAATACACCGTGCATAAGATAAACAAGACACATTCATCAAAAGTAAAATTAAGGAAGGCTTTTGTTTCCATCTCCTGTAGTTCAATTAAGTGCATTTTAAATTAATTTAGATGTGTGAGAGTACGATGTATGGAAAGGCTATGATCAAGTTGCACTGTATACATTAAAAGGTGTTAAATTGTAACCCCCTTGTACAACCATTTGAGGATTAACAAGTAGGTCAGTACTTTTATAGTGCTAATGATTAATACCTATATAGTGGTACAATAGGCATTAATGTGTCTTAAAACATTTGGTTGTCACAACCTGGTATGGCCAGTTGGATGAGCTTCTAGGATGTAGTGAGTACAGGCCTGGAATAATTCTAAACATCCTATAAGGGCATAGGCAATATACTTTCTGTAAAGAATTATTCAGCCCCAAATGACAATATTTCATTTGGGAAAATGGTGTATGAAATGTGTATCAATTAAACAATATTCCTATTAAGTATATCAATATCTCCATGATAAGCATTTGAAGGAATGGAAGTATGGCTTAATGAGAGACCCTAAACAAAGAAAATTGATCTAAACTGAACTCAGTGCAGTCTTCTTGAGGAAGTCATTGGAAAAATAATATATATTTGTGAATATGATAGAGAGAAAGGAGAACAGTAGAACATGGGTGAAGAGACTCAACTTAGAACTAATGATATGAGCAGAGAGTGAAATAGAAGAAGACATGAGATGCAAACAAAATGACACATGCTTGTATAAGTTATATGAGTGATGTAAAAGCACTGAAACACTTTATCTAAAGGGGGAATGGAATTGGTCAGATCCTCATTTTTGAAAATGTTACTGACTGCAGTATAATGGGAGATTAACAGAGGGAGAGTTGATGAATCTAAGAGATGTTCTCACAGGTACTAGCATTATAAATTATCTGAATCTACAGTAAGTTCACCTTGATAATATACATACTTGTTTAATCACAAATGAGAAAAGAAAGTCTTTGCAAGCCATGACTCATAAACTAAAGAACAGGAGGAGGGAAGGCCATGTATTTTGACAAAATTATGAAAGTAAGTGTACGTGGTCCTTTTTTTAAAAAAATCATTGCTGTTCTCAGTGGCAATGAAATGTCAGATTCATGGAAAGACAAATGAAAACAATGTAAATAACAAGAGAGAAACCTGTATTCAGTGTACTAGGCAGAAAAGATAGCACTTGAGAGCTTGATTTAGATTTAAACCCATGGAATTCAATAAATGGTTAATATTTTTCGAAACAGGAGCTATAATATTGTTTTCTACACTCTAACAGTTGAGTAACTTGTTCTGCCTTAGTGCACAAGGGACAGATTAGATAGAAGGGGAGCATTTAGTTTTTTTTCCATAGGTATGATGAAATATTGGAATTGTTGGTAAAGTCAATGACTAGATGCAAAGATACTTTTCATTGTATAACTTAGTATTTGGCTACCTTTCTCCATAAAGGCAGAACAATGTCAAATCCTGATTTAGGAACTGTGAGCTAGTGTCAAGAATTGTTCAGGAAACTTGTAGAGGTACCAAATAAACTGAAATATTATGAATTGGAGCTAACATTTATTCTAATCTTTTCCAATCCTTAAAGCTTTACAAACATCTCTAGAAAATGCTGCATGGTGTAAGTAAAAATACATAGGGAAATGATACATTTTACAGATCTCCAGACAGTCACACAGTTAGAACAAAGGAGTAAATTTGGAGGAGCAGGTCACAAATGATCAATAGCTATGCTCATATCATCATATAAAATAATATTTTACACAATGAGCTCCAAGAAAAGGAAACAAGACCTTTATTGTTCTCAGTCCTGCTGTTCTTGTTGTCTTTTGCTTTTGTCTTCTTAGTTTGTCTTTGGTAGGGTAAGGGAGCACAGAAAAGGTGATATACAGGGTCCTCACTAGATACTGTATACTGTGGAAAATAAAGTATACAGCTTGTGAAAGTGGACAGGAAGCAAAAACAGGGACAGAGCGAGGGAAGGAGGGACAAGGTTCAAAAAGAAACAGTTATTTTTGTGCAGTTCCTTATATAACTGTGCCCCCTTTGTATATCACCCCTACAATAACAATAAAATATATTCTTAAAAATAGCAAATGCTCATTTGATTGACCTGTTAGGTTTCAAATTTGGTAGGACGCTAAGTATTAAAATGATGGGGTACTTACCAAGTATATTGCTAGTTCTTCTCAGATCCTCTGTTTAGATTTAGTCAAGCCATAGAAATATACTGGGCAAAGTGAGAATAGAGGCATTGTTTATTCAGAGCCTTTTACCCATAGATTTTCATCACTAGAAGCAACAACACCAGCATAATGTTCAATGGTGGTAACATCCCATTGTTTTATGTCCTTCATTTGTACCTGTTCATAGTGTCTGCATACAAACACATCATTTGAGCTAGAATGGCCACACAGACAGTGCTGTACATACAAGGTTAGCTTAGATAGCACATGAGTACTTGAGTCAAGGTTACATGGATATGCTAAACCAGTTAAACCCCAGAACCAGGCAAATGCAGACTGAAAGCCATCCATAAACTATATACCCTACACCAATGTATAGACTGGTAATAATTTAGAAAAGAGGGACTATAGTTGATTTATATGTTACATATTTTTATTAAGAAATATGTTTTACATATTTTTGATAAAGCATCACTTTATTATTTAGAATCTAAAATACTTTACTAAAACACCTCAACATTTTACAAACTTATTACATATTGGACACAATTGTTAATAGTTGGTTGAGAATATATGAATAACATTGAGCAAATGCATGTTTTCAAAATTTCAACGAACGTATTCATGTTATTTGATGATCAGAAGACATTATGGTTCAGTGATAACACAATTTATACCTGAAATAAAAATGACTATACTTTTTATATATTGATTTCTATATTTCCATGATACCTTCAAATTTAGATACCTTTTAGAAACATGGCTTCATGTAAAACTATTGGGACATGACAAGCATAAAGACAGTTGCTACAGCAATTGATTTGAATTAAAATAGAAGACCATGTAAATTAGCCAGGCAACAGTTGCACATGCCTCTTGGCTACTCAAGAGGCTGAGATCTGAGGATCATGGTTCAAAGCCAGACTGGGCAAGAAAGTCCCTGAGATTCTTATCTCCAATAAACTACTCAGAAAAAGCCAGAAGTGGCACATGGCTCAAGTGGTAGAGTGCTAGCCTTGAGCACAGAGAGGCTCAGGGACAGAGCCCAGCCACTAAGTATGAGCCCCAGGACGGAAAGAAAGGAAGAAAGGAAGAAAGGAAGAAAGGAAGAAAGGAAGAAAGGAAGAAAGGAAGAAAGATAGAAAGATATAGAAAGATAGAAAGATATAGAAAGAAAGGAAGAAAGAAAGGAAGAGAAAGAAAGAAAGAAGGGAAGAAAGAAAGAAAGGAGAGAATTTAGTTACTGAAGATATAAGAAAGAGAGAGAAAATGTTACTGAAGATAAAATATCAACAAATGAACAGTCAGAAGAAGAATGATGTCTCTGAGTCACAGGTGTAGTTTTCAAGAAGCTAAGGAGTAGACTAAGCAATGAATGGCCCAGAAATGTTGAATAAAACAATAAAATATGGGGCCGGGAGTTTAGCCATGCTTGGCTAGCATGCATGAAGACTGGGGTTTGATCCCTCAGTACCACATATATAGAAAAAAGCCCGAAATGGTGCTGTGGCTCAAGTGATAGAGCTTTAGCCTTGAGAAAACCCAAGGACAATGCTCAGGCCCTGAGTTCAAGGCCCAGGACTGGAAAAAAAATGAAATATAGTTATCAGAGTAAGCAAATATGAGCAGACTTGAGGATCTTAGCAAGAGACACATCAGAAAAAAATTAGATTTTATGGGGTGAGTACTGAATGAGTGATAATGTAGACAGTAAATAAACATATCTATACATGACGAAAAGAAGTGAGGTTGAGGGAAATACTGCAGCCTAGAATCAATGATGTCACAGATCAGTTTGAGAAGAATGTGAGGCTCTTAATTTGAATAAATGATCAAAAATCTGGAAGTGGAACCTGTGACCCAATGGCAGAATACTAGCCTGAAGTGAGAAATCATGAGGTTCTGAATTCAAGCCCCAATACTGGCGCACACACACGCGGAAGGTATGTCATGAAGGGAAATTTTAGTTAAGACCATATGGGGCTTGTTTTCTCAATGCAACCAATAGTCAGGGACTCTAAACAATATCACATCTAAAAGCCTTGTGTTTTATTATTTAAATTTTTTTCATATATTTTTATTGTAATTAATAGAAAGGTTACATGATATTTTCCAGATACATGGTGCATTAATTCCCATACATTGATACCCTTTCACATGTCTTGGTCCCCATTTCCCTCCCCTCCACCCCCACCCCTCATCTTGTTTTCCCCCATTCCCTATCCAATTTCAAATAAACAAATACAAATATATCTGATATATCAGGTAACAAAGTGAGATACTGTTACAATATGAGATAACCAAGGGACAGCAAAAGAGACGAGAGATAACATAGTACCTTAAGAAAAACAATCATTAATTATATGGCTTATGTTTCTATATCCTAGAGATCCTTTCATTTAGTGTCCTACTATATGGCCTTTTGTATCAAGGTTTTGCTCTATTGCAAATCTCTGCTAGGAGAGCCCAAGGTTTCTACTGATAATGACAAATGACGATGTGAAGCATTTGCGAATTGAAATCTAAAAGGAACTTCAAGATGGATTTGATTCTGTGTGTTTCTACTTCTTCTCAGAGAATTAATTATAACATTGGTAAAATTATATGGAGTAGAATTATATAATAATGACAATTGAACATAATATATTTTAAATATCCATGTTTGACTCATGGAAATCCATTTATAATTTTGAAATTAATCTTCCACCCCATATTTTCTTCCCAGAATGATTTCCTTTTGAAATTTCTTTCTCCCAATTTCAGTGTATTTTTTATGGAGTTATGGAAAAGTTGATGAAATGCAAATAGGAACAGTTGTATTATCCTTCTAACCTGCCATGGCTCTATTGTTCTTTACAAAGGCACCTGAAACAAATAGTTGAGTGGCAGAAATTATTTCAAGTATTTTTTTCCAATTAAATGAGCTGATGAAGGTGAAAGTATATTGTGTGGATTAATAGGAACATTTTATTATGGTTAAATTTTATCTTACATCAGTGGAAATTTCTTGATACTAAAGCTAAATAGCTCAGAAAGCAGTCCTTCCTCATATTGGCCTGATGTGACTACTTCAGTTAAAGTAATTTATTATTGATGACTTGTGATGCTTTTTTATTTGTCTCTGTTTCAGCACTTCTGATATGTTGGGTAAAGCCTATTGATTCACCCAGGTTTGGCTTTTATGGTAATTTACTGAAAGGGAACCTTGAAGAAAGCTTAGAGAAGATGAACATTTTTCAGATCTTACCCAATTGGAATATAAAAGCCATAAAAGATCTGTTCTCTCCAGTTGAATGAATGATTCTGGTAGGATTTAACTTGTAGGTGGTGTGAACTGAGTTAGAACCCAATATTGTTAGATGTGGACTGACTCTCATGTTTGTTTAATATTGAAAGCTAATGATGAACTGTGTACTTTAAATGGCATGGATATTGAAGATGAAAGATAGGATGCAATGTAGTTTTCCAAAGCCTCTAAAAATTTTCTCTTTGAGATGCCTTATGTGTTATTATAAGTGTTGAATAAGTAGATTATAATATAAAATGTATTTGAGTAATTTTTCTGTTTGCTATCAGAAGTATCTGGAAAGAAAATAAACACTATTACATCTAGTCTTTCTTTTCATGTAATGTGCAATTTGTCTGATTGGAATGAAATTGCTGAGCAGAAAGAATGCATGCATCTCCTTCTATGGCCCTCATGGGACATCAAATTTAATTCTCATGTGTATTGTTCTGATTTGACTACATTTGTCTGTTTTTATCTCTGCTATGTAAAAAAGATTACCGAGTTTTATCTTCCCAATGGGAAACAAAGCAATATTCTTCTTTTTATTGATATGCTTCTTCCAGGAAAAATACAAATAAATTAGTATTAATCAGCTGATAAGAAAATCCTCAGCACTCAATGAAATTGATGCTCAGTGAAGAACATTTGAAACCTGGATAGACTACTGAGATTTAGCAGATCTAAGATTAAAGAAAAATTGCTATCCCACAATAAGAAACAAATGAACAGATAGTAAGCACAAAGCTTTCAATGTTGTCAGTCTGTTCAAGTTCTGTCTTATTACTACAGAGCTAGCCTTTGGCTTTTCTAATGAAAAAGAGAGCAAATTACTAAATTACATGTTAGATATATATTTCTATTGAAATATGTTTTCATATGCTTGAATTATTTCATTACTACCATTTTGAAATCTGAAATTTGCCTTAAAATTTTAAAAATTTATGAAGAACTTCAATCTAGATGTAAGGCAAAGAAGAAGTTTTTTTAAAGCAGCCTCTTAAAATGCTGAAAATATTGAAGATTTTTTTATAAAATTTAAAACATTTAGAAAGGGTCTAATTTTTCATTCTTTGGTTGAAAAATAGATTTAAATGTTCATGAGATTAAAATTTATGTCCTACCTGGAAAATTGAACCCATACCTAGCTGTATGCATGCTAGGCATGTGTGATGCCACTGTGCTATATACCCCACTCCCTGCAGAGTTCTTATTTTCAGTTGCAGGTGAAGTCTAGCCAGTTTTCTTATTCCCTACTATTGTAAGAGTCTATGTTCCCTCTTTGTCAAGCACATACAATGGACCTTTTGTACGCTATCCTCAAGTCAACTTAAATCACCTTGAAAATGCTTCATTATGTTTTCTCCTTTTTTTTACCAAATCTCAGGCTTATTTTCAGAAAAACAGTTTCATAAATGTATGCTACTGAAAAGTCTTTGATCTGAAAAATTACACACTAGACATATTGGTGCTTATGAGAAAAAAAATAGAGTAAAGGAGATACCACACAAAACCTGAGGAACATTACAATCAAAACCATAACCCAAACAGCATTAATCTCAAATCAGTAATTACTATTTGAATCATTTCTAAAATCCACTAAAGTAAATTGTTAATGTGCTATTAATTGTTCATTGCAATTTAACATATGTACCATCTCCCCATACTCTTGACCTTATACCCTAAGGCTCACTGCTCTTTATTTAAGATGTGGCTGTTTAAATGTGTTTGCTTCTACTGTTAACTAGTGGAATCAGAACTAATGATATGCTTCAGGAAAAATAATCCTTTTTTTATTTTGTTGTAAAGGTGATGTACAAAGGGGTTACAGTAATATAAGTAAGATAATGAGTACATCCTTATCACTTTAAAACAAACATCCTTAAATTTGTTCATAATATAATATAGCTGTGAGTTTGATGTTTCTTAAAGCCATTAAATCTTGAAATTTATCTTGAATTTATCTTGAAAGTCTTCATACACTCCTGAGATTTTTTTTTATTTGTGAAAGCCTTAGGAATTTTTCTTTCTATCATGGGGCTTGAACTCAGTGCCTGGGTGCTGTCCCCAAGACCTTTTTCTCAAGGCTACTATTCTACCACTTTGAACTACAATGCCACTAGCATTATGGAATTTAACTTGGTGTCTGCTGACATCAAAACATACCAGAAAATATGCTGGTGAGTTCACATGGTTTCAACCTTATACTGTTTTCATTCTTCCATTTTTCTTTTTTTTTTTTTTGCCAGTCCTGGGCTTGAGCTCAGAGCCTGAGCACTGTCCTTGGACTTTCTCAAGGTTAGAACTCTACCACTTGAGCCTCAGCACCACTTCTGGCTTTTTCTATATATGTGGTACCAAGGAATCAAACCCGGGTCTTCGTGTATGCTAGGCAAGCACTTTGGCCACTAGGCCAAACTCCCAGCCCTCATTCTTCCAATTTTCTAAGATAGATGATTCAATCTGCATTATTAATAAGCCCACTGTATTGAAAGAACTCTATTAAAACTATCTTTCTCATTCCTCAGCCTATAAAAAGGAATGCTTTACCATTTATGAAATCCTCATTCCAATATTTAAGTATATGTTAAAAAAACTAAGTCTAAAATGTTAGGATAAATTAATATTATATAATAATTTCTACTACAGAGAATTGGATAAATGAATATTATATAATAATTTCTACTACAGAGAATTGTTACAACTAAAGGGAAATATATTTCACTTATATATTATTTACAAAGTACCAGTTAAAACTCCTTGTATACAGAAAAGCATAATTGATGTGAGATTTTATTATCATTATTTAAGTCTCACTGTCCACCATATCAGATACCTCTGCTACCAATTGGAAAGATTTTTTCTTAAATATTTTTATTTACATATGTTGATGGAAACTGGAAATCTTTGGTAATATTGTGTAGTTACCTAATCTTAGCCTTCTATCCTTTGAAGTACTTTATGATTATTTGCTTATTGGTCTCACTGTTGTGTTGTCAGTGTTAGTTTAGTGGTCTGTTTTCAGATTTCACTCCAAAGAGTATTACCATGAAATTATACAAAATCTTCCTAATCATGACAGGTAGTGAATTCAGACTGATTTTCATGGGTTTATCTTGATATGACATACCACTAGGACTTTTGAGTGTTTTCCTTTAAGCATTTTCCAAAAAAGTAGCTCAATGTTTAAATCACACTTTAGTATAAACTGCTCAAGTCTGTTCAAAAGCAAGTGGGTCTTCTTGACAGAAGAATGTTGTTAGTCTTTATATTATATACTTTATACTTCTATACTATGGTGTAAAGAAATGGGAACAAAGTGAACTCACCTTTCAGAGATTATCTGTCTGAGTTCTCTTAGAGAGCAGAAATTGTGTGTGTTGAGAATGATATTTTACCCTCAGACCATTGGATTTGCCAGTGTTTATTCACAAGCAAATATATGCAGCTATCACTTCTATTGTAGGAAACAAAAGGAGATGATAACTCTTACTCAGCTGCACAGTTAACAAGAATTCTCCCACCATAAGAAACTGTACAACAAACCATAGTTGCACATTGTAGTAAATTTTCCAGTAAAGGTAATACAATATTGTACTCACATAGCATTAGGTTAGGGCACATAAATGGATGTGGGTCCCATAGAGTAGGCCCTCTAAATTACACATGGAGATGGGATTTGCTACTAATTTTGGACATGCATCTTCCTTATGTGATTTACTTTTCTTGTCTCTATAAGAAAATACCTTCAAGAAAGAAGGTAAAGGACAAAATATGTATACTTGCTCACAGTTTCACATATTTCATTTCATGGTTTCTTGCCCCCCGCCAAGTCTAGGAAGAATATTCCAGTGAACAACAGAAAAAACCTGATAGAAAGAGTTCCAGGACATTATACATACCCCAAGAACATGATCCCAGAGATTCAACACTTGTAATTACATTTCACTGCCTCTCAATAATTCCATTATATTATAAATGGATCTAGGGATTGATTCATTCCTTAGATTAGAGCCCTAAGTCATCAGAGACACAATTAAAGATATGGTAACAAATGAGCTAGGCATTTAAGAATGGAATCAGTTTGGCAAACAAGATTAATGATCACTTGGTAGAAGTGTATTTTATTTAAACTTTGTAAAGTGGAAGAGAATGGAAGTATAAAATTGCCTGATGAGACACTGTAATACCTCTTCTGAAGGCAAAACTGTGTTTATGAAGTTGGAGATAGAGGAAAAATATGGACATTATTATGAATATCATGGTCTCTCACTAGTGTTGCTTAATTTTAATAGGAGTCTTAGAATAGGCATTTCTTAATTTGAACACAATTGATAAAACTAAAAACTTTATATTATTTTATGATTTATTTGGCCAATTTTTTGTAGGTAACTTCCTATTGGAGGAAAAAGAGCAATGTATACATACATGCATATATATAGCACAGGTATGTGCATGTGATATACAATGTTCTGTATATTATACATATGTAATAGATGTATATATGTTTTATATTGCACATATGCCTATATTATACATATACGTATATGGAATGCATATAACAATGTATGAATGGGTTTGAAAAATGAAAACTGTATGATAATGAAGTTAAAACTACAAATCTCAGACTAAAACTATAAGAGTAAATCTTTGTGACCTTTTTAAAGCAATTCTTTATTAAGTTTAACAAGAAATTTGATGGTAGATGCTGGTGTCTATAATCATAGCTTCTCAGGAATCTGATGTCACAAAATCATGATTTGAAACCAGACTGGACAGGAAAGTTGGTGAAATTCTTATCTCCAATTAGCTCACTTCTCCCCCAAAATAGCCAAAAGTGGAGATGTGACTCAATTGGTAGAGCACTAACAATAAACTATGAGTTAAAGCTGTGAGTTGAAGCCCCAGGACCAGAAAAGTAAATAAAAACAAAATAAAGTGAAATCATTTTTTAAATAAAAAATGTAATAGACATTATGTCATCACAAAGGTGAAAGACAACTCAGAATGAGGAAATACTTTTAAAATGTATATTTAACAAGGGGCTTTACAAGGAGCTCCAAAAACACAGTAATATAAAATATTTAAATAACTAATAGGTTCAAATTAACATTTGCGCAGAAAATTGTTCTAACAACTTCACTGAGAGATGCTCAATGTCATTCATAATAGAACATTGAAAATGAAAACTCCAATAGTTTATCACTTAAACTCATGAGGATAATATAATATAAAGCAAATAAAAAACAAATGAGTATGTGGAGAAATACAAAAATACTGTAAAGACAGAAATTTTAAATGGTATAACAATACCATTCCTTGGGAAGGAATTTTACATTTTCTCATGCGAAACATGTTTGTTATCTTAACCCTCCATTTGGAAGTACATATATCTATATATGTACACATTAACCTATATGGGAACACATTAACCAGAAACAGTTGCAAAATATTCACAGTAAAATGTCTTATATGTGCAAAATGGCAAAATAAAACCATTTCTCAATAATAGAGCAATAGAGACACTAAAATGACATATTTATGCTGTAGAACATTAGTTGGCAAAAATAATAAAATATTGATTTGTGCTACTACATGAATGGATATTTAAAATTTGCTAAATGAAAGGGATCAGTAAAATAGGAACACATATTCTGTCATTTCATACGAAATGGCCAGAGTAGTCAAATGTATAGGGAAAGAAGATGCATTAGTGCTTACCTGGTACGGGAAGTGTGAGAAGCCTTAAAGACTGACTGCTAATGTTTGGTGTGTCTTTAGGGAGAATGACGATTCTAAAATTAGATTTTAGTGAGGATTCTACATGCTTTTCAATATATGAAACGTCCTGAAATATGTCATTGATAGGGATGCATTTTTGATGTGGAAGTTCTATTTCAATAAAACTATTAGCATTTACCCTGAACTATAGAAAGGAAGTCTATTTACTGTAAACTTAAATTATTTTTTGCATCAGGATCACTAAGTATATATTAAGTTGGATATTTAAATACACTAGTTACATGGAACAATTTGAGCATAAACTAAAATTATATATAGTTTTATTATGGGACTAAAATTTCATTTATATAATACATACAGTATATAAGTATATAATTTATGGCTAAAATCATATATAAATTATATATAAATGATATATAAATATATAATTTATGGCTAAATGTATATATTATATATTTAATGCATAATTATATGTCAATTTCTTCATAGAGCAATTGCATTTCAGTTGCTCACTAGCTACCTGTATTTAATGAATACTTGGCTGGAAAAGAAACCATACAGCATTTCCATCATGATTGCAAGTTCTGCTGGATAGGGCTTCTTTGGATTTTTTTAGATTTTTTTTTCAATTGGAGATAGACTTCTGCTGCAGTCTTTCTATAGTGAAACAGTGCTGAATGTTCAGACGAGTTTTAGGAAGCTGCTAAAACTTAATATTTCATTTCTCACATTAAAAGACAACTTTCTTCAGTATTTCCTCTTTTTCTGAGGAAAAAATATATATGGCTTTTTCTTGAAGGATGAAAAAGCTCAGTCGCTGGTCTGCAGTATACCAACAAGAAAACTTAAAGGTGAACAATCATTTATTTCTTTGGCTAGAGGAAGGGTTAAGGTAGATGTAGAGAAAAGACACTGAGAATTTAACTCTAGAATGAAGAAAATTAGATTTGTTGTATTTATATTCTCCATTTTATGAAATTATTCTTCGAGATGCAGAAAGTGAGATAGTAGCTACCATCCAACTACAGTGTAGACACAGAACAGAAAATATATCTTGTTATTGTTCACTCCATTTTCCTGATAATTTGACTAAACTTATTAACAACTGTTGCTGTCTATAGAGTAAGTATGTGTCCATGGAGAAAGAATACAATTTCATATGTATAATAGTTTGCCTTTTGCAAAGTAATAGTAGTTTACTGTATAAAATTTGTGAAAATCAGCCAGACATAGGACGTACTACCAAAGACGTTACTAATATAAGGAAATTTGATTAAAATATTTTTTACCAGTCCTGGGCTTGAGCTCAGGGCCTGAGCACTGTCCTTGGTCTTTCTCAAGGCTAGAACACTACCACTTGAGCCTCAGCACCACTTCTGGCTTTTTCTATATATGTGGTACCAAGGAATCGAACCTGGGTCTTCGTGCATGCTAAGCAAGCACTTTAACCACTAGGCCAAACTCCAAGCCCCATTACCATTAATGTGTCTAATATTCTCTTTGATTACATTAAATATATTTTGCTTTTTGCCTTGTAAGTTCAAATTTAAATACTCTGAATGCAAATGATTTAGGGTTATGTCGGTAACTCACTTTGTTAAGCTTGCAAAAGTATGAACATTTAAGTATCCCTCATCTCCTTTGCTGTCCCTTGGGTATCTTATATTGTTACAGTATCTCACTTTGTTATCTGATATATTGAATTTATTTGTATTTGGTTATCTGAAACTTGATAGGGAAGGGGGGAAAACCAATACGGGGAGTGGGTGGGGGGTGGGGGGAGGGTAATGGGTACCAAGACATGTGAAAGGGTATCAATGCATGTGAATTAATGCACCTTCTATTTGGCAAATATCATTTAACCGTTTTATTAATTACAATAAAAATATAAAAAAATTGAAACAAAACAAAAAAAGTATGAACATTTATTAGAACTAAAACAAAATGTTCTCACAGAAATAAACATATTGCTATGTTTGTAATCCATCATGTTTGAAACAACCACTTATGTTTAAAAAACAAGTTGTTCTTTATCTATAGAGTTTCGAATGGCATCTTGTCATAAGTTGGCTATTTAGAGATGTTCATTTACTCATTTCTGAAAATATGATGTTTATACTTAACTGTATTAACAAGACCTGTATTGAGTGCCTTATTAAATGCATCAACTTTGAAAAGTCAAAATACATTTGAAATCTTTTTCCTTTCCATATTCAGTTCAAAGGGTTGAAAGGACCTTTCAGTTCTAGGTTGTAAATTTAAATGTGATTCTGGTTGATACTTGACAGCTGTATCACAACCTGCACTCTAAAAGCTGTTACACTCACTCTACTATCCAATATTAACATGACACCAATATAATCACATTTGACATTGTACAAGGATGACACTCTGTAGAATGGATGAAAGGCTGAGTTATAACACACTTTTCATTGTCAGGATGGATGCATGTGGATGTGGAATTTATATATTTTACATACATGTATGTGAATATGAAAGTTGCAAGGGCTGTTTTGCTTCCATAGAGGCATCATTCAGGAAGTTCAAGGATATGCATAAACTTAAATTGAGTGGGGGCTGGGAGTTTGGCCTAGTGGTAGAGTGATTGCCTAGCATGCAGGAAGACCCAGGTTCAATTCCTTGGTACCACATACATAGAAAAAAGCCAAAAGTGGTGCTGAGGCTCAAGTGGTAGAGCTCTGGCCTTGAGAAAGTTCAAGGACATTGCTCAGTCCCTGAGCTCAAGCCCAGGTCTGTCAAAAATGCGTTCTTATATCTTCTTTACTTAGATTGAATGGAGAAACATTTGCATTGCTTTGTGATTTCATCTTCTTTCCATCTTAACTAGAAAAGAATAGAGGTCAATGGTTAGATATAACACTAGAATTTTTATCAAAACGTATTGAAAATTCTGAGGGATCTTTTTCTACTTCATTATTAAAGGACCTGTTTAGAAATTTGTTTCATAATCTAAGTTGTATCACATGTTATGATTGTACTTATTAAATATGAATTCATAATACACTATTTCACAAATTATCCCTTGGTATTATTAGAGTAAAGGATATTATTGAGGCAAGAATATTTTCTGTATTATATTGTACTCCTTTTAATTGAAATAAATTCTACTGCTTTATTAGAAGTATTATTTTGTTTTTCTGATATGCATTAGTATATGATGAGATATTTATTGTGATATTTCCATGAAAGTTTAGAAAGTAATGTGTTGAGAAGAAAGACAACATAAAATCACAATTATGACGATAAAGTTTATTTCACTTAATTAGCAGAATTTCTTTCATTTCAATGTTGTACATGGTCTCTGAAATGTTATAATTTAAGTGCTCTGTTAATTAGCAACTGTTTTGCATACCACTTAAAAGTAATTAAATATTTCAATGTATATATTTCATTTTCAATGAAATGTATGTATACATATTTGAAGGATAATTTGTAGTTTTATGTTTTACCTTAATATTTTATTACTTTAAATGTTTGTACAAAGGAGCTGCCATTTACTAAAGCAGTTTTGTATATAGCACCTCTTGATCTGTCAATCCGTTCAACGATCTTACCCAACTCTCCCAACCCACTCCTTTCCTTACTTAATTTTAGGTTACATATTGAATTTGTTGCCACTTAACAAAGGATCTTACATGTACAATGGGTCTTGATCTGTCTCATTATTTCAATGATTTCTTTCTTTTATAATTTTGGGGTAATGTGTAGAGGGGTTACAGTTACATACATCAGGTAGTAGGTGCATTATTTCTCACACATTGATACCCCTTCTCATGGTTTCCTCCCCCTTTCCTTCCCCCCATCCTTCCCAAACATCTTGTTTTACCTTCCCTATTTAAAACAAACGTATATACAATGTATCCAGTAACAATATCAGATACAGTAACCACATGAGATTAACCATAAGGGGAAAAAAGAGGAATGAAATAACTGCACACAGTACAGTGAGAACAACAATCACAAAGATAAACCTCGGGCCAGGAGTTTGGCCTAGTGGTTAAAGTGCTTGCCTAGCATGCACGAAGACCCGGGTTCGATTCCTGGGTACCACATACATAGAAAAAAGCCAGAAGTGGTGCTGAGGCTCAAGTGGTAGAGCTCCAGCCTTGAGAAAGTCCAAGGACAGTGCTCAGGCCCTGAGCTCAAGCCCAGGACTGGCAAAACAAAAAAGTCTTACATATTTAAAAAAAATAACATGTAAAATACCAGAAAAATATATAGATGGTACTTACGTTGAGCATATACCTGCTTTAATATCCTAATGATAAATTAGAGCTCTGTTCAATATAATTTCTAATAGTTGTGTATGACTACATTATATGTTGATATTAGAAGTTATTAAGAACAATAGAGGAAATATTCCCACCTTTATGAAATTGTGATTGTGCAGAGAAGTGCATAACATGAGAAATGATCAAGGTTTCTTAAACCATGTGTCTTATCATTTGTATTAATGCTCCATCTAGAGACTCATAAATGGTATTTATGTTAGAAACAATATTTTTATAAATCAGAATATCAGGGACTATGGAAAGGTAAGTTACTAGTCTTAAGGAAATAATTATTGAATAAAAATCCATGATGGTTATAAATTATGTGTTGTGTTTGCATTTCATTCAAATCACTCTTACATAGAGCTTTGTGTGTTTAAAAGACTATAAGAAATTATGGTAAGTTGTAAGAGATCAAGGTTGGCTACTACAACATCCTCTTCTATAGCATAGTTTGGCTTTTTCCTTTCAAATATTTACTCATCTTTTTCTCTAAAGAGTTTTAGAGTTCTAGTCTTCAGTCAGTATTCAGCTACTTTCTTTATGTGATATGAGGAAAGAGTAGGGGTTCCTTATTTTTAGGTGTAAATTGAGTTTTCCACCATTTTGTTTTGCCTGTCCTTGGCTTAGGCTCAGGGCCTGAGCACTGTCCTTGGGTTTTCTCAAGGCTAGAGCTCTACCACTTGAGCCTCAGCACCACTTCTGGCTTTTTTCTATATATGTGATACTGAGGAATCAAACCTGTGTCTTCGTGCATGCTTGGCAATCACTCTGCCACTAGGCCCTCCCACCATGTATTAAAGAAATGCTTTCTCTTGCGTACATTCTTAGGATCTCTGTTGAACATGTAGTAAACCACAGTCTATGGATTTTTATCTTGGTTATTCTTTCCTATGTTACTTACACCTTCATCAGACTGATTTTAATACTGTAGCTTGGTAATTTAGCTTGAAATTAGGAAGTTTTAGGCCTGCTTTGTCATTTTTGCAGAAGATTGGCTATTTAAATAGCCTTTCATGGCTAGATATATACCAAAAATAGAGTATTTTCAAGTATGTCACATATATAATACTACCTTATTTTTGATATCTAGTAGAGGAAGTTATCTCATTTTTTATTATATATACTTTTCTAATTTTTTATAGAATAGTATAGTCCCAACTTCATCTAATTTCCCCCAGTTTTATAGGTGGAAAGGTTTTATTCCATATTAATTTCATAATATTTAAAGGTACTAAAAGATACTTTAAAATGAATCATAGCCCATTTTAATAGGTAAATGTTCAAAAACATTCCAATATCATTACATCTCAAATAACAGCATTAACTATGACTATGATAGATGAAGCAGATTTGGAAAACTTAGATTGAAGGAATTCACAAGTTTATTGTGCTATCCTTACAAATTCAAATGAATGATTTAATCCACAATACATCCCATACTATTTACTCAATTCTGAATATTTGCTCGTTTTCTAGATTCAGTTTATTTTCTTTGGATTACCTATATTTGTAGAGTGGATGCAAGCGCCCTCTTGGAGACTATTCCCAGTAATAAATCGTCATTCTGGAAAATGCCAAAGTGAAACTACAAGCCAGACAAGAAAGCATTATTCTGTCAGAAAAGGAGATGTGACTACTTTGGGCTCACTTACAAGGTAATTACTATTTATGATCATGTCGAATTACTTAAATGTCAGCTGTATAAGGAAGCCACAATGACATTGCCCTAGGCTGGCTTTCTTTTTAATACTTTAGTGGTAGAAGGTAGAAGTGCAAATTCCCACCAGAGGCAGATTTTTATCTCTTTTTAATCCATATACTACTATGAACAGAAGTAAGTTTATACAGATGGCTCTCTAGGGAATGTCATCCAAATGAAAATGACAACAATTGTTCAGTTTCACAATTCTAGCATTGTTTAAAGTACAGAAAATGTTAATAAAATTTATAAATAAGAAAAATTACAGAAAATAATGATTGCATAGGATGAAAAAGGTGTTGCTCCCAAGGATTCAAAATCAAACATATTGTTTAATATTTTCACCTTTCATTGAAAAAATTAAATTTATAATCTTTCATTTACAGAATATCCCTTTATTTATATTATCCCTTTATTTTTAATTTTATATAAATTTTAGTACAGAAATTATAAATCTCATCCCAACTTAGAAATCTTTTTATTTATATTTAAACTTTTTTTATTGTAATTAGTAAAAGGGTTACATGATATTTGCCAGATAGAAGGTGCATTAATTCACATACATTGATACCCTTTCACATGTCTGGGTACCCGTTTCCCTCCCCCCCACACCCCCCACCCATCTTGGTTTTCCCCCCTTCCCTATCAAATTTCAAATATCCAAATACAAATAAATTCAATATATCAGATAACAAAGTGAGATACTATACCAATATGAAATAACCAAGGGATAGCAAAGGAGATGAGAGACAACATAGTACATTAAGGACAACAATCATTCATTATATGGCTTTTGTTTCACTATCCTGGAGGTCCTTTCAATTAGCTTCACATTATATGTCCTTATGTATCAAGATTTTGCTCTATTGCAAATCTCTGCTAGTAGAGCCCAAGGTTTCTACTGATTATGACGAATGAGGGAAACCATTGAGCCTAAGTTCCTTTGAGTCTGGCTTACTTCACTTAATATGATTTTTTCTAAGTCTTTCCATTTCCTAACAAATGGGGCGATGTCATTCTTTCTGACAGCAGCATAGAATTCCATTGTGTACAAATACCACAACTTGTTGATCCACTCATCAACTGAGGGACATCTAGGTTGGTTCCATATCTTTGCTATGGTGAATAGTGCTGCAATGAACATTGTTGTGCTAGTGGGTTTAGTATGACCTTGTTTCTGGATGGTTGGGTAAATGCCAAGTAGTGGAATTGCTGGGTCATAGGGGAGTTCTATGTTTAGCCTTTTGAGGCACTGCCACACTGTTTTCCATAGTGGTTGGACGAGTTTACACTCCCACCAACAGTGTAGTAGTGATCCCTCCTGGCCACATCCCCTCCAGCATCTGTTGTCATCCGTTTTCCTGATCCTGGCCATTCTAGCTGGAGTGAGGTGGAATCTTAGAGTTGTTTTGATTTGCATTTCTTTTATGACCAGAGATGTTGAGCATTTCTTCATGTGTCTATAGGCCTTTTTTGTTTCTTCTTCTTCAGAGAAGACTCTCTTTAAGTCTTTGGCCCATTTTTTAATGGGATGGTTGTTACTTTGGAGGTTAGTTTTGGAGTGATTCAATTTTTTGAGTTGTTGATATATTTTAGATATGAGGCCTTTGTCCGTTGTTTGGTTGGTGAAGATCTTCTCCCACTCTGTAGGCTTCCTGATTAGTTTAGTAGCTATGTCCTTTGCCATGCAAAAGCTCTGCAGTTTAATGCAGTCCCACTTATCCAGCCTTTCTCTGATTTGTTGTGATTCTTGGTCCTTATTAAGAAAGTTTCAACCTGTGCCAAGGAGGCCTAGTGTATCTCCTATTCCTTCCTGTAGAGTTTTCAGTGTGTCAGCTTTTACCTCCAGGTCTTTGATCCATTTAGAGTTAATTCTAGTGCAAGGTGACAAAGAAGGATCCAGCTTTAGTTTTCTGCAGGTGCTTAACCAGTTCTGCCAGCACAACTTGTTGAAGAGGCTGTCTTTCTTCCATTCTATTTTTTTGGCTCCCTTGTCAAAAATTAGGTGGCCATAGGTCTGTGGTTTAATATCTGGGTCCTCAGTTCTATTCCATTGGTCTTCAGGCCTGTTCCTGTGCCAGTACCAAGCTGTTTTGAGAATTGTAGCTCTGTAATAGAGTCTAAAGTTTGGAATTGAAATTCCTACAGCGCTGTTCTTTCTGCTAAGAAGTGTTTTTGCTATACGGGGTCTTTTATTATTCCATATGAAATTTTGGATTGCCTCTTCTATTTCTTTAAAGAATGACATTGGTATGTTGATGTGTATTGCATTGAATTTGTAGATAGCTCTTGGCAAGATTGTCATTTTCACAATGTTGATTCTTCCAATCCAGGAGCATGGGAGGTTTTTCCATTTCCTTAGTTCTGCTTTAATTTCCTTTTTTAGGGTTTTAAAGTTTTCGTCAAAAAGGTCCTTTACATTCTTAGTTAAGCTAATTCCTAGGTACTTTATTTTCTTTGAGGCTATTGTGAAAGGAGTTTCTTTCCTGATTATTGCCTCGTTCCTCTCACTGTTGGCATAAAGGAAGGCAGTTGATTTTTGAGGGTTGATTGTATAGCCTGCTACTCTTCCAAAGCTTTGGATCAGCTCAAGGAGCTTGGGAGTAGAGTCTATAAGATTCTTTAAATACAGAATCATGTCATCTGCAAAGAGGGATAGTTTTATTTCCTCTTTCCCTACTTGGATCCCTTTTATGCTTGCTTCTTGCCTTATTGCACTGGCTAGGAATTCTAGTACTATGTTAACCAACTTAGAAATCTTGAGCAAAGAACATTTTAGTTAAATGTACTGACCTCTGCCACTGAGTAATGACATAATGCATCATATCACATGGCTATTTTCTCATTACCTAATTGCTATTTTGTTACATAAAATGGTCATTACTAGGTGTTCCTGAAACATCAAATACTAAATACAATTAGTCTTGAGTCTAAAACTTTAAGAAACATAAACCTTCATATTAACCAAACCCATAAACATTCCTTTCAAAACAAAACTAGTGGTAACAGAAGTGACTGCCCATTCCTAATTTCCACAATATTATCCCTTCAGTTGTTGTAATCATGATAACTGAATTTAATACATTAGACTGTGGTATTAAGTTTTTCTAAGTGCTGGGCACCAGTGACTCATGCCTGTAATCTTAGCTACTCAGGAATGTGAGATCTGAGGATCACGCATTCTAAGCCAACGTTGGTAGGAAAGTCTTATTCCCAACTGAAAACCAAAAATCCAGATGTAGAGCTGAGGCTCAGGTGTAGAACACAAACCTTTAGCCAAAATGTTCAGGTACAGTATCCAGATTCTGAGTTTAAACTCCAAGATTGGAACACACACACACACATACACACACACACACACACACGCACGCACACATGCGCACACTTCTAAGTAGTTGAGCTCTAGTGGCTCATGTGTATAATTATAGTTATGCAGGAAGCTAAAATCCAGAAGATGAAGTATGACACTAGGCAAGGCAGAAAAGTTTGCTACATTCCATCTACAAAATAACCAGAAAAAAGCAGGACTGAAAGTATTTCTCCAGTACTATAACACCACCTTTCTATGTGCTAGATTTGAATTCAGTTCCCTGTATAGAAAAAAAATCCTAAGTATATTTTCCTGAATTATGTCAAGACATCTTAAACATTATTATATATATATATATATGATATAGACAATTTTAATATGAACTTGTATAGACTGGATTTCAATGAAGGCACATCTCAAGGCAGTAACGTGCATATATTTTGATGAAGTTGGAATTGGGTTAGAAGGAAAGGAATTAAGAAGTGTACAAGATGTATTAACAAGTAGATTGTTGTTCAGGCCAACTTAGACTTCTTCTGCTAGAGGTCCTGTGATGTGTGGAGCAGTGGTTCTCAAACGTGGATTTTCATAAAACTTGCCCTAAGATTTTGTTACACTATGGTACTCAAGCTTAATCTGAGTGTTATTCAATAATAGACACTACATTGGTAATGGAAATTTTAAAATTTTCTAACAAATTCCTAAGAAAAGATACATTTACGTATTTCTGAGCGTATTTGCTAGAGTTGTCCTATTAGAGGGAGAGTAGGCTGTGGCATTATTTACCACCGTAATCCCATCATTGGCAGAGAGATGCTCCTTTTGAGCTGAGTCTGTGAATACTCCTATTGGATGCCTGTTGGTGGAAAAGTAGACAGTAATTTATAAATTTATAAGGATGCCTGTAGGTTTTCCAATAGGATTTCTGTATGAACTATAATTATGCAGGCTGAGAGGCTATGATTGAAATATTAAAACTGTGCTGTTTCTTCAATTTACAAATGAAAAAGGTGGGGCTGAGAGTTGTTTAATTTTTCCAGGAACTAACAACTATTCAGTGATAGAGGCAAGATTCTAATTTGAGAATAAAATCCATGCCACAGCTATATTGTAATGGAGGGACTCTTTTTGGATGCATTTTCATGAGCTTTAAGCACATATTCTGAAATAGTTCTTAGAGTGAGACCAAAATGCTTGTTAGCCCACAGATAAATCTGATATATCCACGTATTTGACAATCATTAGTCTGTCATGTATTATTATTGTTGGACTATATACTTTCAGTAAACATATTTAGTCCTTGAACTAAATATTTATGCCATCCTGTGTTACTGTGTTCTTCTAGATTATGCAATGGTAGTGCAATAAACAGACATTTAAATATCTAAGTTCTTGCACAAAGAGGTTTTAGTCCCATGCCCACATCTTTTAGGGGGAGCAGTTCTGATGCTTGTACTCGGGACCTGGACTTTCTCAACATGCTGGACATGGAGATATACTTAAGTAATCCCAGCTTCATAGGAGGCTTAGTTAAGAAGGACATCAAAGAGGCAGAATTGAATAAGACATATACAAAACTATAAGACACTAGACAAAAAAATAACTGAAATGTAAAAGGGCTAGTGGGTCAGTGCCTGCATATTAACTATGAAACACCTTACCAGTAGTGTTTAAACTACAGTATTTCCAAAAATGTAATAATACTAAGACTTCAATTTTGTTTTGTGTTAGAAAAATCGCAAAATTTTTCACAGATGTATGTCATCCATATGAACACTTAATAATTCTGATATTATTTTAATAATACATGCATTTTATTTATTCCTGTCACTTGTTTAGACTGTCATCACATACATTCAGATTCAGAATATAGGCTAATTTGCAGTCTTGTTAGGTATTCATTTCTCTTTAGGCTTTTGCATAAATCCAAAATTTGCCAACTTTTGTCTCTGTCTCTGCTACATGGTCCATCATTTTTATACCATTCTCTTGCAATTGTTTTGTTTCGCTCAACTATCACAGAACTAATCATATACAACCCTGAAGAAATAGAATCTGAGGAACCTGTGTTGAGAAGAATAAATCAATGAAAACATATAAACTTGTTTTTAGCAAAAAATAAGCTATAATTGAAATCTAGACTTTAAGTTTAAACTAAGAGTTGAAACAATTAAATATTAGAATATATATATTCATTTTTGTGTGTGGCAGTATTGAGGTTTGAATACTAGCTAGGCAGGCCCTCAACTAGTTGAGACATGCCTCCAGGCCTGACCATTTTCTTGAAGGTGTCTAAAAATCTTCCTATTTTTGTAATCTATTCAGAAGTTGTGACTGCCTTATTGGGTAAATGTTACCTGACACAGCTATTAATTTTGTCCTCTGGTAACAGAGTCATCATCCATTACTTTCTCTACATGGTCAGTTTCAAACACTCTGGAAAGTTTCCATTGATAGCTTTCACCACTATATGAGATATTGTCAACATCAAACACTTCGTGGGAAGGTAATGTGAAACAGACTTAAAATTTTGAGCAGTCACTTTAACTCTTATCAAAACTAAAACCCACAAAACATTATATAACTTCCAAGACTAAGTCCTAAAAGATGATGTAGCCTCCATGTGATGCTTTCTCTTGGTACCTTGACTAAAGTAACCTTTGACATGCAAGGAGATACATACAAAAGTTCTTGTGAAAAGAACCAGACTGTTCACTTGACCAAAGGGAAGCCGATATTTGCTGTTCATATGAATGCTTCTTTCTGTCCCTGAATATATAGCTCCCTCATCAGATGCCAAATTGATCTGAGGTTAGCCTTCTCCAACAAGCTCTGTTTCAATTACAGATCTAAGAACTCGCTAATGATTACTATTTAAATTAATAGCTTATGTGAAGTTTTGTGATATATCAATAGATAATTGCAAAAGCTTTGAAATACAAATATGCAACACAAGACAATTACAAAATTGGAGTGTATGTTTTCCTTCTTTTACCATAAGAGAGAATAGTGTTAGTTACTAAGTATCCATTTCCTTTTCTCTATTTGGAAAAAATGCATTTGTTGTCTTTTTTAAATATTTTTATTGTAATTAATAAAAGGGTTACATGATATTTGCCAGATAGAAGGTGCATTAATTCACATACATTGATACCCTTTCACATATCTTGGTCCCCATTACGCTCCCCCCAACCCCCCAATCTTGGTTTTCCCCCCTTCCCTATCCAATTTCAAATAACCAAAGACAAATACATCCAATATATCAGATAACAAAGTGAGATACTGTAACAATATGATATAACCAAGGGACAGCAAAAGAGGTGAGAGATAACATAGTACATTAAGGACAACAATCATTCATTATATGGCTTTTGTTTCAGTATCCTGGGGGTCCTTTCAATTAGCTTCATAGTATATGGCCTTATGTATCAAGGTTTTGCTCTATTGCAAATCTCTGCTAGGAGAGCCCAAGGTTTCTGATTATGACAAATGAGGGAAACCATTGAGCCTATATTCCTTTGAGTCTGGCTTACTTCACTTAACATGATTTTTTCTAAGTCTTTACATTTCCTAACAAATGGGTCGATGTCGTTTTTTCTGACAGCAGCATAGAATTCCATTGTGTAGAAATACCATATCTTGTTGATCCACTCCTCAACTGAGGGACATCTAGGTCGGTTCCATATATTGCTATGGTGAATAGTGCTGCAATGAACATTGTTGTGCTAGTGGATTTAGTGTGCCCTAGTTTCTGGATTGTTAGGTAAATGCCAAGTAGTGGAATTGCTGGGTTATAGGGGAGCTCTATGTTTAGCCTTTTGAGGCACTGCCATACTGCTTTCCATAGTGGTTGAACAAGTTTGCACTCCCACCAACAGTGTAGTAGTGATCCCTCCTGGCCACATCCCCTCCAGTATCTGTTGTTACTCGTTTTCCTGATCCTGGCCATTCTAACTGGAGTGAGGTGGAATCTTAGCCTTGTTTTGATTTGCATTTCTTTTATGACCAGAGATGTTGAGCATTTCTTCATGTGTCTATAGGCCATTTTTGTTTCTTCTTCAGAGAAGACTCTCTTTAAGTCTTTGGCCCATTTTTTAATGGGATGGTTGTTACTTTGGAGATTAGTTTTGGGCTGATTCAATTCTTTGAGCTGTTGATATATTTTATATATGAGGCCTTTGTCTGCTGTATGGTTGGTGAAGATCTTCTCCCACTCTGTAGGCTTCCTAATTAATTTACTAGCTATGTCCTTCGCCATACAAAAGCTTTGCAGTTTAATGCAGTCCCAGTTATCCAGCCTTTCTCTGATTTGTTGTGATTCTTGGTCCTTATTAAGAAAGTTTCTACCTGTGCCAAGGAGGCCTAGTGTATCCCCTATTCCTTCTTGTAAAGTGTTCACTGTGTCAGCTTTTACCTCCAGGTGTTTGATCCATTTGGAGTTAATTCTAGTGTAGGGTGACAAAGAAGGATCCAGCATTTTTTGTCTTAAATGACCATGTTAATTTTTTCTCCTGGAGAATTTTCTTTTCCCTTCCTTCCTTCCTTCCTTCCTTCCTTCCTTCCTTCCTTCCTTCCTTCCTTCCTCCCTCCCTCCCTTCCTTCCTTCCTTCCTTCCTTTCTTCCTTTCTTAGTTTGTTTCATTCTTTCCTTCCTTTCTTCCTTCCTTCTTTCTTTCCTTCTTTCCTTTTTTCGCTAGTCCTAGGCTTGAGCTCAATGCCTGAGCACTGTCCTTGGATTTTTCTCAAGGCTAGAGCTCTACCACTTAAGCCACCACACCACTTTTGGTTTTTTCTGTTTATGTGGTACCAAGGATCCGAACCCGAATCTTCATGTGTACTATATAAGCATGCTATCACTATGCCAAACTCCCAGCCCAACCCCTGGAGATTTTTCTAAACCTAGATATAACAATCACTTTTGGGCACCTCCAATTTTCACTTACATTCATCTTTTAGCTAGAATGTTTCAAAACTTGGATTTTAACTTAATCTTCCTCCAAGGAATGATGATATAATTATAAAAGATAGAGTTAACCAATTCTGTTGACAACCTGAGAATATGTTTACAGATTCATATCCTGCTCATTTTTATTGTTGATGGGGAAAAGTCAATGATCTGCAAGAGTTGAATTATATGTGAGGATGGAGTTAATATCTTTGAAATTTCTTTCATACCTTAATCTTTATTTATGCATTTTAGATCTGTTGTATTCACTTCATCAGATTTTGTGCAGATAATTGCTTGAGATGCATTTCCACACCTGAATTTGAGCTATAGTACCATTTCATTGCAAGCAGATACACTCACAAGTGTTGGGGACACCTTGGGGGCAGATATAAATTCAGATTTATCTGCATAGACTGTATATAGGTAATTGCTATTCAGCAGTTGTATTCATGTAGCTATGTGGCTATCTTCATAGCAGAGAAAACCTCTTTGAGAGAGAATTTATGTAGCAGAAACTTATGACTATAGGATTTTTGTTTTTCTGGTTAATTCTCCTTAGGAATAGATGAGCATTCCTACAGAAATAAAAATCTATCCAATAAGTTTTTTTATGGTATTCTAGAACTTTTTATTCTACCATTGAGTTGTCCTTCTTTATTGTATATTGTGATAAAAGTAAACAGAAAGAAAATTCAGCGTTCCATAAGGCATAGTGCATGGTCTAGCATTTGAATATGTCTTTGTGAAGACTCTGTGGCAGATTTCTCTATTTGGGAAGACCAAGGTTCATGTTGTAACAGAGATCACGGTATTCTATATATTTACATTCATCTTTAACAGGTCAAAATCTGCAAGATATTTCTGTTCTTCTGGGTAATATTGTAAGGTGATTTGCTCTGGCACCTCACCTTTATGCATTCAGAAGGGTACAGGTTCATTTTGACTGTAAAAAATAACATTATAAACACAAGTATGATCCATTGTTAAAATATATGTATCTCAAAATTATATTTTCATTTTCCTGTGGAACAATTGAATGTTTTAGAAACTAAATAGAATTTGATTTTTATTGATTTAAAGTGATTGTATATGGGGATTAATCTTAAATTGAAGATTAATTTTCCACAATCTCCTTCTTAAAACAATTTCAATGGGTTTTATTGTTATATATTCATGTATGTGTATAAAGTACTTTTCAACTATTTCTCATCTTGACCTTGTCCTTTTACTTCTCCTCCCCCACTGGTTTAACCAGTGCACTCCTCCCATTTACACACATGTCATTCTCTTGTTTTAGGTTTTTATCTACATAGGGAAAGAAATAATCAATTTTGAGTATACTATGATAAATACTCTGATGATTACTTCCTTATTAAGGCTTTAGTTTATAGTAAAAAATAACAAGCCCTAGGCAATTTTTTTTTACCAATACACATTAAAGAGATGGTATTTCCCATCTATTTTGACATACATGAGCTAGGAACCAGTGGCTCATGCCTGTAATACTAGCTACTCAGGTGACTGAGAGCCGAGGATCAGGGTTCAAAGTCAGCCCAGGCACGGAAATCCATGATACTTTTATATGCAATTAACCACCAGAAACCTGGAAGTGTCCCTGCGGTTCAAGGAGTAAGGCCATTCATTGCCTTGAGCTAAAGAGCTCAGAGACAGCACCTAAGCCCCATGCCTGGAAACAACATCTGAAATATGTAACATACACAAAATTTTTCAACCTGATTTTTTTTGCCAGTCATGGGGCTCATACTCAAGGCTTGGACAATGTACTTGAGCTTTCTTCAGGCTAGCACTCTACCACTAAAGACACAGCCCCACTTCTGACCTTTTCTATGTATGTGGTAGTGAGGAATCGAACCCCAGGCTTCATGCTTCTAAGAAAGTACTCATCACTAGTCTTGACTCCCAGCCCTCATGCTGAACTTTATACCAATATTTTAAGCATTAGTTATTTTTCTGCATGATATAAGCCTAAGTAGTAGAAAAATACCTAAGTCATTTTTCCAACATATTTGTGGAGTAAGCTTAAGTATATTGTTTCATTGCTATGAATGTTCATGGTTTTTGGAAGTTATTAGATACAACTGTACTGGAGAAATTTATTACCAAACTCTAAAAATTTCTGTGCAAACTTGACAATTTCATAGTCACAACTGAAGAGAGAGAAAAGTAGAGATACAATAATTACAATATAGGATCATAAAACACTGAACATCTCCAGAAGTATAAGGTAACAAATAATAAGCACCAATTCTCCTGTAAAGCACTTCAGTCTCAAAAATTCTATTTGTAAACAAAAAATGGTGAGTGAAGTATAAAGTCAAAGGACTAATGGGAAAAGATATCTAAAATATGGTTTTAATTTTTTTGTGCTATTAGGGATTGAACGTAGTCCTTGATAGTTGCTATTAAATTACTCTTATCATTTGATCTATACCCCCAAAGTTTTGTTTCTATGTTAGAACATCAGTTTAAACTCCAACCCATAATCTTCCTACCTTTGCCTGATGAGTAGACGTTATTACGGATGTATGGTATTTAATTGTTAATACTTTAATCACACTTAATATGTGCAATATGAAAAGGCTAAACTACGTATGTTTAGTTTTCCAGCTTTATTGAAGTGTCATTAATGAAGATTTCATTGTTCCTACAAGGATATACACTGTGAAATAATTACCATATTATATTAATCAGTACAGGTATCTATCATCACATTTAATTTCACTTGGTGTATGTGTATGGTGAGAACATATACGATGTATTATTTTAGTAAATTCAAAGTAATTGATACTGTAATCTTTACTATCCGTGCTATGTGGTAAAAGCCAGAAATTTCTTTGGTTCAACTGAAAGTTTGCACCACTTTTCCTAATTCTCCTAATTTCCTACCTGCTTAAGCAACTCAAAATCCACATTCTGCTCTGCTAAATTTTCTTTAGAGTTTTTAGACATATGAATAAGATCATATTATACATGTTTATTTTATATCTCATAATGTTTTACACTATCATCAATTACAGGATCTTCTTCCCTTACAATGGATGAATAATGTTTTTCATGTCTTTAACAATCAGTTATTGAACAGGTGTTTATATGTTGGCGATTATGAATATTGCTACAGAAAAAATCATGTGAGTGGAGAAGTCTCTCCTACTCGAATGCATTCCATTTGGATAGATAGCAACTAGGATATGTGAGCCACGTGTTAAATTAATTTTTAAAGTACTTCCATGCTTTTATTTATAATTGTATACATTTATATTACTCCCAGAACTAAGTTTACTCAAAAATAGAATACTCTCCCAATTCGTATTTCTTTTCATTTAAATTATTTAATAGTTTATATTTAGCTGATATGAAAAGAAGACTTAGGTTTAACTGGATAATGTGCTTCAAAATATATTCATGTAGATATTCAATATGTATAAATGCATAAACATTTCACATTGTTCAAATCAATTTGTATGTTTTATTTCCTCATATACATTATTTCTTATGTTAAAAAACTTTAAAAATCCTATATTTGTCTTTAGACAAAAATATGATGCTTTATTAATATTCCCAATATAAAGCTAGTATATAATAAATTCTTTTCTTCTAAAAGACTCTAACCTAGTGCCTATTGATATCTTTCCCATTATTCCCTCTCCCACTTTTCTCAGCCAATGGAAACAACCATAATCTTAACTTTATAAAGTTAGCATTAGGTAGTTTTGTCTTGTTTTTTCTACACTCATAATGTTGCTAATGTACGTGATCATGTTTACCCATCTATTGCACTCTCATGCCTTTCCTGCTCCAGTTTTGCCTTTTTGGATCTCTAATTTTTTTCCCAGGCAACATTGTATCATTGTTTCTGCTCTTTTGCATATCTAACTGGCATTAGTTGTTTTGAATTTCCTCAAAGACAGCCATTCTAACCAGAGTAGAAGGGAATCTCAGTGTAACTTTTTATTTCATTTCTTGATGGCCAACAGATGTTGAATTTTTTATGGATTTGTAGCTCATTTTGTAGTTCTTCATTTGAAAACTATCTACCTGTTAATTTCTTTTTTATTTGCTGTTTCAGTTTTAATCATTTTACATCTTTGTATATTCTGGATACCAATTCCCTGTCCAATAAATAGATCACAAAGATTTTCTCTTATTCTGTAGACTATCTTTTTACTTTGTTCAAATGTTGCTTTTGCTGTTTAGAAGTTTTTTTTTAATTTGCTGCAATTAAATTGATCAATTGTTGCTTGTAATTCCAGAGCTTTTGGAGTGTGATTCAGAAAGCTTTGCTTGTGCCTGTAACATGAAATCTGTCCTCTTTTGTTTTATTTAATTGGTTTTTAAAGTTTTAGCTGTTTTTTCTTTTAAAATACTTATTTTTATTTGTAGCAAATATTTCTCTTTTTAAAATGTATTTTATTGTCTGGATAATGCATAGAGAGGTTACAGTTACATACGTCTGGTAATAGGTACCTTCCTATCTTATAGTTTCACTTTTTTATTTTACTGTTGGGGTGATGTACAGAGGGGTTACAATAAAATTCATCAGGTAGGGGTCATTACTTCTTGAACATTGCAACCCCTTCCAATGTCTTTTTTCCCCACTTCCTCATCCCCACCCCTTCCACTCATCTTCCTTTTCCCTTACATTCCCCTTTTCAAATAAATAGATGTTTGTACCACATTCAGATACAGTAACAACATGAAGTAAAAAATAAGGGGAAAAGAAGAGAAAAGAAATCCCATCACATAGTACAAGAACAACAATCACAAAGATAAACCTCTTGTTTCCATATCCCAGAGTTCATTTCTCTTAGCCTCATCCTATATGACCATAAGTACCTAGGTTTTGAGCTATTATGATCCTCTGCTAGGAACATCCTACGTGTATACTGTTACAAATAAGGGAAACCATGGAGCCTATGTTCCTTTGGGTCTGACTACCTGAACTTAATATGATTTTTTTCCAAGTCCTTTCCATTTCCTTAAAAATGGGGAAATGTCATTCTTTCTGATAGAAGCATAGAATTCTATGGTGCAAATGTAGCACATCGTCATGATCCAATCATCTACTGAGGGGCATCTGGGTTGGTTCTATATCTTAGCTATGGTGAATAAAGCTGCATTGAATATGGTTGTGATGGTAGGTTTAGTATGTCCTGTTTCTGGATATTTGGATAAATGCCTAGAAGTGGGGTGGCTGGGTCATAGGGAAGCTTTATGTTCAGTCTTTTCAGGAACTGCTATACTGCTTTCCAGAGTGGTTGAGTTTACACTCCCACCAACAGTGCAGTATTGTTCTCTCCTGACCACATCCCCACCACCATCTGTTTTTATTAGATTTCTTGATCCTGGCCATTCTAACTGGAGTGAGGTGGAATCTCAAAGTTGTTTTGATTTTCATTTCTTGTATGGTCAGAAATGTTAAGCATTTCTTCATGCGTCTATAGGCTATTTTTATTTCCTCTTCAGAGAAGTCTCTAAGTCTTCAGTCCACCTTTTAATTAGGTGGTTGTTTCCTTGAGGATTTGTTTTTGAGAGATTTAATTTTTTGAGCTGTAGGCATATTTTAGATATGACCTTTGTCTATTGTATGACAAGTGAATATCTTTCCCCACTCTGTGGGTTTTCTATTTATCTTGCTGGCTATGCCCATTGCCATACAGAAGCTCTGCAGTTTATTTTTCATTGTATTTTATTGTAGACATAATGTATGGAGAGGTAAGTTACATTTGACAGGTAGTGAGTAAAATATTTTTCGAAGCTTGGATACCCCTTCTCATGCTTTTGTCCCCTTTTTCCTACCCCCATCCACTACCAATCATCTTGTTTCCCCCTCTTTCCCTTCCCTATTTCAAATAAACAAATAAAGGTATATACAATATACTAGTTAGCAAAATCAGATAATATAACCACATGAGGGGAAAAAAGAGAAAGATAATAATTTAGTTGGATTTGAGAAATAGATCAGTTTCCAAAGATTTGCTTAAACACAGTATTACTCAGGAAGAAGAAAACTAATTGAAGTCCCTAACAGTTCCTAGTTTGTTGATACATATTGGCTGAGGGCTAACCCTGTCCACAGTCAGTTTTCCATTTCAGGACTGTTTTTTGTAAACAAAACAAAAAACAAATCTTTCCTGATAGTCATTGCCATATATAAAACCTTTGCAGTTTCTGGACTAGGCAGCTATCTGCTTGCTCCACAGTGCTCCTCCCCCAGTTGAGAGCAACATAAGAAGAAAGTATCCATATCTAAGAATATCTCACACAGGCACGAATGAGTTGGAAAGAAAACCCAGCACTAAATTCTGAAATAGAGTGAGAGAAATAAGGAACTTGGGTACACTACATGTAGAAATTAAAGTGTCACCAATTTCTCACCAATAAGTTCATAACTAACAGTTAGGGATTGGAAAGGACCCAAAACCACAGCCAGTACTCAGAACCCTCGAATCAACCATATACTCATGGTTTGGGGGATGTGGGCATTGAGGATCTTTAAGTTTTGAGATTGTGATTTTTTTTTGCCAGTCCCAGGCTTGGACTCAGGGCCTGAGTACTATCCATGGATTCGTTTTTTCCCTCAAAGCTAGAGCTATACCACTTGAGCCTCAGTACCATTTCTGGCTTTTTTTTCTATGTATGTGGTGCCGAGGAATCGAACCCGGGGTCTTCGTGGATGGAAAGCACTCTACAAATAGGACAAATTCCCAGCCCCGAGATTGTGATTTTTTAGGTATTAGACCTTATGGTTTTTGTTCTTTGGGGATAATACTTTTGAAAATTATGGTATTCGGGCTTTTGTCTTTGGGGATTAAACTTGACACTGATTTATTCTTGGGGTTTGTGCTATGGTGCCCTTGTCTCCTGGACATCACTGAAGGAGGATTAAAAAACCTATAGCCTAGTTTTTATTGCACTGTTGTATGATACATAGTGTTGTCCCTGCAACAAGTTTGAGTGAATGAAACTTCATACTAACATATAACCATGTCATATAACAATGACAAGTTTTATTTGCTGTACTGCTATTTGTCTTATGATTTCATCTTGTCTTTTCTTGAAATTCATTGGACCTATTAGTAATAGTTCTCTATTTGTCTTTTGCTTATGAAATAATTTTATTACTATTGTTTACTATAATTTTACTAGATCCTTGAAAATAAATGGGTCCTAATGCCCAAGCTCCAATCTATATATTCTGTTTGTTTCTCCTAGATTATAAACTCTGTGGGAGCAGGGAATTCATTTAATTCTAGGCTGTCTCCCAATACCTAGAAGAAACTTGACAAAAAGTAGATAGAGAATAAATATTTATGGTATAGATGGAGAAGTTCTTGAATTTATAACACTAAATGTCCCAGTAGGAAACAGATGGTACATTGAAGTGAAGACAGTTCAAGGAATTTTCTTTATAAAGGGATAAATTTTCAGGATAGAACAGATACCCAGAACTAGAAATAACAGATATTACCAGCACTAAGTCCCAGTAGACAGAAAATCAGAATGTTTTTCACTGTATATAAGTAGAATATGGAGAAGTCTCTGTCCATGAGAAACAACAAGCTGAAAGAGAAAGAGGGCGAGAGTAAGAGAGGACAGATATGAGAGAAAGGAGAAAGTGGAGAGAGGGGAGATAATTCCCAAAAAACCCGACAGGCATTATAGTTCATTGTAACCTCTTCCTCTGGAGATTTCCAAGAGAAAACTTTACCAAACATCACCAGGTATGAATTGAGACAATGGGGATCATTATATCAATATTCCCAGGTAGTATATGAGCTGAAAGGGGTGTTAGAGTGTTTTCTGGTCACCAAACAGAAAGTTTCCAGAATGCAAATGAAAGTACTTAATGAAAGTATTATCTTTATTCCTTCTAGCTTCTACTGAAGTAACTGCCTTCTTATTTCTGAAGGCAAACTTTTATTCAGACACATGTAGCCCTTTTTATCTACAAGGCTAGAACCATTTTTCAATTGTATTATATTACATCAATGATAGTTTGTCTTCTCTAGATTTTACACACAATGGGTCTGAACTCTGTTCTTATACTGTTTTCTAATCCTCACCTATTTTGGTGTTCATGGGGCTTGAAGACTGGGCCCCTGAATACTGTCCCTGAGCTCTTCAGCTGAAGGCTACTGCTCTACCCTTTAGAAACGCAGTGCCATTTCTGGTTTTCTGGTGGTTTATTGAAAAAGAGTCTCACAGACATGCATGTCCTGGCTGGCTTTGAACCAGGAGTTAGGATTATGGGTGTAAGCCACTGGCACCAGGCTGCTCACCTTTTTTCATGTATCATGCACTGGTTTCTGTACCTCTCATTTCTGCCCTTTGGCGGTATGGAGTCATCTTGACTCCAAAACATTTAATATTTTGCCATTGTAAGAATTGTAGCCTCACTAACTAAACAGCATGCAGTATGACCTTTCAAGTTACTGCTGTTTTTCCTTCACTTTTCTGGTCTAGATGACATTTCTTATCCATTTTGTATTTGATTAACACTCATTATCATTCAGAACTCAAGTTGAATGTTCAACTGGATCCACCCTCATTTTTCAGAACACAAGGATTACCTCAACCTTTTTACAATCTTGTTAAAATACTATGTTCCAACGTTACTGTTTTGCTCATCATCCTGTGAAAAGATATTTTCAGATTTTACTAAGTTGTATTTTATTGAACTTATTTTTCCTAGAACCCAGCATATATATTCAAATGAGTGAAGATTACTAACCTCTTCAAGATATCAAATAGTATTGCCTATTCATCCAATGTCATACTAATATAGAAATAACATAGACTAAATGCTCTGTTTTGTAGACAATTATAAATAGCAAACAATTTTGAAATACTATTATGTTTATGTATTTGGGGTCTCCAACAGTTCTGGGAAGAAATACAATAATGCATCAGTGAATGGAAGTTGTTGTATTCCAATAAAATCATATTGGAATACAAATGAAGTTAGGACAAATTTGGACACTTGGTTATGGATCAAAACACTGAACTGTGCCTGGGTGCTGAACTCTTCATCTCAAGGTTACTGCGCTACCCATGGGCCTGGGCATTGTCCCTGAGCTCTTCAGCTCAAGGCTACCGTCATACCCTTGAGCCAAGAACCACTTCCCATTTTCTAGAGGTTAGAGATAAGAGTCTCAGGTCATTTTGTGCTGGGCTGTCTTTGAACATTGATCCTCAGATCTCAGCCTCCTGAATAGCTAGGATTACAGGCATGAGCCACCACGCCCGGCAATATATACTTGTTAATGCAGATTCTACACAAAAAGAATGTTTTCAAATATATTTGGACCTTCAGATCTGAATGTTTTAGCTCATTGACTTCCAGATGATAGCTCCAACCTGATGTTATTTAACCTAACTTGTAAAAGACAAAGACAAAAAATATTCTGTGAGGTGGGGCTACAGAGTTTGTATCACAGATACAATAAAATAGGTATGCATCATCATATATCACTGGAAGCTGGCATGTTTATACCATATCCCACAGCTTTTGCATATGTTTTCTTCTATTGTCTGGATAATTTGTTTCTCTTAACATGTTACAAATCTCTCCAATTGGATTATAAATCCCTCACAGTGTAAATCTCTCACAAACTTTAGGCTCACTCCCAGTGCCAAATTCATAACAGTGACTTTTATACCCAGGTCAAGATACTCAATTTCTGAATTAGCGTGGACTTTGCTATATTCTGTCATGAGAAAGTACTTTGCCCACTCTGACAAGCACTTTAAATGTTGTAGCTGTTCTTTCAAGTGAAGACATGTGTAAAAAATTACTCAAAACAAAAGACATTCCTTTACACTACTAAAGGACAAATCACAAACCACTGGTTTCATCTTGGTTTTACATGGTAAGGTATGAAACATAGACTTAAATAAATGTCAAGCAAGATTACTGAGACACATTTTGCCAAAATACTCAGAGCTGTGAAGGTTATGATAGAAATCCACAGGTCTCAGAAATGTAAGGGATTATAACGATATATAAATAATACTAAAAAATAATTTTTGCATTTGCCTTTTAATGTAACATGGCATTGTATAATCAGGATATACTTCGTTAGGGAAGAGAGTTGTATTATTTCAGAAAAGTCATACCTTCAAATTGATAGATAATAGCAGTATCTTTGTATGGGTCTGTGATACTAACAAAACCAACAAATATATCAGTTAGGCAAATAATACTAAAACATTATAAGTTACAGTAAATTATCTCTGGTCACAGTACAAAGAACCATGGGTAATTAACATGACACTTAATATTCCCTCCAGCGTGTATAATTATCAAGTAGCCAGAGTCACTTCCAGTTGTAAGTATCCGTATTTGGTGCCTTGTAAAGTGGGAGAAAAACATGGGAAAGAAGTAATGTGCTCACTACCCAACAAATGTAAATGTAACCCCTCTATATATCACCCCAACAATAAAATACAGTGAAAAAGGAAAAGCCCATGTCTCCCTGACCCCTCAAGTGTTAAACCTAAAGTGCTTATAGGAGCTAAGGTGTTGAAAAACTTAAGCAACCTACAGCTGTAATTGCTTTCTGTTGAGAAAGTACAGGTTGCCAGTAGTTCTTCATTATATTCTTCTCATTGTTTACATTGAACCAGAACTCATAAGCCAGTTTTTTTTTTATTGTCGGGTAACATATAGAAGTGTTACACTCCTATTTATCAGGTAGTGGGTATATTACTCCTCGAACATTAGTACCCTTTCTCCTGTTTTTCTCCCACTTTCCCTCCCCCACCCCACCTCAATCATCTTGCTTTTCCTCTTCCCTTCCCTATTTCAAATAATCATATAAATGTATATATACTATACCAGGTAACAAAGTCAGAGACAGTAACAACAAGAGATAAACCATAAGGAGAAAAAGAAATAACTTCATATAGTACATTAAGAACAACAATCACAAAATAAACCCCTTGTTTCCCTATCTTGAAGTTCATTTCGTCATAAGCTAGTTTTTGTTAAATGATTGAACCCTTACTCAAGGCAAGCAGAGTATAAAAATAACCCAATAAATACCAGTATATCCCATTACTTTACCTTCTCAATCTACTCATTGTAGACATTTTCCATCTAAGAAGATAAATGTTGGTACTTGATTATTTTGATTATTAAACTTGGTGTAAGAGACAGCAGAAGTTTTCTTAATCAAAGGTAGTAATGCAACTTTTTATTCTTAGTGCAGTTTAAACCTTTGAATTCAAAAGTAAGAAAACTAGTATTACAGTGATTGTCATTCAATAGGTCCATACCCAGAGGACTAGTGTTTTATGTGTATTTTTAAAAGTCATGTGGAATCTGCATATCAATTGATGCTTAAGAACATAACAGCATAAAACTGGAGCTCTCTTTCCCATGGTAACACTTACTTTTCATCCTTACGTAGACCTATTTAAAGCATTTGGGATTCATTCATGGTTGATGTACATGTGTAACATTGCTATTAACAGCAATCAAGACAAGAATATTCCCTCTTGTGAAATCCATAGAGAAAAGCCAAATCACTCTGACAGCAGAAGAGAGACCAGCTGTAAATTTTGTATTTGCTTAAATAGTAACACAAAAAGCAAATAAGAGAAAAAGTGTTGGTTTTCATTCGCTTGCAACAAATCTACTGCATTTTTACGATTTATGGTGAAATATATAGAGATGCTTTTCTTTATTGCCAGGCTATTGTATTCTTCTTGTAAATGCACAGAAATAACTTTTTCTGCTAAAACTTTGATTTGCTATAGAAAATGTCCTATACTTAACCACATTTCTTTGGGGATAGCTATATCCATAGAGGAACAATAAATAATTGCTCTGTACCAAGGATTGATAACCAAACCCTTAACTTCATGAGGCTTCCAGTTTATGAAAAAAAATCAGTATTTGTATACAAAAAAACTGCAAAACAAGGAAGTGCATTGAAACAATCCATAGAATGATTTGAGCACAACCCAAAGCCAAGTATTACAAGGAGACCATATTTTAGTGGAATAATAATTCTCCTAATAGATTTCTCTTAAAGAATGGCTGTGGATATCAGTTTGAATGATTGATTTCTGAAATCCTTGGCTTTATTGTTCTTTCAGAATCTGTAATCTTAGGGTTAAGTAACTCCTGATAGCAAATTTTAGCATCTGCCTTGAACAGATTGCTAAAACTGTCAAACATAGAGTGGCAAGAAATGATGGACAGTGATAGAAATGTATTTCTGTCTCCATTCTCCTTTTCATATTCTTATACTGATTTATTTTGAGATATGGAACAAGTATATTAGATACCATTTTATAACATTTTTATTGTGCGTGTGTGTGTGTGTGTGTGTGTGTGTGTGTGTGTGTGTGTGTGTGCGCGCGCGCGCGCACGTGCACACGTGTGTGGGCTTGGATGAAAGGCCTAGTGTTTTTATTTGGAATTTTCACTCAACAATGGGGTGTTATACCACTTGAGCTATACCTCCATCCATAATATTAATATTTGGTTTTAAAGGAGTAAATTCTTTCAGTTCTCCCCATTTAGTATAATAATACTGGTTATAATCTTTATTCTTGTTTCTAGTCTATTCTCCTGAAATGATGATGGATTTTGTCAAAAGCCTTTTCTGCTTCTATTGAAATGATTATGTGATTCCTGTCTTTGACTCTGTTTATTGCTTATTGCAATTATAAATTTGCATGTGTTGACTATGGTTGCATTCCTGGAATAAATCCAACTTGATCATGATACATGACTTTTTAAATGAGATTTACAATTTTCTTTCCAAATACCTTACAGAAAAAAATGAATGTTCAAAGAAAGTGATCTATGCTTTTCTTTGGTTATGACTTTTCCTTGTTTTGGTATTAGTCTAATATTTAAAGAATTAGTTTGAAATCTTCAATTCCTTTTCTATGTTTGTGAATAATTTGAGAAGTATTTGTGTTAATTCTTCAACAAAGGCCTAGCAAAACTGAGCAAAGACTATCTCTCAAACTAAAATCTTTCTGTGTTAAAAGATTGTTATTACAGTTTCTATTTCATTGCTCATCTTTGGTCAATTTTTTTTCATTGTTTGTTTTTTTGGTTGTAGGCTTTCACTCAGGCACTGGGCATTGTTCCTGAGCCTCTCTCTGTTCAAGGTTAGTGCTCTACTACTTGAGCCACCTTGCCACTTGAGGATTTCAAGTGGTTTATGGTGATAAGAGTCTCATGGGAACTTTTCTGCCTGAACTAACTTTAAATCATGATCCGCAGATTTCAGCTTCCAGAGTACTACAATTACAGGTGTCCTGTGGCTCATGCATAGCTGTTCTTTGTTTTTTTTTAATATCGGCACAATATTGGTAGCAAGCACATTCACAGAGACAAATATTCTACATTCTCAGGAGAGTAAGGGAAAATGTATGAGATTCCCTGAGCCAAGGCCAGTCTCCTGTCTAGGGGGCTCAGATAGTATAACTGAGAACAGGGGATTGTTTGTTCAGCATCCATCAGCTGAACATCAACCATAGGCCAGCTTATTTCTTAGATGGTTATCCAATTGTGTTGTGTCTTCTTGTTTTGTTTCTTTATGCTGTTATAGCTAATGATGGGTAATGATGTTGATCTCTGATTGTAGCCATTCTGCTGTTCTCTCAAATACTCAAGCAAGTTGTGCCTCATAAATTGATATGGTGCCACTGCTCCCAACTGTAAGTTAGCAAGTACTTTGGCTAATTTCTATTCTAGTCGGGGACCATCTTCATTTCTCATGAGAGAGATGTTATCTCATTGGTACTGCTACTCTTCTCTCATGTCTTCAAGGTCTGGGCTTTCAGCAATTGATTTTGTACAGGCCACTTGATCACCTAAGTGGAGGCATTGCTGTGTATGTCCACTTTGCACTCTGTGGCACAGTTCTAAAGCTGTAGACACTACCCCACCCACTCAACTCATGACAACCTAACAAACATAAAAGAGCAGTGTCCCAGTTCCACCAGGGAACATGTGAGAGCCAGCTCAACTCAGCTCTGTATTACTTACTCTCCTGGTCCTTGAGGTCATAATGCCACCTCAATAGGTTAAAGCTTCTTTTAAAGGCCCATGCAGTTGAGGGTCATCTCAGTCTTGAGACTGCAGTGCATTTGCTTATCTATACACTATCGTTTGCCAGCATTAGGACCTAGAAATGGGATCAAAACTTGGTAGGGCTAACAGATGAAAGGGCTGCCTTGAGATGGGTGGCAACAGGAAAGCTAGGTATGGTTTGACTTAGATAATAGTTGCAAACAAAACTGGCTGCAGGGGACTTCCAGGCAAAGGAGGCATAAGTACTGACATACTGCCATATCACTCCACTGTGTTATAGACACTGACATTATCTTTTTCTGACTTCCTGGGCAGATCTTGCCATCTCATGTTTCTTGAGCTTGCTGTTTACCAGGTCTTAGAGGCTCTCTTTCTCCAGCATTCAGGCCTAAGTAGATGCAGTGCTACCAGAGATGCTGCATCTTATGGACCTGCAGGATGTTGTAGAACTTGAACTCCAGATGTCAAAACTGCTTCTCTAGACCCTCTTTATAGTTGATGTCCAGGGTTCTATTACCACTCAATACCCCTTTGAAAAGGATACCCGCCTGGTTGCCACTCTCAAGGTAGCACTTGATCTGTAACATCTACAGGTCATCCTCATAATTCAGTATCAGTGAGTCACATTCTCCTAGTCTTCTTTGTCCTGAATTGGGAATTCCAGTCCTACAGGCATCCCCTTGCAGGCCAAACTTGTGCTGGCTCATGGGAAATTTGTGGTCTGTAGGGTCTTGGTCATATTTGGTACCCTTTCATTGCTAATGCTCTTTTGAGTCATTCCCAGCCTGCTGCCTAGGTCCTGGTTGTTGATCCCATCAGAAAATCCCTTTTCTTGATTTCCAGCTTGCTTTGCAGGGAGTTGAATTCAGCTTTCAAGTATGAAAACGCCCCTCATTCTCAGACTCAAAATCATTTGTGAACTCATTCTGGTCACAGTCGACCACCAGTTCAGTAGGTGTTCTCAGGAATAGCTACTAGCAAGAAAATACTTGTGTACCCCTTACTGGATGGCCACTGCCTCTTCTCAGTTCATTAGTCTAGATGGGTCAATCCCCCGACAAATTTAACCAGTTATGGCTTCAATGCCATTAGGATTTGCCTTTCTGACAATATGAGGTCAAAGTAGTCTAGATGGCTATTTTCATACAAGTCCACCTCATACTTCAGTTAGTTCATATGGTCTTTCCCTGTGTGTGTCCCTTCTATAAACTACTTTGTCATAATATTTATGGCTAGTAGGAGAAGTGAGAGAGGTGGTATAGCTTCAGGTGTCTCTTGAGTTAGGGGGTAAGTGTAGCTTGTCTGGTGCCATAATGAGCTTAAAGGTGATATTTAACTCAGTGACACTACCCATCAGCTGAAAGGTTGTGGCAGACGTTGATGTTTTGAAAGCAAGGGAAGTATCTTAACACCTGGATAACCAGACACTCCTTGAAGCTATGTGGGGCATCTAGGTTTGTTCTGAAGACAGCTGGGATAGTTTTTTCCTGTTGATACAAAACATCACTTTATACTTCTCCGCCTATTTCTAAAACATGCATATATCATGTCTCCTGGTACTGGCAGGCAAGCAGGAGAGTACAGTAGGAATCTGTAAACATCTTTCTCTAGCCAGTGTGTAGGAGTCTGCCATTATGCTTTTGTACTGGTGAACATCTCCTTTCTAGTTGGCAAGCCTTGAGGATAAACTTTTTAATGAAGATGATATCTCAGTTATAATTAACTATTATTTATTATTGAAATTATCTTAATCTTATTATCTGACAATCTGTTTGCTGGATGAGACCAGAATTATGCTCATATTTCATCTTTCTACATCCAGTATATAGCATAATATTCAGATATAAGATTTAATTAAACAATTTCTTGACTGAGTAAATATTTTCAGGATTTTTGGATAGAGGTCTGTTTATTAAGGAAATATTTGTCTCATTTTTTACAAATGCTTCAGTATGTTAAATAGAAAGGGGAATCAGATTATATGCACAAGAAAATTAAACATGAATTTGACTAGGTCATTACAGAAAATGGTAAAATGTTTGTATTGGCATATGTCAATCCCTGTTTTAAGTTTTCTAGTTAGATGGTTACAAAATTATTTGCTTAGATAATAAATTTTCTAAAAAATAAAATTATTAATGATTCTACTGAACTTGTCCCCCATAGGTTAAACCTTTCTTATACTTTGCACTTTTGATAGAAAAACGTGAATTCAGAATTTTCTTTCTTCAAATCCTGTTCCAAAGTTTTTATATTCTTGATAATGCCTAATGCTTTCTTAGAGAGTATGGCTGGGTGCCTAATTGGAACTTAATAAATAGTTAAATGTCTTCTATAATTAATAGATGCTGCCAATAAGAGTTTGGCAAGCCATCAATTCTGTCAGTTGATGGTTGAAATCCCTGTCAGAGTCCCAAAGCAATGATTATCTGTTTTGTTGACTCAAGAGAGAGCAAAGTGTTTTAGGGCCTGCACGTAGTAGAACTGGCATTCTGTTTGAAAATGTATCTAAAACATATTCTTGCTCAGATGGAGCGCTGTTGAACTTCTTCCCTGTGGAGTGAATTGTGGGGGATATTTGAGTATGTAATTGCTTGACTGATGGATAACGAGACAGGGCCAATGAGGCTGCATATACTCTTGCATATTCAGCTTCTTTCAGACCTACAACACTAAACACTGTAAATCAGTGTAATATGTTGGTTGAGGTTTGATCTGGAGATTTGATTTTGTCAATATTGCAGTGGCAGCATGTTTTTTGTCATAGTAATATACTTTCATAAGGCCAGTTATAAACCTCCTACCGCTTTATTTCTGTTTTCTCAACAAACTGTATAATCCTCATCATTCATACATGCAAAAACACACTCACAGACACACTCACAGACACACACACTCTCTCTCTCTCTCTCTCTCTCTCTCTCTCTCTCTCTCTCTCTCTCTCTCTCTTTCTCTCTCTCTCTCTCTCTCTCTCTCTCTCTCTCTACCTTTATGCATTTGCATACAAAAGTTTGCACTGGTTTTCTTTTCAACATCTAACATGTTATAATTTGCTAAAAATCAATGGTTTGAGACCAGATTCTGCTTTTGTCCTCTTTAATTTGGGTGAATCCAAACCGCTGTTGTTTTCTTAGTTGATTAGATTAGGGTTTAGACCAGTACATTTACCTTCAATTCATCTAAATTCAAATTTAAACTACATTGCACAGCTAATATTAAAAAAATAGTCAGGTGCTTCACACCTGTAATCCTGCCTACTCAGGGGGCTGAGATTCAAGGATCACTATTCATAAACAGCCCAGGCAGGGAAGTCTGTGAGACTTTCATTTCCAATTAACCAATTAAGCTGTAGCTTAAATGGTAGATGGCTAGTCTTTAGCACAAAAGCTCAAGAGCCTTGTACAGGCCCTAATTTTAAGTGCCAGGAGCAGGAAAGAAAAAAAGAAGAAAAAGAAAGAAACAAGTGAAGTATAATTTACTATCCTGGTGATTCACACATTTAATCCCAGCATTTCAGAGGCTGAGTATGTAGCATCATAAGTTTGACCCCTTCGTTGGCTACATAGTAAAGCTCTGCTTCAAAAAGAAACAGAACATAATTATTAAATTATCTTTCATACAATACAGCTAAACTATGCTACTTCCTATTCACTTGGAGAAAATGATTGTCATAATATTTTATACTTATTCTATGTTTTTCTGAAATGGGAATTTTAGTAATTTTCTTAAAATAGTGCCCAATATTTAGCATGATTGACTTTATAGTCCCCTTTTCAAAGTATAAATGTATGTTACACTTGCTTATAAACATTTTTAAGGAATGATAAATCCTGAAACTTTTAACATAGTTGATTCCTAAGATTTAGAAATAGGAACAGGAGAAGTAAGAGACAAAAAAATGGAGTTTTAATTTTATAATTTAATCAAATCTTTGTTTTTATATTTTATTGTCTATATAACCTGAAATTAAAAATAATTATGACAATATAAAAATTTCAATGCTTTGTTATTCATTCATTCATTCAACTCGTACTCATTAGGACTTTACAAGTTCTAGCTCTTGTGAATCAAAATAAAAATAATTCCTATTTTTAAAATATTAATAAAAATGAATAGGACAAACATACAAATAATTTAGTACTGTCTTATAAAATCTGAAAATCAATACTGCGTAGTGGTTAATAATTTCAGCTGTTACTATCCTTATTCAGATACTGACTTTATTATTCATTAGCTGTATATCTTAGGGATACCAGAAAAATCTGTGTATTCTATTTACATAATCTGTACAGTGGGAATAATTAAAGTATATACTTCAAGGTATTGAATGACCAAGTCATTGAGTTAGTATTATCAAATTGCTTAGAAAAGTGTTTGGCAGAGTAATGCAATCAATAAGTATTAACCATTTATCCTGTTGATCCCAGAAGAACATACAAACCACCATATTTTCCTGTATTAAAACAAGTATATTTATTTTTAATTATTTTTAAATATTTACACAAAATAATTTAAGCATTTAAATTTATTAGTACAGTCCATCCTGATCAGATCACACTGGTTTCTATAAAAGAAGAAATTAAAGAAACTTTCTTCCATACTTAAGCCCATTTAAAGTATTTAAGTTTATATGTAGGAACTTTTCTGCTGCAAGAAGAGTAGATTTTCTCCTAGGCTTGTTAACAATCATCCAAACTATCAGAGTATCATTTGGTTTGTTCATTGTTGAACATTTGTAAATAATATTTCCAAATATTTAATTTCCATGCCATTTCACATAAAAACCAATTCCTGAAAAGTCAAAAGGATTAAACATGGCCAGGATGGCAAGTATATTGAGTTGTAGGAGAGATTCCAAAAGTCCTTAAATGAGGCCATTGCTCTTATTTCACCAGCACACTTGTGGACTTCAGAATATGGAAGAACATAGGAAATGCACTTGGGTTACTGTTTGTTTTCAGTTTTGTTCATTCACATGCAGCCTAAAGTGTTTGAAGGTATGAATGCTAGTTAAATGGAGATGAGTGTCTGAAGGACTTTTCTTCCCAAACTAGCTTTGAACTGTTATTCTCAACTCTCAGCCTCCTGAGACATTAGAATTTCTGGTGTGAGCCATGGATACTGGGAAATGTTTGAGGTTTTGACTCCTGATGAAAGGCATCCTGAGGGAGTAGCTGAAGTAGCTGATGATAACGTGAAATCATAAATAGCTTACTCCTTGTGCCTAGAGGAATAGATATTTATCTTGTAAACTATAGGGAGCCACTGATGATTATAAGCAGGGGAATGAAGTGATCAGAGCAGATCTTTGGAAAGACCAAGATGGCAGCACTGGGTGTGTGTGTGGGGGGGTGAAGTGTGATAAGTTTTATTAATTATATTTGAATGTATACATCAAAAAATTCTCCTTATTTATTTAATACATATTTATTTGACTGAGAATTTTGATGGGTTCCAAGATGACAATTTAGTTTGCTTGTCTTAGCACTAAAGCAACTTCTATTGTTTCTTCTAGTCTGTAGAATGTCTATAGAAAAGTTCATAATGAATTAGTAGATTGTAGGAAGTGTTTTGTTTTTAAAAAATTCTTCCTGCCTTCCAGGCACTGGGGGGCGCCCTCATGCCTGCAATCCTGGCTACTCAGGACTCTGAGATCTAAGGATCACAGTTCAAAGCCAGCCAAGGCAGAGAAATGCCTGTGAGGCTATCATCTCCAATAAACTACTAAAAAACTGGAAGTGTAACTGTGACTCAAGTGGTAGAGAATTAGCTTTGATTAAAAGTCCTCAAGGACAGTGCCCAAACCCTGAGTTCAAGCCTCACAACCTACAAAAAATTCTTCCTGAGTCAGACCCAGTGGCTCAAGCCTGTAATCCTAGCTACTCAGGAGGCTGAGATCTGAGGATCAAGGTTCAAAGCCAGCCTGGGTACAAAAGGCCCAGAAACTCTTATCTCCAAAGAACCTCTACAAAATGGGAAGTGGGGCTTGACTCAAGGGTAGGGCATTAGTCTTTAGCTGAAGAGCTCATGGACAGTACCCACGTTTAGTTCAAGCCCCATGACCCACAAAAAAAAATCTTCCTGACTTTATACATTGCTTTTCTGTGGATTTCAACATGGATATATAGGCATCTTTTAATTCAAGTCAGAAAAAATTGTGAATATTTATTCATATTGTTTTCTGTCTTAGTCAACTTCATTTCCATAACATGTAGGATAAATTGTTCAGGTTACATATCTTTGAGGTGTGTTAATTTTCTTGAGTGTTTTATATCTACTTTTTATCTTTGGTGTTCATAGATATTAAATTCAGGGCTTTATAGTGGATATGCAAACACTCAACCAACTGAAACAACCACAGTGCTTTATCGGCTTTCATTTGTTTGGCAGGTAGAGTCTGTTGAAATGCATTCTTCCTAACTATATTTTCTGTATAGCTGGAGCTAGTACCATAGGTCAATAGGACCAAACTCAGGGCCTTGCACTTGCCAGGCAAGGGCTTTTCCGCTGAGTTAAATCCAAAACCCTGAAGACTGTTTTTGATATGGGGTCTTGCTAACTTTTGCTTGAGCTTGCTTTGTCTATGATCCTCTATTATTTTTTCGTAGTCCTGGGGCTTGAAGTCAGGGCCTAACCACTGCCCTTGGGCTTTTTCTCAAGGCTGGTGGTCTGCCCTTTGAGCCATAGAACCTCTTTCAGGTTTTTCTTTCTATGTATGTGATATCGAGGAATCAAACCTGGGTCTTTGTGCATGCTAACATTTCCTTATGTTGCTAATTAGAATTTTTTTGGAAGTTTTTTTCTTTGGAAATGGAATACGGCCTTAAGTATGAATTAAAAAAAAGCCTTTTTCATTAAATTTACAATCACAATACTTAGTTAAGGATTTAATGTGGGTACAGACCTATGAATAATGCATTGTACCTTGAAGGATTTTTTTGTTTGATATGCATGCTTATGATTCCTAAATTACAATCCTAAACAGTATTTGGATTTAGTTTCACACAACATGCTAAATGATTTATATATGCCACTTAGTTAAAAAAGTGTTTCTTTTTGGATAAACATTATAAATAGATATGCTAGCATTATAAATATGACTTATGGGTTATATACATTTTTCATTAAGGGATTTAAAACAGGTGAGTTGTTTTAGTAGTCAATATTAAACCAAGCAATAAGGCTACATGAAATACCTGTGTGGGAATGTCTAATATCACTTAAACATGTATATATATATATATATATGTTTTTCTCTTGAAGCCTATTAGAAACTGATAAACATTTCTCTGTGCCAACATCTCTTTTGCTTCTTTTCAGTATTTGTAAAAAGATAGTGAATCATTAGAGTAATCCCATGAGTGAGTTTAAACAGTTATTTCGGAGACAGAGAAAAGAAACATCAGTGCAGCTGAGATTTATTTTTACCACTTTGACTTCAAGGTCAGAAGCAATTTTTCTTTTGTATGTAACAGCAATAAGAAAGGTGAAGGTTAGGAATCAAAATCCATAGGCTTTTATCTTATTACACTTTATGAAATATGAGTGTTTTTAAAAGAAGAAAGTGCTGGGCAAGGATATATTTGATTTCAATCTTGAGAGAATGTGAATGGTGTGTGGAGTATCACATATACAGTATTGCTTAATCATTTTTCCAGTTTTCTCATTTGCAATATTAATAAAATGAAATATACCTCAGGGTTTTATGCAATTCTCGAAATTTTTTAGTGTTTTAATTGTAAATTAACTATTGGCAATCTGAAACTCTGAACATTTGATTCTCAGATTATGACATTTAACAGTCATGATCAGTAATTCCTCATCATGCTAAAATGTTAAAAATTGAAAGAATACCATAAAATACAACATCTACAATGGAAAATATTTGAGGTAATACAGAGAAAATATTGCATATGAATAAGATGGTCATTTGAGAAATTTGAAAATTTTAAGAAAGCAATTTTTTTGCCAGTCCTGATCTTTGAACTCAGGGCTTGGGCATTGTCCTTGGACTTTCTCAAGGCTAGAGCTCTACCACTTGAGCCACAGCACAATTTCTGGCTTTTTTTCTATGTATGTGGTACTGAGGAATCGAACCTGGGTCTTCGTGCATGCAACGCAAGCACCCTATTACTAGACCAAACTCCCGGCCCCCAAATTTCTTTTTAAAAATCTAGGATATATCTTGGTAACCCTTCTATTAATTACAATAAAAATATATGGGAAAAAAGAATCTAGGATATTATCTTATTATCTTAAATATTTTACCTTGGAGGAATTTTATCACATTGGAAAAGAAATTGTTGAAGTAGTTAGGTCTGTGATTTTACTACAAGTTTAGTTCCTTGCTTAGATTATTATATGGAACTGAAAAATCGATAGGGGCTTGAAAGTTTCACGAGGAAAAGCTCTAAGCTTTACAAATAAACTGAAAGGAAAAACTGCCTCTAAATAATTATTTTGAAAACACTGACTGCCATTCTCTTGTTTTAAGTTCATATGGTTTACATTTAATTATATAACGCTACACAGATATGGTAAGTATTTAAGCGATGAACCAAAAATGAAAATGGGGCTGTGTCACAAGTGCTAGAGTGCCAGCTTTGAGCATAAAAGCAAGGAGACACTTCTGAGCCACTGAGCTCAAAGTTCAGTACTGTTCCACACACAAAATATTTCTTATTCATTTCCAGTTTCCTGTGCCTGAGTTTATAGCACCCATTTTCAATTATTTTTATTTTTTTTATATTTTCACTTGTTATTTCCATTGGAGTGTCCCAAATATTTAAGTTGGAGTTCACCCAAATTTGGTATACAAAATTTTGACTGTCTTTTACCCCACTTTTCATTAATAGTTTTCTTTTATAAAAATATTTTAATTATCTTTAGTTGTACAAAGAGGATTCAAGTGAACATGTCGGCGTTTTAATACAATACCTCTTTATACTAGGGAGTCAATCAAAGGCTTCATGTATCCAGTACAAGTGCTCTACACTGAGGTATACTTCTAATCTTGCCTTCAGTACTTTGTTGATAGGTTTTTAATATCATCAGTTTTTCTTCTATAACTTCCACTGCAAATCTAGTATATATTTTTTCTTTTGAAAAAAATTATTTTATTTTTGGGTTAATGTATAGAGGGGTTACAGTTCCATTCGCCATGTAGTAGGTACATTACTTCTCACACGTTGATACCAGTTCTCATGTTTTTGTCCCCATTTCCCTCTATCCAAGTATAGTATATTTTTATCTCAATCATTGTATTTTTGTCAATATTGTCTTTCAGATATATTTTAAGTGTCTTGGGTTGTATAAGTTTACTTTAGTTTCTTGATATATTAGCTTTCTAATTTTATCAGTAGTATCACTTCTGGTTCAATTTTCATTATACCTTGTTCCTTTGAATATATAATTTTGAAATCTGTTCCTAGATATATAGAATTTACTCTTATTGACTTGTAGATACTTCTGTCTTGCTATTACTGTACACATGCTCTTTTCTCTCTCCAAATTAATGTATTAATTTATTTAAATCTCAGTCTTCCAATTTGATAATATATGGAAATAGGAATTTGAGGGGATGATGATGTGATGAGTTGAAGGCCTCATGGTAGAATTTGTATTCTTTTAAACAAAGAAATGAAGCTGGGCCAGGAGTTTTGCCTAGTAGTAGGGTGCTTGCCTAGCATGCACGAAGATCAGGGTTCAGTTCCTTGGTACCACATACATAGAAAAAAAAGCCAGAAGTGGTGTTGTGGCTCAAGTGGTAGAGTTCTAGCCTTAAGAAAGCCCAAAGACAGTGCCCAACCCTGATTTCAAGGCTAAGGACTGGCAAAAAAAGAGAAATGAAGGGGCTTAATGCTCTACTCTCTATCCTCTGAAAAAACAAAGTTTATGGCCCTCCCCACAAAGTGATCATATTCATACACTGAGTTCCAAATTTCCAAGATCTGGATTATGACACGTGTGTGTGTGTGTGTGTGTTTATGTATATTACTTCAGTAACATACTCTCTAGATAGTACTTTTTTCATGGCAGCATGTTATGATTTGACCGTCCATTCCAAAAAGCATGATGAGTTTTTATTGCCATTGTAAAATGGTTGAGGAGCAGCAAATTTGTTAAGCTATTGTGTTGTAAGAAAATTGTTCTCATGATATGAATGTCCTTATGTCAAAAGTGAGTTAGTATTTTAATTATTAGGGTACTGCATATTTTATAAAAAGAATTTAGATCTTAGCTAAGGAAGCTGAGATTTTTGAGGTTCATGGTTCAAATCCAGCCTTGGCAGGAAAATATGAGACACTCTCCAATTAATCAGCATAATTTTGGACTTGATGGGTGGCAAAATATTAGCTTTGAATGAAAAAGTCAAGTGAGAATATGATAATACTAAGCCTAAGTAAGGACACCAAAAGAAAAAAAAAAGAATGAAAAATTACCCCCACCCACCTCTACCTTGGTCTGACTCCTGTCAGTAAATGGGGCCCTGAGAACTTAGACCTTCCTACATCTAGAACTATGAAAAATGACTCCTCCCAATCAGTTTGTAATTTTCTGTTTCACTGACAGAATGAACAGGTACATCTCAAACTGACAGATAAAAACTAGCTTTATTCCAACATGCAGTTAAATTACTTGTCAAAAATCTTAATCCATCCTTTGTAATAAATAAGTTTGTAAGACTATTGCAGCTTTAGAAATGACTAATTTTACATTGCAAATGATGCAAAATCCTACTGAGTACTCTGTTTAATATTAATGAATTTTGAGATTTTGAGGTCTGTCCAGCAGAAACATGAGCCATTTCTAGCTCTGTATAACTTTTAGTTATTTTCTCTAATCGCTTGGGATTATTCTTTCTCATTTCTTCATTCTTTTTACCGATATGTAGGTGGACACTCCAAAAAGTATGTGCTTATCTCCAGAGTTCTGTCTCTGTGTACACTCTCATTCCTAGTACTCTGCCCTGCCAATTCTAGTTATATTGATGTCTCTAGATTCACAGTTCTATTTTCTCATAATGACAGTATTGCGTCTTGTTGTTCTCAACCTTGAACCACAGCCTCTAAACTCCATGTCAATATAATTAGAGTGCCCATTTTGCTGTTAGTTTTAATTTTCCAACAGTGCTGTCTTTTGTTCTCTGATACCTAATGTAGTTAAGATTGTCACTATATGTATGTGTATTCTATTTTTACCTGATTCACATATGAGTATCAGTCTGAGTTGTTTTTATTTTGCTGTATCTTGTGAGAAATTGTCATTTATTTTAAAGTATGTTATTGTAAGTCCTAGAAGACAGATACAGAAAGAGATATAGATAAATAGATTGATACATAGATGGATACATAGATACATAGAACCTTCCCAGTAGGAACCATCAAGTTTTATTAAACATGTCATGTTGTAATTCATCTTCATATTAGACAAGTGTGAGTTAGAACTACGAGATCAGATTTCATACATTGCCAACATCTACCATTGAACCAAAGAGGGAAAGATGGATAAATACATTAATTAATATATTTATGAAAGAACAAGTAAAAGCACAAAATAATGATTCCAGGCAATTTTAGGTGGGTCTTGGTACAATAATTTTTGAGAGTGATAATCTCTTGTTGAGAATAATGTTTTTGAGCTGTAATGACTTCTCCATTGATAAAGGCTCACTCTGTAGCCATTTGTGCTAGGAATAGAGACTAGATTTGAGAAAGTAAAAATGTTAAAGTGTAGTATCAGTACACTAGAGAGGCAAAAGTGAAGAGAGGAGGCATGGACTATTAGAATTTCTTCAAGCATCTCATATAACTTATAAATTAACCTAGAAAAATAAAACGATTGTGATGACAATGGCAAATTTTTAGGATCCAGTGTTTATGTTTCTGGAAAAATTGCTCATACATTAAGCTGAATTTGAATCTGAAAAAAATATATAAGACATTTGTTAGTATACTGGGATGAAAAATTAAGAGAGGAATTCACAATAGAATTCTATCCAATGGCAAGAGATGATGGAATCTGTAGTGAAGGCTGAGATGTAGAGAAGGGAATATAGGAATAGGTTCAGTTGGACAAAAATGTGTGCAAGGTAATATTCTTAAAACCATTTTATAGTTGTCAGTCTTGCATTCCCTACAAATACAATACCTATTGAATTTATTAATAATAGCAATGATTGTAAATTTCATTGAAATTACTCTAATAGAATGAAATTAAAAACCACGCATCAGCTAGGCGTGGTGGCTCATGTGAATAATCCTAGCTCCTCAGGAGTGTAAGATCTGAGAATCAAGGTTCAAAGCCAGCCCGGGCACAAAAGGAACTGAGACTCTTATCTCCAACTAACCTCTAGAAAACTGGAAGTGGGGTTTGGCTTAAGCATAGGGTGGTAGCACAGCACCCAGGCTGAGTTCAAGCACCATGACTCAAAAAAAAAATGAATCAATGGTCATCTACTAAACCACTACAACTTTGAATATTACTCAATTATTTTGGAAATTCTTTGCTGATAATACATTTGGGATGATTTTTATCTATATAAGATAAATATTTTAGTACAAATTATGTAGCTGTATATTGTCTGACTTTTACATGTTCCATAACCTTTTTTTTATTTCTCTAAATCAAGTTTATCATTAATGAGTAAAGGGTTAGGATATAAGTATTTAAAAAAACCTGTATTTTAAAATACATTTTAAAGGAAAAGATTTGAAGGCTATGTACAATTTTCTGATCATTTACATACTTGCCTCTAGAATTTGAAATGAGCATATTGCTCTTAGTATTTTCAGGGCCTTGCAAAAAGTGGATGTAAAGCAAGAATGAAACTCCAAATAGTGAGACTTCTCTCATGGCTTTTTCATTCTAAAGCAAGTGTTTCACATGTAAACCTATGTAATGATGGCTTAAAGTTAAACCATAAATAGGTTACTTTTCTTCTGTATTTTCAATAACTCACTGTAGAGTCTAATAATAGTATTTGTTTTGTGTGCATAATAAGTAGGGGAAAACTGATTACTTTTTATTAATATTTTCTTCTAGTATGTTGATTTTTTTTGCCAGTCCTGCGTTTGGGCTCAGTACCTAAGCACTGTCCTTGGCTTTTCTCAGGGCTAGAGCTCTACCATGTGAGCTACAGCACCTCTTCTCATTTTTTTTTCTATATATGTGGTACCAAAGAATCAAACCCAGATCTTTGTACTTACTAGGCAAGCACACAAGCACTAGACCACACTCCTGGCCCCCAATGAAATTTTTTATCTTTAAATAGTTATGCAAAGGAATTCCCATTTAACAAAGCAGTTTATGAATATAATGTATCTTGATCAGTGTCACCTCTTCATTATTTTCACCCCCCTTGGGCCCACACCTACCCTATGGGTATTTTCTTATTTTTGTGGTATATACATTGAATTCTTTTTGTTTTCTGCCTATCATTGGGCTTGAATTCAGGGCCTGGGCACTGCCCCTGAGTTCTCTTACACAAGGCTAGTGGTCTACCACTTTGAGCCAGAGTGCCACTTCCTATACTGAAATCTTAATTACATTTTCCCCGGTCTCTTTCCTGTTTCATTTATCTACAGCTGCTTCCTTTGCCCCTATGCTCCATTCTTGGATATATATATTTCCTGGAGCTAATTTTTGGGGGCTTTGACCTAGTCTTTCTAAGACATTACAGTACTTGATCTTTCCATGGAGAATTATCAGCCCAGATTTCCCTCATGGATGAGTCAGCCGAAAATTATATATATATGTGTGTGTGTATATGTGTATGTGTGTATGTATGTGTATATATATATGATGGAATTTGCTCATCTACTAAAAAGAATGATATTGTACCATTTAAAAGAAATGCAAAGACATGAGAATAGTTGGTTTAAATAAAATAAGCTAGACCCAGAGAAACACAGGTCATGGTTTCCTTCATTTCTGGTACTGAGAATGCAGGTATAAATCTACAAGTAAACACACTGGGTAACATGTCAGTGGCTACAAATGAACTAACTGAAGTGTAATATTTTAGTGTCTGATATATCAAGATTTTAATTTCACAAATGTAAAGCCTGATTATTACTGTCCTTTTTTGTAACAATAGAATATGACCTTCTGGTCTTGGCTTCCTGGGAAGATGCTCTATTATGGGAGCCATATTTCAAGTGCTATATATTGGATAAATGTAGAAAGTGAACACTCTTTCCTCATATCTGATTTTAGAGAGGAATTTAAAAATATTTTCTTATTTAGTAGTATGTGGATCCTTTGTCTGTCATATATTGTCCCTAATATATTGATTTACATTCTTTATGTTACTGTTTCTTCAGGGCTTTTATCATGAAGGGATGTGCAACTTTCTCAGTCTTTTTATGCATTTATTGAGATAATCATGTGAATTATTATTTTTTGATTCTGCATTTGTGCTGTATCACATCCTTGACTCCTCTGGAATAAAACCACCTTGTATGGTCTTAATGTGTAACAGAATTTTCTATGCAAGTATTTTATTAAAAATTGTCACATCTGTATTCATTTAGGAATTGGCTCATAAATTCCCCTTGTGTTGAGTCTTAGTTGTGGTATTAGGATAATAATGGTTTTTCACAATTAATTTGATATCATTATTTCCCTTTGTATTTTTTAGAATACCAAACTCATTCTTTATATCAGGGAACCAGTCCTAGCAAAATGAGCTTAACTTCCTCAGTGAAGGCCTTAACTCACTCATGAGCACATGAACTTTCCAAAACATCTCTCCCAGGTCTGATCACTTAAATACAATAACATCAGTTTTAGAAGTTCCACTTAAATAATATCACAATGAATTCATGATGAGTTATCAAAACATAAGCATACCTGTATCCAAAATGTCAAATTTGAAATGTACAAGAAGGACTTTAGGTTTTCTTGTGATATTTTACTCTTTAGATTTTTTTGTTATGATTGTTAGACGTACTACATAATTCTTTAAAAAATGTGTTGTTTCAGAAACTTTCAATTTCTTTTGAAAAGTGTTTTCTTTAAAACTTATTTTCCACTTGTAAGGCATTCACAACATTCTGGAGATTTGAAACTAATTAAATTTTTAAATTACTCACTAACTCAAGAAAATATTGTAACAATGACTGTCATACATTTAGAAATTTTCTGAGAGAGTTGGTGTTGTTTGTCTGCCTGTACAAGAACTGGGGCCGGGAGTTTGGCCTAGTGGTTAAAGTGCTTGCCTAGCATGCATGAAGACCCGGGTTCGATTCTTCGGTACCACATACATAGAAAAAAGCCAGAAGTGGTGCTGAGGCTCAAGTGGTAGAGCTCTAGCCTTGAGAAAGTCCAAGGACAGTGCTCAGGCCCTGAGCTCAAGCCCAGGACTGGCAAAAAAAAAAGAAGTATCAGAAATTTGAGGTGAATGTTGATTATATATTCCTTATCCAATAATAATCTTGGTCTAATCCAAGTTGTTGTCATTAAAGGTATTTTTCTTCAGGGAAAGAATGTTTCATACAACATTGCAATTGTTTTATATAACAAATCACTTCTCTTGTAAGCTTAATAATTTTATTCTTTTATTTTTTTTGTCAGTCATGGGGCTTGAATTCTGGGCCTTGGCACTACTATCCCTGTGCTCTTCTACTCAAGGCTAGAGCTTTACAACATTTAGTTACCACAGTACGGATATCCTGATATCAATAATACTTTCCCTGATCAGTGTTTACATTGATAGTCATTGAAATGTTTTATTTCCTTTTCATTTTAATTGTTCCTTCATTATGGTACCCAAAGAAAAATTTGAAGGCTATAATATATTTATGTAATTGATTGTTAACCTTAATGCCATTTGAATTACACAATTCTGTATTAAAGTAAAACGTTAATAATACTTTTAAATAAGCCATTTCTAATATTTAGTATGAACATATATTACTAACCTGTCTCAGCTATCTCAAGGCATTTTTTTCCTCACCTGCAAATAGAAAAACAAAGCTAACCCCAAAAGCAATAAGTACTATGCTGAGAACTATATCACAAATATCCTACATTAACTTTAAAATCTATATATATCGGGGCCAGGAGTTTGGCCTAGTGATAGAGTGCTAGCCTAGAATGCACAAAAATCTGGGTTTGATTCCTCGGTACCACAAATAAAGAAAAACCCAGAAGTGGTGCTGTGGCTCAAGTGGTAGAGCTCCAGTCCTGATAAAGCCAGAAAGCACAAAATATATTTGACATTTCAGAAATGTCATTTTAAAGAAAATTTATAAAGATAATTTTAAGTACTTCGAATAAATACTGTTAGTTTCAGAATTACTAAAGAAACATTTGATTTAATTCTGCCTGACTGAAATCAGAATTTAAAAAAAAGGATTTTAAAAGATTTTATAAAGAATATCGGGCTGGAGTTTGGCCTAGTTGTAGAGTGCTTGCCTGGGATGCAGGAAGACCCAGGTTTGACTCCTTGGTACCACATAAATAGAAAAGCCAGAAGTGGTGCTGTGGCTCAAGTGGTAAAGTGCTAACCTTGGGGAAAGCTCACGGACAGTGCTTAGGCTCTGAGTTCAAGGCCCAGGACAGGCAAAAAAGAATATCATTAAAGTTGAATATACTAGTTATTTTTTTCAAAAAGATGAGGTTCACCCTTAAAACATAACTAAAAATCTACAGATACCCTTTAAATTAGTGAAAAATTAAATGTAGGAAATTATCTTTGTAGGCTTGCATAGCTACAGAGTATAGTGAGGGAGAAGGAATACATGGAATTCATATTTAAGGAATTGTCAAAAAAAGGCTTCTTGTTTACTTCCTTTTTGTGTATGTATGTGAGAGGAAGAAAGAGGACTGTCACTGTGTTCTTTATTGCCATAGATGAAACATGATGGCTAGAGAATAAAGATTGATAGCAATTCTAAGAACTTTGGCCCTTCATATAATTGATGCCAATGCCAATCCAGAATGTGATGTGTAAAGCAAGATTATAAATGCATTTTGCCTTGATTATTCTAGAAAAGCTACTCAAGGAAATGATTTGATCATAGCATATTGCATGTCATTCATTAAGAATTTGTGCACACAGCTATTTTTACAAATAATATTTATATGTACAAGTAATTACATTAGCCTTCCCTTTCTCAGTATAACTTCACCAATAACTGACAAAGAAAAATTGAAACAAATCCAGTAATGTGTTCTGGTTCTCTATTATTGAATCATAAACCACTCCCAAATTAGTTGCATAAAATGCTTTTTATTATCAAATAATTCTGGTGGTCAACTCAGTCTCATCTGAGGGAATCTAGCTGGGATAATGTACAAGGTTGAACTCAGTAAATGTTCAGAAATTTTAGAATATGGTAAAAGCTTAGGGAAAGCTCAGATAGAAACCTGGAGTGGTACTTATTAATCATGTAGCAAATCAGGCAAAGCTATTTGAGTTCATCCAAAAAAAGTGTCATTTCAGAAGAACTTATTAAACAAAATGTATAGAAATTGTGTGAGAATCTTTGGAGCCTCTGTAATTAGATGTAATGAGCATGGTTATAATCCCCATAGTTTTACCTTCACTATTACTGCCACAAAAAGCTCTGTGGTTGAATGGCAATTTCAATCACTTCAACTATTTGGTGGTAGTAGTCTCATGCATTCTTGTTGCAATAACCTGGGAATATCAGCATATCATTTTGACATCTATGTGCCACAGAAAAGCACAGATCATACTTAACAGCAGCTCTATAGCTCCTAATTTCCTGAATAAAATTCATCATAGATAGGATAGATGTGAGACAGGCGGCAAGTGACAGATAAGAGCCATAACCTACCAAACCTTTCAAAAGGCGTGGTAGCAAAGTGACCTCATCTTTTCTTTCAGCTTTGTTGATGACCAAAGAATGATATCAAGTATCATCAGCAGGAAGCTGACAATATCATAGCCAATCTTCATAAATGTGAACTGCTAAAGTTTCATATGTGGAGGTAGGACCAACCAGTCAACAACAAGTGTTGATACACCTGCACCATACAGATCCTGCTGTATAACATGCAGAACTACTCAGAGGAAGATTACAACATCCCTCACTCCAATTGTAAACCTTTGCTGAAGAGCTAAAAATCAGTGTGTGACTATTTATATCTGACAACAGTACTAAAAACACACTACACTAATCAGTTTGCAGTTTCTAGGGGTTACAATATCAGTAGAATAGCTCTGCAGTACACCAAGTTTGATACAGAGATTAAGGCAAGTGAATTAAAGTCTTGTTAAACAAGACTCATACAGGAAAATCAGGAAGATTGTGTACATACCAAGCATGATGCTCAGAATGATATCAAATGTAGATACTATAGGAGAAAGAAACTACTACATCAGGGTATCCATGTCAATAAGAAAGCAACTACACAGCAAAAAGAAGCTTTGCATCGATTAGAAGTAAGAATCTCGGTAGAACATTATCTCAAATGTCAAATTCTTTTTGCCACTCTTGGAGCTTGAAATCAGGGCCTGAGCACTATTTTTGGACTTTCTTAAGGCTAGCCCTGTAATGCTGGAGCCACAGTGCCACTTCTGGCTTCTCTCTATGTATGTGGTACTGAAGGATAAAACTCGGTCTTTGTGCATGCCAGGTAAGCATTCTACCAGTAGGCCAAACTCCCATACCCAAATATTTTCTTTTAAAATGCGCAGAAATTATGATAAAATGACTAAGAAGCAGAATAGTAAACAAAACATATAAAATTTAAAATCCTGAAGTTAACATGTATTAGTATTATATATATATATATATATATATAACTGTAAATGACAAACTACCTTTATATAAAAAGTACATGGAATATTTTCTAGGTTGAAGAATTCACTAAATACATAATGGAATTTTGAATGCAATTAAAATAAAATTTACTTATGTTCTTTTTTCACAATAGAATAAATTGGAAATAAATGAAGATTTTATAAGGTGTGGAACAGTTGCAACGACTAGTTTCAATCATGAACACAAAATAGGAAAAAAAATAAGTGACAAAGAGCAAAACAAAATAAACTAGTCCCAATCTAGCACAGTAATGGGACATTTTGAATTTACTTATATTTGAGAATTAAAGAGTTCAAATTTAATTATAGGATTCAGCTACAGTAAAGCTTAGATACAATTTATATCTGTGAAAACCTGTGTTAGAGAAGATTTTGAGAGGCTGGCAAATATGGCCTTAGTGGTAGAGTGCCTAGCATGCACAAAGAGCCGGTACCACATATACAGAAAAAGCCAAAAGTGATTCTGTGGCTTAAGTAGTAGAGTGCTAGACTTGAGTAAGCCCAAGAACAATGCTCAGGACCTAATTTCAAGCCCCAGGACTGGCAAAAAATAAATACAAGATTTCAAATAAATGACCTATTCCATCATTAAAATGTATCTATAGGGTACATACTCTTTTTTCATATATCTTACTCTTTTAAGTTAAGGAAAGGAGGGAAAAAATCAAATGTCAAGTGGAAGATGAAAAACAGTATCAAATCAGTAGAAATAATTCTATTAGAAACTATAAAGCAAAACAATAAAATAAAAAGCAAAAAAATCAGAACATTAATCAAAATTATAATTAACATGAAGAGATAAATTTCTATTAGAAGTAATGTACAGGCTCTTGTATTTGTCTGATGAGCCTGTTAATGAAGAGGAGTCGATTATATGAATTATACTGAAATATAATTAAATTTCTTGCTGATATGATTGAAACTACTGACATCAATAAAGATAACATAAAACATATGCCACCACAGTGAGATATTGACAGTAAATTGGATAATGAGCATCATTAATTAAACTAGTACTTAGGATAACTTGTGGAACAAGAAAGCTTAAAATACACTGAAATTTCACAATTCACACAAAAGAGATTTTTTGCAAAGTTTCTAACATCCTATGAACATGTCAATGCCATTATCATATGAGCTGTAATGCTGGAAAACTCTTTTATGCCATACATAATAAAGTCAGCTGAGCATATTCATAATGCTGCTTGGAAGAAAGAGATTGGAGAATTGTGGTTCAAGTGCACCGTAGGCAAAAAATTAGGAGAACACATCTCATCAATAAACCTGATATAGGTAGAGGGGATTGCTATATAGGGCTGCTCCCAAAGCCAAAACACAAGTCTGTATCCAAAGCAATAAAGCAGAAAGAAAACTAGGGGCAGAGCTAAAGCTCAAGTGGTAGAAAACCTATCTAGTAAACTTCTTCCAGCCAATACACACACAAACACACATATCACACTAGAGGAAAGATTAAATTATCCTGTATTTTTCTTTAAGAAGAACACAAAATTTTACCATGTAAACATGGGTTCAAAATGATGTTGAAGTTGCAGGAATAAGATGTTTACATTAATGAGCTGATGAAAATATTCTTCTGGCCTGATTTATAGAGATACAGAACAGCTTTCTCAAATTGTTGAGATTTCTTTCACATTATTAAGAATTCTCTGTAAAATTAGCTTTGCATTTATAATATTGTACCCTCCTTTTAACAAGGCCACCACCAATGTGGAAACATCAGGCCCCGTATGTTTGTCTACCATATTTAAATAAGTGGAAAGACTTGAGAAAATTAAGCAAAATAAGTCAGACCCAAAGAAACTTGGGTTGCGTTCTTTCCCCCATTTGCCACAACTATAATATGTCTATAAATCCATAGGTAAATAGAATGGATGGTAAAAGAGGAAAAAATTCACCTGGACATGATAAATTGCACAGGACTCTAGACATTCATGCAGGGAAATCAAAGTAGGATAGTGTTAGGAGAAGATCACAAAGGCTCAATAGCTATGTGCATAGAATCATATAAAATACATTTATGAAAATGAACTCCAAGAAGTAGAAACAAGAGGGTTTTTTTCTTATTTTTTCTCATTTATTACTTTTTGTTTTCTGTACCTTTTTTTCAGTTGAAAAGACTGAAAAATAAACAAACCACCCTTTATTTAGCTTTCAGGGAAATACAAGATGCATGTAAGCAGAAAATACAAAACAACCCAAATCTTATGATCTAGAAGCATGCCAAGGCAGAGCATTTCTGCAGTGTTTTCTGTACCTTTTGTCATGTATGTAAGTTTATCTGTTGTGGTAAGAGACAGAAATGGTGAAAAAGAGTGAACAAATACAGTTATACTACATACTGTGTTGAAGTGAACCATACTGTGAGGGGATTTGGGAAGGGAAAACTAGGAGAAAACTAGAAAAGAGGTGACATTGTTCAAAAGAAACGGACCAATACTTATGTAACTGTAGCCTTTCTGTACATCATCGTTACACTAATAATTTAAATTAAACATTTATCTACTCCTGGGAGTCAGTGAAGAGAGACTGATTAAACAGTAGGCTTTAGACTCAAATAGGATTACTTGCATGTAGTGTGTATGGATATAAACCAATACTGAGAGTTATTTAAGAGGAGAGCCTACAGAAGGCACATTTTTTTTTCTTTAAAGTTAGTAGCTTTCACATTTTCATCAAGTGTCTTCTGTAAGTTTAGGAAGCATTGTGGAGAAAAAGGGCCACAAATACTGTTAATGGGAAAAGTTCATTACATATATCAAATAAATCATAATAATTATGACCATCATGTCAACTATTACTGGTTGAATAATTATATATTTTCATTTTGTGTATGTCAGACAATTATATATCACCAGTGGCAAATGCCGGGACTAATTTCTAATCTTCACAGCAGGCTGATAACTTAGCAGATAAAATACTTTGTGGCTCTAGGAAAACTGAAAATATAAAGAAAGAGTTGAATTGTGTTAAAAATTTCAGAGTTGAATAATATAATATTCAGTACTATATGTTCTTACACCCAATCCTCATGTTAATTTTAAATATATTGAAAATACCCCCTCCTTTAAAAATTATTCTACTTTGTCTTACTCTTTCTCAATTTCATTATTCAGATAATTTTCACTGTGCCTTTCTCTTCTTGTCTCTTTTTCTTTTTAAATTTCATTGTTATTATTAAGATGTGGAACAGAGGGGTTGTATCAGAGAATGGGTACGTTTCTCTTTGGATGAATGTCATCTTTAACTTAGCTTGTCAGTTGTAAAACATCTTAGTAGTCAGAGAGGAAACAATAAAAGAATAAAAATGAAAAATTATAGTGGTCAGCTTATATTTACTGTTTGTTATGGTAGTGTTCCTAGTGAAATCATAGCATATTGTATTCCTTTTAATTGAGTTGTAGTATTTTAGGCTTTTATTTGAAAAGGAACACTGTTTAGAAATGAGCACCTGATAACTCAACCATAACTTAAATAGTGAGAAAAGAAGGTATCCAGTAACATAGACATAATTTGAAGACTCCCTCACAAGAAAGGGGAGAAGAAGCAACACTTCTGTTAAAACCTCCTTAGAAGTCGGGCAAGGTGGCTCAACACTGTAATCCTAGCTACTCAGGAGGCTGAAATCTTAGGATCAAGGTTCAAAGCCAGCCCTGGCACTAAAGGACCTGAGACTCTTATCTCCAATTAACCTCTAGAAAATGAGAAGTGGAGCTTATCTTAAGGGTAGGGCCGTAGCCTTGAGCTGAAGAGTTCAGGGACAGTGTGTAGACTGAGTTCAAGCTCCATGACCCACAAAAAAAAAACCCTCTTTAGACAAATGAAGAAACACATACTCAATTTCAGGTGAAGTTGCATTCTTTAATGTTGTTTATTATTGTATCTTGTGAGTGTCAGTTTAAGTTGTATTTCCACCATCTGTTTTGAGTAAGTGCTAAATTTCATTTATTTGCCATGTTTACAGAAACATCAATGGAACAGAGATAATATTTACTTGGGATTTGAGTCAGAATTGTTAGAAATTCTTTTTTAGAGAAAAAGCTGTTACAATAGAGGCTTTTTTTTTCTTTTCTGGCATGACCCTAAGTCTCAAAGTAGAAAGTGTGGTAGAAACATCATTATTAAGGCTAATGGGTTTTATTTCTTATTATTAGCTTTTACTGTGCTAAATATACAACATGAGATCTAATCTCTTACATTTTAGGTATATAAGTATAGTATTGTTAACTATGAGCACCTTTTCAATATGATCTATCATATTCACTTTACATGTTTTGAATTATCTTTCCTCACATGTTAAATCCCTTCAGCTTTCTTCATGCTTTCTCTTCTCCACATTTGAAAGCACAACCACCTCTGACAATTGTTTACTGATTTGTACAGGGAAATCTTCATTAATGATTTCTCAAGACTTTCTGTGGAGGTGTCTTCTCTACATATGTCTATATATGTGCATGTGGATTCCTAATCTAAGGACTTGTCTGGTCTCATTTTTTTTCCCCAAGAGCCTATTATCTCTTGCTCCCTCTGGTGCCTGTATGCTGTACTGCAGGCCGGCTGGAGAAACAGCTCATCCAACTGTTTTCTTGGAAATTCCTGAGTAATTATGTTGGATCCTGTTTTCATACCAACACAGCCAAGTCTGAACTAAGCCCCACCAGCAGTATACTAGAAAACTGAATGGTTATATACGTGTTATATACATTTTTTTCTCACAGGGGAAAAGGTTACTGATTGAACAATACTGACTTCTATCTTTTCTACCACTGTTGCACTAAAGCACCAACATGCCAACCATCAATATTTGGTAGTCAGTATCCTTAAAGCATCTGGAAAATTCTGGGTCCCGTAATTTAATCAAGAGAAATGAGGAATATGTCAATTCCTTGGATACCTTCACACACATTGTTATATGTGGTATATTCTATTTTTTAAAATTTCTTTACTCAAGAAAGACAGGAGCTGGGTGTTTCCTTTGTATCACATTGTCATATATAGGAAGAATATCTATGATGAGAGGATGTCACAAATCCTCTACCATAAATCTTTGTTCGGTTTGGTTTCATAATCAACTAATTGCGTTGCATGAGCTACACACACCTTGCTTCTGGATTTCTTGCCAAGGAAATTGTTTCACAGTTTAGTCCCTTATTGTTTCTCCACAGATGGATGATGATCTAGACTTTCATAGTGTACTGTCTTGCATATATATTTTTATTTCCCATTTTTTGATGGTCCTGGGGTTTGAACTGAAGGCCTAGGTGCTAGGAGGTTTTTTTTTTTCTTCAAGGTTAGCATTCTGATACTTCGGCCACAGTTCCACCTCAGACTTTTTGTTGATTAATTAGAGATAAGACTCTCAAAACCTCTCCTGACTGGAGTGACTTCAAACCATGATTCTCATCTCCCAGCCTCTTGACTAGCTAGGATTATAACTATGAGCCTCAAGTGTCCAGATCATTTTCTACTTTTTTACCTACATGAAACATAAAAATATGTGCTACTAGTTTTTTTTATTAATTTTGTTTTGCTATCGATTAGTAAAAACACTGAAGAGCAAGTAAGTGGAAGATCCAATAAGTGATCCCGTGTTGTCATTGTATGTGATTTTTTTATCTTATGTATTGTATATACAGTTATTTGAAGTAGGGAAGGAAAGAGAAAAAACAAAATGGTGAGAAAAAGGACAACAGATTCAGTGCAACAGTGATACTCACAATATAATATTTTGCAAAAGAACTTGACAACTTGTCTGGGGTCGGATGGGGAGAAGGGATGGGGACAGTAAAATGGGAGAGAAACATGGAAAAGGGTAACAATGTTCAACAAGAAATGTATTCACTGTCTTACATAGGTAACTCTAGCAATTCTGTACTTCACCCTGACAAAAGTAAATTAAAAATACAAAATACATGTAATATAGACAAAACTGCTCATTTTCCTTCAACTAGTAGTTTTCTCCAAGTTTGTTCAGAACACCAGAACTTCTGTGATAGTCAGGGAATCAGAAGTATATACAGAAGATAGAATTTACAGTAAATGACTAAAAATTTACCCAGAATTCATCTGTTCCTTCTGCTTGTATCCTCTCCTATTGACTCCCAGCTTGGGTATTTGAATTAATTGAACCAACATGTTTTTAGGTCAGGTTTGTCTTTAATGTCATTTGTTCTTTATTTACACTTGGTAAGCGAATTCTTTTAAAACTTGCTAGAGGTAACTTTGACACCAGTCCCTCAATGTTTTACAATGATGCCCCGTGGCACTTCCTTCTCTATGCAAGGAAAAACAACAATAATTATACAGATAAACTAAGTGATACGGCAAGGCCAAAGGAAAATATGTAGATACTATCCCTAAGTTTTGAAATTTCTTCAATAATGCTTTTTCTTAGTGTTTATTAAATACTATTTATAATGTTTAAGTCTTTATGTATTGAACACTATTTCAGAAAAACCCTCTAAATGTACCAAAGAATCATTATACATGCCTACCAAGTTGTCTACCTGGTATATAAGAACTTCTTACACTTGTACAATTTATGAGCTATGGGAAATACTTTGATTCCTTCATTTAAATACTCATTTAACAAATAATATGCTTAAGGCATTCTGTTAGACTCTAGGGTAGATAAAATACAAAACATGCCTGGTGCGGTGGCTAATACCTGTAATCCTAGCTACTCAGGAGGCTGAGACTTGAGTATCTCCATTCAAAGCCAGCCGGCGCAATAAAGTCCCTGGGACTCTTATCTCCAGTTAACCACCAGAAAACCTGAAGTGGCGGTGTGGCTCCAGAGGTAGGGTGATGGCCTTGAGCTGAACAGCTCAGAGACAGTGCCCAGGCCCAGAGTTCAGAGTTCAAGTCCCATAACCCACAAACAAAAAAATACAAAACACAAAACAATAAGAATTATCATCATCAACATCATCATCATGTATGGGGAGAAATGGTGTGTGTGTGTGTGTGTGCGCGTGTGTGTGTGTGTGTTTGAACAGATAAAAGTAGAAAGTATCATGACACAAGCTTGAGAGTTTTGAGAGGTTTGAGGAGTGAAAATATTTGCTACTGGGATCTCGTGTGGTACAATGGAGAGGATAATATCTGAGCTGAGCCTTATATATTAGAGATAGTTAAGTATAAGAAATAAAAATGAAATTTCTACTCAGAGAAAAGAGCATGAGTATGAGACAGGTAAGCATAAAGCATGCATACACAATTGCAAATAACTGCATAGGGCCTGGAATTTGGCCTAGTGGTAAAAGTGCTTGCCCAACATGCATGAAGACGCGGGTTCAATTCCTTGATGCCACATACACAGCAAAAAAGCTGGAAGTGGTCCTGTGGCCCAAGTGGCAAGAGTTCTAGCCTTGAGAAAGTCCAAGGACAGTGTTCAGGCCCTGAGTTCAGTCCCTATGACTGGCATTAAAAAATAACTGCATAAATAAATTGATGTTTTATGAAATGAAATATGGAAAGAACCAAATTTGGTTGTAATCTGTTATTTCAGAATGTTAAATTCAAATGCAAAATATTATAGGGCTAGAGCAGAAACGGAATGATTTAATGTTTGCCTGAACACTATCTGTTGAAATAGCCTCTTTTTCTTTTGTAAACTAGCTGGTCTGTTTTCCATGAAATAAAACAGATGAAAAACCTTTAAACTCTTTCTCAGATCTGAAAATACTATTTTTGCTTTTACTTAATAAGCAACCAGTAACTAAATAATATAAGCAAACATGTGGTTCAATTATTTTAAATTGCTTAAATTTAATTATTTTAGAAGAATCTAAAAGTTGATTGTCACACATGAACCACAAAATGGTAGCAACATCATTTTAAGATGCTAGAATATCAGAAATAATATAAAAGAGTGATAAGTAAATTAAAAAATAGTCCTAGAATAGAAATGAGAAAATATTTCAAAAGTAGTTTCATATCAAATGAGGAAACTGATAAATATATATATATGTATATATTAAATGGCCAGGTTTATTTAAAATATTATGTTATACATTGTATTGTATGTTAATTTGTGTGCATAAAAATTATACAAAAGAATATAAAGGGGTGATTGTTTCAGTGGAGGGATGGAATTTTTAAATTATTTATTAGATAGATATCAGACACCGTTGTGTGAGACATAAACACTAAGGTCCTTTTTTAGGAATTCTTAGTCTTTTGGAATGCCTCATTACTTGCACAGCAATTAATCTTCACAGGAGTTATGAACAACTGCACAGAAAAAATGCACAAAATATCATGCATAATATTGCAGACATAGTCCTAATAGACTCACTTTTTCTAAAATGCTTTATGTAATCATGCATGTGTGCATATTTATATATTAATGTTATACATAGATAATATATATTTATATTTATATATGAAGATATATAATACCTTATACAAACATCATATATCAAAAGTGAGTAATAATGTTTTAATTAAATCTTGTTGTATTTTTAATTTCATTTTCTCTGAAAGCACAAAATAATTTTGTCTATACAATATTAACTATTCCTATTATATTAAAATAGGTTTTCAGCTTTAATCACTGAGAGGACTTCTTTTTTTCAACAAATTTTATTATATGTAAGAGTAGGTATACAAAGGAGCTATTCAATAAATCAGTATCTAAATAAAAAAACACCTTGATTGATGTCACCTCTTTCATCATTTTCCTACTCTACCATAAGCCATCCCCTCCCCTCAATATTCTAAATTTCATTGGCTATGCATTGAGTATTATAACTTCATTCTTTCCCCCCTCTTCCTCTCTTCAATAATACACATCATTCCCCTTGAGGTCCCCCTTCAAGTACCGGTTTTCTATTCTTAATTTGTTAGACTGAGTTCATTTTTCTATAAAATTACACATTTTCACTTGTCCCCTGCAAATAATGTACTTTGTTGTTAATACAATTATTTATGATTGCATGTAGCTCCATATGTGTTTACTTGTACATTTATAAATCAGTGTTAGCTTGCACATATGACAAAAATGCACTTTTCGTATTTCTGTGCTTGATTTCATGTATTGTAACTTTTTATTTCCATCTATTTCTTTAAAAATTATATATCATTCTTCCTCATAGATGAATATTCCATAGTGCATATATGCCATATTTTCTTTATCTCTTTGCCATTGCGAGATATCTGGGATAGTTCCATACTTTAGCTATGATGAATAGTTTTACAATCAACATGGTTGTGCAGGTTTTCCAACACATTTAAAGACACTGAATTTTCTATTCTATATTTTTGGCCCCCTTATTCAGTATTAGATGCCTGTAGGTCTGTGAGTTTATTTCTGCGTCTTCTGATTTATTGTTGAGAAGAGAACTTTATGTATGTATGTATGTATGGATGGATGGATGGATGGATGGATGGATGGATGGATGGATGGATGTTGCCAGTCCTGGGCTTGAGCTCAGGGCCTGAGCACTGTCCTTGGACTTTCTCAAGGCTAGAGCTCTACCACATGAACCTAACACCACTTGTGTTTTTTTTTTCCTGCATATGTGATACCAAGGAATTGAACTTGAGTCTTCGTGCATGCTAGGCAATCACTATACCACTAGGCCAAACTCTGGCGCGAGAGAACTTCTTAAGGTACAGATTTCCGGGATGTACTCCAAGAGATTTGGATTGGATAGGTTGGGTCTGGGACCTGACAATTTGTATTTTATATAATTCAAAAATATTTTTTATAATTTTTAAATGTATATAGAGAATAATCAAATGTATGATAATTATGAATAGTTATACCTTAGGATAATACCTGTTAAGATATTCTGTAGTTTTATTATTTTTGTGTATTTTCTGGGCATCTGATGTTTAGAAATACATTCATAATTTGTTATTTATAATAGCAAAATTCAGAGAAAATAAACGCATAATGTATACTTACACTACATATCAGTTGTCTGTACTACAGTGTTAATTCTGAATTCTCAAAATACACTACCGTAGAGTACAAAAGCCCAGATGGCAAATGGATGTTTTGCATTTAATGTGTTTACTTTAATTCCATCCCACATGGAAACATAATTTGAGTCTTGAAATTTATAAGATTTCTCTTCATTTTAATGCATTTACCACTAATACAGTAAGAATGTCTTCATTCTTAGAGATGTACTTTTGATTGAGGTTTGTACTAATGATTAACAGTCTTATCAATGAAATCTGCTAACTATTTTTGGTATATTAGATGTGTCTGACCTTTAGTACAGGGAAAACAACATTTGATTTTATAAACTTTTGATATAACTAAAATGAGTATTATTTTACTAGATTTATATTATGATTTTTGTGTTGTGATTAACATGGCCAGATGATTTAAAATTTAAGTTAAAATGGATAATGTAGCTGGTTGCTGTGGCTCACGCCTTAGGCCCCTAGGCCTCAGGAGACCAAGATTTGTGTATCATGGTTCAAAGCCAACCCAGACACTAAAGAAGAGACTCTGATGTCCAATTAATCACTAGAAAACGGGAAGTGGAGCTGTGGCTTAGGGGTAGGGCAGTAGCCTTGACCTGAAGAGCTCCTGGACAAACCAGGCCTGGAGGTAGGGCTGTAGCCTGGAGGTGAAGAGCTCAGGTACAGTGCCCAAACCTAGAGTTTAAGCCCCATGAGCCAGAAAAATAAAGGGTAATGTAGTTCCTTGTATTCTTATCAATCAGTAACCTACATTTATTCCCTAGAGACAAGCAAAGTTTCCAGTTTCTGGAAGGAAATTATCCCTTTCCTTTTAGAAACACAGAGAACTGTTACAATAATAGTCAAATTTTTATTATCATTTCCCTAATTTTGCATAAGTTTCTGACTATATTTTTTATACCAATCTCCACTTTTTTCATTAAAATGAAAATTTGCAATCACTTATTAGCATACATAAGTTATTGCAATCTTTGATGCTGTTATATTTCATTGCATGGATATGCCGTAATTTATTTAAATAAACTTTAAACAATTAATGTTCAAATGATTTCTTTTATGTTCTAATACAAACAAGAACTAAATCCATTACTTTTTACATATAACTAACTTTTGTGTGGGAATTTCAAAAAGTAGAATTAAGACAAAGACTTCACATGATTTTATACTGTATACTTTTATAACTTAATCAACAATTCAGGAGTAAGTTATGCTTAAGGGAATGTTTACTTGTATTTATCCTTTGTGATACTGAATAGTGTTTTTGTGATTAAGATTATTTTTTCTCTTCATTGAACTATTTTTCTCATTATTCAATTGACCTCATTTTAATAGTAATTATTTAGATAAGAGGGGTGATCACTTTGTAAAATGAGTTATTTAAAGGACAACTTGCATCACTTTATTTAAAAAAACACAAATTAGAATGACTTACGTGAAGAAGATAATTGTCTTCACTAATAATTAGTTTAGATAGAGACATAGATGGTGTGGATCATAATATGACATATTTATCATTCCAAGTTAACAAATCTAGTTATTATTGCTCCCAGAGAAGATGAATGGAGAGATCTGTAGGATTTGTGTGAAGGGCAATATTAAATGGAAGTATTGCATTGATCACATTTGAACACAATTTTCTAGAACTTTCAGACCATATCTTGACAGAAGAATCAGAGCAACATTGTCTTTAGATTGAAAGCCTACAAAAGCTATAATACATAAAGTATCAGGCTCTAAGTATAAGCTATTGATTTTATGCAAGGGAGTTAGGTAATGAATTTTATTCCAGTTTTTCCTTTTGCCTTTGCTATTAATGAATTTCATCCTGCAAAATGGTAGCTATTTATCTGTCTGTATATATCAATCTTTTCGAATGGCATTTAGGTTTACTGTCACCCTTAAAACACCTCTCTCATTCTGATTATTTTTTGAAAACCTCCTGTCATTTCTTCTAGTAAATCTTATGGAAGTATTGGCAACAGTCCCTTTTGTTTCTTCCTCTTCTGTAACTTCTTTTTCTTTTGAAACTTGAGATTCATAATTTTAAATTATTAGTTTCAATACTAAAACATATGACATCATAGGCAACATACATGTTGGCATCATATATCTGTATATATTCTAACCATATATATTTTATTCTTAAATATTTTCAAAGATCTGTTCCATTCATGCATTTTTGTGTGTGTGTGTGCCAGTATTGGGACTCAAACTAAGGAACTTGTGTTTACTTTTGAGATTCTTGCTCAAGGATGGTGTTCTACCACCTGAAGCACACTTCCTGTCTGGGATTGTTTTGTTAATTGGACATTGTCTTGCATATTTTTCTAGCTAAACTAGCTTCAAACTGTCATCATCCATATCTCAGCCTTCTATGTAGATAGGATTATTGACATGAATCAACAATGTCCAGCATTAGACTTTTTTTCACAAACTTCTTCCACATATGAGCTTTCAATTTCTGAATTTTTTGGTCTATGGAAATTGGTACAACTGGTGGAGTGTAGGAGACACATATGAGATTTTAGAGAAAGATACAGAAAAAGGAGTTTGAAATAGTTCATTAAATAGAATTAATAGTTGAAATAAAAGAAATATATTTGTAAAAGGTGATTTAATGACTTGGAAAATTTAATTATGGTGATTTGATTAAATTGTCAGAAAACATTGATATTATCAAAATTGATTTGAAGAGCACCATTATTTTAGATTGAGGAAGCTACAGTAAAAGATAAAATAATTTTACCTTATAGTAATAGTTCTAAAACCTGATATTGCAATATAAAATTATGTGGATTGGTAGATAGACAAGTTGACTTTATTCTTCCTATATTTTTGTATTGCTTTCCACTGATTTAAATTCCATATTTTCCTTATATGTTTTTCAATTTCTTTACTTTCAATGTATTTACTTTTTCTGGGCTTTGGAATTAAGTTCTTCAACTTGTTGGGATGTAGATATGTAAGAAGGAAGATGATAGTAGCCGTCATTGCAAATCTCATTATGTCTCAAAAGAACACTACTGGATTATTTCCTGAAAGGTTTTATTTCTATAGCCTATTAGTTAGAACACTTTATGTACTGTTTTGTAAAGTTTATAGTAGAATAAAGCCAAATTAATAAAATGAAAAACAAGTAAACATAAATAATGAGCATATTGAGCATAAAATAGCTTTCTCCAAGATAGTCCTTGATTAAGAAGGGCCAAGGTATTAAAGGTTAAACTCCAAGAACAGAGAGGAAGATCATTGGAAATCACAGCTATGGTAATGGAACACCTGAAAAACACAGAGAAAAAGAAAGGCTATTTTATAAAAGTCCAGAATTGTCCTTAGCAACTGCTCCAGTACCTCAGGGTGAATGGAGGAGACAGAGCCACAACTAAAAGGTTAGTCTGACAGCCCTGCTGATGACATATTAGCAATCTACCTACCCACAAACCCGTAGTCCTCAAAACTTAAATCCATTGGAGAATTTTTGTGACAGTGAATTATCCTGCTTGTCAGATGAAAATTGAACAAGTTATCTATTTTGTATGTCTGTGGATTCCAGAGTACTATAGTGGGACAGCATCTTGGGGAAGGGTTATTGTTAGAATGGAGCTACTATGTGGACATGAAAACAATACAATATCAAGGCAGGGAGCCCCTGCCATAGTGTCTTGGTGTGATAAACAAAGAAGCAGCCATAAAGCAGAAAAGGTTGAGTGTCTGACAGTGACCAGGTAAGGAAGAAGATAGCCTAGTCAGGACCTAGAACGGTGGAGGACAAGTAATCAGTGACACATCGTGAATCCAAATTCCCTGTGGATCATTTCAGAGACTATCAACTGATCTCAAACCCATGACCAGTATATAGTTCAGCCTCAGAATCATCTACAGTGCTTTCTGTGGTTTTCCGATGAGGTAGACCAAGAGCTTTTAGCCCAATTGTAACCGATTGCTCCAATTCCATGGCTGTCTCCCCACAGGGTGGTTTATTGCTGGGCAGAATCTGGAAGCACTGAGCCTAGCAGGCAGATTAGTGAATTCTCTGCATTCCTCCCATCCTGTACAGATTTCAATTTCTTTGCTTTCTCCACTTGTCAAAATGCTTAGGGAACACGTTTATGCTTCAACAATTACTACCCAATCGTTATATAAGATAGAGAGCTTTTGGCCGGGAGTTTGGCCTAGTGGTTAAAGTGCTTGCCTAGCATGTATGAAGACCCTGGTTCGATTCCTCGGTACCACATACATAGAAAAAAGCCGGAAGTGGTGCTGAGGCTCAAGTGGTAGAGCCTTGAGAAAGTCCAAGGACAGTGCTCAGGCCCTGAGCTCAAGTCCAAGACTGGCAAAAAAAAAATAGGGAGCTTTTGAAATGAATGGGAACCCACCAGCATTACAAGACAAAAAGGACTTTGGGGTGCAAAGAAAGGCATCTTCTAAGGAAAGTGCGATGATCTAACTCACAACTGACAGTTAAACAATATGTACACACTAGTGTTACTAAGACATTACTTTAGATTCTATGACATGTATCCTAGCCCCAAAAGAATCTATTAGGATAATATCCTTTCTACTTTATAGAAGCCAGAATTGCACTATATAATTGTATATACTATATTTTCTGTGAAGATGGATTTTGATCTACATTAACTACGCATTTATTTCATAAATTTAAAATAGAAAGGACCTTAAAATTCATCACATTTGGCTAGAATTTTTGCATATCGTATGTATGCTAATACCAAAACATTCTGAAGCAAACATAGTTTTAAAGTACAGCATACTTGCATGTGAGTTAAATGACTGCTTGCTAATCTTGTCTTTAAAGTTAAGGAAAACTTTGTATACTCCAAAGTTTTACTTCTTTATCTGCTGTTGATTGATTTTAAAAAAATACTGAAAAAGTGATGAGCAGGACATTGCAGTTACATAATTAATGAAATGAGTGCATATGTTTTAATCAGTTACCCCATCACTCATTTTCTCTTGCTTACCCCTCCGTATTCCCTCCTCTTCAAGTTGTATGGTTCATATCCAACATAGTATCAAGTCATTTTTGTATTTAAGTATCAGTCTTAGGATTATCTTTATTGTTGATAAACTATATGAAATGTAAAATTTATCATTTTTACCAATTTTAAATGCACAATTATCTGATATTAAGAGGATTCACATATTAAAACATCACTATCTTTCAGATTTTACATCTTGGCTTAATAAAACTCTTTGTCCAATAAACAATAATTCTCTATTTTCCCTCCCCATACATTTACCACTTTGTAACCACCATTCTATTTTTTGTCTTCATGAGTTTTGTTCCTATAGGCACTTGATACCAATGAAAACATATAGTAATTTTCATATTGGACAAATGGCTTATTACTATTACCACAATATCCAAACATGGAAGAATATTTTTCTTTTATACAAATACTCCAATGGATATATGTATGTATTCATAACATGCATTTTGTTTGGAACACTAAGGTGCTTCAGCCTAATGTGAAACATATTGTTGTGAACACGGATTTACAACTATCTATTTAAATCTCTATTTTCAGTGGTTTCAGATACATATATATATATATAGAGAGAGAGAGAGAAAGATAGATAGATAGATAGATAGATAGATAGATAGATAGATGTATATTACAAATGATATCTGGATCACATGGTTATTTATTTAAAAGTGTATGGCACTATTATAATGGTTCCACAGTAGATGCACTGTTTAATGTCCCAACAGCAGTGCACTAGGATTCCAATTTTTCCATATCCTTGACAGCACTTAGTATTTTCTGTTTATTTTTCAAAACAATTATCCTAATAAGTGTGAAATAATATTTCCTGGTGGTTTTATTTACATTTTCCTTCCATTTACTGTTGTTAAACCCATTGTCATCTTCTTACTTGCTATTTGACTGTTGTGGTAGGAAAAAATGTCTTTTCAAATACTTTTCATATTATTGAATTGAATTGTTAGTATATGTCATTCAGTTTATTTCTGTGTTGCACGTACTGATTATATATAAAATTGTAAACATATTTCCCATTGCATATATTACCATCATATCCTTTGGGGTACAATATAATTAGGGTTGATTATAATAGGCTTGTCTATTTTCCCTTTTCTATCTGTATTTCTGATGTAATGTTACAAAAATCATTGCAGGATCCAATACCATAAAAATTTTATTTTCTTGTGTGAGATTCAGCTCTTATGTTTAAGACTGTGATTTACTTTGAGTTAATTTTTGTAACAGTGTAGAGGAATAGTCCAGTTTTGCTATCTGTTCCAGTAGCATTTGTTGAAAAGGTCTTTAGGCTTATCTCCATAGTTTTTAAACCATGTAAATGAAGCAAATGCATCCCTCCAGCAGGTTACTACTATAATCTCAGAAATTTTAACCCACATTATAGGAGATAGCTCTATTCAACAGTACTAAATTTTAGACAAAATAATTCATCCTTAAATGATGTAATTATTTTTGCCTACAAATACTATACGGGTCACCCATTCCAGTTGCCACAATTACTTCTAGCATTGAATGGTTAAAGAAAGATTCTAAGGAAATAAAGATAGTTTAATAGGTGCAAGCAGATATGCTGACAATGAGTGTCTCTATGATTAATTAGCATTGCCATATATTTGTGTAGAATCCTAAGCAATCACAGTTGTTCAGCTCTATCTGTTAAAGAATGAACTTGGCTAAATCAAATAAATATAAATGAAATTGATGCCATTTTATTTTAAAAGTCAATAAAAATAATTGTGTGCTTGCATTTCCTTCAGACTGTTATGCAGAAAATATTGTAAACTTTGTGATACATTGATAAAGAAGTCCTAATATTTTGGCTTTTCTAACATATCCATTTTCAATGGAAGAGCAAAATACATTGGCAAGGTTAAAGAGGTGAAGTAGGCAGTGATCCAGGACAATGAACACAAGAAATCCAGGATGCCTAGGAAAACTCTCCGGAAGTGAATTGCACAAAAGATTGGTAGACTGCATATGATAGAGGAAAAGATGTTATAAGCAGAGTCCAATGAATGTGAAAGGAGTAGTAGGATGTGTCTCTTATGGTTTGGGTTTACAGGGAAAATAGTTCTGCATAAGGCTAAAAAGAGAAAAATTAAAAATGTATTATCTGAGAAACAAGTAGGTAAAAGAGAAGTGAAAAAAAATCAGTTACTCAAAATTTTTCCTGTCACTGAAAAAAGCAGTGTGAAGTAGAAACAATTTATTGAATGTCAACATCAATAAAATAGTGACTCAAACACTGGTAATTATAATAGAGAATGATATAGCTATGTGTAAGATTCTTTGAGTATATTTAAATGCCAGAAGCATATGTAGAATACATAGAAATAACTCAAGATAATAAATCTAAATCTTACTGTATTGTGCCTGACATATCCACAGATTATAACTACCAGTTAATGTTATTGTGTCTAAATGAACAAAAAGGAAAAGTTTATTAGCATTGTTATAAAAGTTGTAATACCTGCATACGGATCATTTAAATGGATAAATCAGTGTATTGAAATATATAATTTATTCAGTGGAAGATGGCTGCAGTTCAGGAATTATTGTACCTCAGCAAGAAGCTTCTTCACAAGCAAATGGTAATAAAGTGGACACATTGGGGAAAAAAAGAAATACATAATTTACCAAAATACAGACTTGGAAGGACCCTGCAAGTGCTACAAAATCTTCAAACATGCTTTACAAATAGTAATTCTGAATAATACTTGTAGCTGGTCCCTAAGGGCTCATGCCTAGCTAGCTACTTAGGAGTCTGAGAGCTGATGATCATGGTTCATAGCCAGCCAGGAGAGTCCGAGAGACTCATTATCAACAATGACTGGCAGAAAAATAGAAGTGGCACTGGGCTTCGAGTAGTAGATCCCTAACTTTGAGCACAAAGAGCCTAAGGGACAATGCCCAGGCCTTAGGTTCAGCTTTGAGTCACACAACTCTTCTGGCCTTCTGGCATTCTGGCATTTTGGTGGCTAATTGGAGATAAGAATCTTACAGATTTTCCTGCTTGGGTTAGCTTTGAATTGCTTCTCTCAACTCAGGTCTCAGCCTTTTGAATAGTGAGAATTCCAAACATGAGCCACTGACACCTGGGTAACACATTTTAATAAATTTAAAACATTCTAGCTTTAAAAGGGCCAAACAGGTCAAGAGGTATGATACCTGTCTAGACAATGTGAAGCTCTGGGTTCAAAACTTTGGCACGCCCAAAGAAAATCTAACCATATAATAGGAGAATATGATTTTTTTTGTTTTTTGTTTTTTGTTTTTTTGTCCGTCCTGGGCCTTGGTGTTGCCCCTGAGTTCCTCAGCTCAAGTCTTCTACCCTACCCCTTGAGCCACAGGGCTACTTCCAAATATGAAATTTTTAAGGATAAACTTAATCATCTGAGTGGGCCATTTCTGCCCACTTAAATTGAGAATTTTTACATTTGTGTCTTTGGGATGTTTTTACATTGTTCTTTATTATGTTGTAGGAACTCAAGTATGTTCCTGCCAAAGAGATAAGCAATTACAATAATGAGAATAATGAGGATTAGTTAACCTTTCTTGGAAATAATGTTAAGATTCAAATACTTGACTTTTTAAGATGTAAAGCTGAATGAAGAGAATACCAAATTACTGAATCTCAAAAAATATAAATGATAGACAAACCCTGTGCCACTTTAGAAAAGTACACTTAAGAGTTCTACTGTGGTAAATATTTGAGTTAGAAAAAATAGCACCAATATTTTATAGTTTATTATTTTCTGCTCAGAAATCATTGCAAGATGAAATTTCTATTTGGTGAAACAGACTTTTAGGAAATAAGAGTTTATAGGAAAGTATGTTTCTATTTCAGTACCAATTTAGGCTTAGAGAAAGTGAATATAGACCTTTCCAAACTGCCACTGATCTATAGTAGAGGAGAACAATTTAGAAATTTTGAAATCTAAATTGGGCAATACTAGCCATGAATTCTGTTCATGCCAAAGAGGTAAGCAATTATGACAATGAGCATAATTCCTGTAAGAAAATCATGAGTGGCAACAGAAGGCGTCATATTTTCAACCTGTTAACATTTTCCACTAATGTAAACTTGTCAATTCCAAACTTGAAATTCTAGCCCTATCTACACTTTGGATGTTGATTGAAAAGATGTGAGTGAATTGAAATGAATTATCCCTCATCATTATACTTAGAAAAATTTGATGGTTTTAGGGGGTATCAGTGAGACATAAGTAACTTCAAAATCTGTGACTACCGATGTTACAGAGTTTTATTTAACTTGATTGCTTACAGGAAAATAAGTGAGCCTGTATTTCCATAACAAGCTGGAAAATGTGTACAATGGCCTTTTCAACAAAGCGTTGTAGTATTATCGAGGAGTATTATCTCAGAAGTCTTAGTTGTAATGATGTGTAGTATTCCTATCAAGTCATCTTTGAGTTTTTCTCATACATGATGTCCAGTTGTCATTCATATTGCAAGTGCATTGGTTCCATTTGTGCCTTTTCTTATAGAGAAAATAGAAAATGATTTTGTGTCATTTGGTATTGGAGATTCTGGAAAAGTTTCATGCTGCTTTTAGCACATTTCTTCCTTGCCTAGTGATTTGAAAGTTATTTCTTGTGAAGTAATATATGGAATTTAGTAATTTGATTACCTATGTACATCTGGTTACTTTTAACACACCATGAATGTTAGTGATAGTTATTTATACCTTAGTTGCTTCTAACATAGCTTCAGTTTTCATCAGTTTCTTCTTTTATTGCCTAATGGATTATGCAGTATACATTGATCGAAACAATTATACAATTGGACAACACAAGATATTACATTTTAAATTGAGAAACAGTATAAGGTTTCTCCATAACAAACAGTGATCAGACTGGCAACCATGTTTGTCTTTTCACAAGAGTTCCTAGTCCTTCTGAATTAGATAGTGTGATGAAAGTCACATTTTTTGCACAACTCTTTAGCATCATAGCTTTTCAGGAAAGCTATGACTTTAAGACTCATCTATTTTACAAATTTCTCAGTAGGATACATAGAGCTATGCCATTCTTGTGTCAAGCAAGTAGCAACAGGAGAGCTGTCATGAGTGAAAGGATCAAGGAAGGTAGCCCAGGAGGGTTTCATATGATTAACACTTATGTTTCAACCATCTCCTGGTATATGTAGTATATCTGCCTGTTAGGAAGTCAAAGCAAGCCAAGAAAAAGGAAGGGAAAGGAGGCGAAGGGAGTGGAAGGGAGGGGAGGAAAGAGGAGGGGAGAGGAGATGAGTGGTGGGAAGGGAGGAAGGCGAAAGAAATGGAATAAGAGAGCGAGGGAGGAATAAAGAAAGGAGCGAAGGAAGGAAGGAAGGAAGGAAAAGGAAAAGGAAAAGGAAAAAGGGAGGGAGGAATAAAGGAAGAGGGAAGGAAGGAAGGAAGGAAGGAAGGAAGGAAGGAAGGAAGGAAGGAAGGAAAAGGAAAAGGAAAAGGAAAAGGAAAAGGAAAAAGGGAGGGAGGAATAAAAGAAGAGGGAAGGAAGGAAGAAAAGAAGGAAGGAAGGGGAAAGGAAAAAGGGAGGGAGGGAGGAATGGAAGTGAGGAAGAAAGGAAGAAAATGAAAGGAAAGACTTCTTTGCCAGTCCTGGGCTTGAATTCAGGGCCTGAGCACTGTCCTTGGACTTTTCTCAAGGCTAGAGCTCTACCACTTTGAGCCTCAGCACCACTTCCGGCTTTTTTCTATGTATGTGGTGCCAAGGAATCGAACCTGGGTCTTCATGCATGCTAGGCAAGCACTCTACCACTAGGCCAAACTCCCGGCCTGATTATAAATAGAGATTCCCTTCTTGAATACTTGTTTGTTAAACACGTCATTTGAAAGATGATGTAAATATTGATGTTAATAAATTATTTAATTAAAAATGGGAAGGAAACACAAATTAAAAGCAACTGATATCTCCTAAGCAGTCTGGAACTTAGACTTCACAGCAAAATCACTATCCCATAACTTTGGCAATCCTAACTACTGCCCTTTCATACTAAGATGAGGAGCCCAATGGCATAGGTATCTTTGCCTGTCCTTATGTAAACTTTCTTTCAGGGTGATTTATTTTGACTATTAGGCTTTCAAACTCAGAGTTCTATACCATTGTAGAATGAAAAAGTTTTGCTTTTACGGCTATAACCTTGTAATTTACAATGCAAAGTGTTCTGTTTTGCCTTTTGCAGTAATTGCTGTCAAAGATAGAATTGTTCTTGAAGCTGTTTTGTTACACTTCCACTAATTCACTTAATCTTTCTACAAGTTAGTTCTAAGATGCAATTCAGCTTGCATAGTCTTTGTATGATAAGCTGTCCATCTATAAGGGCACTTATTTGAGTCTTAGCTTTCACCATACTGATATCTAGACAGCCAGCATAAGACAGCATTGGGCCTAACTAGTTAGAACTTTTTATTTTTCCATCCATTTGGTTTTGATTATTGGCTGACCTGGAGAGATATTGTCCTGAACAGTTTATATATTAACAGCATACTAATTTCCTGAAGCAGAAGACAAAAGTAAGATGGGACAAAAGTCCTTCCTTGGATAGGATTCCTGATGGTTTACTATACTCATCAAACAAATAATACTCAGAAACTATTCAAGAGGCTGAATTGTAAGCTTTCAAGCTCAAAGCTAGCCCAGGCAGGATAGTCCAGATTTTTAGCTTCAATTAACTGGCAAAAAGCTGGAAGTAGAGCTGTAGTTCAAATGGACAACATTTATTGGTAAAAGCTAAGTGACAGTGTCCAGGCTCTAAGTTTAAGACCTAGAACTGATACATACACACATACACAAATAATTTTTGTGGAACCAGAATAATAGACTAACAATTTGAAATAGCTTTGATTTGTTTTCAAATAGAATTTTCAAGCTATTGACTTTTGGCTTTGCAATGAAAAATAATATTTCCTTTATCACTTTAGTACCATGTTTAAATATAAAGGACTGCATTGTAATACTTGTCATGTTTATTGATGTAGAAAATGTTGATGCCTGTGGTTTTTAATTTATCCCCTATGTAGATAGCGAGTCGATACCATTGAGTAGATATAATCCCATTCTTTTTTAATTATAGAGACATAAAGATAGCAATATAAAAAGCCTCATGTTAATAAAATTTAATTTTTAAATGAATATTTTGAGATGGGGCCGGGAGTTTGGCCTAGTGGTAGAGTGCTTGCCTAGCATGCACGAAGACCCAGGTTCAATTCCTCGGTACCACATACATAGAAAAAAGCCCGAAGTGGTGCTGAGGCTCAAGTGGAAGAGTGCTAGCCTTGAGAAAGTCAAAGGACAGTGCTCAGGACCTGAGCCCAAGCCCAGGAATGGCAAAAAATAAAAAAAATAAAGAAAATGCATAATAAATAGTGATGGGATAGCAAACTCTAATAAAAGACATATTTAAAAACTTGAATGTATTTTATAAACATGCTTCAGAATTATATCTTCCATTTCTCTAGCTTTTGTAATATAATTCAAATATATATATATATATATATATAGTATTCTCTTCTTAACTATGAATGCCATAACATCACTTTTACTCAATCCTGTTTATTCCCTTTTGTGTACTGTTTATTTGACAAACAAATGAGACTGTATAACATAAAATACTATGGATATCTAAAATAAACTTTTTTCTACTTGGCTATTCTTTCATATTCCTTCAGGATACAAGATAGGACCATCATATCTAATGACATGATTCATTCACTAAATTTTGAAGCTAATTGCAAATCACTAAAATAGAAAAATTCACTAATTGTTGCACTTTAAAAAGTATTATGACATTTGAGTTGGAATACATTAATTTGGTGAAGGATTTCTGACTAAGTCAATTATTTGATTGAATTTTTCTCTGGCAGGGAAATCAACTGAGTGTAAGAATAAGATTGTTTCCTTCTGTATATAAGATATACCATCATAATGTGTTGAATTCTTATGAGAAAGCCTTTGAAGGAAGTCAATGATTCCTTTCAATCCCAAATGGATTGTTGTAGAATATATTAGTGGAAGAGGTCATGACATCATTATGGAAAGAAAATAATCATGAAGATCCCATTTGAGGATTACTTTGCTGGTGGTGACATTATTTCTTTATGAATAGTTTTCTTTCCTTAACCATATGTAGAATAGTTATGATTTAAAATTATTTATAATTTGAATTTGGGTTCAGAAATATATTTAAAAGTAAAATAAGCTAGAATCAGAAAGACAAATATCCTATGTATTTTTACATATTTGGGGTCCAGACTATTTGAGAAATGGAATAGGACCAGCAAGAGGGGGGGAAAAAAGGGGGAAAATCGAGTTGAACCATATCAAAGTACATTGTATACATGTAGAAATATACAATGAAACTAAATCTGAACAATTGATCTATAATTATAATTTAAATATTGTGAATAATTCAGTATATTGAAAAGTAATGCTTACAAATACACCTGTAAGTCAATAGCTAACTTATAATTATTTTTAAATGTTTAAGACTGCTATTTTTCATATCTTTGGATTTTTTAAGGGCAGTACATTTTGATCTACTTTTGTTATAATCTTACCTGAATAATTTTTCTGTTGATTATTTTCACTGTAATGTAAATAGAAAGAACATTGTCAACATTGGGGATTTATTTTGTAAATAATACACAAATGTGTCTATAGATGTTTATATAAAGATTAGGATATAATATATAGCTTTAGTGTATATGATATTTATAAGAAATATCACCTCCACATTTGTAAAAAAAATGACATACTTTAAAGACATAAGAGAAGCTAAAACACAGTTCTCACAGAATATTGTTTTAGCATAATAGAGAATATTCTCAACATTTTACATTAATTTATAATGTAAATTGTGAAACAGTGATAATCACTGAATATCTTAATTGAATGACAGTATGATTTGCACACCATTATTTCTTTGAAAAATGGTCACATCCTACATAATACTGAAATGCATTTTATCAGTGCCAGTGTGGTCTTCTGTTACATAATGTGTACCAATGATATAAAAATCACAAATAAATGTTTATTTAGTCAATGGATTTTCATCCCCTTTGAAAAATTTGTGTCTTCTAATAAAACTTCTGGGAAACTACCCACTACATGAAGACTAAGGTATTTTAACCCAAATCAATGTATACTTCGACAAGCACCATGATAGAGTGAGATCAAGATTTCATATGATACACACAAATTCTATTTGTATTTTAATGACCAAAGCAAACCTTTCAACTCAAGTAAGTTGAATTTTGTAGGGAGTTTACATTTCTCTTATTTCTAGAAAGGGGGAAACAAAGATGGGAGGAATCAGTAGTGCTTATCATATCAGACGTCTTTGGTTTCAGTGAAATATAAATGTTTACTAGTTTCCAGAAAAAGAAAAGGTAGCTATCTGGCTACTTCAATGCAAGTACTTTTATAACTTATTTACATTTTTGTGTGCTGGTATTAGAGCGTGGCCTCAAGGTCTACTGTCATTCTATTGCATTTATCTGTGCATTGGTAAGCCTTTAGAACTTGAGCCATACCTCCAGTTTTAACTTTTGCTGGTTAATAGGAGATAAGATCCTCCTGGATTTGTCTTCTAACTGCTTCCTAAATAGCTAGGATTATAGGTCTGAGTCCTACATCCAGCTCTATATACAATTTGATGTACATATATGTTCTTTTCTTAGACGTTCAACTAGTTTTTAAGTGCCAATTCAGAAGTAAATGCTTATAGGTAACTTGAAATGGACATAGGAATAATTATCAGAATTTTTAGATGGTCACATCTACGTTGGCCTTCATTAAAATATCAGTGTATGAATTACAAAATGGAATCCATGATTCAACGTATCCATCATATTCTTTAAATTTATTTCTTATTAATATGGATACAGGTTATCATGGGGCATTGGATCTAACTCAAAGGCAATGTACATACCTTATTGTCTATATAATCAACTGTAAACTGTCCTAGAATTGGTCTTAAACATACCTCAGCTGCTTTTGAAGAATTCTTACTCTAGATGTGTTATTAAAGCGCTCTATATTTCAGAAGCTTCATCTATAAAATATCAATGATTTATTTACAGTTACTTGAATATTAACTAAAATGGCACATAGATCTCTTAATACAGAAGCTAAAACACAGTATACCTTCAATAAATATGAGTCTTGGCAACTAGAAATATTTTATTGGAAATGAAATTAATGTTTATATACAAGATTTTAGCAAATGAATTTAAAAGATACAACCTTCTTGGGAAGTTTCTATATACAAAACAAACTTTCTACACTTAATGTAACAATTTAATGTTTTGTTTAGACAAAATGTATCACATATAACATTGAAATTACATTTTTCTGACATACACTTCAGGAAGTTGCAATACTGTATACTATTCTGTAGTATTAGTGAATAATGAAATCAAAATCATTTACTTTATTGCTGAAATAGATTTCTTAAGATCATAAAGAGTAAACTGGAGTCTGATCCAAAGGAGACATTACAGTCTAGATTCAGAAAATAGTGTAAAAAATTACTGTTGTTAGTCCTGAAACTATCATAACTTATAGCCTGACAAGAGGTTCACACTCATAGATATACATTAGTAAATACAAGGCCCAGATAGTATAAGGGAATTACACATACTTTTCTTCTGCAAGCGTATAGTGGAAGGTGAATATGCTTATCATCATTGTAAAGATGGCTTTCTCCATGTCATTTCATTTCCTTACCAATGGGCACTGTCATTGTTCCTGATGGGAGCACAGAATTCCATTATGTGTAAGTTCCACATCTTTTGATCCATTCGTCTGATGAGGGGGTAAGCCAGTCCCAAACAAGTATGGGCTCCATGATTTCCCACATTTGTAATAATTAGTACACATCTAGGTTTCTCCTAACAGAGGGTAACAATACCTCAAAAGCTATGCACATATGGTCATACAGGATGAGACTAAACGGAATGAACTCTAAGTTAATGAACTCTAAGTTATGGAAACAAGAGGTTTATGTTTGTGATTGTCATTCTTAATATACTATGTGAAGTTATTTTCTCTTTTTTTCCTCTTATGGGTAATCTTATATGGTTACTGTATCTGATGTTGTTACCTGGTATATTGTATATACGTTTATATGTTTGTTTGAAATAGGGAAGGGGGAAAACAACATGATTGGATGGGGGTGGGGGGAAGAAAGGGGGACCAAAACATGAGAAGGGTATCAAGCTTCCAGAAGTAATGCAGCACCCACTACCTGATGAATGACACTGTAACCCCGATAGACATTATCCCAACAATAAAATACAGTTTAAAAAACAAGCCGGCACGATGACTCATACCTGTAAACCTAGCTACTCAGGAAGCTGAGCACTGAGAATCAAGGTTCACAGCCAGCCAGGGCACAAAAGGACCTGAGACTCTTACCTCCAATTAACCTCTAGAAAATGAGAAGTGGGGCTTGGCTCAAGGGTAGGACAGTAGCATTGAGCTGAACAGCTCAGGGACAAAGCCCAAGCCAAGGTGTAGGGCAGTTATCAAGGATACTTGAGCTGAAGAGGTGAGGGACAATGCCAAGGCAGAGTTCAAGTCGCATGACCAACAAACAAAAAGAAAAAGAAAGAAACCTGGAAGCTAGAACATTATTTATTTGGAGAGGGGCCAAAGAGAAGGCAGATAAATGGAGAGTAGGCAAAAGGAGTCATAATCTTCAATGTACATGTGCAAAAGTGGGACTAGGTTAATTAAAAGAATGGTTGAGGTTTCAAGAGATGGAAAAAAATGGTGAAATGAGTGACACTGATCAAGACACATTGTACTTACAAGATGATATATCAGATTGAAAGTTCTTTAAATGATTAAAGGATAATAAAAATAAAATAAATAAAAATTTTAAAAAAGATTGCTTTCTCTTTCCTGCTTTGCTCTCTTCTCTATTACTCTGTATGTATTAAGTAAAATATGTTCTAAATATGCAATGCATTAAAATATACCAAATTAATTATCAGAAACTACCTAAAATATTTTTGATATTACACAGACTGAACTTTACTTACCAGAAAGTTATTCAGAAACATAAAATAAGTCTAAATGTGTCATTCTGTACCAAAAACTAATAATGAACTTGGATCTTTCCCCTCTTCTCCCTATCACCTTCCTTTTCTTCTAGTTCTTATCCCCACACCTCATCTCCTCCCTTCCTTTTCTACTTCTTCTCTCAGACCCTCCACTCCTTCCTTTCCCCTTTCTTTCTCCTCAGTTCATGCTTTACACATCACTTATATTTTGTATTTCAAACTGATATAATTGTGTAATGTCTATCAATCCATGAGAATTGCTAAAAAATTGTCAAATCCAATGTGAGAGATGAAATTAGCATGAGTATTGGCAAGATGAAAATTAAGAAAATACATTAAAACAAAAAAGATTAAACTATTCTCAAAATGGAAGTAGAGAAGTGCTTTAGAGTTCTCAATGTACCTGATAAATTATTACTAAAGTAACTGAAAAGATGCACAAGAAGATAATATTTCTATCTTTTTATTTGCCAAACTGATTCACGTATTTTATATTATTTTATTTATTTATGTTTTTTATGGGTCATGTGGCTTTGAACTTGGCCTGAACACTTCCCCTAAGCTCTTTAGCTCAAGGCTACCGCCTTACTCCTGGGCCTGGGTGTTGTCCCTGAGCTCCTCAGCTCAAGGTTACAGCATTTCCCATGGGCCTGGGCACTGTCCCTCAACTCTTTAGATCAAGGCTACACCCTACCCTTGAGCCAAGCCCCACTTCTCATTTCTACATGTTAATTGGCGATAAGAGTCTCAGGTCCTTTTGTGCCCAGGCTGGCTTTGTACCTTGATCCTCAAATCTCAACCTCTGAGTAGCTAGGATTACAGGCCTGAGACACAGCACCTGGCATGTATTTTATTTTTTTAAGAATTTATTAACGTTGATTTTTACATCATATTTTAAATGACAGGTTTAACAAATGATTGTTCAAGGAGAGAATCTCTACAATCACTGGGACTTAGTATTTAGAACTTAATGAAAATTAGGCTAAGGGTTTGTATATCATAGAAACGTATTGATTTATGAAATAAAACATTATGTCTGTAGAATCATAGGTTTTTATATCTATATAGTTATGTTTTATTTTCATTACCATGTCCATAGCATTGGGTATGCAGATATTGAGCCTTGCCCTTGTACTGTTTGGATTTAATAGCCACATATTAAGGATATCATGCGCCTTTTGTTCCTTTGGTCTGGACTTGTCTCACTAAACATCATTGCTCTAGATTCATCCACTTCCTTGCAAATTCCATTATTTTATCTTGTCTGTTGGCTATGTAGAATTCCATTGTGTGTATATACCACATTTTTTGTGTCCATTCATCTGCAGTAGGGCATCTGGATTGTTTCTATCCCCTGGCTATTGTGAATAGTGCAGAGATGAACATAGCTGAGCAGGTGTCCTTATCATATCTTGGTTTATTATGTTCAGGGTAGATGCCCAGAACTGGTATGGCGGGATCGTAGGGAAGGTCTATTTTTAGTTCTTTAAGAAACCTCCACACTGCTTTCCAGAGTGGCTGAACTAGTTTGCATTCCCACCAGCAGTGCAGTAGGGTTCCTTTTTCTTCACAACCTGGCCAGCAACTGTCATTGTCTGAGTTCAAAATCTTGGCCATTCTTGTTGGGGTAAGGTGGTATCTTAGGGTTGTTTTTATTTGCATTTCCTTTATGACCATAGATGATAAACATTTTCTCATATGCTTTTATGCCATTTTAATCTCTTCTTCTGATAAGTCTCTCTTTAGTTCCCTTGCCCGTTTAGTGAATGGTTTATTGGGTTTGGGGGGGATTAATTTCTTGAGTTCCCTGTAGATACTGGATATTAAGCATTTGTCAGATGTATTATTGGTGAATATCTTTTCCCAGTTGATTGGCTGTCTCTACTTTTGTGACTATGTTTTTATCTGTACAGAAACTTTTTACTTTTAGGTAGTCCCATTTATTGAGTCTCTCTATCTGTGGTGACCCTGGGATTCTGTTCAGGAAACTTTTGCCTGTGCCAATGAGTTCCAGTGTCTCTTCTACTTTATCATGTAGCAGTTTCATGGTTTCCGGTCTGACGTTGAGGTCTTTGATCCACTTTGAGTTAATGCTTGTGCATGGTGAAAGACTAGGGTCAATTTTTAGTTTTCTGAATGTGGCTGCCCAGTTTGGCCAGCACCAATAATTGAATAGACTATGTTTGTTCCACTGTATATCTTTGGCTGCTTTGTCAAATACAAGTTGACTATACGTATGTGGTTCTATTTCTGGGTCTTCTATTCTGTTCCACTGATCTTCTGGTCTGTTTTTGTGCCAATGCCAAGCGGATTTTTTGTTTTGTTTTTGTTTTTTATTATGGCTCTATAGCAGAATTTGAAGTCTGGTATTGTAATACTACCTGCATTGTTCATTTTGCCTAGAATTGTTTTGGCTATCCTAGGTCTTTTCTTGTTCCATATGAATCTTTGGATTATATCTTTTATTTCAGTAAAGAATGTCTTTGGGCTTTTGATGGGGATTGCATTGAATTTGTATATCAATTTTGGCAGTATAGCCATTTTCACTATGTTGGTTCTCCCTAGCCATTAGCATGGGATGTCTTTCCATTTCCTAGTGTCCTCTTTAATTTCTTTCATTAGACTTTTATAGTTTTCATTGAATAATTCCTTTACATCTTTGGTTAAGTATATTCCTAAGTATTTTATTCTTTTGGGGGCTATTGCAAATGGGGTCATTTTCTTAATTTGGCCTTCTGCTTGTGTATTGTTGGTGTACAAGAAGGCTATTGACTTCTGAATGTTAATTTTGTATCTTGCCACCTTGCTCTAAAGGAGTTTATTAGTTCTAGAAGTTTGGGAGTGAAGTTTGTTGGGTCACTCAAGTAGAGGATCATGTCATCTGTGAATAGGGATAGTTTAATTTCTTCTTTCCCTATGTGGATCCCTTTGATGTCCTTTTCTTGCCTTATTGCTCTGGCTAAGGGTTCCAGCACTATATTGAAGAGAAGTGGAGAAAGTGGGCACCCCTGTCTAGTTCCTGATTTTAAGGTGAATGGTTCCAGCCTTTCACCATTCAGTATAATACTGGCTGTAGGTTTTTCATATATGGCTTTCACTATTTTGAGGAATGTACCTCTTATTCCTATTTTTTCTAGTGCTTTCAACATGAATGGATGTTGTATTTTGTCAAATGCCTTCTCTGCATCCAGAGAAATTATCATATGATTCTTATCCTTAGCTCTATTAATGTGATGTATTACATCGATTGATTTCCAAATGTTAAACCAGCCTTGCATCTGTGGGATGAAGCCTACTTGATCATAGTGCATGATTTTTTAAATTTGTTTCTGGATTCTGTTGGCTAATATTTTACTGAGGAGTTTTGCATCTGTGTTCATTAGAGAGATAGGTCTGTAGTTTTCATTTTTGTTGGGTCTTTCCTTGGTTTGGGGATGAGAGTAATATTAGCTTCAAAAAATGTTTGCTATTTCTCCTTCTGTTTGATTTATCAATTTTGTATATAGTATATCTTATTTCAATCTCTGATATTTCTGATTATATTTTTGTTATTTCTGTCCTTTTAGTTGTTTTAGAATTAACTTTTTCTTGCTCCTCTAGATGTTTCAGGATTTTTTTAGGTTTTTTACATGCTCTTCTTCTGTCTTTTTAAAATAGCCTCCAAGTGCGATAAATTTGCCTCTTAGAAGTGCCTTTGCTGTGTCCCATAACTTCCTTTGTGATGTTTCTTGATTGCCTTTACATTCAAGGAAGTTTTTAATTTCTTTTCTGATTTGATCTGTTACCCAGGAGTGATTCAGAAGTGTGTTGTTCAGTTTCCAAGTGATTGAATATTTTTTTACTTTGACTGCATTGTTCAGAATGCAGACTCCGCTGTGGTCTGTTAGAATGCATGGGATTATATCAGTCCTCTTGTATCTGCTTAAGTTTTCTGTATGAACTATTATATGATCAGTTTTGGAGTGTGTTCCATGTGCTGCTGAAAAAAAATGTAACAAGTTTCGCCATTGGGTTGAAGACTCTGTGCATATCTGTTAAGCCCAGCTGGGCTATGGTGTTGTTTAAGTTGGTGGTGTCTGCTTAACTTTTGTTGAGTCGACCTGTCATTTGTTGAGAGTGGTGTATTGAGGTCTCCACTGTGATTGTGTTTGAATCTATCTTGTTCTGTAATTCTAAGAGAGTTTGTTTGATGAATTTGGGTGCTCCCATGTTGGGGGAGTAAATGTTTATAACTGTAATATTATGGGCATGGACTGTACCCTTTACTAATATGTATTGGCCTTCTCTATCTTAATGTACTGATTTTACTGAGAAGTTATTTTTGTTGGAGATTGATTGCTACTCCTGCTTTTTTGCATAGTGCATTGTAGTGGAAAATTCGTTTCCATCCTTTCACTTGGAATTTTTTCTGTCTTTGTCGGTGATGTGGGTCTCTTGGAGGCAACATATGGAGGGGTGGTGTTTCTTAATCCAGTCTGCTGCTCTGTGTCTTTTGATTGGATTGTTAAGCCCATTCACATTTAGGGAGATTATGGAGAAGTGGTCAGTGTCCATTGTCATTATTTATTTTTACTTCTAAGTTTCTTTCTCCTTTTTCCCCTTTTGTGTTTAGTGAATTATAGATTTTTGCTTCTTGATGGGGTTTTTGATGTTCTACATTTTATTCTGAATTAATTAATATTTTTTGTAATGCTGGTTTAGTGTGCACGTATTCATAAAGCTTCTCTTAGGAGTGAAATATTCTTGTTTATCCCTCAAATATAAATGCTAGTTTTGCTGGATATATCAGTCTGGGTTGGCAGTTGTTGGTCTTCAGGACATCAATGATATTTTTCCAAGCTTTTCTTGCATTTAGGGTTTGCGTGGGAAGATCTTCTATAATTCAAATTTTTTTCCCATTGTAGTATAGCTCTTTCTTTGTTTTGCAGCGTTAAAGATCAATTCCTTGGTATTCAGGCCTAGTGTCTTTACTATGATATGTCTAGATGAGTTTCTTCTGGGATCTTGCCTGCTTGGAGTCCTAAAACCTTCAATATGTGAGTATTTTCCCTTTTGAGGTTGGGGAAGTTCTCTGTTATGATTTATGTGAATAAGGGTTGCATTCCTTTGTCCTGAAATTCGGCGCCCTCATTAATCACTATTATACAAAGATTAGACTTCTTTGCTGCATCTGCCAGGTCCTGGAGTTCTCTCTGGTGGATTCTGACTAATCTTTCCAAGGTGGTGATTCTCTGTTCCAGCTGTTGTTTTTTATCTTCCGTTCCTGATGTTCTATTCTCCATCTCCGTCAATCTGCTCCTTAATGCTTCCATTTTTGCTTGAAGTGTGGACACTGAGATGATCAAGTCTGCTGTGAGAGTATTGAACTTTTCTTCCACTTCTCTTTTGAATTTGAAGAGTTCCTTGGAAATTTCTTGCTTTTATTTTTGGAATTCAGCCTTCATTTCCAAAATCATCTCCTTGATTTGAGTCATATTTCGTGTCTCTTCAGGTGTCATTTTTTGGGATGGTGACATCTCTCTCTTCCCTTCGCTCTTGTTTCCTTTTGGGCTTTGGGTGGGACTTTGATTACTTATATATGCCGTAATTCGTCTTTGTGCTCTCCTAGGCATCGAGAACTGTTCTTTTACTTCTCACTGTGGTCAGTAGGTGGCGGTCTTTACTTGGATTGGGTCTGGTGGTTCTGGGAATCTGTATACCTGTGGTTCTCAGCCAAATTGATTCTGCTGCTGACTAGGTCAGAGTTTGCAGTTTTTGCAGGTGTTCGGCCTGTTCCCAGAGGTGGTGTGCTGCTGCATGACTAGCTCTCAGCCCAACAGTGGCCACACAGTGGGCTGTGGGATGGGTCTGCGCGCTTCAGTCTCAGTGCGCTGGGCGGATGGTTGGTTTTTCTGCGCTGTTTCCAGGGGCGGGCCCCCGGCCAAGGGTCTGGAGTTTGGGGTTTTCCAGGAGCTCTCAGCTAGACCAGCTGGTTTCTGCTCTGTTCCCAGGGGCGGGGCCCAGCGGAGGATGTGGTTTCCTAGGGCTGAGCCGTGCCTTTTTGATTCTGAGAAGGTGAGCTCAGCTACTGGTCTGTCCTTCAGTTCCCTAATCTTTGGCCAGAGTCTGTGACTGTGTGGGGCTCCTTGGTGCTGTCTTGCTGGGGATTCCCAGCTGGAGGGTGCCCGGATCAAGATTTGAGTGGGACAGATGCTGGCTCCTCGACTCCTGAAAACCCCACTAGCTGTTGTAAGGCAGGGTCTCAGCGCCCCCCACTCTCCAGATCCAGTGGCCTGGGAGAGGAACCTGTTGGGCGGGTGAGCTGGGACACCTCTGCCCCCTTTGGTGGGGTGCTGGGTCTTAGTGCCTGCCCACCTGTCAGTCTCTGATCTATGGCTTGGGAGAGGAACCTATTGGGCAGGTGGTAGCAGGGACACCTCCACCCCCTTTGATGGGGTGCTGGGTTTTAGCGCCCGCCCACCTGTCAGTCTCTAGTCCGAGGCCTGGGGGAGGGGGCTGTTGAGGGAAGGGACGGGATTCCAGATTACTTGCCCCCCTACACTTGCCAGTCTTTCTCGGGCAGGGTGGAGGGGTCTGAGTTATGTTCTATAGCTCGCCACCAGCTCAGCTTTCCAAATGGGTTTGGGGAACCGCTAGGCTACCCGCTGGGCTACCCACTCCTCTGCCTTTGGCTGTGAGCTGCTCCATGGTGTTGGAGAATCATTCACTCCCCTCGAATCTCCGCCGCTGCTTGTGCTCCGTGTCTGGCTTCTGCTGCTTGCTGGCCCGGTCCTATGCTGGTTTCTGCGGAGGTTGGGGCTGCCCGGTCCAGCGCCCTCCGCCATGGCTTTCCCGGCTTGGAGCCGGCAGCAAGGGGTGGGGGAGGGGTCCTCGCATTCTGAATTCTTTGAGAAAGTTGGATGTGAGCTTTATCTGGATTTATTTTGTGGTATGAGTCCTTCTCCGTTGCTTTTTGAGTTTGTTGTTGTGGATTTCTTAAGGTGGTTGGCTCGTAGGATTCCCTGGTTCTCTTTCTTTGTAGGAGAGAGCTAGGCTGGTCCCTGTTGTCTCGGCGCAATCTTCCTGTCTTACTGTGTATTTTGTTTTTTAAGCACACAAAATCATGGATCATTTTCACAACTGTGTTTTCAATATTTATTACCCAACTCTATTTTTTTCTCACAGGGGATGATGTTTCCCTGTGTGTTTTGGAATTTTGTGTTTCGAGTTTCAACACTGAAGATACATGAAGCAATATTATCTACACCAAGAATAAGGCAACACAATTTGGACTCAAATTCTAAGGTACATATATGCTTTCAGGTGTTTTGATTCTCCATTGAAAATATTTGGCAGGCCAGGCACAGTGGCTCATGCCTCTAATCTGAGCTACTCAGGAGGCTGAGATCTGAGCATCACGATTCAAAGCCAGCCTGGGCACTAAAGAACATGAGATTCTTATCTGCAATTAACCATGGAAAACTGGAAGTGGGTCTGTGGCTCAAGGGGTAGGGCAGTAGCCTTGAGCTGAAGAGCTTAGAGACAGTGCCCAGACCCAGATTTCAAGCCCCATGACGCACAAAAAAATTGTTGGCAAGTTAAACAAAATATGATAATGATCTATATATTAGTTTCATAAGGTTTTTTAGTTGTCATTTTACCAACTCTTATTTGAAGAAATTATTGAGAAAAGGTATGAAATGCGATTCTATAAATAGATCGTTTTCTTCATGACTTTTACTTAACAGTTAATGTTTCACTTTTAAGGACTTGTGTTTTTTTTATAGTTTTCTACTTTTTAGTATCATGCGATAATATTAAAAAGGGGCCCTTGTTCCAATGTAATAATTCTCTTCATGTACACAGTATAATTAGAACAAGTTCTGCAACTATTTTTTTGAATGTTCATTGCATATAACTTTCTCTCCCTCCATGCATCTCTACCTAACATCTATGTAGACTCTCTTCTTTCTTCATTTAGACAGTTTTGCTATAGCCTTTTTTTTGCCAGTCCTGGGCTTGAGCTCAGGGCCTGAGCACTGTCCTTGGACTTTCTCAAGTCTAGAGCTCTACCACTTGACACTCAGCACCACTTCTGCTTTTTTTCTATGTATGTGGTACAGAGGAATCAAACCGGGTCTTCGTGCATGCTAGGCAAGCAGTCTACCACTAGGCCAAACTCCTGGCCATAGCCTTTGTTTTTTTATTTTTGCCTTTTTCCTTCACATTTTTCTTGAGATAAAGTGTACACCACAAAGTAAATACAAAAATATTCTATACAATAAAATATATGACATAAATATTTGGTTTATTTTTACTATCTGAAAATTTTTTTTAGCAGCAGAACACAAAGTATGTATTCTTTTTAAATAAATTTAGAGCATTTTTCTCTACTAGCCCAGTCAGACTATCTTAAAGCATCGTGCCATTTATTAGTTTTTTTTTACACTTTCTTATGGGTGTCTCTGATTAAACATATATAAACTGCATTTTAGATGAAGTATATTATTCGATATTAGATTTTGTTTGGATACAACTTCCTGGATTTTAACAATATTTTCAGGGTATACTTTAGCAAAGAGGAATGAGTTTTCTGTGTCAGTGCAGATAATGTTGAATTAGATTCATTTTCTTTTCAGGTTGAATCACTTTTCAAGAAAAATCTTTTGATAGGCATTGGCATCTGCTAGAAGAGTAGCGAAAAGGTGTTTGAATTTGATATACCAAACAAACAGCAATAACTTGGAGAGTATATGTTACATTGAGAACAGTAGCTATCATAATATGAATGCCTTTTATGCCTCTAACTTTAGTCCATTCTTAGAAAAGCAAATCTTCATTCAGCATGCATATATATTTATTTTACTTTCTGGAGTGTTGTGAATTGAACACTCAGATTCATTGAATGATACCTAGAATATGGGTTTTAGTTCTCTCTTGTATAACTACATATATCCACATATATCTATAATAATATGTGTACAGTTGAATCTCAGGAATTGTGTAGGACTGATTCCAGGAAATCTGTGTTTACTAATGTTTGTGGTTGTTCAAGTCCCTTTGATAAAATAATGTAATATTCATATATAATTACACACATTCTCATGTATTCATAAATTATGTCTAAATTATGATACCTAAATAATGCAAATATTATGCATGTAATCATTTTTGCTATATTATTTAGGAAACAATGACAAAGAACAAAGTCTGTAAAAGCTTACTGAAAATTAAATTATTTTTATGGGTCTATGAACACTTTATTAAAGGTATAACAGAAAAAAGCCATTGTATATAAGGGGACTTACACTCCAAACATTTTTTTCATATATTTTTATTGTAATTAATAGAAGGGTTACATTATATTCAACAGATAGAAGGTGCATTAATTCACATACATTAATAACCTTTCTCCTGTCTTGGTCCCCATTTCCCTCCCCCGACCCCCACCCCTCATCTTGTTTTCCCCCCTTCCCTATCCAATTTCAAATAATCAAATATAAATATATCCAATATATCAGATAACAAAGTGAGATATTGTAACAATCTGAGATAACCAAGGGACAGCAAAAGAGATGAGAGATAACATAGTACATTAAGGACAACAATCACTCATTATATGCCTTTTGTTTCTATATCCTAGAAGTCCTTTCATTTAGCGTCATACTATATGGCCTTCTGTATCTAGGTTTTGCTCTATTGCAAATCTCTGCTATGAAAGCCCAAGGTTTCTACTGATTATGACAAATGAGGGAAACCATTGAGCTTATGTTCCTTTGAGTCTGGCTTACTTCACTTAATATGATTTTTTCTAAGTCTTTCCATTTCCTAACAAATAGGGCGATGCCATTCTTTCTGACAGCAGCATAGAATTCCATTGTGTATAAATACCACATCTTGTTGATCCACTCATCAACTGAGGGGCATCTGGGTTGGTTCCATATCTTTGGTATGGTAAATAGTACTGCAATGAACATGTTGGATCTCACTAGCCATGAGCATGGGATGTCTTTCCATTTCCTAGTGTCCTCTTTAATTTCTTTCTTTAGGCTTTTACAGTTTTCATTAAATAATTCCTTTACATGTTTGGTTAATTCCTAAGTATTTTAAATTAGTTTTTAAAGTAAGATTCAGATCCTAAACAATTAGGAGGCAGAAAATGGGTTTCTTACCTTTTGTCTCCTGCCGGGGCCAACCGGCAGCAAACCAGGGTTCGCAGATTGGGGTTCCTGAAATAGGGGACAAGGACTAGGAAGAAAAAGAAGAGAGACAGACACACCGGGTCCGGGATGTCCGCAGTCCAGGCAAAGACTGACTAGACTGCCGCGTTTATTTTCCACTCCCCCTTCTTCCCTCCTCCTGACCCAGGGAACCTCCAGGTGTTACATTCATATGGTAATTCTCAGGTCATTTACATAGAATAGGGCCAGAAAGCAATAAGACAATAAAGCCATCGTCTGATGCAAGTCAAGGTACAGTTTGATTCCACTCTGGCTCCCAACAGTCTCCCATAGGACATAGGCTGAACAGCAAATTGAGTTATTCGGATGTTATGAGAAATTGTTGCTTCTTAGAGACTTAAGTGCTTTCTTGGTTAGAAAAAAGATAATCATTATTTCCCCATGTGCATGTGTAGGAAAGATGGAAAGAGTGTAAGGTTTTTACTGAGTTGAGCTAGGCAAAATTTGGGATGCCTGTTCTTTTTAGTCTTAGAAAGTAGACCTCTATATTGGCAATTAGAAGAAACTTTGAAGTTACAAAAGCATTTTTGATTTTTTCCCTTCTGTGTCCCCTTAGAATATTGTAGGTAACCACTGATGAAATTATTTTTTGAAAATTTTTCTTCTCTAGGCTGCTCCAATCAAATGTAAAATTGATGGATATATAAGGCTGACTGACACTGTATATGTACACACACACACACACACACATACATACAAAACATCTGTCAACATTGTGTGTACATAACTGTATTCTTGTTTGTATACACGTATGTGATTTTATTTAGTTTTATAAATATGTTTGTTTTTATACATTTGAGTATATTGATAAATTGCAGAGGACAATGATTTAACTAAATAATGGTGTTATTTATTACAAAACATTATGGTTTTACTTCAAAACTTATTGCAAACAGTCTTGAGAAAATGTATGATGAACCTTATCCATAGATAGGTGGTGAAATACCCTAAAAGAAAGCATTCATTAAATGGGTTAAATATATACTTCTTATGAAACTAATGTAATTAGTATGATATTTTATTACTACAAATGTTGGGAAGGAATATAGATATGTTTTGAGAAATTCTGTAACTTCCTCACGTGATGTAACTGTGAAATATCTTCCATTTTTCAGATATGGTCCAAGTCACTAGAGATACAAATATAAGTACACTGAAATAAAACATACATGCCTCCATTATCGAGCTGATGTTTTATTTAAAGGATCAAAGCATGAGATTTTCATGGTATATTAGGTGCTAATAAGTAGTATGGAGAAAATCATACAGGAAGCAAAGAATAAATGACCTAGAAAGAGAGGATAGTTTATTAAAAATAGGGAATGAAATTTACTTAAAAAGTAAGTCCATTCAGGTGCAGTGGCTCACACCTGTAATCCTAGCTACTCAAGAGGCTGAGATCTGAGGATCTCAGTTCAAAGCCAGCCCACGCATTAAATAAGGGGTGACTCAACTGGTAGGGCAGTAGCTTTGAGCTGAAGAGTTCAGTGACAGTGCACAGGCCCAGAGTTCAAGTTCCATGATTGAAAAGAAAACAGTAAGCCCAACTTTCACAATAGAGAAATAATTCAAACCAATATATTACTATAATCAAGTTTCTCCTTCAGTCTTCTAGTTAGTTACACCATCTATTATATTAAGTATCCAAATTGTCATGGGAAAATAATAATAAAAAAGCTCCCATCTGTGCATAGTTGAAGACTGAAAGTGACAAGTATTGAAAGTATATAGTACCTTGGATAGACTTTGTCACATAGGGTCACCATAACTGCAAGGAAATTGTAACAGAAGATATGGGATATTTTATCGCACTAATTGCCAAGGCTAAAGTAAGTTTTCAGCTATATTTGAACACGAAAGGATATAAAAAGAAAATAGTAAGGGTCTTCAAGGTCATTCATCCCCACAAGAGCAAAACTAATGATTTAAAATTAATATATTATACATCCTGTTATTGAGACAGGTACATTTGATTCTCTATGAATGTATACTCTTAAAATTTTGTGTGTTATTTTATTTCCTACATAAATAATATTGCAAGTCAGCAGCATCATTATGAGAAAATATAGAAAAACAGTACATTAAATTCATTCAAAGCATTTTTCCATTTATTTTTATTGTAATTAATAGAACGGTTATATCATATTCACCTGATAGAAGGTTTCATTGCTTCACAAAAATTAATACCTTTTCTCATGTCTTGGTCCCTATTTCCTTTCCCCTACTCACACCCCTCATCTTGTTTCCCCCTCTTCCCTATCTGATTTCAAATAACCAAATATGAATATATACAATATCAAAGCATTTTTTATTTGCCAGTCCTGAGCTTGAGCTCAGGGCCTGAGCACTGTCCTTGGACTTCGTCAAGGCTAGAGTTCTACCACTTGAGCCTCAGAACCACTTCTGGCTTTTTTCTGTGTATGTGATACCAAGGATTTGAACCTGGTCCTTCGTGCATGTTAGGCAAGCACTCTACCACTAGGCCAAACTCCCGTCCCCAAGCATTTTTTTATACTTCCACACATTTCTTGTAGTTATTACTACCAAAGACACCATAAGAAGCTACCTTCTATGCAAAATAATTTAGAATACAGTCTGTGACATAATTTAAGTAAAGTGTGATAGTGGCACTCCTAAGTGCACATTTTAACATTTGAGTCACCTTGTCATCTAGCTGAAATTAGATGGCTCTTAATAATTATCATATAATTTATGGAACAAATTTTATAGATTTTTTGCAAATAACAAGTTCACTTCTATTATAGTACAGCATAATTAAAATGAGTCATATTCAATTTATTTCTCTGTGATTTTTAATTAGTGCTTTAACTGGAGAAGAAACTAACTTGTGTTGGTTAATAGCAGTAGAAAGAACAGTGAAGTGTTTTCTGTTTCCTATTTCTTCTCTCTTCCATACCCAAAGGATCATAGATGTTAGAAGACACTCAGATAAAGATTCGAAAGCTAATCATTCTTCCAAATAGATGTATGTGTAGCTTTGAGAATATGAAGAAACTGAATGCTTTCTGAGCACCTGTTCTCCTCCTATTTTAAAAAGAACAAGCAAGGGAAGATTATTGTGATAAGGTGTAGGACTTAATGTTCATTTTTCAGTTAAATAAATATTAAGTATCTAGTTTGTGGAAGATACATTGGCAGGTGACATTTTCAGAAATGTGTCCTTAGAAATTAACTTTACAGCTGGGTACAGTGTGGCCCATCCTGTAATCCTAACTCAGGAATCTTAGGTTTGAAGACCATGGTTCAAAGATAGCCCAGAAAAAAGATTCTTGTTACTTTTATTCCAATTAATCACCAGAAAGCTACAGATGGATTTGTGGTTCAAGTGCTAGAGGGATAGCCATGAACACAAAAGCTCAGAGAAGACACCCAGATCTGAGTAGGACCAGCACACACATACACACACACAGAAGGGAGAGAAATTTAGTCTTAACAATGAAGAAATTAGTGCTTTCTTTCCATTAACAATGAGGAAACATTTATGTGAAGGCACAAAAGTACAACAAAATTATGAGATAATTAAGGTTCCTTATATGTAAAGAATGCACACAAATGACTGAAAAGAGAAAGTAAACATATGTAAGTTTGTAGTATCAAGAAAACTATGAAGATTCATATGAAACAGCAGAATATCACCAAAAATTGGTTTAGCTTAGAAGAACAAAATACATAGTTGCAGAAATACGAAGAACCACTCACACTGTTATCAATTAACTCCCTTTATCTACTGAATAAAGACATTATTGCCTCATTCAAAATAACTCAGAATCCAACTCTTTCATCTTCATATGGAACTTATTTACTACTAAAAATAACACATTTTTCTCATTTGATTTCTATTTTCTTAACCAAAATATGGCTGGGTGTGGTGGCTCATGCCTGTAATCCTAGCTATGCAGGAGGCTGAGATCTGAGGATCAAGGTTCAAAGTCAGCCTGGGCATTAAAGACATTGAGACTCTTATCTCCAATTAATCACTAGAAAACAGGAAATGGGTCTGCGGTTCAAGGCGTAGGATGATAACCTTGAACTAAATAACTCAGGGACAGTGCACTGGTCCAGAGTTCACATTCCATTACCAAAAATAAAACACTTGAGTGCAATGAGCTGGCAGAAGACCATCTGAATAGGCACTGACAGTGTTTTCTATCTCTCTGACTTATTATTCTGCATGCCAAGATTGATGTCAGTCTCTGTTTCTACCTGTTTAATGTGCTTTCCTTGGCATCTAGCACCTAAATACTCTGCACGACCATAGATTCCTTGGGTAGTTTATTTTATCAAAAATTGCATGATGGCAAATACACATATATTTTACTTGCTAGGTAGATATAGAGACCAAAGACCTACTGTTGCTGAGAAATTATAATAAGTGTATACTCTGTGAAATAAATACTATGAATATTGTTAAGTATAACTCCAGTAATTTACAAGTAAAATCCTGATCCTATTACTTTTAATAGTAGAACCATAGACAAATAAATTTATGCTACATTTTCAAGAACCTTCTCTGAATCTGAATTTTTCATATACAAAATGATTTCTTAATATTTTGGCAATGTCTTGTAGTACCATCCCCTGTAACTCCTAGCATGTTTTCAGATAATGTATTTTGTACCCTCTATAATACAGAATACAAAACCTATTCAAACTGCCAACTTGAAGAACTCATGAATGAGAAGCATGAGTTGAGAGCCAAAGGAAAGACAGAGCTCTGAGTATGGTCCGTATGATCTGTAATGATCAGTGATATGTAGAGTTGTAGAATAAGAAATACCAGTGCAACTGGCCCAGTGGCTCATGCCTTTAGTTCTAGCTACTCAGGAGGCCGAGATCTAAGGGTCAAGGTTCAAAGCCAGCCCAAGCAATACAAAGCCAAGAGACACAAATCTCCAAATAATCACTGAAAAACAGGAAGTGGGGCTGTGACTCAAGGATAGAGTAGTAACCATGAGCTGAAAAGCTCGGTGACAACAGCCAGGCTCAGGAGTAGGGTGGTAGCACTGAGCTGAAGAGCTCAGGGACAGCGCACAGGCCAGAGTTCAAGCCCCATGACACCCCCCCCCAAAAAAGAAATATCAGTGCAAACTTATTGCATGTAACATTTTGAGATGACATCAAAATGTACATATCATATACAATTCAAAAACAGACTGTTTATACTTAATCTGAAAAATAATGGGAAATTTTAAATGATCCTTCAGAAAATCAATTCAAGATCACAGTACAATATAAAATATCTGAAAGACAGTGATTGTGTGGGCTCCAAAGATTTTGCACTATTTTTTCTTCCATATTGGAGCAGTAGAAGTACCTAAGCCATGGCTGAATCCACATTTTGATGATTCTTGCCCATAGACAATTTGGCCAAAACTGCTGTTCTCTCCTTACAAATTTGAATCTTCTACTGTGTTATCAGCATGTCTTGAATCCATGTTTGAAAATTGGTAATACAGGAGATTATTATTAAATCATACTGAGATATTTTTGAACAATAGAAAAAATAGAGAACAAAAGTCCACGTTATCAAACTGACATCACGATTATGCTTTATATGTCATTTATTTCTTTTTGGGGGAAATTAAATTGTATATTTGAAGAAAAACAGTATGTCATAGAGTCTCTTTGAGATATACTTTACTATAGTGATCAAGACAGTCCATCCTACCCTATGGACTCTTATCTACAGATGGAAAGTTCTAATACATTTTGGGGGGCCTTCAACATGTGGCCTTAGCATTGTTCACTCCTCTCACCCTAGTACTAAAACAGTTGCTGGCACCTCTGATGTAATCAGGAAATATGTAGAATGAATAAGTAAGTAAAAGGCTACAAATTTGTCATTTCATTGATTACTCTTCCTTTTACTCCAAACAATAAATTTATGTTTTATATGTTGCTACATCTCCCTACCTGTCAGGTCCTTCTGAAATCTTCTTTTCATATACAGAGGTCCTTCCTATCCATTAATACATGAAGGTAATTTTCAATCTGAATATTTTCATTTTTATTAAATATTTGCTAACTTATATATATATGTATATATATACATATATGTGTGTGTGATCTTTTGGATTTCATTTTACTGTCATTTTTATATATACATGTCATTTGAGACTTGTGTGTCTTATGCTCACTATTATTATTACTTGTGTACAGAAGATTATTAGCTTTACATGTTATATAGCCAATGTACTCTTCCCATTTTTTCTCACACTAAAATGCCTAATTCCCTTAAAGTTAGTGATTATATCTTACCTGCTTTCATGTCCCAAGTGATTGAGTGTTAAAAGTAGGTCTGGTTCATATACAGTTTGTGTTAATCACCGTTTGGTAGGCACATAGAGTAGATTTTCAGTAAATTATATCCCAAAGTAGGGTTCTATTACAGCATGAGTAGAAATTAATGCTGCTCATATGATGATTTAAATTTTTCAAAAATTTAAATCCCAAACAATTTCCACCCCCATGACTTGCACATATATCCATGTAGTAATGCATTCCCTGGACATGTTGGTCTTGTTCATTTAAGACAGATAATTTGGTCCTTGACACCCAATGTCCATTTTGGAATCCAATTTGGAATATTGGATTAGCATAAACTGACTGAAGTACTAACTATTCAAAATCAGGATGATATAGAACAGATGGAAGGGCCAAAAGCATGGAGCATGTAACACCTGTGAGTTTTATCCAGATCACTTACCAATCAGATTCTGGGCTCTATTCAAGGTGTTGACTTTGATTTTTTTCCAATAGTAAATGTTTCATCCAAAACAACTGTGATTTTGGCATAACTTTTTCCCAGAGTTGCCCAGAACAAAAATGACAGAGTTCTCTAAACTTGAACTAAATTGTATTATATTTCTGTTATTCTGCAGATGGTGAATGGAACCCCTAAATTCAGAATTCTAGCCTAATAGCATAAATATATATTTAAAAATCTTTTTCAATTTATGATTATAGTAAAACATGTGTGTTGTTTTCTGAGATAGCTAAATAGTTATCAGTACTTCAAAATTCATGTTACTTTGGATAGAAGCTATCTGAAGATCAGTAATAAATGACCCAAACACAGGCTAAAACGTAGATTCACACTCTCTAACAACTGCTTATGATTGAGTGGGTTTTTTTTTTCTAATTTCTTCCACTATCCTGGCAAGAGAATTCCATTACAACAAACATAGGGCATAATTAGATATAGTGTCTACATTCAAATACTTTCCAACAGATCTAAGCTTAAGTTAATTCTGAACCATTTCTCTATGTTGTAACAAGACTTTTGGATGCTGCTGCATGCATTTCTCATATCTTCTCAGTGTACATGATTCCATAAAATAAAGCAGATATACCATTTGGGGCCTTATTTTCCAGCGGTTTCTCACAATCTCAGTGCCTGAGATTTGAATGCTCATATTTTTTAAAGCATAGTTATGAAGAGACTTTGAATACAATATATGATGTCCAGTAATAGCCAAGGCCAATTTGGCTGGTGTGGCAAGTCTGTCAGTTTCTCTCTGTCACATCTCCATGAGAGATTTCTTCTTAAGCCAGAAGGCATGCAGCTTTCAAATATGAATTGGTTATTTGGAACTTATGACAATTACATTCCTGGGTCATTACACAAAAGGCTGTGTAGCTATAGCATCATTAGTCTGTACTGCAGTTCATAATTTGATGTCTGCTTCCCCCGTGGATTTGAGTGGTTGGGCACTAGAAGTTAAGGAAGTAATGGGAAGAATGCTTTGGTAATTAGCAAATGAGTATCATTAGAATACATCTTCAGAATCATTGGCTTGAATCTTTACACTTTCACACCTTTTGTCTTGTCCAAAGCATAAATTATCACTTCTTCCATATTGTTTAGATGTCATATATTTATGATATCATCAATATAGCCAATTGTTTTCTATAGCTTTTTTAGTTGTTGAGAAGTTCCTCTTTTTAATTTTAATTGGCAAATAATAATTGTGTACATTTATGGAGTACAATGTGATGCTTTGATCTATGTAACATAGAAAGCTTTAGTTGAGCTAATTAGCACATTAGCACATCTATCATGTCAACAATTTATCATTCTTTGTGGAGAATATTTAAAAATTATTTTAACAGTTTTTTTTGTTGGTTGTAGGACTTGAACTTGGGCTTGGGCATTGTCCCTGAGCTCTTCAGCTCAAGGCAATCACCCTACCTCTTGAATCACATTGGCACTTCCAGTCTCCTGGTGATTACTTGGAGATAAGTCTCTCATGGATTTTTTAGTGCCCAGGCTGGCTTTGAACCACGATGCTCAGATCTCAGCCTCCTGAGTAGCTAGGATTACAGGTGTGAGACACCTCTCCTGGATTTAGCACTTTTGAAATGTGAAATACATTAGTACTAAATCTGGTTACCACATTGTGCAATAGACCAACAAAATGCATTCCTCCAACATCATTGTACATCCACAGCTTTTGATCAATATCTCTGCTTTCCTCATCCTTCCATCTCACCTTCAACTTCTGTTAACTACCCATCTATTCTGTTTTTGCAAATCTGATTTTTTGATCTTTTGCATAATTGAAATCATATAGTATCAGTCAGGTTGATGGATAGAGCGGTTACAGTTACATTTGTCAGCTAATGGGTACATTACTTCTTGAACATTGATATCCTTCCCATGTTTTTCTCCCACTTTCCCTCCCCCCAGTAGTATTCATTCTAGGTAAACCATTACTACCATTATGCACTCTACAATAGATCAATACAATAGATCATGTTACATATCATGATACAATATATAATGTTATCACAGAAGCAAAGAATCAACTTCATCTACCCACAGATAATTAATCTTTACTAGATTTAACAAACAAACAAATGAATCAGAATTAAAAGAGAAACAGGAAATTTGCCGAAAGGTTATTTAAATTCTATGTTAATGTGTTTTTCGTATCCTAGCTTATGATATTTATAAACATATTGCTACCTTCACAAAATTGCTATTGCAGAAATACATAAATGTTTTCTAATTTATTCTTGGTATGATAATTCTCATTTGATTATTTGAGATAGCATCTGTCTCTTTGTGCCCAATTTCATCCATGCTGTAACAAATGAGAAGTTGTTTCATTTATAAAGTATATATTTCATTAACTTTTCTTTATTCATCAGTTGACTGTATTTTGACTATAGTAATACTGAAAAGAATATGGAAGTGCATAGGTCCTTCCTTTCAGTTATTATATTTAAGTAGTTGTACAAAGGAGTTTCATTCAACAAAATGATTTATGAATACTGTGTGTCTTGGTCAATGTCACCCCTTTCAACTTTCAAGCTGTAAGAAAAGTAATTCATGTTGCTGTGACAGAGTACCTGAGAGAAATAACTTAAGGCAGGAAAGATTTATTTGGCTCATGGGTTCAGAGGTTTCAGTCCATCATGGCTAGGAGACTAGGAAGAGGTTGTGGAGAATAATGATAATATTCTGACATCTAATAAACAGAGAGAAGGGAAAGGAGATAGGGAGGGAGATTTTGAGAGAGAGGGAAAGGTAGAATGTGCATCTGCACTTGTGATCTTTCTCCCCTTTTAATCCAGCTGAGACCTTGGCCTTAAAAGGTGATCCATCTACATTAGCTTAAGTCTTTTTCCATCATAAATTAATTCTTTCTCAGGACACACCCAGAAGTGCATACTAATCTCCTAAGAATTTCCCAAATGAATCAAATTAACAATTGAGATGAATATCAAAGGATTAATATATTAAATTAAGACACTATGATTGGACTTTAAGGTTATATTCAAATGGGCATAGCACAGTTAAGGTCAATAGCAGTTGTCAGTAGAATGCTTATTAAATAGCCTACACAGAGACATTTTCCTTATATTTACCAATGTTTAAGTCATGTGCCCTCTTCTAAATTAGCAATCTATCCTGTGAACTCCCTAAACCTTTATGTGACAGCTGTTACCTCAATTTGACTTTTGGCAACTGCCTCAGGCACAACACAGAGGCCAGGTCCAATGTAGAAGTGATTGCTGTTTTAATACTGTAGCTGCTTTTAGCACAATATCTGTATTTCAGGATATTTTTAATTAAAGAAACTTAGAATTTTAGAGTAATAAGTATTTCGATTAATGTGTTCTATTTGCCTTAATGTATTCTACAGAATGATTATTATAGAATGTTTTCTGTTCTCTTCCTAAAAACATTTTTCTCATCATAGTGAGAGGAAAAATGATCTTCACATGTACAGAATTTCTATGTATGCAGAATGTTTTCTACAAATAGTAAGTTCCATGTACATAATTGGGCACTAAGATACACCTTAAAATTAATATTTGGAAATACAGGCCAACTGATTTCACCTTTCTTGTTTGTCATTAAAATGCCTTTATAAAAGTATCTGAGACATGTCTTAATTTCATAGGTAAAATATAAATAAACTCACTGGGCTCACACCTATAATCATGGCTACTTGGGAGGCTGAGATCTGAGGATCAAGGTTCAAAGCCAGCCCAGGCACAGAAGGACCTGAGACTCTTATCTCCAATTAACCTCTAGAAAATGGGAAGTGGAGCTTGGCTCAAGTTGAGGGTGGTAGCCTTGAGCTGAAGAGCCCAGGTACAGTGCAAAGGCCCAGGGTTAGGATGGTAGCCTTGTGCTGCAGAGGTCAGGGACAGCACGCAGGCCAAGTTCAAGCCCCATGACCCACAAAAAAAGAAAAGAAAAGAAAAAAGAGACTAATACCTGAGGATCACATTTTGAAGACCATCTATGTAGGAAAGTCTGTGAAACTTACCTCCAGTGAACCACTGAAAAGACAAAAGTGTAGCTGTGGCTCAAGTGGTAGAGCTCTTGATTTGACCAAAAAAGCTCAGAGACACAACCTAAGCCCTAAGATTAACCTCTTAAGTCCAGCAGAAAAATTCAAAAATATCAAGTAATTATTATAATATGGTCTTTCTCTGTAGGCTGTTTTTTTAAAGTGATAATCCAAGGATGATATATGGCCAATCATCTGGAATATTAATTTAAAATTCAGATTCCTACATAAAACTTAAGCTTACTGAATTAGACTGGGGAAGTAGACCCCTACATGTCTACATTTTAACAAGTGCCTAGCTGTTTCTAATAATTACTAAGCTAGCAGGGATAGCTATCGTGTGAATTAACATTTAAAGTGTTATGTTCTATAGTTAATATATTAGATATAGCCTATAAAGAAAAACAAAATACATATAAATTCTGCCTCATCTTTACTCCGCTAAAGATGTTAAGATGATAATTTCCCCTAGAATATGGGTAAATAATTGTTTAACTTTTCCAATGCTGCCTTTTTGCCGCTTAACATTCACTTAAACCATGTTAAATCTAGTCACAAATAAGTTGCTTTACTTGGAAAATATATTAAAATTTATTATACTTTATGAGGCCTTAAGAATGATCAAAATACATTAAAATCTAAAAATAAGGATCTCCTAATTGGGCATAGAGAAGAAAATAATATCTAAAATGAGAAAGGAAGTAAAACAAATAGTGTACTTTTTAACATTACTTTAAGCATTGTCCTGTCTGTCTGCTGAAACCAAAAGTGTAAATGACAGACACTAGATGTTGTTTCAGCCCTGGGCATCCTGTAAGCAGGGTAGTCCAGAAATGCTGATATGGATTAAATTAATTCAATCTATTATTTTCATGGTACTTTCCCTTAACTGTAAGTAGTTTCCAAATTATATTCTGTCTCCAGTTTATTTTAAGGGAGTCAGTGTATTCTTTTGATGGTTGTTAAAAATAGAAGGTAAGTTATTTAAAAATTTCAGCTAAAATAGAAATTAAATCTAATAATTTCATTTTTTGTAGGTCATGGAACTTGAACTCTAGTTCTGGGTGATATCCCTGAGCTCTTCAGCTCAAGGCTACCACCCTACCCTTGGGCCTGGGCATTGTACCTGAGTGTTTCAGCTCAAGGCTACTGCCTTACCCCTTGAGACACAACTCCACTTCTGGTGGTTAATTGAAGATAAGAGTTTCATGAACTTTAGTGCCCAGTCTGGCTTTGAACTGTGATCCTCAGATCTCAGCTTCCTGAGTAGCTAGGATTATAGCCGTGAGCCACCGTGCCTAGCAAATCTAACAAATTCTTACCAACATTTCTTTACTTAAATCCATGTCCAAGAAGTACCTGACAAATGTAACTGTAACCCCTCTATGTATCACTGTGACAATAATATTTTTTAAAAATCCTTCCTTTATAGGTATGTTTTTCCATTGCAAGAGTTAACTGCAGAATAATTTTTGACATTCTCATTAACACATTTCAATACCTCCTTTACTTTTCCATGATATGATGATAAATATCTGTGTTGAGAATCATACGATGTCTGTGTTGCTACTAGAGAAACATTACTCTTTCCAAAATGTATCACATGTTTTAGATGAATCTGTGTTTCATATACTTATCTTGTAATCTGAGCTATAAAGGAGAAATATTATGAGAATTTACAATGGTTTCCATTTGGACTTCATTTCAGCGTAGCATACATTAACATTAGACCTTATATGTTCCATTAATTAAAATTGATAAATGAATAATAAGATAATTTTCTCAAGTAGCTCCTGTGATTCCCACAGCACTTCCTAAGTATTGTAGATATCAACATTCCCCATACATCACTACTTATGGGAGAACAAGACATAGGGTATACACCAGTAATAATTATCATTAATTGATATCTCACTGTGTGTCAGGCACTTCGTTAAGTGATTTAAATACATTATCTCATTTGGATTCCATTTCAATCTTGTGAGACTTTAATATTTACACCTCTCTTACCTGATAAAAATGTAAGATCAGAACAGTTGCAATATAACCAAAAAAGAGCACCTTCAAATGGAGATGATTTACAAATAATTTTTTCTGTTTACATGTTTTACCTTGGGACCTTTTAAGGGGAAAAAATAGTGCATAAAGCTGAAACCAGTCTTCCTTAAGAGATCCTGACCTTTAGGGGTTCCCAGAGGCTAAAGTGCACTGCCCACACTGCAACCACTTTTTGACTCAGAACTATCAATACCTTTTTCTATTTTGGGCTGCCTATATTTTTCTTTCATCCTTATGTTTGTATCCATAAATAAAGCTGAAAGATTTGATTTGAAAGGTGAATCCCCTTCTTTTCTACTCTCTTGATTCTTAATTTTCTGTAGCAGAATTATCTAAAAATTTAGTTCTAGATTTTTTGGGTAACACTCTATGTTGCTGTGTTTAAAGAGCAGATTCTTGGCTTAGACAAGAAAATCTGTTTTTTAATGACCAGATGGATCTGTCTCTTCTTGTGTGCTACTTAACTATGCAGAAGATATGGACTGTCCCTGTGCCTGTGTATTTTAGAAAACACAGTAAGTGTATATTTTGTGGGCCCTGCAACAAAACCATTGAAGCAGATAATCTAGTCTCTGACTTTTCAAATAGAAAACAAATCTCTGATTTGTCACATACATCACAGTTATGAAAAACAAATTGGCTGCTTCACAGAAGCAACACTTTACTTGCAATAAGGAATAATGCCCACAATAGAACCACAGCGAGAAGTCATGTAAATTCAAATGGTCAGCATATTTATGAGGCAATGTGAAAAGTGATTCTGAGTTCATTTTGATTTTAATTAAAAGAGGTAGTATATAAAAACATGGGTTACTTCTTTTGCTTTAGATATGACCACTCAATTTTACTTTGTTCTCTGAACTATATAGGTCATCCCTTTCAATATTTGGAATGAATTGCAAAAATTTGCAGAAGCTTGTTTTCCTGTATTCTTATTACTATTCTTTCATGAATAATTGGCACTTTAACCCAGAAGAGGAGAAAAAGCACAAAGACAAGCAGTAGTGGACCCCAAAAGTAAATTGCTGATAAATGGTGGTGAGTTAAGAAAAAAAGATATCAGATACCTGATGAATTCTTTTGGCACTGAACCTAGAAAGGACTGAGTTTATAGTTGATATAACCTGCTAAAGTACATACAATGAGGAATTCCTCTCAGTCAAAATTATATGCTATGTTCGTAATGACTATAATTTTTATCAATGATCTGAAGACAAGTGCAATTTTTGTCATTTATAAATTGTATCTAATAACTCGAAGGTAAGGTAACTGTTAAGTGCACAGTGATCATGGCTAGGGGTAAATTTGGTCCATTCTTTGAGATTATTATTACTTCGTTCAGTGAAATTGCTTTGCCACATCACAAAAAGACTCTACAATTCCAAAAGTCTGAAAGAGTTGAAAATTCTTTGGTATCAAAACATACACATCCTTTCATGAAAGTATTCCAAGTTTATCTGAAATATTGGCAGAGTGGAAGAATACCAATGATTTTCATCTAAATGATAAATGTCATTATGATTTCTAGCTGTTACTGGCTCCTAAATGACATTTGAATATACATGTTGTACTCAAGACATAAAAGTGCTTAATATGAGCGAAAGTAGATTGATAGATTGTTTTTATATATTAGAGAAAGTTGGAAGGCTTTTTAGGAAAATTTTAAGAGAGCTGTGTTTTAAAATTGTTATTATCAGCCGGGGGAGGGGGGGAGGGAAATGGGGACCATGTCATGAGAAAGGGGTATCAATATTTGTGAAGTTATGCACCTTCTCTCTGGTGAATATAATGTATCCCTTCTATTAATCACAATAAAAATTTTTAAAAAAGAAGAATATGAGGACCCTGTAATATCAAACTGGAAGAAAAGAGGTTAATATTATACTGTACTAGCCAATATAGCCAAATTTTATTGCATTTATATGAAAGCAAATTTATGTGTAATAAACTGTACATTTCAACTGACAAACATTCCAAGTAAATGTGAAGTGGTAGCTTGATAAAAAAAAGAAAGAAGGAAATTATCACGTAAAAATCTAAATGCTCAACTGGGCATGGTGGCTTATGCCTGTAATCCTAGCTACTCATGAAGCTGAAACCTGAGGATGGTGGTTCAAAGCTAGCCCGAGTACTAAAGAATATGAGACTCTTATCTTCAATTAACCACTAAAATAGGGGAAGTTGTACTATAGCTAAAGGGGTAGAGCAGTAACCTTGAGCTGAGGAACACAGGGCCAGTGGCCAGGCCCAGAATTCAATCACCCTGTCAGAAAACAAACGAACAAACAAAAAAACCCCAAGGAAATCTGCAATATAAACCCACAAAAACAAGAATATATATGATATGTATGTATGTATGTGTGTGTGAATTGATAAAATAAAAAACAATTTGAAGAAAATTGCTTAAATCTAATTTAAAGAAATAAATCACTGAAGCTGACAAAGCTCTAATAAGACTAATAACTACATAAAATCACAAATTACCTGCATTAAGAATAACAGTAGAGTATGGAAACATTGTTATGATGAAAAATAAATACTATAAAAATCTACACTCATTAATTTCACCATCTAAATAATACACACTGACTTCTGAAGCAAAAATTAATAAGAATATTGTGGGAAGATTTGCTATACTTGATTTGGAATTCAATACATGGGGAGTTATAGTAAGACTTGAGACCAGACCATATCTCAGTGTTAGAATGTTTATTTATATGTAGTTGAACTTTAACTTTGCAAGTAAAAATGACTGGTATTTGGACATAGTGAATAGATAGTTACTAAAAATATACAACTATAATAGCTTTGGACAATGTATAAAAGCATTTCAAAAGGATAAAGATGGATTTTTCAAGAAAGAACTTGAGAGCAATTGAATGTTCTTTAGTTTTTATGGAGGTAGGAAGAACCATTAAACCTCTTGATTTGTTAAATGGTTATATGCAAATGAATCATGTGTGCAAGTATAAATAATAAACTTCTAAATAAGCTCTATATATAACATATAAACAAATTTTAAATTATATACTATCGATAAATATAACTATACTTTCAGAAGAAAGTGTCGGAAAATTGAAGAGTTCTTAATTATGGTATAAAATATGTGATTCAATTTTTAAAGCTTTTATTTTTAAGAAGTTGTACAAAGAAGCGCCCTTTAAAACAGTTTATGAACACAATCTAGACCAGTGTTACCCACTTTAATATTTTTTTTGCCACTTCTGGAGCTTGAACTCAGGATGTGGGCACTGTCGTGGGCTTTCTCAAGCCCAGTGCTCGACCAATTTAGCCACTGCACCACTTCTGGATTTTTCTGTGTATTCGGTACCTGGGAATCAAACCCAGGTCTTTGTGCATGCTAGGCAAACACTCTACCACTAGGCCATGCTCCTGGAACCCCTTCAATATTTTCACCCTCCTTTGTCCCATGCCTTCCGGAGTTTGGCCATATAATGAGAAAGACTAGGTCAAAGCTGAGTAAAGAAAGCACCAGAAAAAAAGTACATCCAAGAAGGGGGATGAGTCCAAGACAGGAGGGGTAATGAATGAAGAGGGATAAGGGGGAAGAATGTAGTCAAATACTTTTAAATTATAAATTGGACCTTATCAAACTAATATCAAAATGACTTTGTGAATGACTCTCATATAAAGATGAAAATTATATACATAGAGACCACAGATGCCACTACATAAAAGATAAACACTTCATAATTAAAATATATAAGGAACTATCAAAATTAGCAAGAAAAACAATCTAGTTAAATATTGGCAAACTTTGTGAATATAAAGTGAGCATGTTAGCATAGTACCTGTAATTGTAGCTCTGTGACAGAAAGATCACAAATACAGACTAGTCTGGGGTCTACATAGGGTGAACCTATATTAAAAAATGGTGAAGATATATTTCACTAAAAATGATGTATGAGTCACAAGCTCATCTCAATAGATTCAATATCACTATCAAGAGAGATCTCATTAAAAACTCAATAAGCTATAGCTACACACATATCAGAAGAGCTAAACAAAATTAAGAGGGGAAAAATAGTGTAAAATATTGGCAGAATATGTAGAGAAACTAGGTCTCTCATACATTTCTGGTGAGAATATAAAATGGTTCACCTACTTTGGAAAGCATTTTGGCAGTATCTGAAAAAAATTAAATATGCAAATGCTATGTGACCCAACAATTATACTCTGGGCATTTATCCCAGAGAAATTAAGATATGCCCATTCAAAAATATACATTATTGTCCACAACAACATTAGTTGTAATAACCTAAATCAAGAAGCAACAAAAATGTATTGCAATATGTAAATGAATAAACAAAATGGATTGCATATCATGGAAGATTGTTCATGAATGAAAAAGAAAGAACAAATAATGAATAAATTCAATTTAGATAGGTCTGGAGTATTATGCAGAGAGTAAAAGTAAGAATTCAAATGTTGTGTGATTTTATTTCTATTGAACTATGAAGATGACAAAATTATGAAGGTGGACAACACTTTAATGGATGCTAGAGATGTATAGATGGTGAAGAGGAGGGAGCAAGTGTTGCTGTAAATACTTGGAGAGAGATTTTTGGAACAGTTTTACATTATTGGCAGTTACATAAATATGTCTTTGGATAAAATGACATCAAAACAAGAATGCATATACTTTATATTAATCTTCATCTCCTAGCTTTAAAGCTCTGCTTTTCATGTTTAAGAAGCAATTATTTGAAGTCAGGCAGAGTGGCTCACACCTGTAATCCTAGCTACTCAGGATGCTGAGATGTGAAGACCACAGTTCAAAACCAACCTTGGCACTAAAGTCCATGAGACTCATCTCAAATTAACCACCAGATAACCAGAAGTGGTGCTGTAGCTCTCAAGGGGCAAGGTGGTAGCCTTGAGCTGAAGAGCTCAGGGACAGCACCCAGACCCAGAGTTCAAGCCCTATAACTGACAAAAATAAAAATAAAAATGTAATTATTTGGGGAAAAGGCTGAAACATTTCTTTGTCCCTGTTAAAGGTTTATCAGTGTCACTGACATTTTTTTGATGTTCCTGGAATTTTTAAATTTTATTTTTATTTATTTTTAAGATTTTTTTATCGTGATTAATAGAAGGGTTACATTATATTCACCAGATAGAAGGTGCATAACTTCACAAACATTGATACCCTTTCTGATGACATGGTCCCCATTTCCCTCCCACCCTCCTCCCGCTCATTTGATTTCCCTCCTTCCCTATCCAATTTCAAATAACCAATTAAGCACATATAAAATATATCAGATAATAAGGTGAAATATTGTAACAATATTTCTATTGAAATGAATTTTTGTATTCTGTCTGTGGTATTAATCACATTAAATACATGTATCAATAATCTTGTGAAATACATACATGAACACATTCATACAGAAGTCACATATAAAACTGTCTAGAATGCTGAGTCTATTTAATATAGTGCATATTTCATGTCTATTAGGTTAAACAGGTGGCATCTGATGAGGATCTGGTCTCACTGTGTTAGTGTCCTGTTTGTGATATGGCATTATAATTATACCACCTTTTACCAATGAGGAAACTGAAAAGTGGAAGAGTGTAAAAGATCTTTTACTAATATTTCTTACTACTGCATGTAAATCATTCCAGTTTGAGAAAATTCTGAAACTCAAGACAAAATAAAGGTGGTCTTGGTTAACCAAAAAGCTGGGATAATTTATCACCAATTGTTCTCTACCAGTGTGTATTCCAAAGAACATCCTGTAGGCTAAAAAAGTAAAGTAATTTGTAGTGATGCACAAACTTGTCCCAAAATAGTGAAAATATGGTTATCCATAAACAGGTTAAATGATAACAATAGTGATTAAAGAATGATTATTCTATAATGAAATGAAATTATAGTAGCATAAAGTTAAGGAAAGAAATGAAGAATAAAAATTTATATAGACTGTTTTAAATATTTTTGTTAGAAGACAAAAATGATCATTCTTGTAAAAAGCACAGACTTTGTTGCATAACAGAAGAACATTTTCATTACAATGGCAAAGATAAGTTGCAGGAGCTTACAAAACCTAAGCAAAAGAATATTGATGTGACTTTATTAATATTCGAAAAGGGAAATGTTCAGATATAAAGACTACAAGAAGAATAAGGCATTTCATAATGATAAAATGGATTAAATTAACAAAAATAGGATACATGTAAAAATTTACTTTCAAAATGGATAAATAAAACAATGGTCATGTTGGATGACATAAAACATCTCTTCAGTAACCGATGCAACATGCAGATAAATGACTCCAGTGTGGGTAGATAAAAGGATGTGTAAAGGGAATTAAGAATAATAACCTAGGAAAGAAAAAAAATACCGAATCCCTTCCAGAAAATCAGTATACATAGGAATCATATTGTTTAAAATATTGAAGATTGTCTAGGGTGTTGAATGTATTTAATATGACACATTTGTATTTATCAGTAAACAAAATAAACCTTAAGTTACAAAAAGAAAGGTTTGCTTGAAAGGAATCTTTATCTACTTTTCCATTTTCTGCTACTCTTTAATCTGTTCAAAATGGCTATGATTACTTTGTCTGAAAAATTTTCACATTCTGTTTATTGTGTCCTTCATGCTCTTAATTCCCATATTCCTGATTGTCTTCTCATTGTATCTCCAAACCTGTTAGACACAATTAACAATTTCCTCTACCATTAAACTCATCCCCTTAATGTCCATAATGACAAATTTTACTTGATTTTTCTCCTGCTGTTTGCATATTTGCTCTTAATATCCTGATAGCTTTATTCTTTTCCATTCAATTAATTGTTAGAGTTCTTCAGGGTACCATACTAGGATCTTGTCTCTTCTCATGGCTTATCTACCTCTAAGCTATTTTGTTCAAACAAATGGCTTAATTTGCTATCAAATCTGAAATGTTTATGTTACCCTAAATCCAGACTTTGCTCTCTGCTCTCCAGTACACTGGTGCTTGATTATCTATTAAGAACTATAAATTGATAGAAACAAAATACCAGCCATCATTTTAGTCGAAAATGCCTTTGTATTCTAGAAAAAAATTCTGCATTTCCTCAGTTGTTCAAACTGAAAATGTGGGAGTAAAATATTTTCTCCTTCCTGTCATTGAACTTTCTGAAATGTTCTATCAATTCTTCCCTCTCTAAATATCCCTGTAACCTTATTATGGCCCTTGTTGCCTATAATCCAGCAATTATTTTGACCTATTTATGAATATTTATGTTTCTAAAATTATCTTCAAACTATTTTAATATATGTCTAACTGTACATTTAGGTTTATATGTTTATACTAAGATTTGATCTCTTGGCTCATTTCAGTGGTTTTTCAGGATACTTATAAAATCCAGAATCGGTAACATGACTGAAAATAGAAGTCACATAATATTATCTCTGTTTTGAGCCCCTGTTTTTATAATGAAAAGATAAATTCTTTTGCGAGTTTTTTTTTTTAAATTCCAGTTTTATTTCTTCATCATATATTATCTCTCCACATCCCTTGACCCATGAAATTGCCACATCTATTTTAGTTCCCATTTTAAGAATTTTTACATTATACCTAGCTTCATATTCATGTGCTTTAAAATGTTATATTTGTGCTTTTAATACTCAGCATACTCTTATTTACCCTATATCTTGTGTACAAAACTGTTTTCAGAGCAGTAGTATTTACCACACCCAGAAAAGTCTAGCAAAAAATATATGCTTAACTAATGCTTAGGTAAATTAAAGGACACATAATTCATGATAACAAAAAGTGATGGTATCTCACTATAATAGCCAGAGTAATGAAATATCAAAGTTTAAATAATTTAGAGTATGATATCATGTTTGTATGATTTCATATCTCTAGGATATTGAAACATAAGCCATATAATGAATGATTGTTGTTCCTAAGGTAATATGTTATCTCTCATCTCTTTTGCTGTCCCTTGGTTATCTCATATTGTTACAGTATCTCACTTTGTTACCTGATATATCGGATATATTTGTATTTGGTTATTTGAAATTGGATAGGGAACGGGGGAAAACAAGATGAGGGGTAGGGGTGGGGGTAGGGAAATGAGGACCAAGACATGTGAAAGGGTATTAATGTATGGGAATTAATGCACCATCTATCTGGCAAATATCATGTAACCCTTCTATTAATTACCATAAAAATATTTTCTTAAAAACTTATTTTTTGTGGCTGAGAATATGGCCTAGAGGTACAGTGCTTGCCTAGCATGCATGAAGCCTTGAGCTTGATTCCTCAGTACCACATACACAAATAAAACTGGAAATGTTGCTATGGCTTGAGTGGTAGAGCAGTAGGCTTGAGAAAGCTCAAGGACAATGCCTAGCCACTGAGTTCAAGCCTCAAAACTGGCAAAAGAAATGACTGTTAGCATTTCCTAGAAAAATGTATTTTCACATATTGTGATAAAAGAACATAGGAATACAGACAAATTACCAAAGTCACTTATGGGCATCAGATAATGTAGATATTAGTCATTTTGTGTATTAGTTTATCTAATAGATACAGATTATGTGCCAATTGCATAACTTTTTTTAATGTTCCTAGGATACATTGGTAAACAAGGGATACTAAGGAACTCCCAATGGAGACATTGTAGTCTATTGAAAGAGAAAGTCATTTGACCAACTAATCAATAATTTGCTACCAGGCGGTGACAAATGCCGTAAAGAACAGTGAAGTGAGACAATGAACAAAGAACGATCACGGTTAGGGAAATGTTACATAAGTGAGATGTATTGAAAGGGCGTTCTAGAGGTGACATTTGAACAGAAAAGGCCAGAGTGAGAAGAGTGAACCTAGTGATATCTGTATGAGGATGTTTCTAGTACAAAGGAAAAACTAGTGAAAATATCCTAAGAAAGCATAAACTTGGCATGTTTTAAGAGAATAAGGCCAGAGAGTGTGCCTACAGCAAAGCAAGGGAGGGTACTGAGATAAAGGTACATATTATTCAATACTTTATAGGCAGAGGAAAGCATGTTTTTTCTTACAAAATGAGAAGCTAGTAAAGAAATGAAAATAGTAATATGTTCCTAATTGTGTGTACTAATAATTTTTCTTTTGATTAATTATAAAGTAGAAAACAAACTAAGATTTTCTACTTCTCTTTGAACAGTAACATCATAGAGGAACAAAATTTTTTAAAGTTAAATGATCTGGGTCCATTTTAACTATTGTAACCTATTTCACATGAAAAAGAAAATACCTTGTGAGAATGAATTTTATTGTTTGAAGTCTTACTGTGACATTTTCTTCTACTATACCTGGCTCAAAATAATCATTGAGTTTAACTGATATGGTTTTCTATAAATGAAGACAACTTATAGAAATCAATTCCTTCAATATTTAATAAATCCTTAATGCCTGAATCTTATTTCAAGATTTTTTTATGACATAGAATTATAAATGCTGATCAATACTGTAGATATTATCTATCTGACTATTTTGTATTCAGGCTAAGAATTTATTTTCCAGGTTTAATTTGTCACAATGAATAAAATCGGGTATGCTAAGTAGGACAAAATTCTGTATTATTGGACAATAATCAGTTGCTACACTATTCAGTGATGGCATGAGGGGGCTAAAAGTAGCAGATGCTGAGAACAATTATTTTCTTGAAATGTTTACTTATTCCATTTAACAAAAAATATTATATATATATGTGTTTCTAGATTGTTTTACTATGAGAAAATAACAAGAGTAATAAATTTTATCTCTGTAATACACATGTTCTAAAATGTGGTAAAATAAATTATAAGAATTTTTGCAATATAATTGGCATATAGAAACTACATATTTAAAGTATGTAGTTTTATATTTTATAATGTCCACGGTGCACACCTACAAATACATATACACACACTTCTATGTATCATAACAAACTATCATAACCAAGATAGCGAATATACCCATCATCCAAAAAATTTCTTTGTGTTTCTTTGTAAATAATCCTCTTTACATGTGCTGCCTTTGAACTTTGATCCTCAGATCTCAGCCTCCTGAGTAGTTGCTGAACTGGTTTTCAGATAGTTTTAATATCATATTCCATCCATAGTGTATGAGTGATCCAGTTCTAAAGCTTGATTTTGTGCCTTGTATCTGTTTTTGTGATTTTGTCATAAATATGTAATTCATCATTTTTCGTTAATATTAGCCAACAGTTACCATGTTTGCTAGATGTCAAGCATTGAGGCAAGTATTTTACAATAATTTCCCTATTGTGTTCTCAAAGCAAGAAGGCAAAAGAGCAATAATCATTCTTATTTCACACATATTCTTATTTCATACAATATCATAGTACTGAAGTTAATAATTATAACGTTAAAAAGTCTAGGATTACTATATACAAATTATTAGCTAAAATAACACAATTTAAAATAGTCTGTGTAAATCCTATAGAAACTACGATGAATTTATCTACAAGAATTACACAAAAGAGATAAAGAGAAGAATCAACATTATCATTGCAAAACAACTGCAACAACAGAATACAAAGAAAAGAAGAAGGTAGGAAATTATGGGCAAAAGAACCATGCTACAAACAAAAAAACAGTTAACAAAATGCCAAATATTAAAGCCCTGTTCAGTAGGCTCTTCGCTGTATGAAAAAATAAAAACACAGAAGACTGAAATAAATCAAACTATACACAGAAGCAATGTTAATACAGACATCTCAGAAATTTAAAAAGCATTGTGAGGAACTATTTTGAACACTTTTATTATATGCCAGTGTATTGGATGGCCTAGAAATGCATACATTGTTGGAAAAATACAACTTATCCAGATGGACTTAAGAACTATAAAGCTTGACTAGACAAAAAGCAAAACCTTTAATCAGTAAACAAAAAGCTCTCTGACAACAAAACATCCAAGAGCAGAAGACATCACAGGTGAATTCTACCAAACATTCAAAGAATTGTTTCCAATTCTTCCTAAATTCTTCCGAAGGTAGAGCAGAAACACTTCCAAACTCCTAATGCCATGTAACAAAGACAAAGATACCACAAGAAAATGACATTAGAAGCTTGTACCTTTATGAGTAGAGATGCCAATATTTTCAATCAAATATACTTACAGCAGCAGGTGAAAAAGATAAACATTCTGAGCAAATAAGATTTATCCTTGCAGTGCAAGATTTGCCCAACATATGTAAATCAATTAACATTATATGAGACGTTAACAGATTAAAATGTAAAAAAGCACATGACTATCTTGACAGATTCAGGAAAATCAATCTGAAAAATTTCAGCATCCTTCAAGACAAAAATCTCTGACCAAAATAGAATAGGGAGAAATTTCTTTATCCAATAAAAACTAGTTATAAAAAGCCCACAGCTAGCATCATAATCAATAGGTAATAACTGAAAACTTTACCCGCAAGGTCTAGTACAAAGCAAAAAATGTCATGGAAGTCCTACCCAGGGCAATTTGGGGAAAAATGAAATCAATGATATCAAAATTGGAAAGAAAGTAAAATTGTATATTTGTAGATGACAAGGTTCTGTATTTGGAAAACTATAAAGAGTCCATAAAAATTGTTAGAACTTAAAAACATTTTACTAACGTTCAAGAAAGAAATCTAGCACACATATGACAGCATTTCATTATTTTAAATCCTACTCACAGCAATATCTAAAGAAATAATATACTAATATACTAACAAATTAATCAGGAAAGTATATAATTTAGAAAATAAAAAAATATAAAACAAGTTTGATGAAAGAAATTGAAGACAAAAATAGGTGGAAATTTACCATTATCAACAGGCCCTCACTGCTCAAAACACTCAGGAGATTCAACTTAATCTCTATTAAAATATCAATTACATTTTTCATAGAAAAGATAAAGCCAATTCTAAAATGTATATGAAAACTCCAAAGATCCATATCACAAATAATGTGATAAAAGAGATCTTGAGAAAAAAGCAAATTTAGAGAAATCACATTGCCTAGTTTCAAACTACATGACAGAGATTTAGTAACCAAACAGCATAGTGTTGGCACTAAAACAAACATTTAGATCAATACGACACAACAGAGATCCCAAAAATAAACCTATGCATATGCATTTGATTAACTAATTTCAGCAAGGATACACAATGAGTAAAGAACAGTCTCTTTGATATGTGGTGTTGAGAAAATGTATATTTACTTGTAAAAGAATGAAATTGTATTCTTAAATACAATATAACTAAAAATGGGGTAAGAACTGAAGTTTAAATGCTAGAACCTAAATTATGTGAATATTAAAAATAAATGTAGACAAAAAGTTGACATTGTTCTTGGCAATGATATTTTTGGACATAAAATCAAAACCACAGATACCAAGTAAGTAATCACACTAAAAACTTTCTGTTTAGCAAAGGAAAAATATAAAATGATAAGACAGCTGAAGATGGGTGAAAATGTTAGCAAACTATATATATGATATAAAATTCATATCCAGATTAATTAAGGGACTCCCAGGAGTCAAATGAAAACTGCAAAAGTATCCTGACAGAAGCTATTGAATACACGTATTTCCTATCTAGAGCTCCCATTACCTTCCCTACCTAAAGAAACCTTTGATAGTTGAGAGGATATGCAAATACACAGTAGATACACAGTAAATATACAGATGGTGAGTAAGTATATAAAAACATGATCAGTAGGGTATATTGTTAGAGAAATGTAAGCCAACACCACAATGAGATTTCAAATAATACATCTAATCAGGAAACTACTACCAAAATATAGTATGGGGAGAAAGCAGAACCACTGCTTACCATTGGTGGGTATAGAAGTGGATTTAGTCACTATGGAAAACATATAGAAAATTTTCCAAAGGCTGGAGCATGGACTAGATGGATATGAAAGTTACAAAGGAATCGCATTTCAGTTATATGAATGGATATTATCTGGAGATCTAGTAGATACCATAAGAACAATAATTACTAATAATCTATGTTTAATTTTGCTGATAGAGTATTTCTCAAGAATTCTCACCATGGGCAGGAAGTTTGGCCTAGTGGTAGAGTGCTTTCCTAGCATGCATGAAGACTCAGGTTTGATACCTCGGTACCACATACATAGGAAAAGCCAGAAGTGGTTCTGTGGCTCAAGTGGTAGAGTTCTAGAATTGAAAAAACTCAAGGACAGTGCTCAGGCCCTACGTTCAAGCCCCAGTACTGGCAAAAAAAATAGCAAAGAATTCTTACCAATACAAACATAGGGTAACCAAATAAGTGGTTGGATATGTTAATTAGCTTGAGTATATGAAGTATTGCACTATATATATGAATTATCAAAATACCATGTTATTGTGAAAATAAGAACTGACTAAGCATACAGATAGATGAAAGCAAAATGTGGAAATTCTCTGAGAGAGAAAGAATTAGTATTTTTAAGAATAAAACTGTGGTTGAAGTAAAATGTAAAGGAAAGCAAAGGAAGGAGTTAAAGCTGAAGAGGTAAACAGCAACCATGAATAGAAAACAAAAAAATCAGATTTTGTTTATTCTTGCCACATTAAGCCTTTTAGAGAGAGATACCAATCACAACAACTGATATTTGGTAAAATAAGAGTAAGTGATAACGGGTACCAAGACATGTGAAAGGGTATCAATGTATGTGAATTAATGCACCTTCTATCTGGCAAATATCATGTAACCCTTTTACTAATTACAATAAAAAAATATATAAAAAAAGAGTAAGTGATAAACCATTGTTTTCAGAATAGTTTTGTGAAATAATGTATATTAGAGAAATTTTGTTGAGGCCACATCAATTCCAACTGCCTTTCTAGTTTATCTACAACATTTATAAATTATGTTACTAATTAAATAAATATACTGATCTATGGGAAAATTTGTATTTTTATATGAAAGCTTGTTGTTATAAAGCATGTAGATATACACATATACACGTACTGTTTTTAGAGAAACAATATTTTGCACGGCTTACCTGAAAATACCGTTTGTGCTAAATGAACTATTCTGTATATTACAGCTACTTAACAAGCTGTTTACTTTCTGTAGTAATGATGAATAGCTTCCTTATCTAAAGAAATAGTTAATAGATTGTTGATAGAGCATGTAAGATTTGATCACCGCTCATCGTTAAGAATTTTTTTCTCATAAAACTGCTTTAAATTCCAGGCTAGGCAGATTAGTGCCCCCAAATGAGATACATATTTGGAAGTTTCAGAAAAAATATTATGATGTGGAGTCAAGGCAATTATAATTTCTTCTTGTAAAATATTGAACTGTAAAATGTATTTTTAAAAGCGATGTTTATTTTCTTGTAATGGCAGTTGCTTACTTGCTTAACAAGTTGTACAGGGGATCAGAAAATCTGATTTCCTACTTTGTGAAGACAGAACTCTTTTTAAGTTTATCTTTTCAAGTGTATTTTTCCTTTTTCCTCTCCCCCTCCCCCGCTTTGGAGAAGCACACAGAGTAAAATATTTTAAATGTTTCCAGTGTGCAGATTATATGTTATATTCTTTTTTTAATCCTCTTATTTGAAATTATTCCTTGGAATCACGAGAGAGAAATACCATTTGAGAAAGTGCATGCTATATTTTATGATAAAGCTGAGATGTGGGGCTGAGCACACGATCTGTGGATTTCAAAGTACAAACAGAACAGGACATTCCACCCTTAAAGGGCTGGGAAAACAAGTTCAAATCAGCCCAAATTTAATTGTGAATTATATTTCGTGTGACAGGAAACTCTACTTTTGGTATAGTTTGGAAAGCAATCTAAGCCAAAGGCTTTGCTTTGCATCTGCACAGAGGAGCGAATAGATACTGAAAGAGATTTGCAGATCCACTGTTTTTAGGCAGGAAGAATGCTCGTTAAATGCAGAACGCTGCTCTGGCTCATGTGTTTTGTTTGCTCCGAGGTGTAGGTTTTGTTCGACTGACTGACGTATCAGATAGTCAGAGTGGTTACCACACTGACGTTGTAGCAGCTGCATAATAAATGACCGAAAGAATCATGTTAGGCTTGCCCACCTAACCTAACTTGAATCATGCGAAAGGGGAGCTGTTGGAATTCAAATAGACTTTCTGGTTCCCAGCAGTCGGCAGTAATAGAATGCTTTCAGGAAGATGACAGAATCAGGAGAAAGATGCTGTTTTGCACTATCTTGATTTGTTACAGCAGCCAACTTATTGGCATGATGGAGTGACAGGAAAAACAGCTGGCATGGAAGGTAGGATTATTAAAACTATTACATCATTATGAATACAATTAGAAGCTGACCATGACAAAGCATATGTTTGAACAAGCAGCTGTTGGTAGCTGGGGTTTGTTGCCGAGCTCTTCAAACTCTGCAAACAGTGTTGCTTTTACAGAATGGATTTTAAAATTATCTTGTGCTGTGTCAGATTTTTGGGGGGTGTGCTTGCCTACAACCTCTGGGAAACACTTCTGGGATAGAAATCAGTGATAGAAGATTTCAGAATAAAGTATTTTTCAGGAGTCAAGATTTCTCCAGGTAGATGATGACAGGGAGAGAAATCTATGGGGAAATTTACCCTAGCTCAGCTAGATGTAATTTACTTGCAAGGACTGATTGATATATTGGCATATGCAGACATTGAAAGAAATGGTAATGTGTACGATGTTTGGATAGGTTGGAAATTTTTAGTCTCGGTTTCTGTTTTTAGGGAGTTTGGCTGTCATTCATTTCTTCTCATCAGTTTCTAGCCTTTGACATCCAGTCATTCTGCCTAATATGAAGAAAATATATCAATATCTCCTGCATGGTTTTTCAACAACTCTAGCATCTGTTTCAGCTATTGAACTGTATTCACGTTTTGCCAAGTTGATGTCGACCCAGCTGGTCTATCATTTCTTGCTTGATTACTGCTCTTAATTTCTCTTTATCAGCTTGTTTCAGAGAGGGATTTGAAAGCTGTTAATGGAAAATGACAGAAAAAATGATAAAGTATTTCAAATTGAAGCACTTCTTTACTTGTTTAGAACCTTAATGACTTTTGCTTTACATTCTTTCTTGTCTGCGTACAATTATTAGAACGTCTCCTTTTCTGTTTTGAAATATTCTATCGGTGAATTATACTTCTAAGTACTTTTAAACAAATGGAATGTGCAATGTGCACATGGACTGCATCTGGCTCCAAAAGAAAGTTTTAGGGACAGGGGGAGTAATTTAAGCTTTTTTTTTTTAAGAAACTGTGCAACGTTTCTATATACTATCTTCATTCGCAGTCATGGGGACCAAACATACTGAAATTATTTTTATCACCACTAGGATAAAAAAAAACACGTGAAGCTGTTTTTAACAAGTGGCTACTTAAAACAGATGCCAAATAATATACAAATTTATTTTCCTAAGAAAAGCTTGATTATTAAGTGTATAATAATTTTAGCTCTATCTCCCCAGATAGTCTGAGAAGCTAAATTACCCAAGTTAACAGACTCATATATGAAAATCTAATATGATTTTTCAGTGTACAAGGTACTACTCCCATGTGCTATAACATTTTTTGTAGTAATGGTAAGATCCAGTCAGCATAGTTAAGGAATACTACAGGCTGTTATGTAACTTTTTTCCTGAATTTTAATCCATATCTTTTCAATTTTCTATTCCTCTTAGAAAGACTGAGTTAAACAACATGTATTTAAATATCAAAAACCAATTAGTTACTAGTAGACAATAAGACTTGCTTGTATTTATCCAAAGTAGGTATTAACATGTGTTTTGAAAAATAAGGATTCGGATGAGTACTTGTTAACCTTGAAGCATACATTTCTGTTGCTGACTATATCATTTATGATTCATATGTGTGGCATGAAAAACAGTTTTCTGAATGTGTAATTTTAGTAGCAAGAAATATAAATTAGCACTGTGGCTGGGACAGTCTTATTATTTCCTTATAATGCTTTTGGTTACTGTCTATGTTTCTGTATGTTTTTTTTACCATACTTGGTTAATTTTTCAGAAGCTAAAAGACTGGCAGAATTTTGCATCTAAATCATACAGGGTTAATTTGGGTGGGTTGACAAAACCCAGCTATGTCCACACTGTTGTTTAAACTGTACCATTAATTTTTGGATTTTATCTCTCAACTTTTTGTAACTATTTTAAGTGACAATTCAAGTTTGGGAAAACTCTTTAACATTTGCTTCTTTAATAAGATTATTTCTTTGTGAATTGTCCTCTGTGAGAAAAAATTTGAAAAAAAGCATGCGAGTTTCCGGCTAGCTTTGCACTCCTGTTACCATAGTTACAAAAAGGGGGGGTTCATTCAATGAATATAGTGTCATTTAAATCAGTTACTGGACTTCCCCAAGTGTGGTTTTTGTTTGTTAGTTTGTAGTTTGGGCTTGCTTTGTTTGTGACTAGGAAGTGCTATTTAACTCCATTGATGAATGGAAATGACAGACACTAGGTGGCACCAGCTGTTGATTATTAATGAAATCTTAAAGGCTTTGGGCCACACACCTGAAGAGCAGGCTTACCCTTTCTGATAAAGGCAAGAGTTAGAAATGCAGAAGAAGAGGAAAAGGAAGAGGAGAAGGAGAGAAGGAGAGGAGGAGAAGGAGAGAAGGAGAGGAGGAGAAGGAGAGAAGGAGAGAAGGAGAGAAGGAGAAAATGAGAAGAAGGAGACAAGGAGAAAATGAGAAGGAGAAAAGGAGAAAATGAGAAGGAGAAAAGGAGAAAGAAGAAGGAGAAGGAGAAGGAGAAGGAGAAGGAGAAGGAATGCTTGCCAGTATTTCTGACTCTAGCATGCAAAATGATGAGAATATGGGAAGTATCTAAATACCAAAATATATCAATTGCTTAATTCTGTGGTTTCTAGGGGGGTGGTTCAGAGGGCAAAAAGAAGAAGAAATGCATAAAGAACCAAAATATGTTAAGAAAAAAAACAGGTGGAGCTCATTGAGAGATGTTATAGCCATTTGAATATATTTTTAAGTATAGGATTGATAACTTTTATAAGTCCACACAGGTTATTCCCCTGGATTTTACAAAAACCCAGATTGTTCCCCTTACCCAAGGCATTTATAGTAGAAAAACTGTTTTAGGTAAAGATTTTTATTGTGTATCATCTTTTTTAATATTTGAAAAATATCCCTTGGATTCCTTCTAGTGATAACCCTGTTAGATGAAATCCCCTGCCTGTGATGTAATAGTTGCCTTTCAGGTGTGCTGCTTTTCATCCTCAGAAAGATGAGCCTGGGGAGACACTATCAGTTACAAAATATGCTTTGAAATGTTTATCCTGAGAAGCTTGCTCCATCCTGTTATTCTGCCACTCTCCTGTCTCATTTATCTCTTAGGAATGAGAAAGCAAACATAACCAAAACATTTAAGCATGCGCACCACACACACACACACACAACACACACACACACATTTAAAAATTGTTTCTAAACTGTTTAAAAAGGAAATACTATGAATGTATTCTGACCTTGCTATAACATTAATGAACAAAACTGAAAATGAACAAGTCCAAAATTAAAATGGGGGAAGTAAATAACTGGAAACAATTGTTTCCAGGAACAATATTCCCTTAAGAGAGTTGAATGGAAAAAAAGATTGTTTAGAAGAGTGAAAAACTGCCAGGACATGAGAAAGGGTATCAATGTTTGGGAAGTAATGCACCTTCTATCTGGTGAATATAATTTAACCCTTCTATTAATTACAATAAAAAATATGGAAAAAAGAATAGTGAAAAACTGATAGAAACCATGATCTTCCAATATTTTATTATCATGACTTTAGCATAGAGTTTGATGAAGATATTTATAAGACACATGTAGTCATAATAATGAAATAGTGTTGATATGGTAGTCTCTTACATAAATCAGTCTGCTCTACTACTTTGTCTTTGCTGTGTCAGTTAATGTATTGCAAACCAGGAAGGGGTCTACATAGGAATATTGTGTTGTTTAATAAAACTGGCTCCATCTGGCTTTAACCTAATCTCTGTGCTGTCTTGTAATTCTGTCTTTGGTCCTGGTTTACCCATGAAACATTAATTACCAAAATCTGAAGGAAGATACCAATCATTGTCTAGCTGGGAAAGAAAACAAGTGTATATAATGAGTATTGATACGAGTATGAGGCCTAAAACAGTATAAATAAGAATATATTGAGCATACAATAAAAAATCTGCCAAGTACAGATTATGAAAACTTAACAGTAATTTGTTATATTTAACTTAATGTCTATCAGTCATGTTATGCCATAAAACTACAATGAAATAAATACTATTGAATATGTATCCTGAATAAAACAAAAAGAACCTATTTTAGAATATTTTTTAGAGAACCACCATTGTATAAGAGGAAGTTTTAACATTTGGAATTATATGAAGTTAAAAAAATAATTCATGAATGCTGAAAGAATCTAGGAATCTATATCTTTCAAGGGGGTATTGATCTCAGTAGAAAAGTAAAAAGATAAAGAATGTATAATGAAAGAGGAATGAAAAATGAAGGTCATTCCAACTATTGCATGAGCTACAAAGTACATTTGGGTTTAGATTCATTTGCACTCCTCTGGCTGAAAAGGAAAAAAAAATGTTTCAATTAATGGTGTAAGCAGGGATTTGACTACTCTGTACACTGTTGTACTTCTTGTTCCTAACATGTTCAGTTCTATGAGTTCCTGCACTAAAAGGAAAATGAAGAAGATATGAGACAATTTTTCACTCTTAAGTAACTAGAAGTCTAATCATCTCATGAAAATGATTCTCCTCTTCAGATATTAGTATGAGTGCCTCTGTGACTTAAGTCATCCATATCAGGGGACACACATAAAGGTCTCACATCCTGAGATACACATAAGTTATGAAATTCCAACATAAGTGTCTATAAAGTTTTATTGGAAGAAACCCACACATATTTGTTTTCCTGTTCTCTGTGGTTTCCTTCATGTTGAAATAGGATTTATGACAGAGGCTACATGGGCCACAAAGACAAAATACTATCAAGCCATACATAGAAGAAGTTAGAAGTTTTCTGTGCTCATCTATACACTATAAAATAAAACAGCTTACGTTTCATTGATTCACATATCTCAAAAAGCAAAGTCACAGTAAAGTGTCAGCTGAAGACCACAAAAAATTAAGACCAGTTAGGGTATTTTTTTTGCCAGTCCTGGGCTTAAGCTAAGGGCCTGAGCACTGTCCTTGGACTTTCTCAAGGCTAGAACTCTACCACATGAGCCTCAGCACCACTTCCGGCTTTTTTATATTTATGTGGTACCAAGGAATCGAACCTGGGTCTTCATGCATGCTAGGCAAGCACTCTACCACTAGGCCAAACTCCCGGCCCCATTTAGGGTATTTTTATGTATAAAAATGATGGAACAGGGGCCGGGAGTTTGGCCTAGTGGTTAAAGTGCTTGCCTAGCATGCATGAAGACCCGGGTTCGATTCCTCGGTACCACATACATAGAAAAAAGCCGGAAGTGGTGCTGAGGCTCAAGTGGTAGAGCTCTAGCCTTGAGAAAAATCCAAGGACAGTGCTCAGGCCCTGAGCTCAAGCCCAGGACTGGCAAAAAAAAAAAAATGATGGAACAGTGGTTCAGGTTGATGGCCCGATAGTTAAAGATGGGCCCATTTTGACTGATAACCTGTTGAAACATTTTACTCGTCCATGCAAGTTTAATATTTTTATAATGAATTTCAAGGTCACTTCAATATGTACCATGTCAAATTAACATGTAATATGCCTAAGTAATATGTCAGAGTAGGCTTTGTCTAAGCCCATTGATCTGGATGAGATGTCCTATTTCCAAACTTTTAGTTACTTAATTCCTGCTATTCATCTCTTCTGTGATTGCAGGAGCAAAACCATAGATTTTAAACTTTTAAAACCAAGTGAAAGTAATTCAGATGTGTAGTTACTCTTTTTTTCCTATTTTCTTAGGTCTTTAGAGATTCAAAGCCGTTTTTGCATTGCAGAGTTGTGGAGAGATAGCCTTTATAAAAAGATAATATTCTTGATCAAATATATTCTAGAAGAGATCAAATAATAATAGGATAAAAACAAATGCATTGCACTTTAAGAGAACAGTTTACATCGTTATATGATTGATAAAGACATGCTAGAATTAAAAGTTAGATATAAGAGATTAATGAAATAGCTCCCTTAATGTAGAGACACAAAAGATTTTTCTTTTCTAAATCATAGGAGAAACCACAGTTAGATTCTGAGCATAAAATTAACGTACTCTGGACTTAATATCACATTTTATCATCTTCATATTTCCTCAATGTAAGAGTAAAATCCTTGAATTATTTTCTAGGCCAGGATATCATTTCTGCTCATTGATACCTCAGAAATTCCTATAAAATCCATAGCATTTTAATTTTATTTCCATGAGAATGTTACTGAAAAAGCTACCTTATGATGCCTGTCTCTATGGTAACAGATACAAGGTTTAAGGGTCTGAGGGAAATTTTTCCTATGGCTCAGGAATATGAAGTGATGAAAGAGGCTCAACAAGAAGGAATATAAAACTGGGAGAAGGCAAAAGAGGCAGTTGAGAAAAGTTGTCAAAGACAGAATTTTTGTGTTTGAAAATCATTTCACTTCTCCTTAATGTAGCTCAAAATGAAATAACATCCAACATACAAATAAAGTCTTTTTAAAGAATTCTTTTTAAGAGTTTTTAAATTATTCTTTTAAAAAATATTGTTTTTCAATTGTCAGTTTTATATAATTGTAGTCATACAGTTTTTCATCTTGGTCGGTTTGCTCTTAAATAGGTATAATAAAAGATTACTGTGTGTCTGAGACTGATAAGAAAAAGGCTCTCCTGGAAAATTTAGCACTTGTTATTTCAATCAAAGATCTTTATCTTTGCATGGACTTTCTTTTCCCTGACTCCAGTGGTTATAGAATTGAACCTTGGTTGGCACTCCTCACAATCAGCAAGCTTGTCAGGGAATAATAACAGGACAATGCCATTCCCAGGTATTCCTCTGTGTTCTGTTTCTTCTAAACATTAGAAATGAGTTTGACCACCAGTACTGTTTATTTTACAAATAAATTTATGAGGAATTCTGAGTTCATTTATGATTTGATATTTTCACTTTTTATTAAAATAACAAAGCAAATCCAGTGTATAGCTTCAGAGTAGAGGCTTACTTTGTGTGTGAAATGTTTGAGTTGATCCCAGGAAACACACACACACACACACACACACACACACACACACTCACACAAAAAAATAAATTCTTGGCAATGAAAAAAAAATATTTGTTTTTTCTTAAATATTTGAAAGTATTTAAAATGTTTCCTGTTTATATATCCTACAAAAATATACATAATGGAGGAGAGAGATCATCATCTTAATATAAACCTCTCACAGATAACTCTCAATGTTGACATGGGTGATTGGTGTTTCATTTCTTCATAGTATGTGTTAGAAGCAACTTAGATAAATAATGAAATTTTTGCAAGTGCGTGAAAATTCATAAATTGTTCATGGAAAATCAATTTAGGGATTAAGGCATATCCATTTCAAATTATATTTTATAAAGTCAAATTAGCAAATATTCATTTAGTGTTTATTACTCAGAAGCCATAGCTTTCAAAACTTTAAATTATCTCACTTGATGGTTTATATTCTAATCTTGAGAGATATATAGATTATCTTCATAGATAAAATAACTTTTAACAGATTTAATCAAGTCTGAGTAGATATTAATAAAACATAAGACTGCCTTTTGGACTTAAACTAAAAATTATCCATATTATTAAAGTGCTAGCCTTGATAATTTTAGAAAACTATTGCTTAAAAACCTTATTACCGTTCAATCAATACACAGTAATTAATTACATTGTGAGATATTATTTGTGAATAAAAAAAGGTACTTTAAACACTAAACATATACATTGCTTAAAAATGTGACTTGCAAAATGATTGATGTCCATTATTTTGTTGGACTTTGAGTTTACAGCCCAACTTCCTAAGAAGAATAATCAAATGTGTAAAAAAATGTTAAGACAACAATGCTGTGGGAAATAAAAATGAAGAAATGTCTTTCCAAACAAGTGTTCATAGAGAAAATGGGGCAGTAAGAAATTAATTATGGTACATATAGTGTTGGAAGGAGATGGTACCTATATGCTTTCCAAAGACAGGATTACTATAACACAAAGAAGCATAATTTGGAGATTTATCATGCTCATGGAATTGTTACCATTGCTTGAAGTAATCCAGGGATAAACCATTATGAGGAACAACACCTGATTTTACCAGAACACATGTCTTGGTATATATGATGAATAGAATTATCCAGTACAGGAACAGTAACGTGGGTTATGAAAAGTGACACTAATGCTAACCTGTGGGACTCATTTATGTTCTGTGACAAATGTGAAAAGTTGTAGATTGAATAAGAGCCTATGATGAAAATGTTAATTTAGGGAATAGAACTTACAAATTATGCTGCTTTCAGCTACTGAGCCATTCACTGATTGGTTTTGATGGCCACAGTAGCAGAAGGCAGCCTATTTCTGCAGGTTGTTTCTATTGCTTTCTATTCAAGTAACAAATATTTATTGATGAATTCTAAGTAGCAGGCATGGCGCTGAAGCAGGATAACTAAGATGGTCCCTGAGGAATTTACAGGTGAATGTGGTTTACGTGGATGAGAAGAGAAAAAAAATATACAGTGACAGATTACCAGAGAGTAACTGCTGGGAATCCAGAAAAAAAAATATTGAGGAATGAGCCAGAGGCTTCCAGAGTCCCTAGTTTGAAGTGATCTGGAAGAACTGGTGACTTCTTCAAAGAGCAAAATGATAGCTGAAAGGAATAAAGCAAATTCAGTGAGAAATAAGAATTCAAAGTAAAGGGTGAGATGGCATATTGGAAGGGTCACTTTAAATAAGGAGAAACACTCCTAACAGCTGCTGCTAAGTTGCAATAGAATGAAACCTAGAAGAAAGCGTTTAAACTATTGCACCAGTCAATTGCAGAAAAAGGAGATTAAACATTTTAAAATCTCCAGTGAGTATAGCCAGGCAAACTTTCTCTTGGGTGGTTTTGAAAATAATATATTGCATCTCATTGGTAGTTAATTCACCGTTATCCCCAGGAAGTGTTCCCAATACTACCTTTAAAGATTTTTTTACTACCTTTAAAGATTTTTTTACATTATTTTATCTCAATTATTTTACCTATCTTTATCTAGGAGGGAACTGTAAATGGCTCACCTATGTTTAAAGTTAAGCTAATCACAGCCAGAGACTATACAGGAAGAATAAAAGGATGATATTTTCTATAAGGTAGGCCTGTTGCTACACAGACCTGTAACATGAGGAAAATTGTGTAAAACACTAAGATTTCATCTAACTTCATCCTTTAATTGGAATTTAGATCCATTTGTGACGCCTCTTAGGAAATTAAAGAGACAGTTTTGCATTTTAATTGGAATTAAAGATAACCAGGACAATTTCTAAAGAATTATCATGTCCACAGAGTCTGTCTCCCCCATCTTATTGAATGGAATCTTCTCACCTAGTATGTGTCTCCCACTTCTAATATCTTCCTATTTCCCCTTCTTTCATGTTTCTCCTCTCTTTTCCATGTGTGTGTGTGTGTGTGTGTGTGTAAGACCCTGTGAAATAATTTAGAAATAAGCTATTAAAGTTTCCTTCCATCATCAATTAATGGTATAATTTCATTTTATTAAGAAAAGAATATTTGCACAGTGTAAGTTTTATAATTATTTACTAAATACACAAATAGATGTAATATATATATATATTTACTCAGATCAATAAAAATACAGATTAGTGAATTTTCAATGAGTAAAGAGATTTTAGTCATTAAATAATATGAACAGCATTTTAAAACCTTAATCTGACTCCTTCTCATCACTGTTCTTCCAAAGATAATTACCATAATGACTTCAACACATCATAAATTAAGACAGTTTTTGAAATTTATGTAGTTGGTGCTGTAAATAGGTACTCTTGCCATTAGTTTCTTTTTCTCGGTATTTTCTTAAACTTTTGAGCTAAAATATTTTGTATTTACTATAATCCTGTATATGACTGGAACACAAATTGTTTATGTTAAATGACCATTGGAATTGGAGGGTCATTACTAATAATAGCGTTTGGAAATTCTGAACATCATATAATGTTACTCTGATAATTGTATAATTTTTTTCACATGTATACTTCTCTTACACAAATACCAAAAAAATCATTAGATGAAATACTTATATTTAAGCAGCTAATTCTGAGCTAATACTTTTAAGACAGATAAACATATATTTAAGTAAATTGTTTAATGTAATCTAAGAATCTTTTTCCAGTTCTTGGCATCATTAGTATTTTAGTCATTCTGGCTATTGTGCTATAATGCAGAACTGAGGGTTTTATTTCTATCACATGCAATCAGTCATGAGCTTAACTTTTAGATATTTAATGGTCATATCAATGTAATAGACAGCCAGTTATAGACTGACTGATTTTAATGGAATAATGTCTTATTTTTATATGTAGGAGTCATGTATTTTTTCTTAGTGTGGGATCTCTGCTTACTATGAGTTTTGCAAATATCTAGCTATACATCATTGTACAAGCCAACAATTTCAAATCGGGAAGCTATAAAGAATATTCAGTCCCATGACTTAATTTGAAATTTGAGAAAACCTGAGACCCATAGAGAAAACATCATTTCCTTAGACTCTCTTCTAGTTAGTAGTCAGACTAGACATATAAATCTCCTGACAATGAAGGGTCTTTTTCCTGTTGAGTCATGTACTCTTTAGCATCATTAATATGGTGACTCAAACCCCTTGTGTGAGGAGGCTAAGAAAGACATGATATAGTAACTGAAATACCAAGGACAGGGAGATACATGATTAATTTAATTGATTTTGTGAAAGAAAATCCCATCTAATGGAGCAACTGCAGTAGCTCATTGCCATGTAATATTTAAGCTGTATTTTGCTTCGGATTCATTTTACTTTTGGGGTGTGTGTGTGTGTGTGTGTGTGTGTGTGTGTGTGTGTATTTACTTCTCTATATCTTTTGTTAATATGTTTCATTTCTTCTGCTACTTATTGTTTCCAGGCTTTTATTCTGAATTTGGTTCAAATTCAATAATTTCCAGCTTTTCTTTAGAAGATTATTAAGAACATTAATTTTGTAATATTTTCTTTGTTTTAGTGGGGGAAAATTTGATTATAAGACATAATTACTAACACAATAACACCAAATGTTTACCAAATTTTGCATGCAAGGTGTAGTATTCTGTACCTTTTATGCATTATTTGCCTTCCTCCTTAAACACACCCAAAATATGTTTTGTAATACTTATTTTCTAGACTTAGAAGCAACCTCAGTGAGTACAAGCTCATCATTGTGGATGGATGGATCTGAACCACATTTTTCTCATTTAAACATTTCCTTTATTTCATAATCCTCTCTTTCTCTCTCTCTCTCTCTCTCTCTCTCTCTCTCTCTCTCTCTCTCTCTCTCTCTCTCTTTCTTTCTCTCTCATTCTTTCATTCTCTCACTCTCTCATTCTTTCCCTCATTCTTTCATTTTTTGCCAGTCCTGGGGCATAAACTCAGGGCCTGAGTACTGTCCTTGGGCTTTCCTCAAGGTTAACACTCTACCATTTGATCCACATCACCACTTCCAGCTTTTTCCATGTATGTAATACCAAGCAATCAAACCCAGGTCTTGGTGCATGCATACTAGGCAAGCACTCTACTACTAGGCTAAACTCCTAGCCCCTAATTTTTTGTGTGTGCATTCAGATGCCAGGTCTATCTTAAGTCTCATGTTTTAATTACTCTCAGAAATCTATATTAGGATTGATTATTACCAATATTTTAGCACCAATCATTTCTCCTTTTTATTCATGGAATACTCTTTGAATGTCTGAGAATTAGTGTGCTCCCCTGTCTCTTGCTTTTAGTCCTTGTTCCTCCTGTCATATTTCCCTGGCTTCATGTATAGCCCAAGCCCATAAATGCTTGCATCTAGAAGTTGCCATCCATACGAATTCATTCACATACTTTCTTCTTTTAAGCAGTAAAAGAAGCACATTTTAAAAATCAGAATTCTGATTGTTTCATGTGTATGTACAAACTGGTCTATATATAATTTTAAAACCTGGAATTCAGAGGCATTTGATAATATTAATTCCTTAAGTGTAAATATCTTTACAATTAACAAAATTTCATGTTCATATTATTCATGTAAGAACAATGTGAGGTAGTAAAGGTAAGAAAGATTATTTCCTTTTCACATAGATCCATATAAGTAATATCTATTTGAGTCCTATGTTTCTTTCAATATACAGTTGAGTTTTTAACCAGTTTACTCTTCAAAAACCTTCTAGGTGCATCTCAGACAGGACTTAATTTGTTATTCCAATGTTTATAATTCACAACTAATTCTTTGTTCTTTTTAGGCCATAAGTAAAACATTTTAATATTCATATTATAGTACCTTATTTTCAGATTGGATATTTTATCTACGAAAGTAAGTACTCCATCTTGTCCATGCAAGCAGTTCAGAATATACCAGGGATCTCTGTTAAATACCTCAGAGAATGTTGACTCATTTCATTATCTTAAGGAGTTCTTTTTCTTACTTGTAGCATGCTTTAAAATCTTACATAACTGTATAGAAGGTGCCTCTTCTTTACATTTGGCTGAATCATATACCCCTGTGTGTACCACCACATTATCCTCCTCATCATGTTTTAGAACTTCTTTGCTGCACTATACTTTTCAGGTTGCTTTTATTTTTGTATTATTTGTACATAGGACTTACTTCTCCATTAATTCTTTACCCTTTGATCTAGCACTACTTGAAGGAGTGACTCAAATTTTCCTAGGCATTTTAATGAGTTCACAGCCAGCAGACACTAAGACAGTAAGACATTTTGTGTATCATATAGTAGTGTCATTTCTATCACATTTTTCTTTTTTACAATGTAAGTAACAACAGTAAAGGACTAGTACTTTACTAAGGTTGTTTCTAAGCAGTTTATGAAAATGAATGAGCGAAGTTACTATTCAGGCCTATTACACTGTGTTGGAAGTTGGGGTAGATACGGGAATATGATAGTGATATTTTAAGCTATATTCTTTCTGCTTTAAACACTGAATCCTCATGAGATCCTATGCATTGAAATTGTTCAGATAATAAAAATAACTTCATGGGATTCTCAAATGGAGTCATAGAAGAATAAATTGAGTTCTTTGCTAGTGGCTCATGCCTATAATGTTAGCTACTAAGAAGGCTGAGATCTGAGAATCACAGTTTGAAGTCAGCCTGGGCAGGAAGTTGATGAAACTCTTATCTCCAATTAAATCATAGAAAAAGCTGGAAGTGGTACTGTGATTCAAGTGGTAGAGTGGTAGTCTTGAACAAAAGGAGCTCAGGACCAGTGCTCAAGCCCAGAGTTCAAGCATTAGGATGGCAAAAAAGAAAAAAAAGCAAAGAGTAAATTGATCATTAAGGGTTTTTTTTTTGTTTTTTTTTTAATTAAAGAATTTATTAACATTGATTTTTACATCATATTTTCAAATGACATGTTTAACATATATTTTTGTTAAAGAAATGCAAGGCAAAACTTTTATGTTTTATTTTTGTCTTATTTTGTCAGAAAATGATGGAGTATAGCAATCACCCAATTGTGCTATATAGTATAGTAATTATTTAGTAGAACAAAAGTTAAAAGCATAGGGCCTGGAGTTTGGCCTAGTTGTAGAGTGCTTGACTTGCATACAGGAAGTCCTGGGTTTGAGTCTTTGGTACCACATACATAGAAAAATCTGGAAGTGATGTCATGACTCAAGTGATAGATCTCTAGCCTTGAGAAAGCCCAAGGACATTGCTCAGGCCCCGCGTTCAAGCCCCAGAACTGGCAAAAAAAAATGTATGCTTGCTACTTTAATGTTCCCAATGAGTTTTCATCATAAATATAAGAACTATCTTCTGGTGGACTTCAAGTTGTCTAAGAAAATATGTGTAATGCCTGCAATATAAAAGCAAAGCAAGGTGGGGTTGCTTACAGCCAGTATTCCACAGCTACTCATCTGATGTGCTGAAAGTGATCTCAGTCCTCAAAGAGAATAAGAATCTTAAAAGATGAGTCAAATGACATAATGTTTTGGTACCCTTTTTCTGTAATTCATAGCTTTATGATAAAAAATTAATAGAGAAGTAGCAAATTCATTATTAATAATCTCCTAGATTTTTTCTGAAGACAAAATAATTCTAAGATGAAATAGTATATAAAATATTGGTGTTGAAACGTATTCATTCTTCAGAATCACAATGCTCTGTGACAAGAAGCCACATGCTAAGAACTATTGTTAATTATTTAGTTTAATGTTTTCCCTAGCTATTCTATTCCTTTTTTATTGACATTATATACAGTCCTTTTAGTATCATGGAGCTGAATGCACTGTGTTTAAAAAACACATTGAGCCTGACAGAAATCAGTTGTTTACATTATAGATTTAAATTTATTAGTGAATGAAAAAAATATTTATGAGATTATATTGTCAAGAACAGGATATATTTTGTTGTATTATTCAAGACCTCCAACATTGTGACTACATTTACAAACATTAAAACATGCTGATGTTTGTTGCATAGTTAAGAATAAGCATATTGAGTTTTGAAATAACAAAATATTTGAAACAAGGTAATGAAACATACTTTTAAACAATGAAATTCCATGCTGCCATCAGAAAGAATGACATTGCCCCATTCATAAGGAAATGGAAAGATTTGGAAAAAAATCGTATTAAGTGAAGTAAGCCAGACCGAAAGGAACATAGGCTCCATAGTTTCTCTCATTTATAATAATTAGTACACATCTAGGACTCTCCTAGCAGATGATCACAATAGCTAAAAACCTATGTACATATAGTCATATAGGATGAGACTAAATGAAAGGATTTCTAGGATATGGAAACAAGAGGTTTATCTTTGTTCTTTTTCTTAATGCACTATGTGCAGTTATTTCTTTTCTATTTTTTCCCCTTATGGTTAATTTCATGAGATTACTGTATCGGACTTTGTTACCTGGTGTATTGTATATACATTTATTTGTTTATTTGAAATAGGGAAGGGAAGGGGGGAAACAAGATGATTGGGGGTGGGTGGGGAGAGGGATAGGGGGACAAAAACATGATAAGTGGTATCATTGTGAGAGAAATAATGTACCCTCTACCTAATAAATGTAAGTGTAACCCCTCTCTACTTTACGCCAACAATAAAATAAAAAAATAAACCCACAAACGCAATAATAGAGATTAACTCAAAACCTACAATTGCACATTAAAAGAACATTGGACTAATGATAATTTTCCTTTCCATTTTTCCAAAAATAGTCCCATATTAATACTCATTAATGCTATCAGATAAAGAGAAAAGTCAATAAATTTCAAAGTAAAAAGGATTTAGAATAAACATTATTTTCCACAATTTTATTAGCATATGTTAGTGGTACAATAGGCATTTTTTGTGCTATTTCCATACATGCATGCATAATGTCCTAATTATATTACCACATTCTATTACCCCCTCCTCATACTCTTCCTCCTTTTATAAGCAGTTTCAAGAGATTTAATTGCTCTATTGTCATATGTATATCTAAATACTTTGAACATCTTGACCTCCTCGTTCTGGTACCTAGTCTCAAACAGAACATAATAAGCATTGCTTTTAGGGATGTGAAAAAAGTGACAGAATACACTACTTTATAATACAGATTATCCCATCACTATTTGAGTCAATTTATTTTCAATATGGACCACAATAGAGTGACTCCAAGAGGGCATATTTTTCAAGCAGAGAAATATGTTAATATTTTTTTGTTAAAAGAGTACTTATTTTAAAATCAGAAATATATTTCAAATATAAAATGTGACATCCTCAAGGTTGTGAAATTTTTTATTCAATATGGCTAATTCCAATACAATTAAGAAGTTCAAATAATAATTAATATTAATATGAAATATTATTTTGACATCTTACAAATGGGAGATGAGATGAAAGCCATTTTTTTACTCACAGGTGACAGAAATCAGTGCCTGGAACTGACAACATGCTCATCAACACACCTATTGCAGGTTTCATTATTTTCTTAATTTCATTTACTGTTTACTATGATTTCTGGTATCACCTGAAGAATAAATTATATATAATTAATACTTCTCTGTGTCTGCTCCCGGTGGAAACTCAACACAAAACAATACATTACATCTTATTTTTTGCTCATTTAGTACTATCACTTTTCTAAAAGGGAAATACCATTGAGAAAATAATGATGCTAATTTTCTAAGGGCACTTTGGCTTAGAAGTTAAGGAATCTGACAAAATGGCATAGTTTTCCATATAGTGATTCACTACCAGTCATTACCATTCTGTCCCCTACTTTATCTTTTGAAAAAATGGAAGCATTAGACTACAAATAATTAAAGAACAAGTCATCAGATGGATTAAGCATGATCATTTTATAATAGTTGACTGGAAAATGACGGACTTTAAGATTGACTCTCCAGAATTATTTGACAGTATTTAAAGCCTATGCATGGACGATGTATGAAGGGGGAAGGATGACAAAGATTCTATGTGTATGTCATTGTGTGATATACTAGAAAACACAGGATTCTATTCTTTAACCATATATAAAACATGTTGTTTTAAGGCATTCTTATGGGCCCAACATGGATAAAAACCAAATTGAAGTTGTAAGAATTTTGGATGCCAAATGAAAGGATAATTTGACTCAAATTTGATCTATTCCCACTCTTAGAAGTGGAAGAACTCACCGAATAGCATTTTATCCATATCAACTTCCAACTGTGTCATTGTAACTGAGCACTTCACAAGTTCAATCACATCCAAGGCATACCTAATTTTGTAATGTAAGTCTGAATATCCAACAATAGAAATTTACATAAACAATATTGGATGCAACACAATAATGAGTTAGGAAACTTCATTTTCTTTTATTTTTTCCATATATTTTTATTGTAATTAATAGAAGGGTTACATTACATTCGCCCGATGGAAGGTGCATTACTTCACATACATTGATACACTTTCTCATGTCTTAGTCCCTGTTTCCCTCCCCCCACCCTCACCCTCAACTTGTTTTCCCCCCTTTCCTATCCAATTTCAAATAACCAAATACGCATATATCCAATATATCAGATAACAAAGTGAAATACTGTAACAATATGAGATAACCAAGGGACAGCAAAAGAGATGAGAGATAACATAGTACATTAAGGACAACAATCGTTCATTATATGGCTTTTGTTTCTGTATTCTAGAGGTCCTTTCATTTAGCTTCATACTGTATGGCCTTATGTATCTAGGTTTTGCTTTATTGTAAATCTCTGCTAGAAGAGTCCAAGGTTTCTATTGATTATGACAAATGAGGGAAACCATGGAGCCTATGTTCCTTTGAGTATGGCTTACTTCACTTAATATGATTTTTTCTAAGTCTTTCCATTTCCTTACAAATGGGGAGATGTTCTTTCTGACAGCAGCATAGAATTCCATTGTGTACAAATACCACATCTTGTTGATCCACTCATCAACTGAGGGACATCTGGGTTGGTTCCATATCTTTACTATGGTAAATAATGCTGCAATGAACATCGTTGTGCTAGTGGATTTAGTATGCCCTTGTTTCTGGACGGTTGGGTAAATGCCAAGGAGTGGAATTGCTGGGTCATAGGGGAGCTCTATGGCAAACTTCATTTTCTATCTGTTGGCTGCAAGTCAAAATAGGTTCATGATGGAGACCAGCATTTAAATAGTACCTTGGTGGTTTTAGAAAGCCTGTTTTATAGTCCATTACATTTATCCAGCTCAAGAATCACCCTTTTAGTACGTTCTTGGGTGTTCAAACTATTCAAAGAAACAATACAGAAAACAATACAAAGATTAATCCTTAGACACACTGATGGGGGTTAGGGGAGAAAAGTCATTCTTATAGAGTATGTGATATCTATAATAGATTCCCCTCCTCCATTACACTCTTTTCCTGCCAATGAACTTTTGCCACCAAATCATGATGAAGCAAATAAAGTGTGGCAATGAATATATGATCTCATTGATACCCGGTATCTTTCATGTCCTCAAAATCAGTCACATCATTCTTTGTTCAAGCCTGATGGGAAGAAAAACTGTCATTGCTTTTTCTGCCAATCCTGGGCTTTATCTCAGGGCCTGAGCACTATCCTTGCGCTTTCCTCAAGGATAGAACTCTACCATTAAGGCACAGCACCATTTCCGGCTTTTCTATGTTTGTGGTACCGAGGAATCGAACCAAGCACTCTACCACTAGACCAAACTCCCGGTCCCTCACTGAAAAAAAAATTTAAATAGTAGGTTTAATTGCTCCTATTATTACTTGCTTGGCTGCCTTATCTGTACACACTCTCATGGAATGTGCTGCAGAGGTTCCTGATGCATTTGTGAACATAGACCGAATAGTGTTTACAAATAGGCACTCATCTCATCACTAATTCATTCCTTTAAAATGATCCTTCATATGTTTTCATATGCTGAACTTTTGTTGCTCTTTGGTTAATCTCATATTGTTACTGTTTCTGACTTTGTTACCTGGTATATTGTATATGTTTATTTATTTGAAATAGGATAGGAAAGGGGGGAAACAAGATGAATGGAAAGGGGTATGAGGAGGAAATGGGGACAAAAACATGAGAACGGGTAACAATGTGTGAGAAGTAATGCACCTACTACTACCTGATGAGTGTAACTGTAACTCCTCTATACTTTACCCCCCAAAAAAGAATGAGAGAATTAACCTTACTCTATTTAAAAATTGTTTCTTTCCTTAATGTACTCATGTTATCCATACAACTTTCTTATTTTTTGCCAGTCCTGGGCTTGAGCTCAGGGCCTGAGCCCTGTCCTTGGACTTTCTCAAGGCTAGAGCTCTACCACTTGAGCCTCAGCACCACTCCCGGCTTTTTCTATGTATGTGGTACCAAGGAATCAAACCCTGGTCTTTGTGCATGCTAGGCAAGCACTCTACCACTAGGCTAAACTCCCGGCCCATCCATACAACTTTCTAAATACATCATCTTGGTTTTATTTGCAACAATAATATTGTATGAGAAAACATACAATGTGATGGGTATTGCTTAATTGATATAGTAAATGCAGCAATGTGAATAGCATGAAATTCTCTTTATATAAAATCAGATAAGAGAAAATTTCCTTTCTGGAACAAATTCATTAATCCCATGTGATCTTTACACCATTAGTAATGGACTGAAATATAAAGAAATAAACAACTGGGGAGTTAACCATGGGTATAATTTTTTTCTATATTTAATGAAATTTACATTACCCTAAATCAATATATTTGGAGGAAACTAGACAGACTCCTTTTCTACTGAGACTTTGAGCTCTATTAAGCACTATGTCTGCCTAGACAGCAGTATGATTAATTTTGAAATGCTGCTTAATATACTTTTTAACCAACAGACTAGTAGAATAAAGATTGATATAAAGTATAATACTCAGAATTAGGAGAAAAATCTCTGTTTCTGTTTCATTAATTGGGTTTTAGCATAATTATTTTATTAAATTTAATTGTCAGATAAAATGGCAAAATAAATAAAATAACTTGTCTGTTTGCTGTGCCACATTTGTTACAAATGTTACTTCCTGGTGTTGTCTTAAAATACTATTATTTGAAGGTTTTTAAATATATATACCATATTACAGTATATTTGATGTAAAAGGACTTAATAGTGACCACGTCCCTTATGATTCAATTCTATTAGCTACTCATGGCCAGCTTTCTTTCAAAACAGATTCTCACAAATGAGCAGCATGACTACTTTAAGAACATTTCAATATCTTTTAAAATAAGGAACATCAAGGTTGGTTTACATTTGTTTTTTTATTGTTTTATGTGGAATTTTTACTGTGATGAGATTTAACATCATTTGTTACAGGAAGAAAGGAGTTTTACTATATGTTCAACTTATTAAAAGCAGTTTGAAATTTAAAAGTGAACACGATTCAAAAATATTTAGTTTTTCAGAATCAAAAACAGTATGTTGGTCACAGTGGCTCATGCCTATAATCCTACGTACTCAGGAGGCTGAGATTTGAGGATGATGATTCAAAGCCAGCCCGGACACTAAGGTCTGTGAGACTGTTATCTCCAATTAACCACTAGAAAATGGGAAATAGGGCTGTGGCTCCAAAGGTGGGGCAGGAGCCTTGAGCTGCAGAGCTAGGGGACAGCGCTCAAGCCCAGAGTTCAAGCCCCATGACCAAAAAGATAGATAGATAAATTGATTGATAGATTGATTGATAGTATTTACCTTTTGCAACAAAAAAGTTTATCCAACCTTCTGAGAAAATTTAATAACCTTGAACTCAGTAAAGGAACATACATGCTTGCCTCACATGCATGAAGCCCTGGATTAAATTCCTCAGTATCAGATACACAGAAAAACCTGGAAATGGCGATGCGGCTCAAGTAGCAGAGTGCTAGCCTTGAGCAAACAGTGTCCAAGACAGTGCCCAAGCCCTGAGTCCAAGCCCCAGGACTGGCAATAAAAAAAAAGAATTTACTTTTTCTAAATTTTTGGATTGTATTTTAAAACTATTTTAATCAAAGAAATTGTGAATGGCTATCTATGATATGTATTATAGCAGACATGATGGCCCCCAAAGATGTGTATATTCTAATTTTGGTATTTTAAAAATATGTTGTACTACTACATAGCAAACCCTTATGGCTCATACCTATAATCCTAGCTACTTGGAGATTTGAAGATGTTGGTTCAAAGCTTACATGTGCTAAAAAAGTCCACCAGACCGTTATCTCCAAGTAACCATCAGAAATCTAGAAGTGGCGCTGTTTACCTTGAGCAAAGAGCTCAGGGACAGCACACAGGCCCTGAGTTCAAGCTTCATGACGAAGAAATAAAAGTACTCATTTTCATTGATTTGCTGAGGACTCATAAAATTCATAAAATCTATTATGATTACTGTATTACAACAAAAGGATTCATGTTAAAATCAATCGTCACACAAAACAAAATCCAGCTGAGAGCAAATGCCAACTTGAAGTTCTCCTCTCCTGAAAGGATGCACAATTCTCCTAGAAATGATAACCAACATACAGAAAATATTACAGGAGGAGCTTATTTAAGTCTTAGTGCCCAGAATTTTATAAGATTTGGTCATGTAAGCAAGGAACGCTCGCATGGCTGACCTTACTGTCTTTAGTCTCTCTGAAGTTCAAATTGAAAAACTACAGCCAAAATCGCACACCACAAATCTCATTGTTAACATAAACTTCTTGTAGAAGCCAGTGAAAAGTTCAATCTTTCTTTAGAATATGCAACACTGGTAAAATGTAGGCCTGGTAAGTTAATGTCGTATTAGAGAGTGACAGAGAGTAAAGTGCAGATATGATGAAGTTAAGGACCTACAGATAGTAGGATTATCCTGAATTATATGAATTATGGGATTTTAGTTGTAAAAATCACAAAGATCCCTTAAAGATTCAAAGAAGATGATATGAAAAAGAGAATGTAACAATGAAGTGATGTAGACTAGACACTACTGTGCTGTTAACCTTGAAGATTGTGTAAGAGTGTCAAGGACTGTAGGTGGCTTGTAGAAACTAGAAGAGAAATGGAAGTGCGATTGTCTCCTTTTGTGCCTCAAAGATGAATTCAGCCCTGCTGACAGTTTGCTTTTAAGTAAGATTTTTTAGTATCCAGAACTCTAAGAAAGCTAGAGAAGAGAAAATCGAGTCACTAAATTCATAGTGATTGCTTATATGAAAACTAGGAAATGAATACAGTAAAATATAAACACAGGTAGACCTCTGGTTTTAATGGGATTGTTATTTAATAAAGCAATCCTGAGTTTAAAATATCATTATGTCAAATTATATGTAATGCAGCTAGCATGCTGAATATTCTAGCACGAGTGAAACTTCAACAATGTAAAAGAGTATCATACCACATATTGCTAGTCCAGAAAGTACTCTAAATTTAAAATTTGAAGGAAAAGTCTTTTTTCCTTTTATTTTTTTATTTTATTTTTTATTGTAATTAATGAAAGGGTTACATGATATTTGCCAGATAGAAGGTGCATTAATTCACATATACTGATACCCTTTCACATGTCTTGGTACCCATTACCCTCCCCTTCACCCCCCATCTTGGTTTTCCCCCCTTTCCTATCCAATTTCAAATAACCAAATACAAATAAATGAAGGAAAAGTCTTTAAACTGACTCTATTCACCCTCATTTCACCATGACAGGTCACTAAGTAATACTGGATACAATGTATGGATGGATATAGTTCTCTTTCCACAATTTTGCTTTCCATAGTTTCTACCACCATTGTTCAACTGTTGTCAAAAAATATCTAATGGGGAATTCCCCAACTGAAGAATTTAAAATGTGTTATGTTACGCCCTCAGTCAGATTAATGTGCAGAAATGTCATTCCTATTCTGTCTCACCTAAGATGAAAATCATTTCTTCTTCCAGAGTATATATGCTGTATGTCTGTGTGTAACTGACAATTCTGACTTCCATCTATGTGATACATTTTATACACATACAATAAAGTTTAACTTATAAGATAGAATAATAACAAGGACAGCAATCCTCAGAACATACTATAATCAGAGCTATGTGAATGTAGTCTCTTTTTTTCATAGAACACTTTAGTTATATGTACTCACTCTTCTTGTGTTGGTAGAAAATGATACAACATACCCATGATGAGGTGAACTGAGGTGAGTAATATTACATTTTAGTGCAGTTACCTTGTGTTACTTTACCATATGCACTGTGGTACTGTGACAGTTAATATTAGAGCAGAGACAGTTCCTAAATGACTCTGTGTGTGTGTGTGTGTGTGTGTGTGTGTTTGTGTGTGTTATATGATATGTGTATTTGGGGCTTATGCATATGTATATTTTGGCTTGTCTAAAACCAACCCTTTAAAATGCTTATTATCTTCCTATCATAGACTCAAGGCACACAAGCAAAAATTCAGATGTACAAGTTCACAAAATTACATATTCACATCTGTAAAACATTGCAATTCAGTTTTATTTTCTTCCATTGACAGCTCGCAAATTTGTGAATAGAATACATTGGGTTTGTCTTGCCATTATGAAATTCATGATAAACATCATCAAGGTAGATGGATATCTAGGTGTTTCATTTCACTGATGAACAAGTTTTTGTATACAAACTGACAGTTGTTATTAAAATTTGGATTTCATATCTATTTGAAAGTAAATTGCACCTACACTCCATTTGCAAGCTCCAATTTGAGAAAGTAGCTTTTTATTTGATACATTTATTATATTCTTTTACATTTTTCTTACATCCACTTTGTTTGACAAGAAGACACTGAAATTTAAGTAGCACAGTATAGGACTGCATTAATAATCCAGTCTTTCAGGTAGTAATGAGAATGTTCTTGTAAGTATCTTATACTTTCATTTTTTGCCTGTCATAGGGCTTGAACTCAGGGCCTGGGCACTGTTGTTGGATACATTTGCTCAAGGCTAGCACTCTACCACTATAGCCACAGCTCCACTTCTGGCTTTTTCTGAGAATATGTTACCAGGAAATCAAACCCTGGGCTTCGTGCATGCTAAGTGTGCACTCTACCACTGGGCTACACTCCGGCCCCAAGAAGTAACTTAAAATTTTTTAAAGGAAAAACCTAGTTACTTGATAGAGTGCTTCTCAATCGCTTGCTTAAAATTTCAGCACAGCTTATTCTTAACAATATTGCTTAGCAAAACCAGGATATTATAATCTCAATATATTATAATCTCAACAGTCGGTCTCAAATTAGACCATTCAAAGGGGTAATTAGCAAAGGTCAACAATACACATAAGTGTATAATTTAGTTTTCTATACAAATAGCAAAATGCAAGTGAATGAAAGGCATTAATCATTTGCAACTAGAGCCTGCAGTGTAATATAAAGCAGGGTCCAGACAGATTCCATGTTTGTGAGTTTTCCAACTTGTCAAATTTTTACAACCAACAACTCAATAGTAACTTTCACAGACATTCATGAATGTGAATTTTTCACGGAGTGAGTAACCTGACACATGCATTGCCATGTAATCAAATAAAGCAATTCTCTGGCTTCTTGTCCCAGATTTGAGTGTTAGTAACTATCCTTTCCTTAGTATAGTTAATTTTGCCTTCTGTTTTCTCCTTTGAATTTATAATATTGCTGTTTTAAATACATCCCAATCATGATGGTAAGATGCTGTCCAGTGTTTTTGTCTTAGGGAGGAATGTCTTAGGTATGTAGGATAGTTTTCCTTCAGGAATGAGTAATAGTATTGTTGGATGGGCAATTAGTGTAATGGATCAACAATATTTATTAAATAATGTGTCTTTCAACAGAACCATATTTAAAATGGGATATATGTGAAACAAAATAGTTTTACAGAAAATATTAAGATCAGATGAATGAAGGAGCCTAACACAGTACTCCTGGGAGGAATGCTTTAGTGTTCATTTCTTCAGAGTTCACAGTGTCTGTAAAATGTACCCCAAAACTCATTAAAATTCCCCAGGTACATTATTTAGCTACGTGGGTTTCTTAGAAGTGAATGAAGTTATATATTAGTAAAATGCCATGTATTTATTATTTAATCTTCAATTTTATAGTCTACTGTATAAAAATTATACCACCAATACTAGGGATGTCATAAAGTTAAAGTGATATAATGCTGTGTTTCTTAAATTCCATGAAGAATAAATCCTTTAGCTGAAAATTACCCGTATTTTGATTTCATCTCATTTTCAAACCTTGTTTCTCATGTGATCTTTCACTTCACTGTTTTATTGTTTTTTTTCCTGTGAGTGTTTTTTCTGGTTATCTATTTCTCCCCCCCCCTTTTCATTCTTCTCCTTTCCTCCCTCCTCCTCTTCTCCTCTCCTTTCTTCTCTTCCCTTGTCTACTCTCTTGCCATCCCTTCTCTCCTCTCTTCCCTTCCCTTCTCTTTTCTTTTCCCTTCCTTTCCCTTTCTTTTTTTTTTTCTGTGCCACTTCTGGTGCTTGAACTCAGGACCTAAGGACTGGCCCTTAACTTTTTCACTCAAGGTGAGCATGCTTCCACATGAATCACAGTTCCACTTCGGACTTTTCACTGGTTAATTGGAGTATTATGGAATTTTCCATTCATGCTAATTTTGATCAGTTATCCTCAGATCTCAGCTTCCTGAATAACTAGGATTACAGATGTGAGTCTCTGCACCAGGCCATCTCATTATTATTATCCTCTTTTACTATCTTGCTTTTACTATACCAGTCACTATAATTATACAAGTACTTAAACTTCAACAACCTGAATCATTTAGCTTTTGCAGATTTTAAATTTTATTTGTCAACATCCATATATCTATATATTAAACAAACAACAATGTACAGGAGTGGTGCTCAGTAAGAAATAGCACTTGAGAATTTTGGTATTCATGTCATTTCAATGAAATATTTGGTTCAGTAGTCAGACATCAGTAATTTTATTTGCTATTGCTTGCTGTAAAATAATTCTTATAGAATTAAAATAGATAAAAGAATTAAAATAGATTATTTTCAAAACCTTCTCCAATTTAACAAAAATTTCTTTTTAGCATATTCTTTATCCCCTTGACTATACAGCTTTCCCAAAAATATCTGTATTGGGAATATGAAGAGATGTTTGTTTGTGAGTATGTGTATAAAACTGCTTTAAGCTATTTCTATATGACTATTTGCATAAATATGCTTTACATATCTGCATGTAAAAAAAGCATGCATATGTGCTGTATGTATGTATAAATGTATCAGTAACATATATATATATATGTTTATGAAGCCATAAAGCTTTATATTGACCTGGAATACAAAGTTCTTGGGACCTAGATGAGAAAACTCTTTTCCTTCACATCCGCTCCTCTTCCAAATCTTTTCAAACCTTACTTTTTCCAGTGTTTGAAAAATAGCCTATACATTTCTCTCCTTGCTAGTAGTCTTTCCAAAAGCTGAGAGATTATCAGAGGGGGTGGGGGAAGAGAAAGGGGGACTAAAACATGAGAAAGGGAATCAAGGTTCGAGAAGTAATGTACCCATTACCCGACAAATGTAACTGTAACCCCTCTATGCATCATCATGACAATAAAATACAAGAAAAACAAAGCACGGGGACAGTTCCCAGGCCCTGAGTTCAAGACCCAGGAATCACACACACACATACACACACAAACAATATGAATATTTTATAACATTTTGAGATTTTTGACTTATAATCATCCTTTCTATTTGATTTTAGGTAGCCAGCAAATTTAGAGACAGAGAATATGGGAACGGTCTATTCTTGCTGAATTACAGTGTACTTAGAATATAAAGCTAATATTAATAATTTCTTTTTTTTTAGATTGTTTTTTTTTTGGCCAGTCCTGGGCTTGAGCTCAGGGCCTGAGCACTGTCCTTGGACTTTCTCAAGGATAGATGAGCCTCAGCACCACTTCTGGCTTTTTTCTATGTATGTGGTACTGAGGAATCGAACCCGGGTCTTCATGCATGCTAGGCAAGCACTTTAACCACTAGGCCAAACTCCCGGCTCCTAATATTAATAATTTCTTGATTTTCTGTATATATATGGTAAAAATCAATAAGGAGATGACTTAATTAAATGAATGGGTGATATTCTCTGCATTATAATCCAAATTTTGAAGAAATGATCTTTCTTGGAGGGAGGAAAACGTTTATTTAATCACTAGTTCAATGTTATTATAGACCTCATGTATTCTTTCAGAACATAATAATAGTAGCTAATTTTCTAGTCAGAAGCTCTTGATAACAGAATTAAATTGATTCAGATTATCTACAATCTGCTGGACTATTGTGGTTATGGCATGTTTCATTTTTAAAATTTAATATGAAATATTTAGTCTTTATAATAAGCAATTAAGACTTTTTAGCTATGAAGTCACTTTAACAAAAAAATATTATAAAGCCATTAAGCAGCTACAATAAGCTCCATGCATTTTTAAGTACAATTTATACAGAGTAAAAGATTTTTCTATTAAAATACCTTCTTAATAATATTGATCTTTGAAGGAACAATTCAAGCTACTGTGTAATATGCCCTGTTTGAAAGGAAACTGAATTGTCTTTTCAGTACAAACTGATATCTTCATTTGAGTTTAGTTTCCTACAAACAATATAGTAATTTTTGTTATATTCTCCTTCAAATTTGTTTTTTTTTCCAGTCATGGGGACTGAACTCAGGGCCTGAGCACTGTCCTTGGGCTTTCTCAACGCTAGAGCCCTACCACTTGAGTCACAGCACCACTTCCAGCTTTTTTCTATGCCCAGAGAGCCCTACCACTTGAGTCACAGCACCACTTCCAGCTTTTTTCTATGCCCAGATCTTGGGGCATGCTAGGCAAGCACTCTTACCACTAGGCCAAATTCTCAGCCCCTCTCCTTCAAATTTAAGTTGCATTTGACTTTTGAATTCTAATCATGGATAGGTTACTATAGTTAATAATTGAATAAAAAAGACTATTCTAAATATTTCTATATGTGATTATTGATAGAAGTAAGAGAAGTTGAAGGCTTACTGTATACTTCTGAATTACTTGAACTGTTGATGTAATAATGTATTCTTACTATATGTTCACAATAAAAATATTTCCTTAGAAAATTGGTCCAGTAATTTTTTTCTGTAAAATGTCCACAAATAGGCTCTGTACTGGTTGGTTTCCAGGGGTAGGGAACCTCTTTGCTGCCAAGGGCTGTTTAGATATTTATAGCATCATTCACAAGCCATACAAAATGATCATTACAGGCATACTAGCTATGGGCAGCTGACAAAAAGCATACATATCTGTCCTATCATGTACCCAATGATTTTTTTCAGGCCTTTTGTGGACTGCTAGTCACACATTTCCCACTCCTACATCTAGTATATGTTCATTAACTTTTAATACATTATTTCCTACCTGTAACCTATCCTGAAATAAAATATCTGTCATTTTTTGCAAAAAGTCCTATATGTATATTTATACCAAAAAATAGATACAAAAATGCATGATATGTTTCAGTATGTACTGTGTGTATGTAAAGCAATTTTCTAATTTTCTCTTTAACATTAAGAGATTTCAAACATATATTCAATTTATCATAATTGAGGGCAGTATGTAGAGAGAGGGTTAGCTATGCATTGTGTGTTGCTAATATTAACTAGAATCATTGTTTTGAAGTGCAGATCTTAGTTCAATAACAGCACATTAGAGCAGACCAAAGTTATTAACTTCAATTGATAAAGAATTATGAATATAATTATAATCCAGTTAATTATTTAAAGCCATGAATTATGCAAATACAGCAGGTATTATTAATCATCTGCAGGAACCAGAACAATTTTCCTAAAAGAACATATAAATATTAAAAAGTCAGACTTGGCTCTATTATGTACTGTTAGAGGTTTACTGTTCCCTTATGAACAATGTTTGGGTTTAGTTTTCCTTTAAAAAGTGAAAAACATCGCAAATTCTTCTTTTGCAGAGGCCAAGTAATTGTCATTAGATTTCTGTTTTGCTTTGTAAAATATTTACTATGTGTTCTCATATGTTTGTTTATATCAAAAAATCTTATAAGTTAATACTAGTTTGTGAGGGATGACATACTGCTCTCTAACTACACTGTACGGATAACCCTGCTGTGAGACTAAACTATAGAAGATAGTCTTGCAGCATTTAATAAACTAGTAGGATTTCCCTAGATTCACATATCATGAAAATTCCCTCCATATGAAGGAAGAACAGAATATTGAATGAACTAATGGTGACTAATATCTACGAGTAGGCACACCAATTATAGAAAGGACATAATAGAATCATTTTCAAAAATTAAATATTTAGAAATTGGATTTTTAGAAAGCATAAAAATGACAAAGCCTTTTAAGACCTACTTGTGTTAACAGTCTATTGTAAATATGCACTCCAGCTCCCTCCCAGTATTGGTTTTTCTTTTTTTTTTCTTTAAGAAACAAATTACAGTGATTCGCAGAAAGGATTTTTAAGGCAATGAATTGTTTTTCCTATTTCATTAGAGTTTAACTCTTGACCTCCATTCAAATCTATTTTATTGTAATAAAAATATACTTGTTCAAAGAATTATTTATGTTGAAAATGATGATGATTTACCTTAAAACATCTAAACATTCAAAATGCCATTCCTTAGAATATGATATTTATTTGAAAAATAACCTTAGAATATGATATTTATTTGAAAAATGCCAACGTTGGGTAGGAGGTAGGAGTACAGAAAGTGAAACAGGGACATATAGGAAGGCAGAATAGATAACATTTGTGTTTTAACCTTTTAAAATTGTAGCCTTTAGAACAATGTTTGGTGCAGAAGAGCTCCCAACATAATGTCTTACTTGAATGTTATAAATATCTTATAATTTATGGCACATTTGCAATAAATGGTAGTATATAACAGCTGCAATCTGGTGGACATGCCAGAGACATTGACCAGTAACCCATGCATTTACTGAAATAATATATAAACATTATGTTGTATTGGGTAAAATTTGAATTTTGATTTAGTTTCTAATGTTTTAACAATTATATCAAAATCCTTGATGTATATACAGCATATCAAAGAATTTTTATAGAATAAGGAGAGTAAATTGTTGAAAGAAATCATTGAGGGGGCTGCAAAAAATTTGAGGTCTACTCTCTCCTGAAGTTCTGATTGCAATTGCTTTTTACCCTCATGTTGGAAAATTTGCTTCCTGTGCTGCCTGCAGTGTCGTTGAACTAACTATAAGTACTTTCAAATGCTGACTTGGCATCTTTCTCTAGACTTTCCAAGAATGAAATGTTACAATCGTACTGTAATTTTTTTTCCAATTAAAGGTGATATAAACTAGGCAACATAGATGAGGTAAAATTGAGTTCTATGTATCTGTGAAGTTAGGTGAACTATGGTCAATGAATAAATTGACTTCTTTATATAATAGGAGTAACCTAGTAGAGTTCAATTTCTAAATTTATTTAGGTTTGTAATGATAATACATCCTACTCTTCTCCCCATTTTTTGTCCACCGCCTAATTCAAGGCTTATGACTTAAACCTTTGTCCTCCAATACACCCAAGAAAATTTATTTAATGAATGTCATTATAAAAAAGAGAGTCTGTTTGCAAAGTAATCAGCACAAAGCAAAGCTAGAGGCATGGCTCAAGTAGTATTATGCCAGCTGAACATCAAGCCAAGCAAGATACTGTCCTGAGCACTGTGTAAAAACATTATAAAAATCATATTATTAATATCTACATTTTACAGTGAAGTAAACTGAGGCATTCAAGGGGGGTAATTCAATTCCTTTAAAGTCCCTGTCTATTCAGTAGCAAATTCAAACTCATGACGTGCCATTGTCTGGTTTCATATTTACTCTATACTAAGTCTTTCCTTAGTAATACAAAATCAGAATTATCCCTGCCTTAAAATGAGTTGACATTTTCAGTTGTTCCAGCTTCTCTGTCTTCACTTTGAGACAATGTAGTCGAGCTCATGAAAGCTTTTGGCTTACAGCTGAGTGGGCCAGAAGTTTTCAAGTGTCTGTTCCATTTTGCCTTCCCCTTCCATGTCCAAAATAGACAAAACAGTTATAAATGACAATCTCCCATTTGTTTCTTAATCAAATGATGCTACCTCCATAAAAGTTTTACAAATACAGTACCAAGTTCTATTGAATTATCCCTCCTGTGTTTAGCTAAAATTTCATACTTAGAAATTATTATGATCATGTAGTTTATTAAATCATTTATATTTATATGCCTGTTATAAATTAGAAATTTTGTGAGGTCAGGAAACATGTATTTTTCATTTGCCTACTCTTACTCTTCAAATACTAAATGCACTTAAAAACTGCCTATTTAAGTGATACATGTTCAATATAGAGCAGTATTTTCTCATCCTAGTTAATATTCGAGTAGGAATTAAATGACTATCTATCATACCTATGGTAAAGGAGATTTCTCCATGGGGACAAAGTAAAGCTGGATACTTGTCTCTATGGCCTTTTTCTTTAGCTCTCTCATCTCAATTCTGTGTCATGCCTTAGAGCTAGAAAGTGTCAGTCAGAAATACCTTTCCATTGCTTGTGGCTCAAGCTAGTTGATTATGATCCCCAGGGTCTAGTTCTCAGAAAATGTGTTTGTATTGTAGTCCAAAAAGAGCAACCTTCTGTATCCCTTCCTCACTAAATTCTCTTATATTCTCCAAATTTACAAGAGCTGCATTTCATGGAGTTTTGTACAATTTTGAATTTGTGTATAAACTTTCAAGCAAGAATATTTATCTCCCAGAGATTTAAGAAATGTAGATTCTTAAATTATTTCTAATAATCATTTTTATCCTAGAAAGCAACTAATATACTAACATGTTACCCAAAATGCTCTTTTCTAGTCAGACACCAGTGGCTTATGCCTATAATCCTAGCTACTAAGGAGTCTGAGATCTGAGGATTGTGGTTCAAAGCCAGCCCAGACAGGAAAGTCTGTGAAATTTTCCAGAGAGTAAGACCTTATATTGTCAGATTTTATATCATATTTTTAAATAATCTTATAAACTGTTACGATCGGAATGTCTCTTCAAAATGTCATATGTAGAAACTTAATTGCCATTAAGATAGTATTAAAATCTAAGTCCTTTAAGTAATGTTTAATTCAGAAGGGCTGAGCCATTTTGAATGGGTCTAGTGACTTTATAAAAGTGCTGGAGGTGGCCGGAGTTTGGCCTAGTGGTAGTGTGCTTGCCTAGCATGCACGAAGACCTGGGTTCGATTCCTCGGTACCACATACATAGAAAAAAGCCGGAAGTGGTGCTGAGGCTCAAGTGGTAGAGCTCTAGCCTTGAGAAAGTCCACAGACAGTGCTCAGGCCCTGAGCTCAAGCCCAGGACTGGCAAAAAAAAGTGCTGGAGGGAACTAGCAAGGCCCTTTTTTATCTATCCATCCCTTCTGCTATATGAGGACTACATTCCTTCTCTTTGAGCCCACAACAATCAAAAGATCACCCTGGAAGCAGAAATTAGGTCCTCATCAGATACCAAATCCTGTCAATGTTTTCATCTTCAGATTTCTAGATTTTAAATGGGTGTGAAAGGCCTGGGAGGACGTGCTGGTGGTACAGTGCTTGCCTACCCAGCATGCACAAAGGTCTGGGTTTGATTCCTCAGTACCACATATATAGGAAAAGCCAGATGTGGTTCTGTGGCTCACGTGGTAGAGCTCTAGCCTTGAGAAAGCTCAAGGACAGTGCTCAGTCCCTGAGCTCAAGCCCAGGACTGGAAAAGAAAGAAATTAAATCTACGTGAAATAAGTTTCTAGTGTTTATAAATTATTTGTTGTATATTTTTGGGTTTAGAAATACAGCCATTTTCTTATAATAAGGGAAAAATGAAAAGCTTATAGCATAACTTGGTAAAGTCCAAATGGAATGAGATATCCTAATTTAACAGATTGCTGAGCATGGTGGTTTGAGCCTGTTATCTTAGCAACTTAAGCATGCTGGTATAAGTTCTTGAATGTAATTATCTATAAATTTGTCTTTTTGTGGATCTTTATCTATGCTACATAAATATATTTCCCTCTTGTTCCCTCTCTCCTTCTCCTTCATTTTCCCTCTCTCCCTCTATCAGTGCACATATGTAATGTGGCAGTATATCTTTAATAACCAGATCACTGAAAAAGAATACCCTAACTCTGATTTGAAGTGTTTTCTAATTTCTGTAGTAAATAATTCAACAAAGTTCATATTCATATTACCAACATAATACTGCTGAATAGTTTAGATAGTTCAGATGAGGTTATTTCCTGGCATATTATTATATAACTATTTTACCATACTGATCCAATAATGTAAATAACTAAGTAAGAATACTCTACAGTAAGGTATAGAAAATAGAAAGAGATGAATTTTAAGTAACAGTTTTTCTTGCTTAAATATAATTTATAAATAAAATTTATTTTAAGATTACATAATTTAATCTTATAAATCATTATGTTTTAACACCATAGACCTTAAAATTTAATGATCATTTCTCATAAGCCATAGAAAAGCTGACTTTACCACACTGGTTTAATTTCAAAGTCCTTATTGTTTTTCATTCCTGAAAAAAAAAATGTATCCATGGTTTCCATGTTTGAGGTTATCTTCGTAGGACTTTAGTTTCTTGATGTTATGTATGTTTCCACAATAAAAATCATGAGGAGAAACCTGTGAAATAGTTTGAGATTTGCTCTTTTTTGTGTGTGCAGTTGCAAGTGTACACACTACTTGAATGACTTCTATAACCCACTGCCCAAGGGTCATAAACCTACTATCCAATGGCATGAAGTTTTTCATAGATTCCCTTTTCCCTGTACTTACTGAGGTTCAAATAATTCTGTCTACAACAGAAAAACTACATGTTAATTAAACGAGTGTCAACTATAAAGATTATGACACATCTGCCAGTTTGTATAGTATTTCAATAATTAGTGTTAAATATATACTTTTTAGAAGTGATATAAACTACAAATGAAAACTATTACTGTATTTTTATCAGTAAATGATACATTTATCACTTAATGTTTCTAAATTAAAATTAAATCAATCTATTCTACCTCTCATGGTAACCTGTACCAATGTAAGCATGAATACCTTTTTGCCAGTCCGGGAGGTTGAACTCAGGGCCTGGATATTGTCTTTAGACATTTTTTGTTCAAGGCTAGTGCTCGGCCACTTGAGCCACAGTGCTACTTCCAGCTTTTTCTGTTTATGTAGTACCGAAAAATCGAGTCCAGGGCTTCACCAATGCTAGATGAGCACTCTAGCACTAGGCTATGCTCCCGGCCCTGTAGGCATTAATTTTATGAAATTAAAGGTCCATACAAAAACTGAAACATGAACATCTTCTATAGAAGCAATTTTGGAATGGTGGTATGAACAGCTAGCAACTCCATAAGCAGCATGTGCAATGCACTAGCCATCACAAGCTATAAGTTAGCATAAAACAACCATCAGTTATCTCCAGAAACAGTCTTAAGAAGAAAACAGCAAATGATGAAAGATTTATTCAAGAAAATATGTTTAATATGAGAATAGTGAGTCCCTATAGCATATGCTTAACAACTCATTTCTCCCTCTCTCAGTGTTTCTAGACAAAGCATTTTACTCTGGGTAGAGAAAGCCAAAAAGTTGGGACATGCCTTCCACTTGATTCTTTATCCTTTATTGTACAAGGAAAAGCTCCTGTGATATCTTACCATCTTGTACTGTACCTGGGACATGCAGCTGATTGTGAATTTCCTGAGAAACCACACCAAGGATAGATTTGTTCCTTTCAAGGATGGAAAGAATGTAATACCATGAAAAATACACAAAACATCTTTTCCTCAATTGGTACTGATAAACTAGTACTCCACATGCATGAAGTTGAGATTGGATCTCTCCTCACTTTGTGGAAGAATGTGAAAAATTTAGGCAGGTATCCATCTTTTGGACACATGCTTGATATCAGTTATATTATGATTGGTTTGGCATGTATTCGATAGAAATAGACTGGTTTTACATGTTTAACTCAAAGGCATGTGCCAGGAAATCCTTTGCTAGATATCTGACAAAAATTGGATATTTAGAGCACCCTCACTCTGAGAAAAACAACACAGAATTCTGTTCATCTATTAACTGAGGAGCAAATTAGTTAGAGATTACCAGTTGTATCTGAAAACCCATCCTCTTCCTTCTCCTCTATAGAAAGGTAACTCCGGACATTAATCCCCAGAGTTCCAAACATAAGGCCTAGAATTTCCATGTTCTTTTGCAGCTAAGTCTTCCCATCTGACCTTGTTCTCGTTATTAATGTATAATTAGAATTAGGAAACTTTTGGAAAGAATGACCTTCCACAATCCACAGTTTGCCTTCTAGTCATTTGGAGTGAAGATGTGATAAAGCTAGAATATCTATTTGGACTGTAAAAAAAAAGTTACATGTGAACAAGAATGATACTGCAAAGTTTCTTTATCCCTTATTATAGAACCACTTTAGCCACTATACTTGCTCTTTGCTATTCTTATTTCAGAAAGATCAAAACTTTCCTTGCAACATATTTTTTTCTGTTACTTAAGACAGTTTCCCAATTGATACAATAAGTAATCACTGATGACCTGCTAGGGCCCAGCCAATGCATAGGACAAAAAAGTAATGAGAAAAAAGTAATGGAACTGACTCTCTAATAGAGGAAGATAAATTATAAATGAAATTTACTTAATATAATTTTAAGTGATAATCATAAATTTTATGGATGGTGAATCTAGTCTTTGAGGTTCTTGTCATTTAGGAGAGAAAACTAGTATGAAACAGTGATAATTTGACATATACCTCAGAGTTGATATCTATAGATGTATGGAAGTGGAAATCAGGATAAATTAATTCTAGATTGAGAATTAGCAAGGACAGAGGAAAGAATGAAACTGATATGATTAAGAAATAAGCAATTTTCACCAGATACAGTTACATTCTCACACCTCGATATCCCTTCTCATGCTTTTATGTAGACAAAATTCAGTTTTTCTTTCTAGATGATGCATTATTGATATTATTTTTCTTTTCACTTATGTTCATTTTTCCTATTATTTATTTTAGCACAAGTAAATTTTAATGGAGGGGAAAACATTGAGTGAACTCATAAAAATACCATTGTTATTGAAAGGAAGTATGTGCCATGCACTTGTGGCTCACACCTGTAATCCTAGCTACTCAAAGGCTGAGATCTGAGGGTCATGAATCAAGTTCAGAATTAACCACCAGAAAACCAGAGGTGGCACTATGGCTCAAGTGGTAGTACCTTAGTTTGAGCTGAAGAGCTCAGGAACAGCACCCAGACCAAGTTCAAGTCCCATGACCCACAAAAGAAAAAAAAAGAATTAATGAGGACATGGTTTATGGAAGCATATGTGTATGAGTCTACCATTTATTTGAAAAAACATTTAAAATTTTTATTAAAGAATTTATTAATGTTGATTTTTATATCATATTTTAAATGACATGTTTAACAAACAAGTGTTCAAGAAGGGAATCTCTATTTACAATCACTGGGACTTAGTATTTAGAACTTAATCAAAATTAGTCTAAGGGTTTGTATGTCATAGAAACATATTAATTTATAAAATAAAACATTATGTCTATAGAGTCATAGGTTTTTATGTCTCTATAGTTATGTTTATATTTCCATTACCATGTCCATAACATTGGGTATGCAGTTATTGTGTCCTCGCTCTTGTAAAAAAACATTTTTGTATTACAAAAACTAACATTTGATGTGTGAAGATATGTTTTATAATTTTAGGGTCCCAAGAGACTCAAATATATTTTTAAGCCAAGAAATGAATTCAGCCCATTTTCAATAAAGGCACTGAGGTGATGGTAAGATGTTTTCTGACTTCCAAACAATCAGTTCATAGAGTAGCTGAGATACACAGGAGAAACTGAGCTACAATGTGGAAGTAAAACTACACAGTGTTGGGAAGATGAAGAAGATATTACTTTATGTAGTATCCTACACGTTGTATTTTATAATATAAGAAAAACAAAGGGACAATTAATGAAATTTTGTCCCATTAAGTGAAGTGGTTATTTTTATCTTTTTAAAACTTGGTATGACTCTTGTATACAAACAGGATTTTATCAAGAGTAGTGTTTTGGGAAGATGAAAGTGTCAACAATGTTAATTATGATAAAAAAGAGACTATGAGAACATTCTACGTTTTAGTAAGTCATGGAATTTTTTTTGTATTTGGACTAAAATGGTGGCAATATACAAAGAATAAAATTGGTTGTAGAATCTACATTTTTATTAAAACTTTTTATTAATAATGAGTTTTTATATTATATTTCAAATGTCATGATTTACAAACAAGTATTCAATAAAAAATTTATATGCAAACATTGGCACGTAAATTTAAGAACATAATTAAGCGGGTGTGGTGGCTCATGTCTGTAATCATAGCTACTCATGAGGCTGAGATCTGATGATCAAGGTTCAAAGCCATCTGGGGCACAAAGGGACCTGAGACTCATCTCCAATTAACCTCTAGAAAAGGGAAGTGGGGCTTGGCTAAAGGCTAGGGCGGAGGCCTTGAGCTGAAGAGCTCAGGGACAGTGCCCAGGCTTAGTTCAAGCCACATAACCCACCCCCTTACACACAAAAGAACATAATTAAAATTAAGCTGAGTCTTTTTATGTTATTGGTACAAATCAATCTGTATAATCTACCAATATATGTCTACAGAATGTATATCCTATCATAGGTCTATATAGATATATTTATATCTCCAAATTCATGTTAATGACCTGAGTACCTGAGTATTGAGTCATTGCCCTTGTGTTGTTCAGATCTAATACCACATATCAAGGAGACCATGTGCCTTTTGTTCCTTTGGTTTTGGCTTATCTCACTGAACATGATTTGCTTTAGTTTCATCCACTTCTCAGTGAATGTCATTATTTTGTCTCGTTTGGTGGCTATGTAGAGCTCCATTGTATATATGTATCACATTTTTTGTACCTATTCATCTGTAATGGGGCATCTGGGTTGTTTGCATTGCTTGGCTATTGTGAATAGTATAATGATGACCTTGTCTGTGCAGATATCCTTATTCTAGGTCATGATGCTCTGGGTAGATGCCTAGGAGTGGTATGGCTGGGTTGTAGGGAAGGTCTATGTTTAGTTTTTTGAGGAACCGCCAAACTGATTTCCAGAATGTTTGTACTAATTTACATTCCCACCAGCAGTGCATTAGGGTTCCTCTTTATCCGTGTCCTTGCCAGCATTTGTTGTTATCTGGATTCAGAATATTGGCACTTATGATTGGGATAAGGTGGTATCTCAGGGTTGTTTTTATTCCCAATTCCTTATGTCCATAGATGATGAGAGCATTTTCTCATATGTTTCTTTGTCATTTTTACTTCTTCCTCTGATAGGCCTTTTTTTAGTTCCCTTGCACATGTAGCGATTGGTCTGTTAGGTTTGGGGGGAATTCGTTTCTTAAATTCTCTGTAGATAATGGATATTAAGTATTTGTCTGATGTATTGCTGGTAAATATCTTTTCCCAGTTGGTTGGCTGTCTTTCTATTTTATTAGCTATATCTTTGTCAGTGCAGAAACGGTTTATTTTCAGAAGTCCAATTTGTCAAGTCTCTTGCCAATCTGTTGGGACCCTGGGACTCTGTTCAGGAAGTTTCTGCCTGTGCCTGTTCCAGTGTCTCTTCTACTCTGTTGTGTAGCAGTTTCAGAGTTTCAGGAAGGTCTTTGATCCATTTTGAGGTAATGTTCGTGAATGGAGAGAGGCTGGGATCCACTTTTAGTTTTCTGCATTTGGCTGCCCAGTTTTCCAAGCTCCAACAATTGAATAGGCTTTGTTTATTCCACTGTATATCTCTAGCTCTTTTGTTGAATATAAGCTGGCTATAAGTGTATGGTTTTATTTCTGGATCTTCTATTCTGATCCATTGATTTTGTCTATTTTTGTGCCAATACCATGCTGTTTGGGGTATTATGTCTCCATGGTAGAATTTGAAGTCTGGTATTGTAATACCACCTGCATTGTTTTTTGCCTAGAATTTCTTTGGCTACTGTAAGTCTTTCTTTTTTTTCCAGTCCTGGGCTTGAGCTCAGGGTCTGAGCAATGACCTTGGGCTTTCTCAAGGCTAGAGCTCTACCACTTGAGCCTCAGTACCACTTCTGGCTTTTTTCTATGTATGTGGTACTGAGGAATTGAACCTGGGTTTTCGTGCATGCTAGGCAAGCACTTTACCACTAGGCTAAACTCTCGAAACCTACTGTAGGTCTTTTGTTGTTCCACACAAATTTTTGGATTATTTCCTCTATTTCAGTAAGGAATATTCTTGGAATTTTGATGGGGATTGCATTGAAATGTTTTTTTGTTTTTTTGGGTTTTTTTTGCCAGTCCTGGGCTTGAGCTCAGGGACTGAGCACTGTCCTTGCACTTTCTCAAGGCTAGAGCTCTACCACTTGAGCCTCAGCACCATTTCTGGCCTTTTTCTATGTATATGGTACCGAGGAATCAAACCCGGGTCTTCGTGCATGCTAGGCAAGCACTCTACCACTAGGCCAAACTCCCGGGCATGAAATGTTTTTCTTTTTAAATCTGGTAGTCTGAATTTTTTTTTTTTATTTTATTGTCGGGGTAATGTATATAGGGGTTAAAGTGACATTGGAGATGTGGTGGGTGTATTACTTCCTGAACATTGATAGCCCTTCTTTGTCCTAATTTCCCTTTCCCCACTCGCTCCCAATCATCTTGTTTCTCTCCTTCCCTTCCCTATTTCAAATAACCATATGAATGTATATACCATATACCAGGTAACAATGTCAGGTACTGTAGCCACATGAGATTTACCATAAGAGGAAAAAAAAGAGAAAAGAAATAACTGCACAAAGAAAACGAGAGCAACAGTCACAAAGATAAACCTCTTGTTTCCATATCCTAGAGTTTATTTTGTTTAGTCTCATCTTGTATGACCATATGTACTTAGCTTTTGAGCTATTGTGATCCTCTACTAGGCGAGTCCTAGATGTGTACTAAATATAACAAATGAGGGAAAGCATGGAGCCTATGTCCCTTTGCGTCTGGCTTACTTCACTTAATATGATTTTTTTCAAGTCTTTCCATTTCCTTAGAATTCTATTGTGCGTAAGTACCACATCTTCCTGATTTATCTACTGAGGAGCATCTGGGTAGGTTCCGTATCTTAGCTATGGTAAATAATGCTGCAATGAACATCATTGTGCTAGTAGCTTTAGTATGCCCTTGTTTCTGCACATTTGGGTAAATGCATTGAAAATGTATATCAGTTTTGCCAGTATGACCTTTGTCACAATGTTGATTTTTCCTGTCCATGAGCATAGGAGGTCTTTCCATTTCCTAGTATTCTCTTTAACTTCTTTGTTTAGGCTTTTATAGTTTCCATTAAATAATTCCATTAAATAATTCCTTTACATCCTTGGTTAGGTTAATTCCTAAATCCTAAATATTTTATTCTTTGGAGGGCTATTGCAAATGGGTAGTTCAAAACCAGCCTGGGCAGGAAAAGACCACATGACACTTATTTCTGATTTACCACCAAAAAGCCAGATATGGAGCTGTTGCTAAATGGTAGAACACTGGCCTTGGGCATGAAAGCTAAGGGATAGAGCCCAGGCCATTCTTCAAGCCCCAGGACCAGGAAAAAAAGTGTTTTATATTAGTTCATCTTAATTTAGTCATATATTGAAGTGTGATCTTCTTTGAAAGAACTTATCAGAGAATTTAATTCTAGTCCGACAAATAAAGTTTAAAAATACTGATAGAAAAGATGTTAGAGAACACATCTTTGTGTGTAAATGTCTGTGTTTACATATGGATATATTAGATAGTATAAAGATACTACCCCTCTGTGTAAACCAAAACTAAATGTCTCCAAAATATCTGAATTGAGTTTTTCTTTAGATTGAAAAAAAATATTCAAATCCTATATTTTGCCCGCATCTTTATGACAGGATGACTTCTGTCACTTCACCAAGAATATTTGCATAATATTTTTAAACATATTATAAAAACTTTTATATTCATAGAGAAGAGTCTAAGGCCCAGAAAATTTTATTTAACTTGTGATAAAAAGTTATTTTTTCCTAAGGCAATTTCAATAAATATGACTTTTTAAATAAAGAACCATAAGTATGCTTTGTTGTGGTGGTTAAATAACCTCCATGTTAGTGAAAATAGAAAAAAATAACACCCTAAAGACTTCCTTGTTTGACCTTAGAGCTGTGAAATTTTATACTTTACAGTCTCATAATTCTCTTGAGCCTATGGATACAAGTTTGTAGCACAGGTCAAATTTGCTTGGTATGACAGCAATTGAACACTTTGGAGGTACTTAAGTTTGTTTATTCATAAGAATAAAATATCAACAGATTACTGTACTCCTTAGTGATCTATTAAACTCTCTGAAAGATAATATTCATGCTAAGAAATTCTGGTTTATGGACCATGAGTTTAGTATGCAGAAATATCATGTTGAAATGGCCTGTCAGCCTTTTAGGAGGAGCTGGCACTGAATGAGGCCAGTGTCTTTGAATGTGGCCAGTATGTTCAGAATTTAGAATGAGAATGACTGAGCAAAGTGCCATGAAATGTGATAGAAGATTTTCACAGGAGACTTCATTCTAAGGTCAAGCATAAGCTATTGAAAGATTTTAAGTAATGAAACAAAGAGATATTGTACACTGTTTTAAGAGAGTCAGTCTGAATGCTGTTTGAAGGATATAGACAATTCTCACCAAGTCTAGAAATTTGAGGGAGCTGAAGATTGACTTGAAGAAATTGCACCTATCCATTCAGTTGAATTAAGTTTCTATTTAGTTAAGGGCATCCAAAAGCTAAATGACAATATAAACAGGAAAAAATACCCTATTCAGCAAAATAGTTTTTCTTGTCCTATTGGATCCCCTGATTGAAAGGACTACTAGTTGTTACCAATGGCACAAGGAGATGATGTACCCAGAAAATCGTATGTCTAATCATAGCTGTGATTCTGCTTTGTTGAACCTAACCCTACATCATTTCAGAAGGTAAACTAACCATCTTCGTTCTTCTGTTTAAGGGAATGTTTGTTTGCAATGCGTTTGTTTTCTAGTTCTTAAACTAAACACAGAATAATCAAAGCCACATCACTATCAATGGCTCATCCAACTCTTCAGAAGGCTAGAAAGCTCATGTCACCACAGGAGAGTCTTTCCCATTGTTGTGTGGACAATTAATTGCAGGTTTTAAACAAATCTGAAATCCAAGGCTGATATGTGGCTCCGTGATAGAGTACTTGTCTAGCATTTGTGACACCTAGGTTTTTATTCTAAACAATGAAAAACAGTCAACTTGAGAACTAACACACATTTTTCTTATCCTACTAAGATAAATGACTAAAATGACTGTGAAAATGCAAAGTGAAAAGGGCTATGAAATATAGTTACAGATTTAATAGCCTTTCTTTCAGAAGGGCTCCTTTGGTTGAGCAACATAGATTGTTATGGACAGCTCCTTAGTTATATAAAGGATAACTAGCAGTTATACTTACATACATTTCTGAAGATTGTACACAGAGATGTACCAAAACTATCATGTGACTTTTATTGGGATAGAAGTATGCATGAAAATAAAGCATTTGAACTAATTGGTGAAACATCAAACACATGCATAGAATGAAGAACAGAAGAATAAGTCTAGATGAAGAAATGATCATGAATTTGTACCATTATCTGTTATGGTTAGATTGTACTCATTAAATTATTAGCCACTATGATTTCATGAAGATGTGTACAAATGTATCTGTGCAATTCTCTTGGTTTGTCTGCTTTACTTAATCTTTCTTCCCAAGGGAAGAAAGAACAAATTGAGTAAATTAAATGTTTTGTACCATCTAAATTTTTTTTCAAAACATACCTAAATAAAATATGCACTCTACATTATTTTAAATGTGTATGCAGATTATAGTTATATAAACTAAATGTATTTATATAAGCTTTTGTTGACTAAATGTATATTTTGTAGCAAAATTATGTAGTGTACTTTATTGTGGTTCTGTTCAAGTTTTACACAAAATTGACATGCTCCCAATTTTGATAAAAAATAATATCTGCAGCATTAAAGTATGTTGCTGAATATCTTATATTCCTTATTTACTTCAGTGTGTCAAAAGTATCATTTTTCCTTCATAAATGTACCTGGATTTTTCAAGGAATCTTATAAATATTAAAAATACCTCTTTCTTACAGTATCTAAACAAAAGATAATCTAAACAAAAGACAAGTCAAAATGTATTCTGTGTTATTGTGTTCTACTGACTTGAATATATAATACAAGGGAAATTTAACAAACAAGTTATGGAAATGATGGGGCCATGGGCCTCCCTTCTTTTTGGGTGCTATTGAAGATGGATAAGTCCATGCATTAGTCTTACGGGTTTTGAGTAAAGCCTCCAGGAAAAGCATCTATGCATCCCATTTTCCCACAATACTTAATCTTGATCCAATCAGCCTTGGCCTTGAGACAATATCATACAATATAAGTGTAAGACTTTTGATTTTGTGTGTTTTTTTTTGAGAGGATAGCAATTTTTATATAAGTGAGAAAAGCTTTCTAGAACTTTCTCTTTGCTTAGGTGTTTCATGTGCTATTCTTTTTATATATATATATTTTTTATTGTAATTAATAGAAGGGTTACATAATATTTGCCAGATAAATGGTGCATTAATTCCCATACATTGATACCCTTTCACATGTCTTGGTCCCCATTTCCCTTCCGCGCCCCCCCATCTTGTTTTCCCCTGTTCCCTATCCAATTTCAGATAACCAAATACAAATATATCCGATATATCAGGTAACAAAGTGAGATAGTGTAACAATATGAGATAACCAAGGGACAGTAGAAGTGATGAGAGAAAACATAGTACCTTAAGAACAACAATCATTAATTATATGGCTTATGTTTACATCATATTTTAAATGACAAGTTTAACAAACAATTGTTCAAGGAGGGAATCTCTAATTACATTCTCAGGGACTTAGTATTTAGAACTTAATCAAAATTAGGCTAACGGTTTGTATGTCATAGAAACATATCAATTTATGAAATAAAACAATATGATTATAGTCATAGGATTTTTTGTCTATATAGTTATGTTTGTATTTCCATTACCATTTCCATAGCTTTGGGTATGCAGTTATTGAGTCCTTGCTCTTGTACACTTTGGATTTAACAGCCGCATATTAAGAGTACCATGCGCCTTTTGTTCCTTAGGTCTTGACTTGTCTCAGTCAGCATGATGCGCTCTAGATTCATCCACTTCCCTGCGAATGCCATTATTTTATCTTGTCTGTTGGCTATGTAGAATTCCATTGTGTATATATACCACATTTTCTGTATCCATTCATCTGCAGTAGGGCATCTGGATTGTTTCCATCTCCTGGCTATTGTGAATAGTGCAGAGATGAACATAGCTGAGCAGGTGTCTTTATAATATCCTGGGTCATGCTGTTCAGGATAGATGCCCAGAAGTGGTATGGCGGGGTCATAGGGAAGGTCTATTTTCAGTTCTTTAAGAAACCTCCACACTGCTTTCCAGAGTGGCTGAACTAGTTTACAATCCCACCAGCAGTGCAGTAGGGTTCCTTTTTCTCCACAACCTGGCCAGCAACTGTCATTGTCTGAGTTCAAAATCTTGGCCATTCTTGTTGGGGTAAGGTGGTATCTTAGGGTTGTTTTTATTTGCATTTCCTTTATGACCATAGATGATGAACATTTTCTCATATGTTTTTCTGCCATTTTAATCTCTTCTTCTAATAGGTCTCTCTTTAGTTCCCTTACCCATTTAGTGAATGGTTTATTGGGTTTTCAGGGGATTAGTTTGAGTTCCCTGTAGATACTGGATATCAAGCATTTGTCAGATATATTGTTGGTGAATATCTTTTCCCAGATAGTTGGCTGCCTCTCTACTTTTGCAACTATGTTTCTATCTGTACAGAAACTTTTTGTTTTTAGGTAGTCCCATTTATCGAGTCTCTCTCCAATCTGTTGTGACCCTGGGATTCTGTTCAGGAATCTGTTGCCTGTGCCTATGAGTTCCAGTGTCTCTCCTACATTATCATGTAGCAATTTCACGGTTTCTGGTCTGACGTTGAGGTCTTTGATCCACTTTGAGTTAATTCTTGTGCATGGCGAAAGGCTAGGGTCAATTTTTAGTTTTCTGCATGTGGCTGCCCAGTTTTGCCAGCACCAATAATTGAATAGACTGTGTTTGTTCCATTGTGTATCTTTGGCTCCTTTGTCAAATACAAGTTGCCTATAGGTATGTGGTTCTATTTCTGGGTCTTCTATTCTGTTCCACTGATCTTCTGGTCTGTTTTTGTGCCAGTACCAAGCAGTTTTTGTTACTATGGCTCTATATTAGAGTTTGAAGTCTGGTATTGTAATACCACCAGCATTGCTCTTTTTGCCTAGAATTGTTTTGGCTATTCTAGGTCTTTTCTTGTTCCATATGAATCTTTGGATTATATCTTCAATTTCCATAAAGAATGTCTTTGGGATTTTGATGGGAATTGCATTGAATTTGTATATCAGTTTTGGCAGTATAGCCATTTTCATTATGTTGATTCTCCCTAGCCATGAGCATGGGATGTCTTTCCATTTCCTAGTGTCCTCTTTAATTTCTTTCATTAGGCTTTTATAGTTTTCATTGAATAATTCCTTTACTTCTTTGGTTAAGTATATTCCTAAGTATTTTATTCTTTTGGGGGCTATTGCGAATGGGATCATTTTCTTGATTTGGCCTTCTGTGTGTGTATTGTTGATGTACAAGAAGGCTACTGACTTCTGAAGGTTGATTTTGTATCCTGCCACTTTGCTAAAGTGGTTTATTAATTCTAGTAGTTTGGGAGTAGAGTTTGTTGGGTCATTCAAGTAGAGGATCATGTCGTCTGTGAATAAGGAGAGTTTAATTTCTTCTTTCCCTATGTGGATCCCTTTGATGTCCTTTTCTTGCCTGATTGCTCTGGCTAAGGGTTCCAGCACTATATTGAAGAGAAGTGGAGAGAGTGGGCATCCCTGTCTAGTTCCTGATTTTAAGGTGAATGGTTCCAGTCTTTCACCATTTAGTATAATACTGGCTGTCGGTTTTTCATATATGGCTTTCAATATTTTGAGGAATGTACCTCTTATTCCTATTTTTTCTAGTGCTTTCAACCTGAATGGATGTTGTATTTTGTCAAATGCCCTCTCCCCGTCCAGAGAAATTATGATATGATTCTTATCCTTAGCTCTATTGATACGATGTATTACATTGATTGATTTGTGAATGTTAAACCAGCCTTGCATTTGTGGGTTAAAGCCCACTTGATCATAGTGTATGATTTTTTAAATTTGTTTCTGGATTCTGTTGGCTAATATTTTACTGAGGAGTTTTGCATCTGTGTTCATTAGAGAGATAGGTCTGTAGTTTTCTTTTTTTGTTGGGTCTTTCCCTGGTTTGGGGATGAGAGTAATATTAGCTTCATAAAATGAGTTTGGTATTGCCCCTTCTGTTTCTATTTCTTGGAAGAGTTTCAAGAGTATAGGTGTTATTTCATCTTTAAATGTCTTGTGGCTAATCTCATAATTTTATCATTACCTACTCTTTTTCCTATCAACTACCAATATACTTACCAAGTATTTTTTGTAAGCGTCTATATGTTAGCCTCTAAATTAAGCATTAGAGTAAAAAATTGATGACTTAGGAAATCTTTACTTTTCACAAAAGCAAAGTAATAAAATCATATAAAGAGTTACATTTAGAAAGGGATGACTAACAATAACTATACTTAAGGAGACATGCAGAACCAGGCGTGGTTGTTCACACCTGAAATGTTAGCTACTCAGGAGGCTGAAATCTGAGGATTCAGATTCAAAGCCAACCTGGGAACCAGAAAATGAGAAGTGTTGCTGTGGCTCAAGGGGTTGGGTAGTAGCCTTGAGTTGAAGAGCTCAGGGACAGAGCCCATACCCAGAGTTCGAGCCCCACGACCAACAACAAAAAAAATAATAATAAAGGAGACATTTATTATTGTAAAATTAAAGTAATTCAACAGGATTCAAAAGTTTTGAGCTGGAGATGATGTTGCACGCATAAAATAAAAAGTGTCAGATGGAGTCAAGTACACAGTATGGTTCATTAATCAGCTTAAATGTAAAAAAATAGTATTCTTTGTGTGTATTGTAGGGGAGAAAAAGAGAATGTTAGAGGTTCAAAATATAAAAACTTAAAGCTGTTGAATAATAGGGATTAGTGCGAATAGGGAAAGTGAGACCAAGCAAAGGAGATAATGTGATTAAAATATTAAAAACTATTGATTATTATGATCCTGTGTGTGTGTGTGTGTGTGTGTGTGTGTGTGTGTGTGTGTGTGTGTGTGTGTGTGTGTTTCTGGGGATAGAACTCAGGGCCTGGGCATTATTCCTGAGCTTTTCTGCTCAAGGCTAAAATCTACTACTTGAGCCACAGCTCCATGTAGAGATGCTTTAAAAAACAATATTTTGTTAGTCAATAGTAGATAAGACTTTAATAGACTTTTCATGCCCTGGCTGGTTTTGAACTATGATCTTCAGATCTCAGCCTCTTTGGTAGCTAATATTATAGGCATGAACCACCAGTGCTGGACTATTACGATGAGTTTTTGTGACTGACTCAAGGACCTGGGTATTTTATTAAGACCTAACCTTGACCTAGATTAAAATACTTTAAAAAGTTTAGACTGTGCTTTCAGTATGTACTGAAGTCCTTAAGTTACTCAAAGCACAGGTAAATGTGGCAAGGACAATTTAATAATAATATAAATACACATACACAAATATGTAAGCATATAAGTAGTAAATATACATATATGTGTGTATATCATACAGTAACAATTTGGGGATGATAATATATATCAAATAGGATAATTGATGTTGTATTTGTGTTTACCTCAACATGGATGTTCAATAGTACTTTGAGCAGCACACAGTAGGCTATAATTGAACATAGACCTGTGGATCATTTTCTAATCTGTGTATAACTTAAAAATCAGTATCACTGAGTCACCCATTAACATTAAAATAAGATAGTGACTTCTAGATTGAGCAAGGTAACACAGATATTTTCACTAGTCATCACAGTGAAGTCCAACAATAAAACCTAGACACAAGAGGTATTCACAAAGGAATTATTAAAGATGGTCTGATGGAAATAAAGGAGTCTGAGATTCTAGACCTGGAGAAAAACAAACAGCAGTGGGTCATCTTATGTGCCCTCATCTAACAAAAGTAGGTGACTAAGACCTGGCATTTTCCCATCTTGAAACCTGGTAACAAAAGATGTCCCAGCTAGGTTCCTTTCTCCATAAATTCAATAAGAGTTCTGAAAATATAATACAAGGCTAGTAAAAGCTAGCAAGTACTATTCAATGGATGATTCTAACAATAAGCAGCCAGAGGAAGACTTTCTCTTACCTCAGAAGTCTAACTCTTTTTTGTTCTGCTCATAGATCTGGTTAAAGGAACTTTGCCACAACAAGAGACCTGGTTTGGAAAATCTCTTTGCTCCAGTAGGCTTACGACCACATTAAATATCCCAGTAAAATAATCAAATACCTTAACTGAACTGGTATAAGGGATTCAACCATATATAGAGAGGAAAGTCTAAACAAAAACCAAACCAAACCAAAACACCACTGGTTTCTGTTCTTCAAAGGTTGCCATCATTTTGTAGAGAATCCCTGGCAGCTAGAGGTCACTGATAAAGGAATACAAGCTTCCATACAGGAAACACTGTCATCATCAGCAAATGGAATTTTTTTCACATAACATTTTTGTTCTTACTTAGTTTCAGAAAGAGGTTATAATCTATATGGAACCTTGCCAAAAATGTCAGAGCAGTGGGATCCTTTTGTTATCCTCTTAGGACTCAAGCTTCCTTTTATTATAAGGAGAAACCAAGACAAGTATGAGTGACAAGAGGAGCAATCACATCAGGAAATTGACACCGAAAGGATCTTCAGCTTTATGAATCTGGGACTACCCTCCTCTACTTGAGAAACCTCAGTAACTACAGGGCACTATTAAGTCTAGTTATCAAAAGTATGATCTAGACTAAACAGAGCTTCCTGTGACCCAGCAATTCCACTACTTGGCATTTACCCAATTGTCCAGAAACAAGGACATACTAAATCCACTAGCACAACGATGTTCATTGCAACACTATTTACCATAGTAAAGATATGGAACCAGCCCAGATGCCCCTCAGTTGATGAGTGGATCAACAAGATGTGGCATTTATACACAATAGAATTCTATGCTGCTGTCAGAAAGAATGACATGTCCCCATTTGTAAGGAAATGAAAGACTTTGAAAGAATCATATTAAGTGAAGTAAGCCAGACTCAAAGGAACATAGGCTTAATGGTTTCCTTCATTTGTCATAATCAGTAGACACCTTGGGCTCTCCTAACAGAGATTTACAATAGAACAAAACCTAGATACATAAGGCCATATAGTATGACGCTAAATGAAAGGACCTCCAGGATATAGAAACAAAAGTCGTATAATGAGTGATTGTTGTCCGTAATGTATTATGTTATCTCTCATCTCTTTTGTTGTCCCTTGGTTATCTCATATTGTTATGGTATTTTACCTTGTTATCTGATATATTATATATATGCTTATTTGGTTATTTGAAATATGATAGGGAAGGAGGGAAAACAAGATGAGGGGTGGGGTGGGGGAAGGGAAATGGGGACCAAGACATGAGAAAGGGTATCAATGTATGTGAAGTAATGCACCTTCTATCTGATGAATATAATGTAACCCTTCTATTAATTACAATAAAAATATATGGAAAAATAATGATCTAAACTGGAATGCTTGTTTGACCTGGTGAGGCTGAGATTTTTTTCTCTGATATCTGGAAATACAAGAACAGCTGAAGAGCACCAGTATGCAAATTCCACCAGAAAAATCATTCCATCCCCCAAAGCAATTTGGTCACTGTAGTTCTGAGAAAAATTAATTATAAATACAGAATTCTAACATGCTATTTGCCTTTTGTCTCCTAACACAGTACCATTAGGGATTTTTGAAAGTATAGTTTTAACCTGATAAACCACATATGTTGTAACACTACCACAAAAAGTTTTACTGACTGTGTGAAGAATTTTGTCATTTTATAAATGAAACAAGCTATATAAGAGATATATACTTAGCTTTTATAATGTATGCTATATCATCTGGATATGCTTTAAATTATATAGAATAGTGTGCATGGGTTTTATGTAAACAGATCATTTTATATAAGAAACCTGGGCATTCATTAAGTCCAATGAATTTCAAAATTAACAAACAAATCATTTTTTCACTGTACCAGCTTACATAGGATTTTCAAATTAACATAAGAGTTTTATGCTATAGATTTTGGATTTTGTGATTCAATTAATTTTCTTGAAAAAAAAAACAGGCACTAATGTTTCACACCTGTAATCCTAGCTACTCAGGAGGTTGAGATCTGATGTTCACATTTCAAAGCAGCCCATCCAGAAAAGTCCAAGTCACTCTTATTTCCAATGAATCACCCAAAGGCTAGACTTGGAGCTGTAGCTCAAGGGAAGAGAGCTAGTTTTGAGCAAAAAGCCAAAGGACAGTGTGCAAGCCCTGAGTTCAAGCCCCTGTACTCACACACACACACACACACACACACATGATTTCAGCTTTCATGACTTTCCCTCCCTCCCTCCCTTCCTTCTCTCTCTCTCTCTCTTCCTTCTCTCTCCTCTATCCCATCTCTCTCCTCTCCCTCCAGAATATTTTTCATTTAATGAATGTCTCACGGGTCCAAGTTTCACTATCTACCACAAATTCCATATTTCAACAAACATTTTTTTTGCCAGTCCTGGGCTTGGGCTCAGGGCCTGAGCACTGTCCTTGGACTTTCTCAAGGCTTAGAACTCTACCACTTGAGCCTCAGCACCACTTCCAGCTTTTTTCTATGTATGTTGTACCGAGGAATGAAACCTGGGTCCTCGTGCATGCTAGGCAAGCACTCTACCACTAGGCCAAACTCCCGGTCCCTTCAGCAAACATTTTGTAAATACCCAAATGCCAACCTTAATCTCTCCTCTTTCTAGCCTATTCTAATATTAATTTCTACTATCACAGATGTTGACACTTAATTAAAGTATTTCTCAGCATGTCCCAGCAAGAATTTTTGGTGGAACATGAAAATATACTAGACACTATTTTAAATAAAAAAGTAATTGCTGACATGTAAAATATTCACACCCTGAGTTTTGCATACTATTAATTTTGTTCCTGTAACTCCACACACATAAGTCCATTTTAAGAAGAAAAATAGTAAATTAAAGGGCTTAAAGTAGTGATTGAACTACACAAACAATGTTAGAGCTAGAATTTAAATTGGGCTGATTCTCAGCTTCATTTACCTGTGTACATTACTGATTTTAGATATTTCATATAAGTAAATAGCTAGAAGTATTTGTTTTTATGATGCATAAAGACATTTATTAGACTATAATATTTTAAATTATTAGTATGTATTAGTTGTGCATACCCATTTTTCTTTTCATTGTCAACTGATCATATTCTCTCCCTCCATTTCTCTCCCTCCTACCTCTTCCATCATTTTAAAAATAATTTCAGCTGGGCGCGGAGCCTACCAGTAGTTCCCACATGTAATCTTAGCTACTTAGGAGGCTGAGATCTGAGGATCAAGGTTCAAAGCCAGCCCAGACACAAAAGGACCTGAGACTCTTATCTCCAATTAAACTCTATAAAATGGGAAATGGGGCTTGACTCAAGGGTAGGGTGGTATCCTTGAGCTGAAGAGCTCAGGGACAGCACCCAGGCCAAGTTCAAGCCCCATGACCCACAAAAATAAATAAATAAATAAATAAATAAATAAATAAATAAATAAATAATTTCAACAGGGAAAGGCGGACAAAGTATGAGAAGTATCAATGTTAGAGCAATAATGCACCCACTATCTGATCAGTTAACTGTAACTCCTCTATACATTACCCTGGAATTAAAGTACAATAAAAATAATAATTTCAACTTGTTTCACTGTACTATTTTTATGCATGTCTATTGCATGCTTTGACCATATTCACCCTTTTTTACCCTCTCCTTTCAAATCTCCTTTCTAGCACTAGCATTTTCCTTGTATCTCGCATTTATTCCATCTAACCAATTAATGTGATAAAAGTGTGATTAAAATGCATGTAGCTCACAGATACATTATAACACACCAGTATTCCCAACTACTCAGGAGGAACATAAGTTTAAGTTCAGTCTAGGCAAAAGTTAGCAAGACATTGTCTCAGAAACAAAACATAGTCAAAAGGGCTAAGGATAAGGTCCAAGTGGTAGACTAGGTGAGACTCGAAGATCAATATGCACTAACACACCAAAAAAAATATATATATACATACACAAAAAAGAAAATATATATGTACAGACCTGCTCAGACATAGATAATAGATGGATGATAGATAGGTACATAAATAGAGCAGGTAGACAGATGATAAAAAGATATATAACCTAAACATTTTATTCAGGATAAGATATGAAGCTGTCCTTTGCCTTGAAGACAATACAAAAAACAAAAGGAAAAGTAAATAAACTGAAAACATGTTCATATATTATCATATACAGGAATACAAATCTGCTGGATTGAAGCTATTTAGCCTTTGTGGCGTCCTGTCCAGGTCTAGTCTTATATTCCCCCACCCACTGGCATCTTTTCTAAGAAGGTATTCAACTTGGGATTTTTGCTATAGCAGTTTTTAAAATGCTATCAAAGCCATGAAGTTTACCTGGAGGATATAGTCTTGATTCCAGTATGGAAAAGTTTTCATGAGATCTTCAACAGCAGATTCTATTAGTGGGGTTTGAAACACATGAGTTGGAATTAGTAAGATTAAAAGTTTTGTAACTTGAATAAATTAAATAGTTATTGAGAATTCATTTAGTTCAGAACCTTATTTGAGCTAATAAATTTATAGATATTCTCTTATTTTGTCCTTTGTAATTGAGTGCTTTTCTATTGTCTTATTATCCTGTAAAGGAATATAAGAAATTAAACTTACTAAAAAAAATCTATTTTTCTCACTTTTCATTTGCTCAAAAATTTCCACACATGCAAACTCTGTGATCCTTTAATTGAACTTAAATTTCACCTTATTTCTCAATATTTTTATGATGAGTTCTCTAAATAATTTTAATATAGTCCTCTTAAAGCTATCAATTTAGTGCTGATGTAGTGATACCTAATATCACTATAATATAGTGTATACATTTTAATGGAATGAATATCTAGTATAGATGCATCAGACTTCACTAGAATTTATCTCTGTGGCTTTCAGCAAATTATAGTATACTAATTAAGGCTTCCACTCTTTTTGATTTTAAGAAGGCAATATTATCTGATTGTTTATCTGACATATTTGTTTTGTCTCTTATGTTCACTTGGAAATGTGATCACTAAATAAAATCACTGAATTACCATAATGAGAGTTATTTACTGACACAGGTAAAATTGACAGTTTTTGTGTTGATGGACAGAGCTCTGGTGTTGTAAGACAATATGTCTTATTGTGTTGTTTTTGTTGAATATAGTGGGCAGTGTTATCCCGAAAGCAACGTAAAATGTGAATCCAAATTGTTTCTCATGTTTACAGAGGGTAAACTTACATATGAATTCATAACTAAAGTAGTAAAATAATGCTGTAGTGTTTTGATGTTTCAATACTTAGGGTGCATTGTTGATCAAAGCACTAGTGTTAACAGAGCATGTCATAGTAGGACTTATGCTAATTGCATATGGTTATGTATAGCTCTGAAAAATACAGAAATGTGAAAATTTCAGAATCCACTGAATACCAGAAATTCAGAATTCTAGTTGGTAGAAAGGGATATAATTTGATATTTGAACTCAAGAACTGGATTAGATTAGTTAGAGATGAAGCAATATTTGCAAGGTCTGTATGACCTTTACATAGCATGATCTACTAAAATCTGTTTTTTCAAATTTTTATATGTATGCACATTGAAATTTAAACTGAAAAAAATGAGATATAAATCCTCTCATTAAAGATAGTGCTAGTGACTAATTATTATTCTTGAAGCAGTGTTGTCCTTTTTCTTGCATGTTAAATGTTTCTTTAAAGCAACAAAAGATCATCTGCTATTTATAAAATGCATCTGTCAGACATCATAACCAAGGTTAAAGGTATAATATTTGAACTTCAAACATGTTTAAAACTTGTCACAACCACATCACTATTTGATGTTCCATATTTTCAGAGCTTTACTGTGTGTTAAGACTGAGCTGAGGTGCAATTCTAAGCAGTGGTATTTATTGTTTTATTGTATGTTTATCTCTCTCTGTAGGTTGTAGCTGTGGGAAATGTTGATATAGTACTTTAGAATGTGCAATCAATCATTCAAGGTCCCATATTGTTCTGTGTTTTAAATATACAGGTGAGCATGACAATGATTGCCCTCATGATAATTATGTGTATATTTATTATTATCTTGAAGTAGTTATACCAAGTTGTTCAACTCAGCCTACCGGTTTATGCGTATGATGCACCATGATCAATAACAGCTCCATCCTAAACCATGTGACACTTTCAGAGGATTGTGGAAAAATATATGGGACTTTCCAGATTTTGCAAGGACATATTGAAAGCAAGAGAAAATTGGTTTAATTTTTTCCCGAATATTACCTTTTATTTTTTTTCCATTATCTGTTTTTGTGGTCTTAAAATAAAGGCTCCCTTTTGTAGGATTGTAAACATTTACACTCACCTTTGGTCTATCCTGACCAACCTTAATCACTGTCATATATTCCTATGCATGTCTGAGAACTTTTGTCAAGCTTCAAATTTACAATACTGCTAAAACATTTAGTTCCACTCGTAAAATGCCATACAGTATAACATCATTTATAAGGACCATATCAGAATCTCCATGACTGTAAAAACTTGTCATTTACAAAGCTAACTACATCAAACTTAAACTGATGGCTCACACCTGAAATCCTAGCTACTGGGGAGGTTGAGATAAGAGGATCATGGTTCAATGCCAACCCAGGGAGAAATCTCCAGTTAGCTACCCCAAACCAGAAGTGATCCTGTGGCTCAAGCGGTATAGAGTACTAGTCTTGAGCACAAAGAGGATCAGGGACAGTGCCCAGGGCCTAGTTCAAGCCCTGCAACTCACACACACACACACACCTCAATAAATCATATCACTTATGTATCCATGTAACAATGGAGTAACATGAAATGAAAATATAAATATTATGAATGGTTACAATAGTTACTACGTAATAGTTATCTGAAATATTTATTCTAAAGTAGAATATTTTTAGCTGTACTTAACAAGTTACTTCTCATCTTTTTCTACTTGAAGTGATAGTTCTTATAAAGTAGTTAAACAAGACCTAGATACATAAGCCATACAGTATGATGCTAAATGAAAGGACCTCTAGGATATAAAAACAAAAACCATATAATGAGTGATTGTTGTCCTTAATGTACTATGTTATCTCTCATCTCTTTTGCTGTCCCTTGGTTATCTCATATTGTTACGGTATCTCACTTTGTTATCTGATATATTAGATATATTTGTATTTCATTATTTGAAATTGGATAGGGAAGGGGGGCAAACAAGATGAGGAGTGGGGGTGGGGGGAAGGAAATGGGGACCAAGACATGAGAAAGGGTATCAATGTATGTGATAAAATATATGGAAAACAAGAGATTCCTAATGCTCTACATTTAAACATTGCTCTGTTGTAATTGGTCTCATTGATGAGCTAGTTTCTCTTTCTCAATGGTGCACCATTTAGACAGCTGCTAAGATAAGAATATAGGATTGGAATGTATGTAATAACTCTCTCTAAATTTTTCCATGAACCTAAAGCTCTTCTAAAAAATAAAAACTATTTTAAAAATATTTAGTATAATATTTAGGTTCAGTTTTCAGAATGTGTTCAGGGTGATACTATTGGCTCATGAGTATACATTGATTTCTTGGGAAGTGCTATACATATATGAGTTCATTTTGTCTTTTCAATTTCTTCTGCATGTCTTTATCATCATAATCAATTATATATTTGTTAATTGTGCTTATTGTTCCTAGTTCCTTAAACATCTTAATTATTTAATAATCAGCTTAAAAAAGCCAAGAAAATCCTGCCTCAGCCAGCATCATAATTGAGTATATACTACATAATAGATCTAAATTCATAACAAACCCATAGGAGAGATGATCTTTCAGTGAAGGTCAAAGCTTCTATAAAAGTTATTGCAGAGCAATGATGAAACAATGAAAACATTCATAGAATATCACTGTATGTAGTTAGAGAAGGAAGTGTAAGGACATCCTAGGTTAAAGTGGTGAATGTCAGCCCTTGAACCATCTGCTGCTATTTATTTGCCAGGCTTTTCACCGTAAAAATATTTTAGACAAATATATCATCTCCTTCCAATAGTAAGAAAATCTTTGAAATTATGCATCTAAAACAAATAACAATTATGTTGAAAATGATATAAAATATATTATGTGCATCATGGTGATACTATTAATACTAGTGAATGTTTGTAATGTTTGATAATTGACTACTTGCAGTAAAATTAGGTGTCAGGTGACTGTGTGGAAACATTTTTAAGCATTTACAGTATGATTCCAAACTGGCACACTTTGTTGTATTTATATCAGTAAAGTAAGTGGCATTGTATAAAACATTATAGTAGATCTTTTAAAATGAGCTGACAGGGTGACAGTACATTTACTCATAGTTCAGACTACCATGATAGAGAACATAATGAGGCATAATGCTATTATTTTTAACTGTAGAATTTTAATGTTGCACTTTGTACAGCTCTTAAAATATCATGCATAAAAATTGTGCTGAAACAATAGTGACTTGGATATTTATAATGTCATTAGGAGCCAACAGTCTAATAAACATGGACAACAATGGAAATTTTAGCTCAGACTTTTGGAAAGTGGTAACAGGAAGAAATGCTGCATGAAGGATCTGGTGTTTGAACAGCATTCTGGCTGAATCTGTAGATAAAATGGTTTGATCATTTGTGCTGCTAGGAATCTCTATAAATGTGACTGCAGAGTAGGGCATTTGAGGCCAGCACATCTCCAATGATACAGTGATTCTGTTTTACTGATCTTCAGTGCCAAGTAGAAAAAAATACATTCCTCTGGCAGTGAATTGACCCTTATTAAATGTGAGGAAAAGCATAAAGTTAGGAAGAATGCCTGGGAAAAATAAGATATTGAACTAATATCTTAGGAAAGTTGAAACTGGCTCTCTAATATCTTGGATTTGCTTTTATATGAGATGACAGAATTTCCTCATTATGATTACTGACAAATAATTATGTATTTTCTTTTCAAATATTAATTTAAAATGAGTATGAAAATTGAACGAGAAAAAATTACGTTGCATATTAAGCAGTGTATGTATGGCACTGGATAAGTAAGGCTAAATTAATCTCTTAGAATGAACTACCATTGAAAGAACAATTGTGTCATGCAATGCCATTTACTCTCCTTATTAACATACAGAGCAATTCTGTTGGATCACTTAGCATGGAGAGCTTATTAGGAAAATCACATTGGTTTCAGCAAAGAAGTAATCTGACCTTTCTAAATGGAAATAGCATGATGCTAAAAATAATTGGTGGAAAGACTATCTCGACACAAAGAATAGTCTCTTGTAATCAACTATCATATTAAGAAAAAAATTGTGTTCAGAATACAAGTGGTTTTTCTGTTCCTTTCATTTAATTAAGGGTAATGAAAATGGTATTTACATTAAATGCAAATAGTACCTTCTTTCCTGAAAATGAGCATTTCTCAGAATGATCCCTTTCCTGATCAAGTTCTCCAGAAATACCTTGATCACATCAAAACTAAATTAAAATTGAAATCAATTAAAAATAAAATAAAAATTAAAGATGTTATTGTTGAAAATTCTGAATTCTTCCTATATTATTATACACTGACAAAACATTGTTCATAATGTTATTCAGTTTCATAGTTAAAAAGTAGATACCATTTTTAATGCCAAAGCAGTAATTAAAACTTAAATAAAACTGTATATCCATTCAGCAGAGTGTTTCCATATTTTGTTAAAATTTGAATACCCTCTGTCTGTTGTACCCAAATTCCTAGAACCCCGAAAAGACCACCAGAGACCACAGTCAAAGCTAAAAAGCAAGGGTCGTTTATTACGAGTCTAGGCTCGTACCTCCACGTACCAGTAGCCGGCAACGCTAAGAAGCCCAGAACAAGGATTTTACACAGCTTTTATAGGGGAATTCCATAGTTACAATCACCTGATTGGCTATTTGGTAACTCAAACCACTGGTCGCTTTAAGATTAATTAGAGCTCAGGTGTCTAACCACTGAGCATCAAGGTGTTGCCACCTGGGGTTCAAGTACATGGGCCCTGAGCAAGGAGGGGAGGGGGTCATTTCCAGAACATAGGACAATCTTGGCACAACATGTCTTTTCTGTAATGTCACTTCTGGGGCTTCCATGGACTTGGATTACACATCTCTGAGGAAAAAAAATGCAAGGGAAAAAATCATTTTTTGAATTTTCCCTTCATATGCATAGTGGGAAAATGAAGAGGTATATTGGGAAAACAAGTAACAGAGAAAAAGAAATTGCTTAATAAACCTTTCAGAAAATTAAAAAAATAGAATTCTTCAGAGTAGGCCAAAAAACATCATTTTAAATTTGGAATTCTTTTGAGACATCATCCTATCTGGTTTCAGATGAGAAAACTTGGTAACTAGAAAGGTTACGTGAATTGCCTAAGGCTTTAAAATTAGTAGAGCATTGAAACCAAACATTTTCCTGCTTCCTCCATCTACCTAAGTGTGTTTATCCTTTTTTGATATTGAAATAATCAAGTAATATATGTTTTGTAAATATTAATATGGTGATTCTAAAAATTAGATTTGAATGCCAGGAGCTGGTGGCTCATACCTGTAATCCTAGCTACTCAGGAGGCTGAAATCTGAGGATCAAGATTCAAAGCCAGCCCAGGCACAAAAGGACCTGAAACTCTTATCTCCAATTAACCTTTAGAAAACGGGAAGTGGGGCTTGGCTCAAGGGTAGGGTGATAGCCTTGACCTGAAGAACTCAAGCCACATGACCCACCAAAAAATTAGATTTGAATATTATTATCCAATAATAATAAATGTTTCTGTGTTGTATTTCCTTGAAATTTGATTGGTAAACTTTCTTTACTATAGTTACTTTTGGATAGAAGCAAGCAATTTCCCTGTTTTACAAAAACTCATTTTATAATAATTTTATATTAATTTTTATTCATTTTATAATATTTTTTTTACAAAAAACTCATAATAATTCTGTAGTGATTCTGTTCAGATTTAGAATTCTATTTTTTTTTTATTTTTTGTCGGTTGTGGGACTTGAATTCTGGGCCTGGGCATTGTCCCTGATCTGTTGAACTCAAGGTTACCACCCTCCCCTTGAGCCATCTGTTTTCTGGAGATTAAATGGAGATAAGAGTCTCACAGGCACTATCTAGCCCTGGCTGGTTTTGAACTGTGATCCTCAGATCTCACCCTCCTGAGTAGCTAGGATTACAAGCATTAGCCACTGCACCTAGCCTAGTTTTGCAATTCATAAACCATAATTTAATGATCTTCATTCTTTCCTGTTTTTCTATTTATCATTTTAAAGGAATATATCAACGAATAAAAATAAAATGTTAAATTTGGAATTATTTTTACTGATTTGTATCATCTGCTCAATAAAGTTAGAATTTTATTGGCAAATATATTTTGATAGAAAGGGCCTAGGAGACCTAAAATGTACTTTCTTAAGACACACACAAAACTTTTTATTAAGCATACCTTTCCATTTAGTTTAAACTGTCTTAATGCACCAAATTTTAGTTTAAATATCTTAGAAGGTGGAAATGAAATTTTTAATTTGATCTATCACATCTCTTTCCAAGTCTATGTTTGTATTATAATTTAAGGATAAATATTTAAAATTAATTTTAAAGCTTCTATACAATAAGGAAATTGTATTGTAAATCAAATAGTATAAGTATCAAATGAGCAAATCCATCTAGTAAGAAATAAAATGGGTTTATACATAATTCAGCATTATCATCACTACTGAAATATGATGTACCAACTGGACAAAAGTATTGGAAATACTCTCAGATGTTTCTAAATGCAAACATTAATAATATATTAATGGTGAAATTTGTTTAGTACTTACAAAATTCCATGTATTTAGAGGAAGAAGAGCTACAGTGGCCAGTTTATTTTTGTTAAAAGATGTTACAAAAATATTAAGAATTTATTTTGATAATATTAATAATGCTAATTAATGATGTGAATTTTTGGTTGTCACTTTGAATAAATTATTATTTAACTGAAACTAAATAACAGTATGAGTATGCAACCAGGAGAATTTAAATAAGGTTTAAAAAGGCCATTATTATTTTATGCGTTTACTGCTTTACCTCACTAGAGGACCATTGAAGAAATTCCTATCTTTGCTTTATGACTGTTGACATCTGTTGTGAAATGTCAAGTTTCCATTGGAACTTTGGCAAGCAGACAGGGAACTTTACTTAAAATCCTTCCAGTTATTCTTTTGCCAAATGCACTTGATCTGTTTTATAGATCAGAATTAGAGCTAAACATATGTTCTTCAGTTAAACATTCAGCACCTCTATAGTTCTCACTAGTTCAAACTCATTAAATTTGTTTGACTCTACAATGATAAATTTATCTCTTTTAAGCATTAATTAAACAGAGTTTTAAATTTACTTTTCACCATCTACATGACTTGTGTTATAGTGGCTCTCAAAATATTTTAAATTATTAGAAACAAATGGTTTCTTCATTATTAACTAATCGTTATCAAGACCTAGTATTTCTAAATATACTTGCAGCTTACCTTCATTCCTTAGTAATGCCCCATAGCAAACCTCCAATTAATTATTGTTTCCAGTGTATGTCTTACATATGCATACTAAAATTAATAGAGGTATGATTTCACAGAGAAGGGTGAATCCTCTTTTGTTGTTCAATATTTTTAGTTTTAGATTCATTTTATTTTTATCTTGTCCTCATTTCAACCTGACTCATAATCCAAAATTATCCAACTAAATCATAACAGAGAGATTTCTATTATTGGCTAAAATGAATACGAAAAAAAATTTAGTTGTTCTGACTAAAAATGAGTATGCAAAAATTTATTTATGCATCTTATATATGATTATAAATGACCAATCATGGGTCATATTTATTATGAGGGACTTCTTCAGCAGCATTGAATTAAACAAGGTTATTAACCTTTCTGCTGTGCTTCTTTAGTGTATCTCTGTTCTTTTGGTGTTTAAAACAATTCAGTTGTTACACAATACTCCTTTTCTCTTGAAGAACTCAGTAGTCACAGACAACTTCTAAAACTATAAATGCGGCTGTATATGCATAAGCTACCCCTCTAATTTGTCCTAAGTGAACTTTTATCTCTTATTCATCCCTTAATTTGCATAATTATCTGAAGAGGACCTCTTCCTTTGAAAGCCAATATAAATTTCTGATATTTTAAGGCTAAGAATATAGGACAGCATTTTAAATGATAGACTCATTCATGATAGTAGCCAATTGATCATTTGCAAGAACAACCAAAAGAGTCGAAATCAGTAACTTAATTAAGGAAGGACTACAAGCATAATGAATTAGTAAAAGAAAGCAACTGAAGCAAAGGAGAGATAGGCAGATGGGACAAAAAGAAAGAAGAAAATACCTAAGAATCATCAACTCTTCTGTCTGGTACTCACTGTGATTTCCACTTGACCATTTTTATTAATTTAATGTTATGGTCAAGGTGATGTAAAGAAGGATTATAGTTATATATGTAAGAGTGAATATATTTCTTGCTGGACATTGGTACCCCCTGCTATGGTTTTCTCCATTTCCCTCCCCCATCACCCCTCAAGTTGTAGAGTTCATTTCCAAAATACTGTCTTGTGAGTATCTCTCATGCATTGGTTCACCTTTTGTCCTTTGTCTCACCATTTTTTGCTTCACCTTCCCTTCCCTAATTCAGAAACAGGGTACCAAAACCAAATGCATTTACGACAGGAGATAAACCAAAGGAAAAATACAAAGAAAAAAGAAATAGTTTCATATATTATATTAGAAATTACAACTAAAAAAACCTCCATTCCATATCTTGGAGTACATTTAGATTAGCATCATCTTATATGATCATATGTACATACCTATTAATCTATTGGATCTTCTGCTAGGACAATCCTCGACATATAATTATTACAAATGAGGAAAACCATGAAGTCTTTGTTTCATTTGGTCTGGTTTACTTCACTTATGATTTTTATTCCAAGTCTTTCCATTTCCTTGTTAATGGGGTGATGCCATTCTTTCTGATGGATGCATAGAATTCCATTGTGTATATATACCATATCTTCTTGATCCATTCATTTACTGTGGCATATGGGTTGATCCTGTTTATTTTATTTTTTAATTTCAGTAACATCAAAATGGCTAACATGCATATATGTATACACACTAGCATTCATGTATGCATATATATGTGGAATATATACACATACATATGACCAGATATTTGTTATTGAATTCTGAAAATATAAGAAACAAAACATATTCAAATATGTGTTATCATATAGCACAGATATGTTGCTTTAAAATAAATAATACTACCATGCTTGGAATTTTGATAAAGAATAATTTTCTGTGACAATATTTTGTGTTGGATTTTTAAAATAGCATTTTAGTTAGGTTATTACCCTTGCTCATCTTACAGAACTTGCTCTGAATATAAAACCTTACATGTGATGTTAGTCAAATTGTCCCCAAACTAGCTTTAAGTGGGTTTAACAACAAATTTTAATGTGGAATAATTCACATTACTATAGTTGTTTAAGACTGATTTAAGCATTATATCAAATGTGAAGATTGAGATAAATTCTCTAGTTTCATTAAGTGCCTGAAAGATTGATTCTTAAGTCTGAACTTTTAAAAGCTGGCTATTGCTAGGAATTGAAATAATTATACTTTGCTTTGTTCTTCAGCTCTGCTAATTGTAAATAACACAATTCAGTAGGTATAAGAACAGTTATTCATTATCACAAAGAATCTGAGTGAGGAGAATGTGTTGTCAAAGGGCCCAAAAACAATACTGGGAAAAGTTAGAAAAGGAGCAATATAACTTGATCTTTTAACTAAAACACCATGGTCACCATTATCAGCTTGGTGACCCTAGTAATGCTCAGGCCTGGCTAGTATAGCAATCCCGTGAGACTTAGCTTTGTTCTGTTCTTTCCAGGAGACAATACTGAATGTCCATGACTCAGGATTCATGGTGCAATATCCTAGTATTTATTCAGTGCATTGAATCCCTGAAATATGTTTCCACAGTACTCAGCCTTGAAAAAGGATTCTAAATTCAGCACCTTGCAAATGTAATAGCAATGTATAGAAGATGGAGAGTCAAAATTATTAGTGGGTATTAATTATTGTTTACTTTTAATTTATCAAAGCTACCCTGATTTGATAAATATTTATTTTTTTATGAAAGTGACATCTAATTCCAAGTACCTGTTTCAGATTGTATGTTGAGCTTATTACTTTTTAGAATATTTAAAAACCTAATCTTTGACAAGGGAGCCAAAAAAATAGAATGGAAGAAAGATAGCCTCTTCAACAAGTTGTGCTGGCAGAACTACAGAAAACTAAAGTTGGATCCTTCTTTGTCACCTTGCACTAGAATTAACTCCAAATGGATCAAAGACCTGGAGGTAAAAGCTGACACACTGAAAACTTTACAGGAAGGAATAGGAGATACACTAGGCCTCCTTGGCACAGGTTGAAACTTTCTAATAAGGACCAAGAATCACAACAAATCAGAGAAAGGCTGGATAAGTGGGACTGCATTAAACTGCAGAGCTTTTGTATGGCAAAGACATAGCTAGTAAATTAGGAAGCCTACATAGTTGGAGAAGACCTTCACCAACCAAACAACAGACAAAGGCCTCATATCTAAAATATATCAACACCTCAAAAAATTGAATCACTCCAAAACTAATCTCCAAAGAAACAACCATCCCATTAAAAAATGGGCCAAAGACTTAAAGAGAGTCTTCTCTGAAGAACAAAAATGGCCTATAGTCACATGAAGAAATGCTCAACATCTCTGGTCATAAAAGAAATGCAAATCAAAACAACTCTAAGATTCCACCTCACTCCAGTTAGAATGGCCAGGATCAGGAAAACGAATAACAACAGATGCTGGAGGGGATGTGGCCAGGAGGGATCACTACTACACTGTTGGTGGGGGTGCAAACTCGTTCAACCACTATGGAAAGCAGTATGGCAGTGCCTCAAAAGCCTAAACATAGAACTCCCCTATGACCCAGCAATTCCACTACTTGGCATTTACCCAACCATCCAGAAACTAGGGCATACTTATTCCACTACCACAACAATGTTCATTTCAGCATTATTCACCATAGCAAAGATATGGAACCAATCTAGATGTCCCTCAGTTGATGAGTGGATCAACAAGTTGTAGTATTTGTACACAATGGAATCCTATGCTGCTGTCAGAAAAAACAACATCGCTCCATTTGTTAGGAAATGGATAGTCTTAGAAAAAATCATATTAAGTGAAGTAAGCCAGACTCAAAGGAACTTAGGCTCAATAGTTTCCCTCATTTGTCATAATCAGTAGAAACCTTGGGCTCTAGTAGCAGAGATCTGCAATAGAGCAAAACCTTGATACATAAGGCCATATAGTATGAAGCTAATTGAAAAGACCTCCAGGATATTGAAACAAAAGCCATATAATGAATGATTGTTGTCCTTAATGTACTATGTTATCTCTCATCTCTTTTGCTGTCCCTTGGTTATCTCATATTGTTAGTATCTCACTTTGTTATCTGATATATTGGATTTATTTGTATTTGGTTATTTGAAATTGGATAGGGAAGGGGGGAAAACCAAGACGGAGTGGGGGGTGTAGGGGAGGGTAATGGGTACCAAGACATGTGAAAGGGTATCAATATATGTGAATTAATGCACCTTCTATCTGGCAAATATCATGTAACCCTTTTATTAATTACAATAAAAATTTAAATAAAAGACATGAGAAAGGGTATTAATGTTTGTGAAGTAATGTACCTTCTTCTATCTACTGAATATAATGGAACCCTTCTATTAATTACAATAAAATATATAAAAAGAATATTTAAAAACTATTTGGAAGCACAAAATTTTAACTTACACACTTGTAATCCTCACTTAATGTAATTTTTTTTTGCCAGTCCTGGGCTTGAACTCAGGGCCTGAGCAGTGTCTTAGAATTTTCTCAATGCTAGAACTCTACTATTTGAGCTTCAGCACCACTTCTGGCTTTTTGCTGTGTATATAGTACCCAAGAATCAAACCCTGGTCTTGATGCATGCTAGGCAAGCACTCTAACACTAGGCCAAACTCACAGCCCCCCTTAATGTAATTAAGAAAAGAAACTACACTCCCACCAACAGTGTAGTGGCATTCCTTTTTGGCCACATCCCCAACAGCATCTTTTGTTATTAGAATTCTTGATCATGGCCATTCTAACTGGAGTGAGGTAGAATCTCAAAGTTGTTTTGATCTGCATTTCTTTTATGGCGAGCATTTCTTCATGTTTCTATATGCTTATTGTTATTTCCTCTTCAGAGAAGGTTCTCTGTAAGTCTTTACCTAACTTTTAATGGGATGATTGTTTCTTTGCAAATTTGTTTTTGAAAGATTCAATTTTTTTAGCTGTGGGTATATTTTAGGTATGAGGTCCTTGTTTATTGTATGGCTGGTGAAGATCTTCTCCCACTTTGTGGGCTTTCTATTTAACTTGTTCTTTGTCATACAGAAGCTCTACAGTTTAATGCAATCCCATTTGAATGTAACATCATTAACAAGCATCCCTTGTTAAATATTAGTATCCAGTGAATAAGCAACAATCCATGTAAGAATGTTTTCTCAATAGAAATAGAAGTCCTCATTTTTTCATATATTTTTATTGTAATTAATAGAAGGGTTATATGATATTTGCCAGATAGATGGTGCATTAATTCCCATACATTGATACCATTTCACATGTCTTGGTCCCCATTTCCCTCTCCCCCACCCCCACCCCTCATCTTGTTTTCCCTCCTTCCCTATCCAATTTCAAATAACCAAAATACAAATATATCCAATATATCAGGGTACTGGAGAAACTAGGCATCCATGGAACATTCCTCAATATAATAAAGGCCATTCCCTCTAAAATTAGGAACGAGAGAAGGATGCCCACTCTCTCCACTCCTATTTAACATAGTATTAGAATTCCTAGCCAGTGCAATAAGGCAAGAAGCAAGCATAAAGAGGATCCAAATAGGGAAAGAGGAAGTAAAACTTTCCCTCTTCGCAGATGACATGATTCTGTATTTAAAGAATCCTGTAGACTCTACTCCCAAGCTCCTTGAGCTGATTCAAAACTTTGGAAGTGTAGCAGGGTATAAAATTAACCCTCAAAAATCAACTGCCTTCCTCTACGCCAACAGTGAGAGGACTGAGGCAACAATCAGGAAAGCAACTCCTTTTGCAATAGCCTCAAAGAAAATAAAGTACCTAGGAATTACCTTAACTAAGAATGTAAAGGACCTTTTTGATGAAAACTTTAAAACCCTGAAAAAGGAAATTAAGGCAGAACTGAAGAAAAAGAAGTCCTCATTTAATCTAAATGGTTGAGGCTACATCTTAGCCTATACCTTTTATAGTTTATAGTTCGCTTATATAATACCCTCTGGTATACGTTAATTCTTTTATGTTTATGTACACATAATTTTATGCTAAGGTAGAGCATCTTCAGTACTACCATATACACATGATCTAAAATAAAAAAAGAAAAGGCAGTCATCAAAGTTGTAAAATGCATGTAATCAAGTAAGCACAGGCTTTGAAGTAAGTTTACTAGCCTTTTAAATGATGTATTTCATGCATCTGGTTATGGCTTTTGGGAAAAATTCTAATTTAGATCCCTTTCCAAGTGGCATACCATAGTGCTTTGCAAATGACATACTCAGAAGTAATGAATTTGATCCTGCTGAAAATTTTGTCATGGGAAAATTTTCATGTTACAGAAATGGAAGTTTCATTTGGAACTTGCTGGCAGGTTAATTTTAAATCAATTTGAGAGCTATGAACACCTTTTGGTTACTATTATATTTACTTTAACAGAACCTAGTAGGCTAATTATAGATAACATGCTATGCTTTTGTGTGTAGATACATATGTGTGATGTTCACATGCTGAGTTAGTCATTATTAATGATTTTTAAGTAGAGAAATTAAGTAATCTTAATTGACAAAAACACCAACTGTAGCAAGGTAAAGCTATATACAGTTTAATTTTGCAAAAATTATAAGACATTTTAAAATGAGCAGTTTGTTTGGAAATATAGCTCAGTGGCAGAGCATTTGCCTAGCAGACATTAGATCTTGAAGCAAAATGAGATGACCTTCTTTCTTTTTTTTCATATATTTTTATTGTAATTAATAGAAGGGTTACATGATATTTGCCAGATAGATGGTGCATTAATTCCCATACATTGATACCCTTTCACATGTCTTTGTCCCCATTTCCCTGCCCCCACCCACCCCTCATCTTGTTTTCCTCTGTTCCCTATCCAATTTCAAATAACCAAATACAAATATATCTGATATATCAGGTAACGAAGTGAGTTACTGTAACAATATGAGATAACCAAGGGATAGCAAAAGAGATGAGAGATAACATAGTACCTTAAGAACAACAATCATTCATTATATGGCTTTTGTTTCTATATCCTAAAGATCCTTTCATTTAGGGTCCTACTATATGGCCTTTTGTATCAAGGTTTTGCTCTATTGCAAATCTCTGCTAGTAGAGCCCAAGGTTTCTACTGATTATGACAAATGAGGGAAACCATTGAGCCTAAGTTGATGACCATCTGTATATCAGTAACAAAATCTGACTATTAATATGCACATATTTCTATATTTGTTTATCATTGCCCAGTGTTAAAACAATTGTATTCTAAAAGATAACATTCTTTTACATTATCTAATTGTCACAAATGAGGGAAACCATGGAGCCTATGTTTCTTTGGGTCTGGCTTACTTCATATGATTTTTTTCCCGAGTCTTTGCATATCCTTTCCAATACGGCAATGTCATTCTTTCTGATTGCAACATAGAATTCCATGGAAGATCATCACATTTTATATTATTTGAATAGCTCCCACTAAACTATTATGAAGGACAACTTATTTCATATAATATAGCCCATTACTCTTAAATTTTGGTAATAAAGTGACATGATCTTCCTTTCCTTTCTAGTAGCATGCTTTGTTCTTCATTTAGTCCACGAATAAGCTAAGGTAGCTAATTAATATTTTTTGGAGTAAACTTCATTTCATGATTGATTGATATGGAAACAATTGGAGAGAATATATATGTGTATATGTTGTACATTTTGGAGGGCTTGAATTCAGGGCCTAGTTGCTGTCCCTGAGCTGTTCTGTTCAATATTATCACTCTACCAACTCAGAGAGAGCTCTATTTCTCAATTTTTGGGGTACTTAGCTTGAGATATGCGTCTTATGGACTCTCCTGTCCAGGCTAGTTTTCAACTGTGACCCTCAGATTTCAGCGTCTTGAGTAGCTAGGATTACATTTGCCACCAGGGCCTGGTTTAATGTATATATACAATTGATAAGGTACCTGAATAATATTATAACTCTGTAAAACTAGAATAAGTACAACTCCTCCAGTTTCCTCTAGCTAGAGCAGAAAATGGTTAAGACTCCACTTGCCACCATTTTAGAGATTGTAGGTCAATCAAGCTTATAAAAACAAAAGTTAAGGGGCTAGGAGTTTGGCCTAGTGGTAGAGTGCTTTGCCTAGCATGCAGGAAGATCTGGGTTCAATTCCTCGGTACCACGTACATAGAAAAAAGCCAGAAGTGGTGCCAAGGCTCAAGTGGTAGAGCTCTAGCCTTGAGAAAATCCAAGGACAGTGCTCAGGCGCTGAACTCAAGCCCAGGACTGGCAAAAAAGGTAAAAATTTCTGCTAGCTTTATTGTATAGGCACAGGGAAGTCATTCATGTGGTAAGTAACTATGCTAAAGAACCCACTTTTGATGCCGCTGAATAACCCATATCCATTTCCAAGGCAAAATCTTGTGCTTACTAATACAGGTTGGCCAACTGAACCAGTTTCATGAACTTGAACTTTGGAAATGTTCTCTTCCTCACTATGAGTTGTTATATTATCCTCAATAATTAGTAGGAAACTCTGGAATATCTATCAGTGCTATAGCAACAGATCATATCCTTAAGATAGAACTATTGAGTTAGATTGTATAGCTTCAAATTGACGGTGTACTCGCAGTGTGACCTTGAAGATCATTGATATTACTAGCTATGTAATGTCTAAGTGATTATGTCATCTGGAAAATGGTGAGAATTAATCACTTATGTTTTTTTTCACAGTAGTGTGACTCTAAGAAACAATAGGGTATATTTCAAAAATCTAGATGTATTAGTGGTATTTCACTATAAATAAATAATTGTTTGAGGATATAAATTTGCTTATCCTGATTAGAGCATTATATATCTTTATACATACATATATATATATATATAAACATCACATGGAATGTTGTAAACATTTACAATAAATAGTTCTATGTCAAGTAAAAAGGTCTCTACAAGCTAAAGTTGTATTAACTGTCCATATTTCATTGACTGTGAAATCATGTATTATACCTTACACCATTATTTTGCATACTACTAAGAATAGAAAGTAAATTACCCTCTAAATTCTAATTATTTTAAGACACAGTTTGATTTCAGAAACCTTAAAATTTAGAAGGCCAGCTGTAAATCATTTTAATACAATATATAATAATGATAATGTCCTAGAATCAATACTTAGAATAAAGCAGTTGATGTTCCCTATTATAAGTAGGTTACCCTAAAGGAAGTTAATAATGTCTTAGTTACTGCTAACCATTCAGTAAAGATCAGTATCCCTATAGGACTTTGGTGACAGAGATGTGTGAACTCCCAAGTTTCTTCCATAAATCTGGTCCTAAAACAGTACTAGTGGCATTGAAACCTAATGGTAGTTTCAATTGTAAAATATTGTTTGGAAGCTCTATTGTGTCTAAAGACCAGTTCTACTCTTCCTGTGTCAAGGATTTTTTGAGAGATGGAAAAAAGCAAGAGTTTTGGACTCACATTAGTTTTTGAGTCTAAGTTACAAATTGAGTAAACTTTAAAAGTGGTTTTTGTTTGTTTGTTTTGTTTTTTGCCAGTCCTGAGGCTTGAATTCAGGATCAGGGCTCTGTCCTTGGAGACTTTTTGCTGAAGGCTAGTGCTCTGCCACTTGAGCTACAGCACCACCTCTAGCTTTTTCTATGTATGTGGTACCAAGGAATCAAACCCAGGCCTTGTGCATGCTAGGCTAAGTACTCTACCACTAGTCTATCCTCTGGGACCCATAATTTTCCAAATTTTAATTGTATTTGCTAATGTGTTTTTAGCTTATCTCCTTTCCATTTGTAGATTACTACATTAAACATTTCAGATAAATTGTAGATCTTTTGCATAATGATATGAATCCTTCCTACTCTCTTTTTATAACTCTAACTCCCTCTTGCTTTCCTTTTTGGAAATTATTAATCTATTCTTTATGTCTAGAATTTTACAAAATTTGAATTAGGGAAGGGAAGCAGAACAACAAAGTGGTGAAACAAAAGACAAGGAAAATGCAACAGTGATATTCACAAGACAATTTGTTGGAAATAACTACAACTTGGGGGAATGGAGGAAGGGAAAGTGGGAGAAAAACATGGGGGGCGTAACAATATTTCAGAAAGAATATTCTATCTTATGTGTGTGACGGTAACCCCTCTGTACATCATCATGAGAATAAAATTAAATTTAAAAAGAATCATAGTGTTTAATTCATCAGGAATTTGCTTTATCATTCAGCATAATCCCCTCCAGAGCAATCTAAATTTTATGTGGTAATAGGTTGTTACTTTTTATTAAAATGTATTGTTTCTTTATTGTTTCTGGACATTTTACACTTTGCTTAACTATTTCCTGATTGAGGGATAATTTGGTTGTTTGCAGCTTGGGACTGTTAAACTTTAATAAGTGATTCAGTCTAGGTTTTTGTGTGAACATAAGTTTTCATTTCTCTGGGTTAAGTTCCCAGAATTGAGATTTCTCATTTGTATTGTAGTTGCATATTTCATTTGGTTTTGTTATTTTTAAGTAACTGCCAAACTGTTTTCTAGTGTAACTATATAATTTTACATTTTCTATTACATTGTATAGTGATCCAATTTCTCTACATTTTTTCCAGAATTTGCCATTGTCACATTTGTTTAGCTACTAAGATATAGCTATAGTTTTCATTTGTAATGTCATAATGTGCAAGGACATTCTCTCTCATGTGCTTTTCCTCTGTCTGTATTCTATATTAAATTGTATTTATTTCAAATTTTGACTCAAATTTGCTTATTTTAACTTTGAAATTTAGTTCCTTACTACTCTAGCTAAGAGTCTGAGTTTGCTTAAGTGATATGAACTCATTCTTATATGTGATATTTTCCCACTTTGTGTTTTCTTCATCTTAACAGTGTCATTTGCATAGCAAAGGCTTTAAAATTGATAAAATTTAATGCATGCATTTTAAAAATTATACTTTTGTCTCACATATTAAATATGTGTACTCATGGCACAGTGGTTATTTTTCTGTAAATATTTTTGTTAGCATTTGAGGGTTTTGTTTTGGTTTGGTTTGGTTTTGATCATGAAGCTTGAACTCCAGGCCTGGACACTGTCCAAATATCCAGACACTTTTTGCTCAATGCTAGAGCTCTATCACATTGAGCCACAGCTCTACTTCCAGCTTTTGGTGAGTGATTGAAGGTAAGAGTATCATGAAGTTTCCTGCCTCGGCTTGCTTTGAACCACGATCCTCAGATCTCAGCCTCCTAAGTAGCTGAGATTACATGCATGAGCCAGGTTAACATTTGAAACCCTTGCCTAAAGATAAGGCTCTTGTTGATGTATGCTTTATTTATTTATTTTTTTATTAAAGAATTTATTAACATTGATTTTTACATCATATTTCAAATGATGTGTTTAAAAAACAAGTATTCAAGAAGGGAATCTCTATATACAATCACAGGCTCTTAATTTTTAGAACATAATCAAAATTAGGCTAAGGGTTTGTATATCATAGATACGTATTAATGTAATAAAACATTATGTCTATAGAGTCATAAGTTTTTATGTCTATGTATTTGTGTTTATATTTCCCATACTATGTCCATATCATTGGGTATGCAAATATTGAGTCTTCACTCTTGCACTCTTTGGATCTAATAGCTACATATTAAGGATATCATGCGACTTTTGTTGCTTTGATCTTGACTTGTCTCACTCAACATGATTCGCTCTAGATTCATCCACTAGTTCAGCCTCTCTGGAAACCAGTGTGGAAGTTTCTTAAAGAACTGAAAATTGACCTTCGCTACAGTCCCAACATACCATTTCTTGGCATCTACCCTGAATATCATAACCCAGGATATGATAAGGACACCTGCTCAGCTATTTTATCTCTGCACTATTCTCTATAGCCAGGCAATGGAAACAATACAGATGCCCCACTGCAGATGAATGGATTGGATACAGAAAATATGGTGTATATATATATATATATATATATACATATATATATATATATACAATGGAATTCTACATAGCCAACAGACAATATGTCTCACATATTAAATATGTGTACTCATGGCACAGTGGTTATTTTTCTGTAAATATTTTTGTTAGCATTTGAGGGTTTTTTTTGCCAGTCCTGGGCTTGAGCTCAGGGCATGAGCCCTGTCCTTGGACTTTCTCAAGATAGAGCTCTACCACTTGAGCCTCAGCACCACTTCCGGCTTTTTTCTATGTATGTGGTACCGAGGAATCGAACCCGGGCCTTCATGCATGCTAGGCAAGCATGCTACCACTACGCCAAATTCCCAGCCCTCAGACCAGATTCTTTTAATTGGTAATAGGCATTTTACTTTCCCTCTAGGTTTGTAATGACTTGGTAGTTCATTTATTTGTAGGACTACTTATGTAGATGTATGAGAATTTGTCAATTTTCCTACAAAATAACATCATGATTGCTTCCAAATTTTCACAATTATAAACAAAATACTATAAGCATTCATGTGTCAGCTTTTGTAGGGGCATATTTTTAGCTCATTGGTTAAACACCAAAGAGTTACTTGGTCATACAGTCATAAGATATCTTTGGTTTCATAAAAAAAACTCCCTATGTTGCATTTATTAGCATTTTTGTTGTTGAATATATATATACCTATATATGTGTGTGTGTGTGTGTGTGTGTGTGTGTGTGTGTGTGTGTGTGTGTGTGTGTGTGTGTGTGTGTGTGTATGTCCTGGGTCTTGAACTCTCAGGACCTTGGCACTATCCATGAGTTATTTTGCTCAAGACTGGTGCTCTACCACTTGAGCTACAATGCTTCTTCTGGCTTTTTCTGTATATGTGGTACTGAGGAATCAAACTCAGGGCTTCATGCAAGCTAGGCAAGCCCTCTATCATTAAGCTACTTTCATAGCCCCGAAATTAATTTTTTGAAATTATTATTTATATTGACATTTTCTGAGATCTCATTTCATAGACACCTGGCTCCTCTGCTTTCAATCCATGGCAAGTAAAACGGATCTCATTGGGAAGATGTGGAAGACAATAGCTGCTCACTGCAAACCAAACAGGAAATAGAGTGAAGAGAATCTAGGACAAACTATACCCCTCAAAGATGTGCACAAATGACTCATTTCCTCGAAATAGTCTGAATGATTTTAAAGCTTTCTTCCTAATATTAGGATTAAGGAAAATATATCTGGTTTCAGCTCAGCCATTTTTCATAGATTAGAAGTTCTAGTTAGTGAAAAATAAAAAAGTAAATAAAAATCAATTGACAGCAAAGTGCCTGTAGCTCATGCCTGTAATCCTAACTTCTCATGAGGCCAATATCTGAAGAACACAGTTCTAAGCCAATCTAGGTAGGCAAGTCCATGACATTCTTATCTCTAGCGTGGGAGGGAAAGTGGGAGAAAAAAAAACATGGGAAGGTGTAACAGTGTTCAAGAAGTAATGTACTCCCTACCTTATGAATGTAACTGTAACTTCTCTATGTAGCACCCTGCCAATAAAATAAAAATAAAGAAAATTAAAAAAACAATAATTAAAAAATAGCTCAGAGACAGAATCCAGCCCAGAGTTCAAGCCCCAGGATTGGCACAAAAAGTGATAAATTGTTCCAATTTTCAAGTGTTATGATAATTTATGTAGAAAATCTCAAGTATTCTGCAAAATTACTCAGAAATAATTAATTCAGCAAGTTCCTAGGATAGAAGCTCAATATACAAAAATCATGTGTGAATCAGTTTTTAAAAATTTAGTTCTATATGTTAAAATTCTAGAGATGTAGATTCCAATAATGCATCTATATCTAAAGACACTCAAATGCTCTAAAAAATATCTGTGAGGAAAATTTGTCTCACACTAAATTCTCTTACCACAGTAAAATAATCCTTAAGACTAATATTATGATAGGTGAATATGTTGTTAAATGATAGAGCATTTGCCTAGAATGCATATGGCCTTGTACACAATCATTGGCATTGCAAACCAATTTAATTAAAAGTAATTCACGGACATAACATAGTACCTGTCCAGGGATGAGAGTACTAGAGGAATGTTAGAGAACAAAGGAAGATGGTGAAGGAGAATGAATATGATCAAAATATTTAGTGTAGGAGAGTGAATATGATCAAAATACTTAGTGTTGCAATAGAACAGTTTAGACTTATTGGGGAAGAAGAGGGAGGTATGAAGGAAAATGCCAGAGGGAGTGAGGGTGATCAAAGTATATTGTATAGACATGTCAAATGGTACCTCCTTGTACAACTTCAAATGAATACCTCCTTGTACAAATAATTGATGATAATTTTAATATAAAAAGAATTGTTAAACCTGATAGCAAAACATGATTCATTTTTAAGTAAAATACTTTTATCAAATTTAAAGCTTTTGTTTTGCAGATATTCTTTATTTTTTCCATCTTATTATTTTTAAGTAGTTGCCATTTAACAAATCATTTATAAATACAATATACCCTAACTGATGTCATTCCTTTCAACATTCTCACCCATGCCTCCACTATCTACCCCTTCCATAACTCTTCTTAATTTTATAGGAAGTACATTGGATTTTTAAAATTTATTCTCCCTCTCTTCTCCTCTTCTTTTAGATACACTTTTCAAAAAATAAAAAGACAATGTAGAGGCTAGAAGAATGTATTTCCAAGCCATATACCTAATATTTATATTAGGACTCTTATTTTAAAACTATCTGTTTGGCAGTAGCTCAGGCCTGTAATCCATGAGACTCGTACCTCTAGTTAGTCACCAGAAAACCAGAAGTGGCACGGTGGCTCAAAGTGGTAGAGCACTAGCTGGGCGTGGTGGCTCACAACTGTAATCCTAGCTACTCAGGAGGCTAAGATCTGAGGACCAAGGTTCAAAGCCAACCTGGAAACAAAAGTACCTAAGACTCTTATGTCCAATTAACCTCTACAAAATGGAAAGTGGGGCTTGGTTCAAGGGTAGGGCCACAGCCTAGAGCTGAAGAGCTCAGGGACAGCACTTAGGCCCTGGCAAAGAGCAATGGTCGTGAGCTGAAAGCTCTGGGAACAGTACTCAGGCTGAGTTCAAGAGCCATGATCCACAAATAAAAAAAAGTGGTAGAGCACTAGCCTTGAGCAGAAAAGTATTCATTACCTGACTCATGTAACTATTACACCTCTTGTATCATCTTTACAATAAAATAAAAATTAAATTTTTATTAATAGCCCCCCCAAAATTACCAAGTTTGATAATAAGAGATTTGAATAAATACTTTTTTTCATATATTTTATTGTAATTAATAGAAGGGTTACAGTATATTTGCCAGATAGAAGGTACATTAATTCACGTACATTGATACCCTTTCTCATGTCTTGTTCCCCATTTCCCTTCCCCCACCCTCACCCCTCATCTTGTTTTCCCCCTTCCCTATCCAATTTCAAATAATCAAATACAAATATATCTAATATATCAGATAACAAAGTAAGATACTGTAACAATATGAGATAATCAAGGGATAGCAAAAGAGATGAGAGATAACATAGTATGTTAAGGACAACAATCACTCATATGGCTTTTGTTTCTATATCCTAGAGGTCCTTTCATTTACCATCATACTATATGGCCTTATGTATCTAGGTTTTGCTCTATTGCAAATCTCTGAATACTTTTTTGAAGATTCTATTTTAAGAGGAAGGGAAAAGGGAGTTACTAATCAATTAGTATGAGTGTGCTTTTAGATCTTAATGTGGATAATAGAGTATGCTTTACCACTTATGCACTACTCTGAGACCTTATATTTAAAAAGCATTTTTGGCTGGGAGTTTGGCCTACCAGTAAGAGTACTTGCCTAGCATGCATAAAGACCTGGGTTCGATTCCTTGGTACCATATAAATAGAAAAAGCGGGAAATAGTGTTATGGCTTATGGTAGAGCTCTAGCCTTGCGAAAGTCCAAGGATAGTGCTCAGACCCTGAGTTCAAGCCCCAGGACTGACTAAAAAAATGTTAAAAAGCATTTTTGGAGACAGAGTCTTGGTATGTTTGCCCAGGCTGGCTTCAAACTCATGATTTTTCTGCTGTAACCTTCTAAATAGCTGGAAGTATGGGCATGTGCTACCACACCTTTTTAAAAGATTATGAATTTCTGGAGATTTATTATTTGACATTCTACTTATAGTGAACAATATCTGTACTGCATATTTAAAAATTGTTAACAAAGTCAATCTCTTGTTAAATGTTCTAACTCCAATGAAGTAATTATTTAAAATAAAAAGGGAGGGCCGGGAGTTTGGCCTAGTGGTAGAGTGCTTGCCTAGCATACACGAAGACTCGGGTTCAATTCCTCGGTACCCCACATACATAGCAAAAAGCCGGAAGTGGTGCTGAGGCTCAAGTGGTAGAGCGCTAGCCTTGGAAAGTCCAAGGACAGTGCTCAAGCCCTGAGCTCAAGCCCAGGACTGACAAAAAAAATAAAATAAAATAAAATGGGAAACATTCAAATGACAAATTCATGGAAACATTGTTAATTATATTATTACACAATTTAAAATTAAGATTACTGTGAGAAGTAAAGAAAACATAAAATTGAGACTACCAATGTAAATGAAAATGCAAAGAACCTGGATCATTCATTACTGATGATATGTAAAATGCTACAATCTTCTAAAAATACTACCAATTTTGTTTAAAAAATTAAACACTTCACAATTAAAAAGATATATTTTTAAATCCTATGTCCGGTGGTTTTGAGATTTATTTATATTTATTTCAAATATTGAAAATAACCTTAACATCTTACAGCAAATAAATAGTTAACAAACTGTACAATATTCACAACATGACAAACTACTAAACAATGAAATTAAAAAGGCTATTGATAAAAAGTTGAATGAAACTTAAGATTGCCTATGTTGAGGGGGAAAAAAAAGCCAATTTTGAAAGGTCACAAAACTGAATGATACTATTTATCTAACATTATTGAACGGACAAAGTTAAAGTGAGATCGAACAAGTTAAAGGTACCATACTGAAGACTTTCTCATCTATCAACATTTAGTACTTTAGATAAGATCCATTACATGTTTTGGGTATATAGAGAAGCAGTTGTTTTTAAAAATGCTTATACCAAATTTTTTCAAACAATGCAATAACCTGTAAAAATGGCGTTGGATACTATCCCCACAATTTCTGATTTCTAGGTCTTGGATATACTTGTTTTTCTAAGTTGTTTCTATGTGGTTCTTATGCTTCTGTCTGGGGAACTGTTAAACTGTTCCTAGGTCTTGGGTTATGTATGTAGAAAATTCACAGCACAGCTGTAAAGAAACAAATACTCTGAGAAATATTGTACCTTCTAGCACAGGATGATGATGCTAATATGCAAGTTTGAAAGTAGGACCCAAGTTTTTCTCTTTAAATTTTTGCCATATGAAGCCCAGGCTTATACTTATATTTAAGACAATCAGTCTAAGGAAAGGAAATGAGGTGTACTGTGGAAAAGAGCTGTTTTCCGTGAGAGTCATTTAAATATAAATATAAATATCTAAAATTAAAGTTAGATATCATGCTTTATTTCTTATGGAATTTGTTGGGCAAATGGGAATATGATGATGATGATATAAAAGATAATAAAATAAATTATAAGTATAAAATATTTATTGTGGTGTAGATCATAGTAGGACATTTTATAAATATAAAAGCGTTTAGGATAAACATGATAACGTTCGATGTCTACTTTTTCTGTTTTTCTGTTTTTATTTATTTTTATTTATTGTTTTTGCCAGTCCTGGGCTTCAGCTCAGGGCATGAGCACTGTCCTTGGGCTTTCTCAAAAATCAGAGCTCTACCACTTGAGCCACAGCACCACTTCTGGCTTTTTTCTATGTATGTGGGACTGAGGAATCGAACCTGGGTCTTCGTGCATGCTGGCAAGCACTCTACCACTAGGCCAAACTCCCGGTCTCTTCTGTTTTAATTTCTATGTCAAGCAACCAAATAGTTGACATAGAAAATGAATCTGTGACTTGAATACTCATATAATTTTAACAAGGATTGTGATAATTACAAAAGGAATGTCTTTCTAAATGCTGTTGGCAAAGATTTTCTTATAGATATTAACCTAACCTGTTGTGTAAAAATAATAAGCAAGAAAATTAATACTTCGATTGACATAGAATAATTTTCATTCAGTGTCATTCAGAGTGACATTACTATCCAATTAATAATAAAGAAAAACGTTTTTTTGAAAACCTATAAATGGTTATTAACTCAGTGTCTAAAGAATGTTCTGAATAATTAGCACTAAAATTTTTGAGGAGTAATTTGTTAATAAAAGCCTTTTATAACCAGCAACTAGAATTTAGCTTTTTTTTTTAGAGGATTTCTTCGTTCCATTTTAAAAGTCCCCTTTATTTTAGCAGAAAACCTTTCCCATGAGATCAACCCACATTCTCCCATCAGAAATCAGCTGCTACATTCTGCTGTTCCTTCTCTTATTCAGAGTTTTGGCATCATCAATACATAACTTTTGATGGGACCCAAAGGGTAAAAATTCATTTTCGTAGACAGTGGCTATAAAATAAATGTACAGGTCATTCTGCGTATTTCTTTTTGTTAAATAGAGTAAAACTTTAGGTGACATTGAGAGGGATTTTTTTTTTAAAGGAAAGGCATTTAAAGGTTAATTCGTCATCAAGATATTCTTCTGTATTATTTTGGAAACTTGCATGTAAGTTCTAGAAAAGATTGTTTCACTTTTGTGCTGAAAGAGTTTCGTGCTTAGAAACCTTTAAGAGGCATGTGTTCTGCCCCCTGTGCTATTCTGGTTTGGATGTTAATGAGAACACAGTTGAGCATTATTTGAATTTGCAGGGCTTGCCATGCTGAAAGCACAGCCTTATATGTAGTGTCCATGGGCAGTCCTATTATGGGAAACCAACTTGAGAGAAAAGGCGGATCCCTTGGTTGTGCGCAGGTCCTGGAATTTGAAATATCCAGAGGCCTCTACAGAATCCTGGCATCAGTTTCTATGTTGACTCACTCAGTGTTGCGATCACTCACTTTGCCTGCCCAACAGGAGTCAGATCTTGGAGGCAATTTCCTTCAGAGAAAATGAAATAGGAAAAACTGAAGTGTTTTTCTTTTGTTTTTAAGGCTGCTGAAGTTTATTGGTTTCTCATCATTCCTAAGCCTACTGAAGCCATAGAGTTGGGAGACATTTTGACCCAGATTTTTTCACTGCCTTGATACACACTTTTTTTCCAAATGCTTTGGTGGGAAGAAGTAGAGGACTGTTGTAAGTACAAAGTAACTAGAAATATGTTTAACCATGGTATTACTTTTAGCTTGTGACAGCTCGCTTTTTAGGCAAATTAATTGTTAACTTATTATAGAAGTTTGTGAATAAATATGTACAGTGTTTTCTATGTGTTTTATAATATATAGATATATACTCGGATATATGTGTTTCTCAACAGGAAAATTTTCAGTAAAAATAGTTGATATTTTTAAAGTAAAAGACTAACTAGCTTTGAATATATACAACAGATTGTTTTGATTGATGGTGAAATTGTTTGTCTGAATTATCTTTATTAATACTTTTATATTTAGAAATGGTACCACGTATTCTGGGTAAAATAATTTCCATATGGGAATGACATTGAGGGGTAAAAAGGTTAGAAAACTTTTATCTAGCATTGCATAGGGTGAAACTAAAGAAGAAAATGAAGTTGTGGATAAATGGCAACTATAAAAATATTAGTAAAGATTGAATATTAAGTTATTTTCTCATATGTTTGGTATTTTGAATGCACTTTTCTGTAACTTGTTCAAATATTTCTTTAAATAATGATATGATCTATGCCAACAATTGTCCAGGTAGTCCCTTGTTGATAAAACAACCTAAAAATTTAAGAGCTTCGTCATTCTATTTTTCAGTAAAGTCACTGTGTGTAATGGATCTAGCATTTCATTAAAGTTTTGTAGTTTAGCTTTACATATATGCATATATAAATGTAACAACTGATTTTTTTTCGAGAAAGTCATGATGACCAGTGAAGAATTTAAAAATGAGCATGAATAAAGAAGTATGTAAAAATAATATATGATGAGGACAATGTGTCCTAAAAAGTTGGATGAAGATTACTTTTCCCCTATTTTTGACTTGTGGATTATAATCATCCTGAAATAGATATGAGGGCAATGCCTATAATTAAGAATGAAGAAAATAATGTCTAAAAGTTTCAATACCTCATGCATGACTTCTGTCAAAGAAACTGCCAGAAAATTTGGTTGCAATGAGTTAACATTGTCCTTTTGTTAATTTACATTAAATACCATTAGATTTTATATATTATGACAATTACTTACATTGTCTTCTCACTTCAACGGTATCTTTGCTTTGTAATTGAAAAACGATTCCAATTTTTAGTATTACAAAATACAAGGAGCATGTATATGTTCTTTGCCACACATGTGTATGTACACACACTTATACATGCACTGTATAGTTTATAAGTATCAGAATCATTTAATGTTGATATTTCTACAATGTTTAAATTACACATATGTATAGTATTGTAACACAAATATAATGAATTCCTGGTAACACCAGAGCAATTTTAAAAGACTATCAGAAATGAAGCTCTGGAATGTACCAAAGCAAACTTATACTCTGTTTGTTCGTAGATATTCAAATATTTTATTTCTTAAAAGTTAAAGAATGTTAAAAGTTTGGGGACAGGCCCATATTGCCCTTTATTATAATACATTTTAATGCCATCAAGTAACGTTTATACAATATGACAGTGACTTTAATAGAAAATTAAAATATTATCAGGGTGTATAAACTTTTACTGTTTGATAGCATTCTACTTGTGGATATTTTCGCATTTCAATCCAGTTTTTAAAACTGCTTTTGAAAAATTAAATATATCTGATTATTACATTCAAATAGCTATTGTTTAAGAGAGAAAAATGACTACACATTTTCTTAAAGAATTACTCAAATGATATATTGTAAAAATTGATTAAAATACATCTCTTTAAGTAGACATTTTATTCAGATTATGTTTCATGATGTAAATCATCAGCTAGACTTTTGTTTGCAGAGTCTTGTAGAGGCATGTTAACTAGGAAAATGAGACTTTTTTGTCTTAATTTATGATATATATTTTAAGTAAATAAGTAGGTTTTCGTATCTTTACATAGTATAATTTTATGGAAAATATAATAGAGTATGCATTTTTCAAAAAGATTGTAAAGTTTTTTGCAAAAATAGTTTGATTTCAAAATATAAGGAGTGAAAGGTGTTAGTTACTGTTATTCCAGCTAGGCAGAGCTGACATTCAAGTTCACAATACTGGCATAGCTTCTTCTATAATCCTTTAGATCATTTGAGATCCTTGTTTCCCAGATCATTTGCTTCATATAAAGCAAACCATCAAGTTCTTACCCATTTGTTCATTGTAATAAATGACAATAAGATCTTCCTTTCTTAGAAAATTCAGTGTTTAAAAAATCTACTCAGCCTTCATCATGGCTTTAATCTCACAAATAATACAGTGATTTCCTATACTCTCAAACCTTGAGAGACTCCAGTATAATATTTCTCTAGCCTTTTATGCCTGATTAACCACATTTTCATGAAACCGTTTTGCTGCAAATATAAGAAGCCAAGTATTTTTATATGAGAAGATGCTCCTGTATGTTCACATACGTATATATTTCAGCTATAGGGTATTCAGTATCTAAGTATTCTAAGAGATGCTAATTGAAAGTTAAAATTGGAGATAATATTTCCTTAAGGTGATTTTCTTTTGTGTTTACTTTCTATTAACAGATAAGACTAGTGAATGTCCTTGATTGACCCAGTGTAAGAAAATCATGAAAAAAAACTTAAGTCCAAATTTATAGAGTCTAAGGTTACACAGTTGGGGAAACTCTCAAGAAAATACTGTAAAATTGTGATTGCAAAATTAGATAGAGCCTTGGGAGGGGGTCAGGTAAGTGGAGACTTAGTAGTTTCATAGGTCATCACCTCTATTTGGATTGATGTGAAGGAGTTTTTTCCTAGTTAAATTGATGTTAGTTATATTTCCTTAAAGTATATTTCTCAAAGGCAGCATTTCATTTAATGCAAATTAGAGCAGTAATAGAATTTATAATGGTGAGAATTTGACATTTCTGCTTTTCATTCTGAAGAGATGCATTCATAAAAGTGATACCAAACCCAGATAATAGTGGCGATGAATTTATCTCATATATATATATAGTATGTTAATTTGAAAGCAAGCCAAATCACAATGACAAGAAATAATCATGACCTTGGTTTATTTTTATACCATATATTCAGATTTTGATTGGATTCAGAGACAGGTAATGGTTTTCTATCTCACAACTTCCTTCTATAATCCTAGGAGGTTTGTGTTCTCTTATCAAGGAAGTTAGCTCACATTGAAAAGTTTTGTTGGGAAGGTCATGGGAATGAATAAGGAAACTAATGATGTGTTATCAAATGCAATCAATTTTCATAGCAAGGTTTCATGAAAATATTTTGCTTTGAAGGAGCATGTTCCATTCAGAAAATCTGATCTTCAAAACTTTAAAATGATTAAGTAAACATATTGTAGCCCTACCATTTTACCCACTGTGGTCCTATAATGTATTAGGGGTGAGTATGTAGCTCCATGATAGGGTACATTCCTAGCATGTGCGAGGCCCTAGTTCCTATTTAAAGCAGAACAGAAAAATAAAGTACTATCTATACTTCCTATTATAAAATATACTATGAGATATAGAATTAAAATGTTTTGTTTTAATTATAGATATGAATGTTAAAATAGCAATGTTATAGTATGGTTCAATATTTTGTCAAATTTGAACTTATGTAGAATTGCTCCTAATATTTGTAAAATTTCAAGCTCCCTCTTCTTAACATTATAAGAGAATATTTTCCACAAATTCTCATATCAAGTTTTGAATGGAGGAATAAGTGTTCATTGTGAATCATTTTTCAGAAACAGTTTCAATATTTATGGGTAAAAATATTTCAGTTCATACTTCTTTCTAAGACTTGTAAAATAAACATTTGTCTTCCATATATTATAGCATATTTTAGTATTAAATGTGCACTAATAAACCAGATGGCCCCTCCAGAGTTTGTAAAATACTCTAATACCTAGGGTACAGAATTTCCTTTTTTCATTCATGATTACTACCCTGAATATTACAAAACATGCAAGCAATGACAAAGCTTTGGATCCAGTATTTCACACAATTATTGATTAGCAGTAGGCACATACAGACTAGAAAAGAAAAATGGCTTGGTGTCTCATACCTAAAAAAATATCCTATCACATCTCCATGCAACATCAACCTCACCTCCCTTAACCAAGAAGAAATAGTATTCTATCTTCTGTGGTTTATGTACTCAATATAGGGTCCGTTTTATTTTTTTCTTTAAATTTTATTGTCAGGGTGATGTATAGTGGGGTTACAGTTACATTCATAAGGTAGTGAGTACTTCTTGAACACTTACCTCTTCCCATGTTTTTCTCCCACTTTTCCTCCCTCTACCCCCTTCCAAATTACAACATATTGCTGTTACACTGGTACACCCTTTGTCCTTTGTCTCATCATCTTGTTTTTCCCCTCCCCTTCCCTAATTCAAATCAACAAAGTATATACAAGGCACAAGGCAGCAAAGTCAGATGCAGTCACAATAGAAGATAAACCATAAGGGAAAAAAGAGAAAAGAAATAACTTCTCATAGTATATTAAAAACAACAACCACAAAGATAAACCTCTTGTTTCCATATCCTGGAGTTCATTTCACTTAGACTCATCCTACATGATCCTGTGCACATAGCTATTGAGCATTGTGATCCTCTTCTAGGAGGATGTACTAATTATTACAAGTGAGGGAAACCTTGGATAGGCCATGTTTCAAGACATAATTTTCATTTGAATCTATGCCAAGTCTTTATTTCCACCTAATATATCTAATTCAGAATATCTAGGAATTTCAATAAATGGAGGTACACACAAAGCAATTTTCTGAGGTCCTATAATCCTTCAGTTTGACATACATATATATATATATATATGTTATGTGTACATTGTTGTTAGTATTTGTACAAAAGTTGTCATTTAACAAATCAGTTTATAAATACTATGTGTCTTGATCTTTGTTACCCTTTCAACACTCTCACCCATCTTACACAACCTACCCTTTACTTCCCATCAATTTTCTAAATTTTGTAAAGTATACATTGAAGTTTTTACTGCTTTCTCCCCTTTCTCCTCTTCCTCTTCACCCCACCATCACCCCTTTCAATTTCTACTTTCCTGATGTTTGTTTTGCTGAACTTCAATTTTATCTTACTAGGGAATTACATTTAGTTCTCTGAATCTACAGAATACAGTTAACACACTTGTATACACTTGCCTAGCACCCAAAGTGCTTACCTACATATGTATAAATTAATACTAGCTTCCACATAGGAGAGAAACCATGCAATCATTGTCTATCTGGGCCAAATTTATTTACCATTTTTCCCAGGTAATTTCATTTCTTTGCAAATAATGCAGAATTACTTTTCCAATAGGTAAGTAAAATTTCATTTTGTGTGTGTGTGTGTGTGCGCGTGCGCGCGCGCATGCGTGCATAGCACATTTTCTTGATCCATTTCTTCATGGAGAGGCATCTGGGCTGATTCCATACCTTGGCTATGGTGAATACTGCTGCATTGAATATGATTGTGCTGGTGGCTTTTCTGTATCTTAGTTTCTGAATCCTTTATATAAATGTCCAAGAATGTGGGCCGGGAGTTTGGCCTAATGGTAGAGTGCTTGCCTAGCATGCACGAAGACCCGGGTTCAATTCCTCGGTACCACATACGTAGAAAAAAACCAGAAGTGGTGCTGAGGCTCAAGTGGTAGAGCTCTAGCCTTGAGAAAGTCCAAGGACAGTGCTCAGACCCTTAGCTCAAGCCCAGGACTGGCCAAAAAAAATGTCCAATAATGAAATTGCAGGATCATAGAGTAGTAATATGTCTTATTTTATGAGGAACTTTCATACTCCTTTCCAGAGAGGTTGGACAATTTTACAACAGTGTTTTAACATTCCTTTTACCTATATTTATACCAAAATCTGTATGCTCAGAGAAAAACAAAAGTTCTGATCAGTCAGGATTCAATTCTGAAATCAGTTTTCTTCCTGATCTTCTTTGTTATATTTTGCTTTCTGCCTCAATGAGTCACTATCACTGTGTAATTATGCATTCCATTTTCAGTAATGGAAATTGAGGGAGAATGGACAGTTATCTTGTAACTGGAACTGAACTGTCATTTCTTTGATATGCTCATATAATGTTGTGGCTGTTGTTGTTTTTATCATTATTAAATGATTATTCCAGAATTGTTAACTTAGTATTTAAATGTTATACAATTCTAAAAAATTGATTTTTGTTAAATTTAAAAATGTTAGGAAATGGATTTTTATGCCAATTTTGAAGGCCAGAATTCATTTAGGGCTAATTTAATTTTGCCTTATTTGTATTACTATGTCATTTTTCTGTTACTATTCAAGTAAAAATGAGAAAAGTTTTGTGTTCATTTTAATTACCTACTTCATTTTAGTTCATGTGTTTTATATATTCATTTTAACTGGAAAAAAGTAGTTGTTCTAATGAATAAGAGAAATATTAGCATACATTATTATTGTCAAAACTTAATCATGTAAAAAAGGAAGGAATAGATAGCTAAAAGTGTTTTGAAGAGGGTTAATCTATTTTTTAACTCTCAAAAGATAGATTCTTGAAGTACTATGCTTTTAGATTATATTTAGTGAATTATATAACATTCAGGACTATAATAATAATAAGGAACTGAAGTGCTGAAATAGCATGTAGCCTTTCCCCAATTTATCTTCCATTTTTAGATGTATTTACAATCTATCCTCATGAAAAAAAAATCATTTGCAGAAAAGGCCACAATTAACTGGAATAGCACTCTAAATTCTTCCCAATTATGGACAAATCAAGGGCTTTGAGTTATTTTTTATGTTTTCATCCTCTCCTTGGTTTTTATTTTGTTTGGTTTTACATTGCTCTCCCTTGCTGTTTTTTAGGGCTATAAAAGGGCATAACATCAGTAGCTTTTTGCTCACTCTTGGCACTCATATTTATTTTTGCACACAACTTGTCTCTCCCTTATCAGATTACAGTAGCAATAGTACTTTAGCCTAAATGCTGACTTAAAGGGCAAGAGAGTCAGCACACTGTTGTACATGCAGATTTTAGCCTTGGGGAATATGATCAGTTAAATTAAAATAATAAAGAAGAAAAGAACACACAGAATCAAAACTTCCACCAAAATATTTTCATGAATGTTGAATAATTTCATTTTTTGTTGAAGACTAAGCTGGCAGTATTAGAAATAAATTGATAGTAAGTGCAGCTATGTCTTTATAATAGTTGGGAATGTAAAATAATTCAAGTGTATTTCCATTGCAGTTACATATTGAAAAAGATTGAGAAAGAAAAGGTGAAAATAGACTCCAGAAAGCATAACCACATATGAGCAATGTTGGCTTCTAGGTGGTTAATTCAAAGCTTACGGGAAGCTCAGACAGCTGAGGAATCCTGATTTAGTTGAAGCTGAAGGGCAGGGCAGAAGCCATGTGAACAGCTGCTGAAGAGCTAGAGGATTCCTTTGGATTAGGTGTACACACCCCATCCCTAATGGACTGTGTCAGAGAACACCAAGAGTATCCAGAGGGTTCACTTTGCTTGATCCTATGGCCTGTGCAATGTTTTACTTAGAATGTCTGGAAATAGATATTCTCTGAAAATAAATCCAGAGATGAAAGAAACAAAAGAATTTTCTCTAGATAGATTGAATATATTTTGGATGACTATTTTTTAATAGAAGGATTACATTATATTCATGAGATAGAAGGTAAATTACTTCACAAATATTGATACCCTTTCTCATGTCCTGTTTCCCATTTCCCTCCCCCCTCCCCCCTCACAACTTGATTTCCCCCTTCCCTCTTCTATTTCAAGCAACCAATTAAACATATATAAAATATATCAGATAACAAGGTGAAATATTGTAACAATATGAGATAACCAAGGGACGTTAAAAGAGATGAGAGATACAGTACATCAAGGACAACAATAACTCATTATATGGCTTTTGTTTCTATATCCTGGAGGTCTTTACATTTAGAATCATACTATATAGCTTTATGTATCTAGATTTTGTTCTATTGTAAATATCTGCTGGGAGAGCCCAAGGTTCCTACTGATTATAACAAATGAGGAAGACTATTGGGCCTATGTTCCTTTGAGTCTGCTTTACTTCACTTAATATGATTTTTTTCTAAGTCTTTCCATTTTCTTACAAATGGGGCGATATTATTCTTTCTGACAGCAGCATAGAATTCCATTGTGTACAAATACCACATCTTGTTGATCCACTCATTAACTGAGGGACATCTGGGTTGGTTCCATATCTTTGCTATGGTAAATAGTGCTGTAATGAACATCATTGTGCTAGTGGATTTAGTATGTCCTTGTTTCTGGACGATTGGGTAAATGCCAAGGAGTGGAATTGCTGGGTCATAGGGGAGTTCTATATTTAGTCTTTTGAGGAACTGCCATACTGCTTTTGGATGACTATTTTACAAAGAATTTATAGATGATGAATTGTATTCCATGCAACACATATATATTGAATTCCAATTCTATCCTAGTTACTGTGTTATACACTGGAAATAATAACATTTAAACAAGAAAACTCATACAGATTAGCACTCAAGGGAGGATGTCCAGAGGAAAAAGTCATGTTAAGTGAAGTAAGCCAGACCCAAAGGAACATAGGCTCCATGGTTTCCCTCATTTGTAATAATTACTACACAACTAGGACTCTCCTAGCAGAGGATCAAAAAAGATCAAAAGCTATGTACATATGGTCATATAGGATGAGACTAAACACAATGAACTTTAGGATATCGATAAAAAATGTTTATCTTTGTGATTGCTGTTTTTAATGTGCTATGTTATTTGTTCTCTCTCTCTCCCTCCCTCCCTCCCTCCCTCCCTCCCTCCCTCCCTCCCTCCCTCTCTCCCTCTCTCCCTCTCTCCCTCTCTCCCTCTCTCCCTCTCTCCCCCCCCCCCCCTCTCTCTCTCTCTCTCTCTCTCTCTCTCTCTCTCTCTCTCTCTCTCTCTCTCTCTCTCTCTCTCTCACCACTTCTGTCCCTTTCTACATATGTGGTACCGGGGAATTAAACCCGGATCTGCGTGTATGATAGACAAAGCAATCTACCACTAGACCAAAGCCCTGCCCTCTTTTCTCTTTTTTCCCCTATGGTTAATCTCATGTGATTGCTGTATCAGACTTTGTTACTTGGTATATTATATATAGGTTTATTTGTTTATTTGAAATAGGAAAGGGAAGGGGGGAATACAAGATGACTGGGAGGGGTTGAGGGGAGGGAAAGGGGAACAAAAAACATAAAAAGGGATAACAAAAAGTGAAAAGTAATGCACCCACTGCCTGACAAATGTAACTGTAAACATTCTATACATTATCCTGACATTTAAAAAAATTCGTTGACTAGGATAAAAGCTATAGAATATATCCATTGATGTAAGGGTATGTAATAAGGAGCCCTCCATTAATCGCAAGTATTCTGAAAAACAAGTATAGTCAACACAAGAAAAATAGAGTGGTTTTGTGAATACTTGTCCAAGGGTAAAGAGAGAACAAAGAAGTTTCTGTCAAAGGGAACAATATTTATGGCAATGGAATTTGCTATGAAAAAAGAATTAAAAGGTTGGATTGTCATCACTCAAGTATAGAAAGGGAGAGTGTGGAGACAAGACTTCACCTGGAAAAAATGGGATATGGCTGGATTGTTTAGACAGTAGAAGGTCATGGCAATTATTTTTATCTTTATATTAGTACAAACTAGACTTTCATGTGTTTATAGGGATAGTAATTGAATGTGAAATTTTTAAAAAAGAATGTCCCTGGTTAAAAAGTGATTAGAAAGCCGGGCAAGGTGGCTCACATCTGTGATTCTAGCTGTTCAGGGTGTTGAAATCTGAGGATCAAGGTTCAAAGCCAGCCCAGACACAAAAGGGGCTGAGACTCTTATCTCCTGTTAAACTCTAGAAAACGGAAAGTAGGGCTGTCTCAAGGGTAGGGCAGTAGCCTTGAGCTGAAGACCTCAGGAACAACGCCCAGGCCAAGGTCAAGCCCCAAGACCCAGAAAAAGAAAAAAAAGTGATTAGATGCTGGGTGCCTGTGGCTAATGCCTGAATCCTAGCTGCTCAGAAGGCTGAGATCTGAGGATGCAGTGCAAAACCAGCCCAAGCACCTTGAGACTTTTATCTTCAGTGAACCACCAGAAAACAGGAAGTGGCACCTTGGCTAAAGTGGTAGAGAGCTCTCAGGGACAACGCCCAGGCCCAGGGTTCAAGGTTCAGGAAGGACCCCCCAAAAAAGAGAAGTGATTAGAAAATGCTACAGGTAGATGGAGGGTCACCAGTCACCAGTCATTATGCTTGTTCCTCTCAATTCAAAAGGATGTAGTTTTGACGTGAATTGTGATGTTGGAGATGAGAAATGAATCTACTCAGAATTTCTTTGATGTACAATGTCAATTTATATTGAATTGTATTCAGTGTTCACCAAGACATGTATTAACATGTGGATTATGGTGCTTTTACATATTGGAAAAGAAACTGGGATGATGGAAGGATTGAAGCTGTGAATGCTGTTTTTTTTTTCTTTTAGTATTACAGAGAGTGAGTAACGGAGATCTCAATCCAGGAAATAGTCATTCTTAGAGATTTGAATAGATGAGCCATGGAGAGGATGGGATCAGTTAGAAAGATCCTAGATTGTGAAGACAAGGAGGTTTGGAATTCAATAATGAAGATAATAGCCCTCTAAAAAAAATCAAGGAGAAGCTCCTAGAGTGATAAAAAAAAATCAAAAGACAAACAATACTTCTGTAAAGAGGCCTATTCCCCTTTTAGTCTCCAATTTAATGACTTTGTGAATGAGGATCTCTCATTTCAGCAGCAGGTGTCTTGGTTTCTAGAATCTCTGCCATCTATTTACCCCCAATTTCCTCTTCAACATTATTATTTCAGTGAGATATCACCAGTATGTTTCCTTAGAAAAGCTTCAATAAATATTTAAATTGTGTAATGTATTCAGTTTTTTTGCTGTACTCTTCACTTCCTAAAAATACCTTCTTTGGAAACCCCATTTCAACTGACTACTATAGAATGAAACGAGCCTACAGTGTAAAATATTTATCATAGTCTGAATTTCAATTGCTCAGTTAGAGTTGTTAAGTAATGTGAAAAATCATTCTTTAGAGAATACGGAATTACATAGATATGATGAGGTACGTTTGCACTTTATTTAATGCTGTTTTAGTTAATATAGATGCTTATTGGGAAAATGTCCAAAAATTCTTGAGAATCATTAGTGGAACTACTTATTTTTTTTTTCATTTTGCCCGTCCTGGGCTTGAGGTCAGGGCCTGAGCACTGTCCTGGGACTTTCTCAAGGCTAGAGCTCTACCACTTGAGCCTTAGCACCACTTCTGGCTTTATCCTATGTATGTGGGACCAAGGACTTGGACTCGGGTCTTCATGCATGCTAGGCAAGCACTCTACCACTAGGCCAAACTCCCAGCCCCTGGAACTGATTATTCTTAAATCTACAAAAATGTTAAAGAAACTTAGAGAAACATTGACAATTTGACTTAAATAAAAGCAGAATCATAGAACATATAGAAGACATAGAACACTTTTGAGTAATTGAAACTTAGTCATGGCCAAATATAATGTACTTATCAGTTAGAACTTGAAAGAATATTAATAAGATAGTGAGTAGCTTTTTTTAACCATAAGATTTTTCTTGCTTATATCTAAACATTATTGAACACCTGCTGTGTTCTCTTTGCCTTTTATGAGATTACAACTCTGCCACCCAATGGATAGATACATATACATATGTATATATGTATACATACAACTATTACAAAAATGTCAAGACAGTTGTAAAGTGTTGGAAGGAATTAACTATAAATGTTTACGTAAGAATGGTTTGATCACGAATATTTTCATTGAATAATCTACAAATTTCTACATTATGAGCAAATAGAGATTTGTATTAAGAATGAGTAGAAGGAATGGTAATGAGGAATGATGAGGCATTGAGCCCCTGTATGTACACAACTATTGACATTAACTTGTATATGAACAACACACAATATTGAAGATTAGGTGAATCTATATGCATGTGCATTATGTGTATATCAGAGAGATGTCTCCAAGTAAGTAATACAGAAAGAAATAAGCTAATTTATTTTATTCAGTACATTGCCATGAAGATGTTTTTATTCTTAGAAAAATATTATCTCAAAATCTCATCTAATATTCCACATTAGAAATATAAAAGGTGTACAGGATTGATTAAAGTTGAAAATATGTAGATTCTAAATATTCCCTCTTTATATTGCCATTTATATATCATTTGTAGCAGTAAATTATAACCAAAAAAATTTTTTCCAGGGATGGGAGTTTGGCCTAGTGGTAGAGTGCTTGCCTAGCATGCACGAAGACCCGGGTTCAATTACTCAGTACCACATACATAGAAAAAAGCCGGAAGTGGGGCTGAGGCTCAAGTTGTAGAGCTCTAGCCTTGAGAAAGTCCAAGGACAGTGCTCAGGCCCTGAGCTCAAGCCCAGGACTAGCAAAAAAAATTGTTTCCATGTTTAATAATATAGAGCCATGCTACATTTTGTTGAAGCACCATTCCGTTTTTTGTATTACTTGTAGACATCTCTCTGATACACACATAATGCACATGCATATAGATTGCCTTGATATCAAGTGATTTGCATATGCAAGTACTTTGCCTTTATGAATATTTATAAATTCAGTAAAATTATCGCCAAAAACAAGGAAATAAGTTCCTCCACTAGGAAGGATACTGTAACAGATTGAAGCTATTTTGCTCAATTTATACAAACCCCATTTTCCAATTCCACCATATAAGCTTAATGTTATTTATGTCTTATGATGCTCTTAGTCATTATATTTTAATATTAAAAATTACAGTCTACTGGTTCATTTTTGAGAATTTTCAGAAAATGAAATTATATATTGTATTATAGTTAAAAATACAACAAAGCAAATCAATGTAGTATCTTCTATGTTTTATATACATCAATTGAATAGAGATTCGTATTTTTGCCTGAAGATTTTTATGCTTTATGTTCAAGTTTACCCTGCTGAGATCAAGTGAAGTAAAGAATTTCATGTCACTAGAACCATTTGACAAAATTTCTTCCTCTTTCTTGAACTTGCAGCTGTGGTCAACATTAATAACTCTTCCTTAGTAAGAACATTGTCTTCCTCGGAGATCTGTGCACTGCACTTTCCTGCTGTGTTTGCATTTTATAGGATGTTCCTGCTCAGTCTGAACTGAAGACTAATACTCTCTACACAGGTTTTAAATATTTGGGTTCTTCAGAACTCAGTCCAATCTTGCTCCCTAATTTCTTTCTTCATCGTTTCCCACATGTCTATGGCTTTATTAACACCTTCATGTAGTAACCTCACCAAGTTTTATCTCAAGTATATTTTTATTCAGTAACTTTCAGAAATGGAATTGTAATAACCTGCTTGGCATTTCCATTCATATGTTACAAAGACACTTGTACTCTAAAAGTTTGAACAGAGCTTTGCCATGATCCTATAAAATCTGATCCTTGCTTATCCTTCACTTTTGTTGTTACTATTTGATTATGAGACTTATACCAGACTCTCTTGAACACAAGACATCTCTACCTTGGTCTCCTGAAGTTGGGGTTTGCAGGCTAGGTTTTTTTGTGTTTATTTTAAATCCATGAATGGTATAATCATTCATCCAATTTTATCACCTTAAAACGTGTTTCTTTTTATTTTTCTGGTGATGGGGTTTAAACTAGGGATCTGTCACTAGATAGGCTGCCACTTGAGCCATGATTTCAGGTGCCTTTTTGATGATTATTTTGGTGATAGAGTCACCCAGATTTTTCTACCTTGGCTTGCCTTTTATAACAATTCACCCCATCTCAGAATCCTGCGTAGCTAAGATTAGAGTTGTGAGCCACATGTTTCTAATCTAAAAGCTCTTTCATTCTTAAAACTCTTATTTCTCTAAGTTATGTCTAAAACACTGGCACTCAACATCTGTTCTATTTACCAGTATCATTTCAGCCTCTATTTTTACCTCTCCTCTACTATTTCAATTCATAATAGACAGCTGTTTCTTTTCTGATTTAGCTGCATAAACCCTTCCTCATTCCATTCTTTCAAATTCATTCATTCAAAAATAAAGGCTATCACTACCTCCATTTAATCACCTCAGTGGCTTCTATTAGCTGCCAGAAAAGTGAACCAAAACAATAAAAACAAGTACAATAGGGCTAGGGATATGTCAGTGGTAGAGCCCTTGCTAAGGCTTTGCAAAGTCCTGAATCTAACCCCTAGAACCAAAACAGAAATTAATAATATGAATGCTAATACCAATATTACTACAAACAATAAACAGCAATGATACAAAAATAAATTATTGAGACTTAGTCATTACTTCATCTTCCATCATGCTTTCCACTTTTAGTGACCTTCTTAGTGCTGCTTTAATAGAACTCCCTTCTTTTTACCATTGGGATTTTACATGCACTTTTCCATTTGTCTAGACCATCTCTCCCACTGTCCTGTTTCATTCAGATAACATTTTCCATTCATAAGATTTCCTCTAGGTAGGTAGAGGTCAGAATTCCTGGATAAATCAAAATATCCTACAGTGTAACATCCCTATGCTATCATAGTGCTTTGCATGAGAGTAATCAGTATTATCAGTGTATGGTTAAGTTCCATGAAGTCAGACAACTCAATCATTCTTAGTCACCATTCATTCCCCAGAACTAGATGTACAATAGTCTTCTCAATAATTATTTTAAGTATATTAATTTGTACTTAACAATTTAATGTAAGATATAATTATAGCCATTTATATATGCTAACATTTTACTATAATAATGATATTTTGATTGTGTTCTTTGAATATTTTATATGACATAACTTTCTGAAGCTTCTTTGTAAACTTTCAGAGGACTAGGATCTAGCATTTCCTAGCGTTTTATAGCGTTTATAGAAAAAAGTATATTGTGAACACATTGCTTGTTGTCCAAGGTTAGAAATAAGGGAAATGGTATTCTGTATAGATTTACTATGCTGATTGATCTGCTCGATATCTTGTATACTATGTTTGTTACACAAAAGTAAGTGAATGTTCTTATGTAGAAATTTGCATGTATATATATAGAGAGAGGCACAAAATGGATGTATGCATAGAGGGTTAAATCTGAATTAACTAGATTACATTAAAAATTTCCAATTTTTGATATTGTATTCTAGTTACATATGCATCAACACTGGGGGAGATTCAATGGGTTTACCTATCGTGTCTGCATGTTCTTTTTTTAAACCATTTTTTTGGTGGGTCATGGGGCTTTAACTTGGCCTGAGCGCTGTCCTTGAGCTCTTCAGCTCAAGGCTACCACCCTACTCTTGAGCCAAGCCCCACTTCCTGTTGTCTGTTTTCTAGGGGTTAATTGGAGATAAGAGTCTTAAGTCTTTTTGTGCCTGGGCTGGCTTTGAACTTTGAACCTCAGATCTCAGTCTCCAGAGTAGCTAGGATTACAGGCATGAGCCAATGCGCCCGGCTATGTCTGCATGTTTCTTTGCAACTTTCTGTCAAGCTATAATTATGGCAAAATATTTTTAAAAACCAGCCATAAAACATTAAGTCTTCCATGTTCTAAAGCTTACTGTATTATTACCTGACTTAATCAAAATACAAGTATTATAAGTTAATGAGTCATCCACAGCCTTGAAGTAAAAGGATAGTTTTATTATAACCTCCTAATATTCATATTTTTCTATGTTATGGGAATGCTTATTGAGTAAGATGTAGCAATGATTTAAGCACTAATCTATATGTACTACTTTAGAAGGTACTATGTTCTATTTAAAAAGAAAACCCTATGAGGAAAGATGACATGATAGAAGTTATGGTGGGCCACAATTGGAACTATCTACAAGCCAATTAAAACTAATCAATATTTATTTAATACTTATCTACTGCCCATCATATACTTTGCACTAAGCTGACTACATCTTTGATGAGCTGTCTTCCAATAGTAAATTAAGGGAAAAATACTATTTTACCTGGTTAGTTATTGGCAATAAAAAGTAAATATGAGATATCGCTTGGTAATGGGGCTGGAAGTTTGGCCTAGTGGTAGAGTGCTTGCCTAACATGCACAAATACCCAGGTTCAATTCCTTGGAATCACATATATAGAAAAAGCCAGAAGTGGTGCTGTGGCTCAAGTGGTAGAGATCTAGCCTTGAGAAAGCCCAAAGACAGTCCTCAGGCCCTGAGTTCAAGCCCTAGGACTGGCAAATAAAGAGAGAGGGATCTTGGGTGGTAACTGCCAAAGTGTTTGGAGCAATTTTGTTCCTTTTGTATCTTAATTATTATTTTCTTTTTTTTTCCTTTTTTTGTGGGTCATGGGGCTTGAACTCAGCATGGGCATTCCCCTGAGCTTTTCAGCTCAAGGCTATCAACCTACCCTCCAGCCAAGCCCCACTTCCCATTTTCTGGGGGTTAATTGAAGATAAGAGTCTCAGGTCCTTTTGTGTCTGGGCTGGCTTTGAACCTTGATCCTCAGATTTCAGCCTCCTGAGTAGCTAGTATTACAGGAGTGAGCCACAGTGCCCAGCATAATGAGAAATGCACACTTGGATCTCAAGTTTTAGAAGCAAATATATAGATCAGAAAAAATGCTTTGAATTGGATATGTACATTCAAATATATTCTTGCTCTTAATCTGGAGTTAAATAAATGTATCCATGTAATTGCTACCCAGTTAGATTTCTAAAATACAATTCAAGTGGTCGCTTCTAGTTTATTATACTTTAGAAAATCTTCTAACTGAAGGGCAAAGTCCAAGGCCTGAAAAGAGAAGATCTTTATAGAATAACGTCTGCTATTGCCTCTTATCTCTTCATCTTTATCTCCACCACACACCAGAAACACTTCCCTCTAGACATAAAATTACTTGTGGTTTCACAAATAAGTCATACAATTTCATATTTGTAATTTGTTCCTAACTGGTTACATTGTTCTCCCTCTCTCTCTGTCTCTCTCTCGCTGTTTCTGTCTCTCTGTCTCTCACACACACATACACACACACAAACTCACACATACATATACATACACATCCTTCACCTTATATCTACCATAACTTCTATTCATTACTTTGCTGATTGCTTATATAACATTGTTACAAATGAAATGCTGATTATCTACTGTTAAATTATTTTCCCCCTGATGTCTATTCTTATTTCATGTTAGCGGTAAATAATCATCATTTTCAAGTTGCTTCCCTGCTTGTGACTCAGACCTTTGCTTTCTGAGGCAAGGGGTGTTTACTTAATGTCAGTAAGTTCCTTGTACCTAATAGTTTATAAGGTACACAAATTAATGCCTAAATATCACTGCCTGTATCTGCTATTCATTAAATCACTGTATATTTGAAAGTGGACATTAAAGTGAAAAGAGTTTACATCTAACAGTAACTACTGGGCATTCATTGTTTTATTCGTATGCATTTACACAAACAAGTAATATTTACTCGACTGTAACAGTTAAAATCTCAGTTAAAAACGTTGGCTGCATAACCTACATTATCCATTATATCAGTTGTCTTCTTTTGTTCATTGATGTAGTTTGTTTTGTTTCTTTCTTATTTTCAAATGACAGACTCTAAACTTGACTTGGACTTTTATGAGTTTCTGTGAGACTAAAGACCTGAGGTATCTGGTAGATATTAATTTTGAGATAGAAACTGGGAGAGATGCTGCCCTGCCTGATTTCTTTGATATGGACTAAAAATTTTTGTACTGTGTGTCTGTTAACAGATTTCCAGTGGACAGATTCCCAGTGAATGCTTAGCTTGGACTACCTGAAAGACAAGTGTTTGCTTGGACTTGAGCTATTGTTGGTTTCTTGAAGGGGACTCAGAACGGAATGTCCATTTCAGATAGTATTCAGTTTCACATTGCTGCTTTCTTGAGCTCATATTCCACCCTCAGTGTTGGCCACAATGGTTGGGTATCTTTCATCTGTGTTAATCTGGGATAGAGCTCATTTATAAAAGGAAATTGAGTTGTTGGAAAACTATGTGAGCACAAGCATTACACATATGCCTAAATGCAAAGTGAGAAATACTTACTGAATGATTTAAATATACATTGAAAAGTTTCTTCAAAATAGGATCTACTAAACCTAACAACCTATTCATACATTATTATTTTTGCACTAAATATGGGTATTTCTGCAAAAATGGACTATAAATTCTGCTTTGTTTATTATGTTGCCATACTATTCATATAGTTTTGGACATTAATTTCATGAACCCTTCTAATTTCCAGAGCTCTACGAAACTCAGAACTCTGATGGAATAAGCATTTTGTGAGAAAAATTATAAGTTATGAATCAAATCATATTATCAGCTTGTATGACAATATAAATTACCTGAAATAATTGGCCCCTTGCTCCCATTTTAAGACAAAATCCTGGTATTTCAAACTAATACAAAAAATTTCTTTCATATTTTATCTTCAAGCACATTTATTACAAGTTTTTATGTGCCATCCTAAAAATTTTTTTTTTGCCAGTTCTGGAGCTTGAACTCAGGGCCTGCACACTATTGTAAGTTTGTACCAGAGAACTGAACCCAGAGCTTCATGCTTGCTAGGCAATCTCGCTAACACTAGGCCACACTCACTCCTGGCCCTAACAATGAATTTTAACTTGGTAAAGTTTAACCAAAGAAAATATAGTCTCTCCACATAGCTGTGATAATGCTTTTTTCATATATTTTTTATTGTGATTAATAGAAGGGTTACATTATATTCACCAGATAGAAGGTTCATTACTTCACATACTTTGATATCCTTTCTCATGTCTTAGTCCCCATTTCCCTCCCCCCACCCCCACCCCTCATCTTGTTTCTGTGATAATACTTATGATGATAAATGCATAATTATATTTTCCTTAATTAAGACATGCATTATTCTATTAAGACTCCATCTAAGATAGATTATGTAACTGATTTTAACCTTTGTATGCCCAAACCATAGTACTACCCAGTGAGATAGCATAATACATTTACATTAATATTATAGGTTCACTGTTAATATTATATATGCTAATGTCATAACAATATGATGTTCACATTTAAAAATTGAAATATGAAGAGTACAGTTGAATTCTAATATTTGAAATCTAAAAATCAACTTCTAACTAAACAATTTGCATGCATCCTCTAAATTTTATATTAAATGATAATGACAATAAAGAGAATAACATTTTGTTTATATAATTTGCACTTATAAAAGGTGTGCTAAAAGGATTAATTGCCACTACCACTTGACAGAAATAGTGACTGAGATTATACTATTTGAAACAAAAATTGATTAATCATATTTCATTATTACTAGAATACATTCTCTTACACATTGCATGTCATATTTGTGTTTAAGTCCTCACATTTTGTAGACTACTATCTTATAGTAGGAAAAAAATTCAATAAATGTGTGTTGAATTAATTAGCTAGTATTTCAAGGTAATGAAAAGAATGATCCAGTACCAATAAATGTCTCCTATATTGAATCTGAATTGATGAACATGCCAATTGTCTTTCTAGATGCAGGAAAGGATTATAATTATATGCACAAACTGTGATTGTAAACTCTCTTTAACAAATGCTGAAGTCAGTTATGAATATTCATGTTTGTGTACAATTTATAATTCTAAATGTATATTTACATGAGAGAATGGAAAATATGGACTATATACACAGGGAACAAAGAAAAATGTATTAGATATTTTTACAGGTAGTATTCATTTTTCTTTTAGTTGAGATTGTACTTTCATAATGTGTGTATGTAAATGTGTGTGAATGTGTTCACAAAGAAAACCACAGAAGTGAAATAGTGTGAATTTTAAGATAATAATATTGTACTGAATAGGCAACTTTGCAGATATGATTTACTTTTGGGTCTCTTGGGTGTGATTTTTAACATTCTCTTGAATTTCTTTGTCTTTAACATAAAAACCTATTGCTTAACGGTAATTTTCAAGTAACTAAAACAATAACAGTATATATCACAATTTAAACTGAAGTTTTTCAAAGTATTAGAATATATTTCCTCTCTAGCTTAAATTTGAAAACTGATGAAATTTCAGATCTAAATATATTTAATGCTCATTTCACAATGCTCATTTCACAATGCTCATTTCACAATGCTCATTTAACTATAGAGCATCAGGCAGAAATACTTATCATGTAGCATCTGCTACTTATGTTGTGAGGAAGGTGTGTATTTCTTATTATTAGTGTTTAGTTGATGAGTACAATATGCATGCATCCCCAGAGCACAGAATTCATTTCATTGACTGTAATTACTAGCATGATTTTTGACATCTTATTCATTGGAAGAGTGTCATTTAATGCTAATTGGAATGAATGGGAATACTTTCACATTCTTAATTAATCCACTCATATAATGAAATCAAACATGTATTCTCTGCGTTTGAGGATCAAGAAAGGGGAGAAGTAAAAGATGGTGTGATTATATTTTTATGTTAGGTCCAGAATCAATATTTTTAAACAAAACATGAAGCATTCTTTAGACATGAACTGAGCGGTTTGACATCCCTTACTCTTAGTTCTCAAAGTATTACGCCTGCTTTTCTTTTATTACATCTAATTTTGCCTTATATCCTACTCCCCCTCTTTTGGACATTGGGCTCTGTTCCTGAGAGCTTTTTTACTCTGAAAACTACCACTCTACCACTTTGACAGCCACAGTACCACTTCAGTTTTCTGATGGTTAATTGAAGATAAGTCCCATGAACTTTCCTGCCAGGCCTGACTTTGAGCCATGATCCTCAGATTTCAGCCTCCTGAGCAGCTAGGATTATAGATGTGAACCACTGGCAATTGGTACTGTATTTACTTCTTAATGATGCTGTTTCAAGTCAATATGGAATGTATTTTCATACTTGTAATTCTCTTTTGGACTGTATTATATACACTGGTCTAGGACATCTTTTTTAAAATATGTTTATTGTAATTAATAGAAGGGTTACATTATATTTGCCAGGTAGAAGGTACATTTGTTCATGTACATTGATACACTTTCTCATGTCTTTGTCCCCATTTCCCTCCCCCCAACCCCCACACCTCATCTTGTTTTCCCCCTTCCCTATCCAATTTCAAGTAATGAAATACAAATATATCCAATATATCAGATAACAAAGTAAGGTACTGTAACAATATGAGATAATCAAGGGATAGCAAAAGAGATGAGAGGTAACATAGTACGTTAACGACAATAATCACTCATTATATGGCTTTTGGTTCTATATCCTAGAGATCCTTTCATTTAGCATCATACTATATGGCCCTATGTATCTAAGTTTTGCTCTATTGCAAATATCTGCTAGGAGAGATCAAGGTTCCTACTGATTATGGCAAATGTGGGAAACCATTGAGCCTATCTTCCTTTGAGTCTGGCTTACTTCACTTAAAATGATCTTTTCTAAGTCTTTCCATTTTCTAACAAATGGGGCGATGTCATTCGTTCTGACAGCTGCATAGAATTCCATTGTGTACAAATACCAGATCTTGTGGATCCACTCATCAACTGAGGGACATCTGGGTTGGTTCCATGTCTTTGCTATGGTAAATAGTGCTGCAATGAACATGGTTGTGCTAGTGGATTTAGTCTGACTTGTTTCTGGACAGTTGGGTAAATGCCTAGTTGTGGAATTTCTGGGTCATAGGGGAGCTCTATGTTTAGTCTTTTGAGGAACTGCCATACTGTTTTCCATAGTGGTTGAACAAGTTTGCACTCCCACCAACAGCGTAGTAGTGATCCCTCCTGGCCATATCCCCTCCAACATCTGTTGTTACTAGTTTTCTTGATCCTGGCCATTCTAACTGGAGTGAGGTGGAATCTTAGAGTTGTTTTGATTTGCATTTCTTTTATGACCAGAGATGTTGAGCATTTTGTCATGTGTCTGTAGGCCATTTTTGTTTCTTCTTCAGAGAAGACTCTCTAAGTCTTTGGCCCATTTTTTAATGGGATGGTTGTTTCTTTGGAGAGTAGTTTTGGGGTGACTGAATTTTTTGAGCTGTTGATATATTTTAGATATGAGGCCTTTGTCCATTGTGAGGTTGGTGAAGATCTTCTCCCATTCTGTAGGCTTCCTAATTAATTTACTAGCTATGTCTTTGCCATACAAAAGCTCTGCAGTTTAATGCAGTCCCACTTATCCAGCCTTTCTCTGATTTGTTGTGATTCTTGGTCCTTATTAAGAAAGTTTCAACCTGTGCCAAGGAGGCTTAGTGTATCTCCTATTCCTTCTTGTAAAGTTTTCAGTGTGTCAGCTTTTACCTCCAGGTCTTTGATCCATTTTGAGTTAATTCTAGTGCAGGGTGACAAAGAAGGATCCAACTTTAGTTTTCTGCAGGTGCTTATCCAGTTCTGCCAGCACAACTTGTTGAAGAGGCTGTCTTTCTTCCATTCTATTTTTTTGGCTCCCTTGTCAAAGATTAGGTGACCATAGGTCTGTGATTTAATACCTGGGTCCTCAGTTCTATTCCATTGGTCTTCAGGCCTGTTCTTGTGCCAGTACCAAGCTATTTTGATGATTATAGCCCTGTAATAGAGTCTAAAGTTTGGTATTGAAATTCCTCTGGCGCTGTTCTTTCTGCTAAGAAGTGTTTTTGCTATATGGGGTCTTTTATTATTCCATATGAAATTTTGGATTACCTCTTCTATTTCTTTAAAGAATGACATTGGGATATTGATGGGTATTGCCCTTGGCAAGATTGTCATTTTCATGATGTTGATTCTTCCAATCCAGGTTCATGGGAGGTTTTTCCATTTCCTCATTTCTGCTTTAATTTCCTTTTTCAGGGTTTTAAACTTTTCATCAAAAAGATCCTTTATATTCTTAGTTAAGGTAATTCCTAGGTACTTTATTTTCTTTGAAGCTATTGCAAAAGGAGTTGCTTTCCTGATTGTTGCCTCATTCCTCTCACTGGTGGCGTAGAGGAAGGGGTTGATTTTTGAGGGTTAATTTTATACCTTGCTACCTTTCCAAAGTTTTGTATCAGCTCAAGGAGCTTGGGAGTGGAGTCTATAGGATTCTTTAAATACAGAATCATGTCATCTGCAAAGAGAGAAAGTTTTACTTCTTCTTTCCCTATTTGGATCCCCTTTATGCTTGCTTCTTGCCTTATTGCACTGGCTAGGAATTCTAATACTATGTTAAAGAGGAGTGGAGAGAGTGGGCATCCTTGTCTCATTCCTAATTTTAGAGGGAATGGCTTTAGCTTTTCGCCATTAAATATAATACTAGCTGTGGGTTTGTCATACACAGCCTTTATTATACTGAGGAATGTTCCATGGATTCCTAGTTTCTCCAGAGCTTTTAACATAAAGGGGTGTTGGATTTTGTCAAATGCCTTTTCTGCATCTATTGAGACAATCATGTGATTTTTGTCCTTGCTCCTGTTGATGTGTTGAATTATAGTAATTGATTTGCATATGTTGAACCAGCTTTGCCTCCCTGTGATGAATCCTGTTTGATCATAGTGTATAATTTTTTTGATAAGTTGTTGTAGACGGTTGGCCAGTATTTTGTTGAGAAGTTTTGCATCGATGTTCATCAAAGAAATAGGTCTATAGTTCTCTTTCTTTGATGAATCTCTGTCTGGTTTGGGGATGAGGGTTATACTGGCTTCATAGAATGCGTTTGGTAAAGAGCCTTCGTTTTCAATTTTGTTGAATAGCTTGAGGAGTATTGGTGTGAGCTCTGCTTTGAAGACCTTATAGAATTCAGCTGTGAATCCATCTGGCCCTGGGCTTTTCTTAGGTGGAAGTTCTCTAATTGCCATTTCTATTTCAGTGCTTGAAATAGGCCTGTTTAGTTGGGTTAGTTCTTCTTGGTTCAGTGTGGGTATGTTAATATTGGCTAAGAATTCATCCATTTCTTCTAGATTTTCAAATTTGTTGGCATAAAGGTTTGAGAAGTATTCCCTCATGATATTCTGGATCTTGGTAATTTCTGTCGTGATATTACCATTTTCATCTGTAATTTTGTTTATTTCGGTATGCTCTCTTCTTTTTTGGTAAGATTTGCTAAGGGTCTGTTACATGCATAGAAAAAAGCTGAAAGTGATGCTGAGGCTCAAGTGGTAGAGCTATAGCCTTGAGAAAGTCCAAGCACAGGGCTCAGGCCCTGAGCTCAAGCTCAGGACTGGCAAAAAAAAAAAGTCATCTGGTCTATGACATCTTAATGGTAGCTCATGATTTGACAGATATATGTCCAATTCCACATAAATAGTTCCTCAATGTGAGTGAGCATCCAAGAAAGCACATGGTGGTTATCAAAACACCCATTTCCTGACTTTACCAGCAGTAGACAGGTGATGAATCCCCAAAGTAGGCTATGTATTATTACATGTTTCCAGGCTTATGATCAGGGACTACACATGGTTTCTAGGCTGCACATTAGAATCAACAAGGGAGATTTTAAAATTATGGCTATTTTGGTCCTGATTACAGGCCTATTAAATCAGAATTTAAAAGTATACAAAGTATAGAAAGAGCATTGCTTTAGAGAAAGGTGTAAGACAGTTTTGGGTTTATCCCAAATAACTAAAATACTAGAAATAGGAAATATAGACCAAAACACAAGCGGTGTTTTTGTTTTGGCAAAACATTGTAAAGGAATTTTACTAAGGGCAAAAGAGAAAAACAGCAGAAAAACTTTGAGTTACAACCACCATCTTTCAGTAACTTATTAAGCTGATAAATACAAAACAAAAAAGAAAGTTGCCCAAATCACTAATCTACTTAGAAAATATAGGGTTGTTCCTTTGTTCACATGTATGCTAATCTAAAAGAAAGATGATAAGGTAGACATCAATTGAATGAGTACTATTCAAAAAGGTCTGTCACACAAATGTTTCTATGGCAAAACTGGAAGGGCCTACACTGTTACCCATTGTGTTGTTGGCATTGCTGTATACAAGAAAATTAAGACCAAGAATCTTGCCAAGAGAATTAATGTGCATATTGAGCTTAGTAAACACACCAGAGACAACATAGCTTTCTGAAAATTATAAAGAAAATTTAGTGTAAAAAGAAGAAAGCCGAAGAGCAAAGGTCACTGAATTAAACTGAAGCACCATCCTGCTCTACCCATAGAAACTTACTTTGGGAGAAAGACCTTGAACTGCCGGAGCTATCTCCTATGAATTCATGGCATAATAGGTATAAAAAAATGTAAAAGATCTTTGGGAGGACTACAACAACAAAAAAAGAATAAAGAGAAGAAACAGAGAAGGTTAGTGAATATAAAAATCATGTGTTGATACCTCTATCTCTGAATAGAGCAGTTACAGGCTTACAGGTTTGTATGAATTATATATACAATGTATGCATTATATATACGTATTTGTACTAGCTACCTTTTAGCATTTTGCAGAAAGCTTATGCATGCAAAACCAAAAATAATTTCAAGATTATATTTAGATGGGGAATAAAATTATAATTCAAATAAAACACAAATGATAAAGTCAATAGCAATTTTGATATAGGGAGTGTAGTACATGCTTCAGGAGAGTTTACGATTATGAATTGAAATACAGTGCACCTACAGACTTCATGCTGTCATATTCAGTGTTGGAATTTTATCATAAATCCCTCCTGGAGGCTTGATTTGGAATATAAGAAAACTAGATTTTGTATATATGTTCATTTGGTTTTTTGAAATAGGATAGGGAAAGGGGAAACAAGATGACAGGCAGGGGTGGGGGGAGAGAAATGGGGACCAAGACATGAGAAAGGGTATCAATGTTTGTGAAGTCATGCACCGTCTATCTGGAGAATATAATGGAACCCTTCTATTAATTACAATAAAAATATATGAAAAAAGAAAACTTTATAATAGTACTATTTCTGTACTGTATAGAAAAGTCTGTACTGGGCTCAAGGTACTGTGGTACCATTGCTTGTTGAAAAACAGAACAGGAAGTAGTGACTTCCCCCAAAGAGCAATTAGAATAATCATTAATTAGGATATTCACAATTCCTTTGTGAAGGACTATTCTTTGTTAACTAAAGGAAAGCTCTGTTGTTTGTTACCATCTTGTAGAAATATTAACTGACTTCATGTTCCCTAATGGATATTGAAAATTATGTAAAATTTATATTAACTTAGAAATTCCTTGCATTGAGACCAGCACTGGATAATGCCTCTAATCCTAGATAATCAGGAGGTTGAGATCTGAGGATCAAGCTTCAAAGCCAGCCAGAGCACAAAAGGACTTGAGACTCTTATCTCCAGTTAACCTCTAGACAATGGGAAATGGGGCTTGGCTCTATGGTAGGGTGGTACCCTTGAGCTGAAGAGGTCAAGGACAGCACCCAGGCCTTATTCAAGTCTCATACCCACAAAAAAAGGAAGTTTCTTGCACTGAAAAACATAGATTACTACAAATTAATATATGTAAATTATTTTATTTAAAATACTACCAATGCTTAAAAATTTAATTTATATATTAGGATTTTTTTGTTCTGTAGACTGATGATAATTTAACAATTCACAAAGGTTCATGTGACGTTAAAACTCGGCTAAGTACTCTTATTTCTACAAATTCTCATCCCCTTACTTTCAATTCTTCACTCAAAGGCTCCTATGTGTAATGCAGTCACCCCAAATACTGTGATGTTACGTTTTCAAGGATAAGTCATCCCTTTATCCTATTTTTTTTTACCAGTAACTTTCTCATTTAAACCAGGGTTTCATTTTATCACCAACAAAATGCTTGGTAATCCCTTCTCCCCATTTTTCCTCATAATTGGATGTTGGCTGCCAAGCAGAATTATAAACCAAAAAAAAAAAATCAAAATAGTTTCCACTATTTTTTGTCAGTGTATTAGTATTATATTATAAATACATTAATATTTTGTATCAGTACTATGATGATAGTATTACATTATTGACATTCTTCCTACCCCTTCATGTGTAGAAAGATGAGTGTGATGAAATGAGCACAGAACTTGGTATCAAAAATATTTAGGAACATAACTATATAGACATGAAAACCTATGACTCCATAGACATAATGTTTTATTTCATAAATTAATATGTTTCTATGTCATACAAACCCTTAGCCTAATTTGGATTAAGTTCTAAAAACTAAATCCCAGTGATTGTATATAGAGATTCCCTTCTTGAACACTTGTTTGTTAAACTTGTCATTTGAAATATGATGTAAAAATCAATGTTAATAAATTCTTTAATAAAAAGAAATATTTAGGGCTTGGGGCCGGGAGTTTACCCTAATGGAAGAGTGCTTGGCTACAATACACAAAGACCCGGTTTCAATTCCTCGGTACCACACACAGAGAAAAGCCAGAAGTGGTGCTGTAGCTCAAGTGGTAGTGCTCTAGCCTTGAGGAAAGTCCAAGGACAGTGCTCAGGCCCTGAATTCAGTCCCCCAGGACTGGAAAAAATAATATTTAGGGTTTGGGCCAGGAGGGTAGCCTAGTGGTAGAGTGAACACCTAGCATGCACAAAGCCCTGGGTTCAATTCCTCACTACCATATACACAGAAAAAGCTGGAAGTGGTGCTGTGGCTCAAGTGGCAGAGCGCTAGCCTTGAACAAAAAGTGTGCAAGGATAGTGCCCAGGCCCTGAATTCAAGCCCTGGGACTGGCAAAAGAAAGTATTTATGGCTTTCTGAATAAACAAATCAATATCTAAAACTATGTGACGGCGAGCACATGCTAATGTAGTGATTACAGTTCCTTGACTTTGTTGCAATTGGTTTAGTCACAAGTACATTATATAGAGGAATACAGATCTAAAGAGCTAAATGTCTGTATCTCCATTATCTGTATGCATATTTGAGAAAATAAAGGGAAGATACACACAGAGAGAGTTACCCTTCTAGATCTCTCTTCTCTTCTTTAGTTTATATGTGGGGTCTTTGCTGTATCTTGGAACATGATAAATGTAAGAACTAATTAACATGAGAAAAATTTGGAAGTCTTTAGATTTAATTTTACATGTACATGCAGAATCTTTAGAAAATAGCTAACTCTGAAGAAATGACAAAAATATGCTTTTATACATTTAAGATAATGAACAAGGTCTATTACATAAAGTAGTCTCTAAATAATGAAGGGAAGATAATGAATAACATTTGTGAATGAATGACAGGACAAATATACATCTGAACTACAGTAGTAAATTTTCAGGATGTTTATAAGACATATATAGGTAGGAAACATTGAAGCTAGTGAACAGAAGGTTTACTTTAGATATAAGATCCATTGCAACCCCATTTACTTGTTTATGGTGATCTAAAAGATTTGGAATCCTTTGTAAATGAAGAACATTTCCTCCCAAAGCATAGAGAAAGTCAGGCCAAACGTCCCCCTCCAACATTTATACTTCTTCAAATGATTTCAACTTCGGATAATCTGTATACCAACTTTTATTTTTGTAGTCATACTGGGGCTTGAACTCAGGGCATGGGCTATATCCCTGAGCAGTTTAGCTCAAGGCTAGCGCTCTACCAGTTAACTCACAGCACTCTACCACTAGAGCCAAAGCTCCATCTCTGACTTTGTTTTGGTGGTTAATGATAAGTGTTTTTCATATGTTTTCCTGACGGACCTGGCTTGAAACTTCAATCCTCAGACTTCAGCTTCCTGGGTATTTAGGATTACAAGTTAGAGCTACAGGTGCCTGGTCCAACTTGGCATATTTTTAGAAGGCATGTTCTTAACTTTTTCTTTGGCTTCAATTGAAATACAAAACATTATAAATGGAAGGTAAATAGGGTATGAATTTACTAAAGCTGCCAGAAAAATGTGTCACAACAAATTGGGAACCATAAACAAAATAATAATTTTCTCACCATTAGAGATGATAGATATCATGGGTTTGAAACCTTTGGAAGCTTTTCTCCTGGGTATTTGTCTTCACACGTTCTTTCCTCTGAGACTCTTTGGCTTCTTCCTTCCCTTTCTCATTAGGACTTCACCCAGATTAGAGTAGTGTCTGCCTTAATGACCTCATTTATCCTTACATCCTTAAAAAATACATCTCTGAATGTAGCCCTATCAAGAAGTTTTGAGGCTTATGATTTCAAAATATGAATTTGAGAGAGAATCAAGGAGCTATACAAATGAATCAATAATTCAATAAAAAAGCATTTTTGACTATGAAGAGAAAGAAAATGACTCAAGACTTTGCTTTTCAGTTCCCCCAATTCTTCTGATCTTGGGGCAAAGGTCTTTCAATCTCTTCTGCTGTAAAAATTCTGCTACAAAAATTCAGTTGTTTGAGAGTCTGTTTCCCCTCCCCCCCAAAAGAGTGAATGAGGACTGCTGATAGTGTGATATAAGCACAAATCAATCCTTTGTGCAAGGTACAATAGCAATTTGGAGCTATCTCACCGGAGCACAAAAGAACTGTATGAGTATGAGTGTCCTACAGGAACTCAGTCACCAGAAGCACAGAAGCCACATTATGAGAGGTAGAATTGCGAGTCTTCATTAGAAAGCCAGTTACCGAGTGTGGAATCCTGTCTCAAAGACCTAAAGCCGATAATGGAGCTTGCACAAAGCTTTTTTTAATTTTTTTTTTATTATTTAGAATTTTTTATTCTAATTAATATGAGGGTTACATTATATTCACCAGATAGAAGATGCATTACTTCACAAACATTGATACCCTTTCTCCTTACATGGTCCCCATTTCCCACCCCCTCACCCCCCCACTCACCTTGATTTCCCCCCTTCCCTATCCAATTTCAAATAACCAATTAAGCATATATAAAATATATCAGATGACAAGGTGTGAAATACTGTAACAATATGAGATAACCAAGGGACAGCAAAAGACATGCAAGATAACATAGTATATTAAGGACAACAATCACCCATTATATGGCTTTTGTTTGTATATCCTGTAGGTCCTTACATTTAGTGTCACACTGTATGGCCTTATGTATCTAGGTTTTGTTAGATAAGCATTAGATAGGCATGTTTATGAACTATTTTCTGAGGTCCTCCCAGCTCTTATTACTTTTGAAGGGCCTAGCACAAGAAATTTCATTTCTTTTCAGATGTCCTCCTTTTATTTGCTTATCTGCAACTTATCTCTTATCTTCCAACTGCCTCTGATTGTCACCTCAGTGCTAGGATGAGCTTTGTCCCAAGAGTGTCTTCCCTTCCCTAAGATAATGCCCCACTTGGCACTTAATTTGTTGGTCCCTGGCCTGAACTGATGCTGGGGTGCTGTGAATTCTCCCACTCAAGATAACACACTATCAATTTGAACCACAGTGCCCGCATCCCTAACACTCTTCTGGTAACTGGAGATGAGTCCCACAGGGACCATGCAGGCTTTGAACTGCAAAACTCACATCTCAGCCTCCTGAATAGCTAGGATTACAGGTGTGAGTTTTTGTTCATTACTGGAATGATGGGTCCACTTGGCCAAATTCCACATTTAGAGGGGAGATGAATAGCAGATCAAGTGAGTCTTTACCAACTATCTCCTTTACTTTCCATTTGGAGCAACAAGGAGCTCAATAGATACAATTTTAAGCAAGCTTACCTGGAACTTATTAAGAATCAATGTTAAATCTTACAAACTTGTTATAACAGTCATCTGTCCCACTGAGAGCCTGGCTATAATTGCTACAGAATATCAAACATGTAAATGCAAAACTTGTCTACTACTGAGTTTTGAAACAGCACTCATTAAACAACTATATCCTTTAATTTTAAACTGAATATAGCACTTTAGGACACTAATTGAAATCATTGTTTTCAAGTCAAAACTTTGTGAGTAAAATGTTGAATGCAGGAAAATGTTTCTGTATCCAAGCCAGCTCATATCCTTGGAAAACAGAAAATAGACAGCAAAAAAGACATTGACATAAATACTTAAATGAACACTGGTAGTCTGAATTTCCCCTTTCCCCACTTTGAAACAAACATTTAGGAAAAATTTTACTTCCAAATTCCTTTCATCCAGGAACCCATTTTTAATTCCCTTTCCAAAGGCTTTTTACTTTTTCTTTAGCACTTTACACTCATATTGCTTTAATTTGCATTTAAAATAACCCTTGGAAACTTTTTAGCTAAAGTTTCTTTTTAATGCATTGTAGTAATTCTTGGACACACTTGGTAATGCCCATTTACATTTTTGCAGCCTGAGTTTTAAAACTGCTTTCCCCCCTAAAGTTTGAGTTAACTCTTACAAAACCTGTGAACTCAAGTAACATCGTTTTTCTTAATGTAAGAATTATATGTAGCTGGGTGTGGTGGCTCATGCCTGTAATCCTAATTACTCAGGAGTCTAAGATCTGAGGATCATGGTTCAAAGCCAGCCTGGGCACTAAATCCCTGAGACGCTTATCTCCAGTTAACAGAAAAGGGGAAGTGGGACTGTGGCTCCAGGGGTAGGGCATTAGCCTTGAGCTAAAGAGCTCAGGGACAGTGCCCATGCCCAGAGTACTAGCCCCATGATCCACAAACTTGTGGAATCTCAGACCCCTTCTGCTTTTCCAAAATGCATCTAAACTATAGTATTGAAATCTAACAATCCAAATTTATGCCGTGAAAATATACATGCTAACTTATACTGAGACCAAATTACATTAAAAAGATAACCCTTTTTCTTTTATAACCCTCCTTTTAATTTCCATTTTTAATACATCCCAAAGGGTAGTTTTTAGGAATACTATTCACAATACTCACATTACCATCAGGTTTTTAGTGTCCATCTGTAAGGAAAAGAAAGAGAAACACTTTCATGGAGTGGGCATAGACACTTATCTGATTAAATGGACTATGCTTTAGAACATTCTGGTCCCCTACAGCTGAATGAACTATATATATATATATATATGTATATATATATGTATATATGCATATATATATATATATTTTGCCAGTTCATCCCACTATACAGGGCTGGATGAACTACACCTTTCCTGCAAGTTCACCCCCATCCCTCAAAGATAGGCAACACTGGCTCATCCTACATATGCTATGCCCTTGTGAGAGGGCATAACTGGCTCTTGTGTATGTGTGTGGAGGGGGGAGATCCCTTTTCCTTGGGCATAACCAGAGGAGCTGAAGTAAAGTTAACTTTCCTCTAGATTCTTGACTTATAAACAAAAGAAGTCCCATGCAGAGACAAATGGACAGTGTCTTTGAGAGTGATAAACAAACCTTTATACATGAATTTATCATACTTCACTCCATATTTTAACAGTAGAAGGAACTCCTAATTCCTCAAGAGATTTACATTTCTGCATCTGTACACTAAGATCTTCAAATGAACAAAAATGAATGTTGGTCATTGGTTTTCTTAAATTCCAGTAGCAACAACTAAAGTTTTTTTTTTGGTGGGGGGGGGCATGGGGCTTGAACTCTGGGCCTGGGCACTGTCCCTGAGCTCTTCAACTCAAGGCTACATCCCTACTCCCTTGGAGCCACAGCCCACTTCCCGTTTTCTAGAAGTTAATTTGAGATAAAGATCTCATATTTAGTGCTCTGGCTGACTTCGAACTGTGATCCTCAGATCCCAGCCTCCTGAGTAGCTAGGATTACAGGTGTGACCCACCCCGCCCAGCTCAAATTCTTATTTTTATAGATAACCAAGATTTGAGACAAACTTTACTAACAAATCACATTGGCATCCTCTAAGCCTGGATTATTCCAGGGCTTGCTTGTATTTGTTAGCAAGGCATACAAATCTATTTTTAGATGGAGGAGGGTTGGTATTACCTCTGCTAAACTAGTAGCCAACCTGGTGGAATTAATCTGTCTTTACATTATTATAGACCAGAACACTTTACCAATTCCAATCTGTGAAGGTTAGTTAGTTGCCTGAGGCTGCCCACACCCCACCTCCAACTCCAGTGCCTAGAGGTGAAGCAACAGACCTGATGACCAGAGCTGGACACCAGAAATTTGTTTCTGCCCATAGCAAGAATCCTCATTCCAAACTGGTGACAATTGTTAAGAAAACAGAACAAGACCAAGACAGAATCACAAAAACAAAATTTAGCTTGGTAGGGCATCTCCCACCTCAGCATCCCAAACCCTCTCTTGCTATTACTAACCTAGAGGATCTGATCAAGGAGTCTCAGGTGTGTCTGCTCTCTTTCCCCCCACAGTTCCCCCAAAACAGAAAAACAGACAAACAGAAAACAGGAGAAAGAAAATCAGAGACTTGCTGGTAGAGATTCCTGAGTGACTCCAAAAAAGTTAATGGCCTATCATGCATCTACAAGCTGACTGTTGTGGACACAGAAAGCCCATGGGGCCCGGGAATGTCTCAGGTGATGCCTCCCCTGTGGGGTATTTGTCCAATGGCAGCCAGCTTGTTGAGGCTGCCTGCCAGTGACTTCCAGAGCTCATGTGCCCCCTTGGCACTGGGCTCTCCCTGGAGCCTCCAGATGTTGTAGGGGAACTCAGTCACAAGACACAGAAGCCACGTCTTGAGAGGTGGAATTGGGAGGCTTTATTAGAAAGGCAGTGATTGAAGGGAGACTCCTGTCTCAAAGACCTGAAGCCCATAATGGAGCTTGCACAAAGCTTTTAAAGAGAAAAAACCACATGCTTGGGGGTGGAGAACAGTCAAGGCTGAACATTCTCTGAAGCAAAACCTTCCTGGGGCTAAACAGCATGATATCTGTATATTCTCTGAAGCAGAACTCTCCTAGCTCTCCTGGAGCTAAGCATCTACAATTTAAATAATGGCTCATCTTACCTCTAGGCTTTTAGACTTGAGTGGAAAGTCCTCATCACCCAAGTAGATGCCTAGATGGCTATGAGGTCAAGGTATTTGCATAGATCCAGGATTCTTGTTTCAAGACAAGGTGATGGTAATCAGAAAAAAAAATTAGGGGCTTTCAGAGGGGTGGGGAGAAAGGAGAAATTAAGATTGAAGTTAAAAGCCCCAAAAGTTTTAAAGCTAACAGACCATCATTCGATATAGTTAAAATATACTTTGATTTTGATCAATAGTTCTGTCATATAATCATCTGATTGACTCAAAAGGTCTGGGAGAATATTGTCTAACCCACTCATTTCGTAGATGTGGAAAGTGAAACTCCAGTTCTCATAAATCCATATAAACTTAAGACTTGGGTGGCCCAGGCAGTTTATTCAATGATTCAACACTGCTCTGATATTTGCATAGTTAGAAAAACTCGGTGACATGAGATATAATTTATGCTTTTATAATCCCTATAGCACCATAAAGAGTAAGAAATTTATATAACTGCAGCTTAACATACAATTATATTATTATATACAATTAAATGATTGTATAACCATGCAAAATATGATCTATTGATGCATATTATATTACATTCATTTTATATGCTTGATATATATATATATTTATATTTATTTTTTTATTGTAATTAGTAAAAGGGTTACATGATATTTGCCAGATAGAAGGTGCATTAATTCACATACATTGATAGTCTTTCACATGTCTTGGTACCCATTTCCCTCCCCCCCACACCCCCGACCCATCTTGGTTTTCCCCCCTTCCCTATCAAATTTCAATTATATTTATATTTATCTGTAGTGGTCATCCACATGGTTTATATGTGTTTAAAGAATTCGCACAGGGGCTGGTAGTTTTGCCTAGTGGTTAGAGTTCTTGCCTAGCATGCACAGAGACCCAGGTTCCATACCTTGGTACTACATACATAGAAAATAAAAGCCAGGAGTGGTGGTGTGGCTGAAGTGATAGAAAGCACTAGCCCTGAGGAAAAGCCCAAGGACAGTGCTCAAGCTGAGTTTAGTCCCCAGGAGTGGCGAAAAAAAAAAAAAAAAAACAGAGAAAATGTGCATGGTCTTTGCTGGATACAGTGGCTCAATCTTAGCTTCTCAGGAGGCTGAGATCTGAGGATCGTGTTTCAAACCCAGCTCGGGTACTAAAATCCATAAGATTCTTTCCTCCAGTTAACTATCAGAAAATTGGAAGTGGACCTATGACTCAAAGGGTAGGGCTGTGGCCTTGATCTGAAGAGCTCAGGGACAATGCTCAGGCCCAGAGTTCAAGCCGCACAACTGACCAAAAAAAAAAGAAAGTATGAGCACCGTCAAAAAATAAGAAATTGAAGCCCAAATTGTTACCACTTCAGTTAAAGCATTTTTTAAAAAAAATATTTTTACAACACTCTTCCTTTACTTAACCTGTACCTATCATTCACTTTTTTCCCATGAATATATCAAATATCCCAAATTACCTTCTTTTTCTATAAAAGGCCATCCTTACCTCTGTACATATGTACATGTCCTTGTGTTTTCTCTGTTGTGCTAGTTTTTATACAGTAAACTGTTTCTAGGAATGTAGTGATACTGGTGATTTATAAATCATTTATATAGGTTTTCCTTCTGAATGAAATATTTACTTGCTACAACTTAATATAATTTATTAGAATTTGCTGTTGTTACTCCTATCTACAAAATTCATACCCTTGCATTGTAAGAATTAATGATATAATATTTAGCAAGACTATCTAGAATGAAGATTGTGATTAATGTCAATATTTACACTTATTGGAATACATCTTTATATTTTGTGTCATATCTATACTCACAGCAACAGTATTAGTAGATATAAATCATAGAAACATTCTCACAGATATATGGATTAAGTATTCAATTATATTAAATGAATGTTAAATGTTCACTTCATACAAATGGTTTTAGAAATTAAACATAGATCCTATTTTAATGAGATTTCCTTGCATACATTATTCTTTTTAGCATTCATTTTAACAACTTATAATCTCACATAGTTTTCATATGCATGTTTAAGATATATGGAAATGAAAAGCAAGATGTTGTGAACAGGAGGTGATAAGATTTTCAAAACATAGTCATCAAATCATTTTTAATTAAGGTTTGGGAATAATTCATTAGCTCCATTCTTTGTCTTTGGATTTCTTGACCTATAGAAAAGTTAAATAGCCAAAAAATAAATTGCACATATAATGAGCAGTGGGTATATCTAGGGTAAAATCATAGCCTAGATTACTTTGCTATTATTTGTGCATTCATGTATTTTCCAGTATTTTTCCAATGAAGGTTATATTATAATTATTTCAAATATTTTTGTTTAGAAGTTCCTGGATTGATGCCATCCTGGGATCACTTTCTTTAAAATTGACTTAACATTTCCCACAAGAAATCTCTTTTTTTACAGCAGTGATTTATTTAGTGTATATTTAAAATCTGCTGGCCTATTCGCTGACAAATTTCATATCAATAGAAATCACATCATAGCTATCTTTGTATCTGCTTCCACAAAAACCTTAATTGTAGAAAAATTAGTAATTCAGAATTTTCCTTGCATTCATAAGAAAAAATAATCATGGAAAGAAAGCCACATACACACACACAGACACAGACACACAGACACAGACACACACACACCTGCTCTCTCTCTCTCTGTCTCTCTCTCTCTCTCTCTTAGAAAGGTTTACAATTAAAAGATTCAAAATTATTTGCTAACAAGAAATTGATAATAGAGAAATTGTAACAGATGATATCATTGTAGTAATCCCCAAAGAATGTTGTATGCACCATGAGGTATTTCTTTGGTCCTTCTCTGTTTCTCTCAATTCCATACCAATAAAAATAATCCATAGTCATAAAACTAGGGAAGTACTCCTTTCTATATCACCTTCTTGCAAATTAATAGTACAATGTGTATTCGGGATCATTTGAAATATTTCAGTCTAGATATTTGTTTAAGTTTTTAACTCAGTTTCTCAGACACATTTCACCATGAAATTTCTTCTGTTTAGTAAAAGTCTATCTAATCTTGCCTTAGATATATTTTGGGATTCTTAAAAATCGCTAATCAGCAGCTGGAATAATTAGTGAGATGACAACACCATTATCAGAAGCAGAAATGCTAAAAATAGTATCAAAAGTAGAGGGCAGTAGGAAGAGATCATTTCAGACATGAATTTAAAATTGTTGACGAGATACCCAGGTGGGGGCGTGATACGGGCTTTGTAGTGAATCATTCACATTGAGATGATACTTGAAACTGTGGAAGAAAAAGAAATCCCTAAGGGAAGAAATATACTATCAGTGAAAGGGTAAGAAAACCCTAGGGGAATATGAGTATATGCCCCCTTTAATTCTCATAACCAGATCTTTAAGAAAAAATCATCTATATTGTAGAGATGAAAAAATTAAAGCACAGCTTGACTTTCTGAAGAACATGTACATGATCATTGACACACTGATATTTTGAGTCTTGCTCTGAACAACTTTATTCTGACGTCAAGTGTTTGCAACCATATATATATATATATATATATATATACATACACACACATATATATACACACACAAACATATATATATGTATGTATATATGTTACTTGTAAACCAACATATTTTAAAATATTCATATTAAAATGTATAGTAGAAGCAAAATACATCTTCTTGAAGGATTGTCTTTTATATGTGTATGTTTTCTTTTTAGAACAATGTATTTTTTTTTTGTTAGTCATGAAGCTTGAACTCTGGGCCTGGGCACTGTCCTTGAGCTCTTCAGCTCAAGGTAACTGCCCTACTTCTTGAGCCAATTTTCTAGTGATTAATTGGAGATAAGGGTCTCATGGTTTTCAGTGCCAAGCCCAGTTCTCAGATCTTACTTAGCCTCCAGAGTAGCTAGGATTACAGGTATGAGTCACCACTCCCAGCTACAATGTATTTTCAATCATGTGCCAAAGGAAAATATGTTTATTTTTGACAAACAACAACCTCATCATGAGAAAGACACTTCATTCTAAATCAGGCTAATCTGTGCACCACAATACCAGTTCATTTCGGAGAATATATACTTGGAATTGCAGCTGCCGTATTAAATTTGGTTTAGAACAAAATAAAAATAGGAAATAAAATATTAATTTCTTGTATTATGTTTTAGCTATTATTTTTACTGTAGGGATATGAAATGACATTGCAGTGACAAATTAAATTATATTTTTAGAATAGTTATGCCACAATTTAATACAAAACTTCCAATGGATTTTTTTCTTTTTTTCCTTCTTTTTTTGATATTTTTATTGTAATTAAAAGGGTTACATGATATTTGCCAGATAGAAGGTGCATTAATTCACATACATTGATATCCTTTCACATGTCTTGGTCCCCATTACCCTCCCCCCATACCCCATCTTGTTTTCCCCCCTTTTCTATCCAATTTGAAATAACCAAATACAAATATATCCGATAAATCAGGTAACAAAGTGAGATACTGTAACAATATGAGATAACCAAGGGTCAGCAAAAGAGATGAGAGATAACATAGTACATTAAGGACAACAGTCACTCATTATATGGCTTTTGTTTCCTTATCCTGGAGCTCCTTATATTTAGTGTCATAATGTTTGGCCTAAAGTCTCTAGATTTTGTTCTATTGTACATCTCTGCTAGGAGAGTCCAATGTTTCTACTGATTATGACAAATGAGGGAGACTATTGGGCCTATGTTTAATGTTTTTTTGCTGTCTAAATACTTATAAGAAAATAACCTGATATCAAGGCCTACAGCTAAAAAAAGATATTTAATATCTTAGTAGCATCCAGGAATGGTGGCATACAGTAGTAATCCCAACACACTCAGGAGATGAAGGTAGGAATATTGTAATTTTAAGGCCAACCTGGGCTGTATAGTTACCTGTCTCAAATTAAAAAAGAAAAAATCTACAAGAGAATATTGGGGAAAATCACTGAATGTAGGAATTGAGCAAAGTAATGAGCCTCAGGTACTCTGGGGTGCACATGATATACAACAGTGTGTTGACTATCTAGGCAAGCAATAGGACACTGGGTGAGCCCTGGTGCAACTCAAAAGTCTCAGATATCCTTGTACATGTATTGAAGTACCGCTAAGTTTTGGCTGATTGCCTACCCCAAATCTAAAAATAGCAAAGCTTCTTGCTTTTGTGGTGGGAGCCAGAAGCACAGCTGTGTGGGGACTGGCTATCTTTTTTCCTTGGCTTTTACAAATAGCTCAGAAATGGTAGGCTTGAGTGTGCACCTGTTGAAACAGCAAGTGCTGACTTTAGTTGTCAACACTCCTAAAGGTAATTCCAGGCTGTTCATTCCAGTGGATTATCAGACACTAAGACCTTTTTCTCATTTTTATACCCCATTTCAAGCCCATGAATAAATATAGACACACACACACACAATTTCTTGAGCCTGTTTTTTTGACCCTGTTTTAGAGTGATTGTCATCAAATTAAATTATTCAAGCAAGTAATTCATTTTCTTACTGGCTAATTTGGCTTTCTATTTTCTTGTTGACTTTCACAAATTTGTAGATTTAAAATGCTCTTTTGGGCCAGGTGTTGTAGCTCACGCCTGCAATCCTAGCTACTCAGAAGCCTGAGATCTGAGTATTGTGGTTCAAGGCCAGCCTAGGCACTAAAGACCAAGAGACTCTTATCTCCAATTAACCACTAGAAAACTGGAAGTGGTGCTGTGGCTCATGTGGTATGGCAGTAGCCTTGAGCCAAAGAGCTCAGGGACAGTGCCCAGGCCGAGTTCAAGCCCCACGACCTACCAACTAACAACAAATTGGAATTACTCAGGAAACCAACTAGGATAAAACTGATATCTTTATATATCTTTATATAGTTGCTATTGCAACTATAATGTCTCTTCCCTTTTCTTTCTTTTCGTTTGCTTGCTGACATGAGCATTGATTAAATTACTTAATCATGAATTTGCTAGTTTTACTAAGATTCAAAAAATGGAGACCTTGACCCAAAGAAACACAAGCTCCATGATTTCCCACATTTGTAATAATTAGTATGTGTCTAGGATTTGCCTAGCAGAGATAGGTGCATCTGACATCTGACTATATATATATATATATATATATATATATATATATATTATGCTTAGCAAAATAAACTCAAGATAAGTAAACAAGACATTTTGTATGTTTTTTCTTTTTGTGGATCATGGGACTGGAACTCAGCCTGGGCGCTGTCCCTGAGCTCTTCACCACTAGGCTACCACCCTACCCGTTGAGCCATAGTACCATTTCCAGTGGTTGTTCTTTTTTTAATGTACTATGTGAAGTTATTTTTCATTTCTCCCTCTTCTTTTTATTAGTTTTTTTTTCCCCTTACAGTTTATCCTCTGTTGTTACTGTATCTGACTTTGCTACCTGGTGTATTATATATACATTTATTTGTTTATTTGAATTAGGGAAAGGAAGGGAAAAACCAAGATGATGAGACAAAGGACAAAGGGTGAACCAATGCAATACTGATACTCACAGGACAATTTATTGGAAATGAACTTTACAACTGGGGAGGAGTGATAGTGGGAAAAATTTTTAATTGAAAAAGAATATAGCTGGGTAGGGTAACTCATGCCTGTGATCCTAACTAGTCAAGAAGCTAAGATCTGAATATCACATTTCAAGCCAGCTCAGGCAGGCACAATAGGACTTGAGACTCTTATCTCTAATTAACCTCTAAGAAACGGGAAGTGGGTTTTGACTCAAGGATAAGGCCATAGTCTTGAGCTGAAGAGCTCAGGAACAGCCCAGGCTAAGTTCAAGCCCCATGACCCACAAAAAAGTAAAAAAAATAAAAGAAAAAGAATATACAGAGTTTGCAATATTGACTCTGTCCACCTTATAGAAGCGTGTAAAAGTAGATAACTTCCTGTCTTTAGTTTAATCATTAATAACCTTCCTTTAATTTGTGATGGCATTGTGTAGATGACATAGGATAATTTGAATAAAATTATTCGGCAGACAATAGCAAGATTGCTGAATATTAAATAATATTGTCTATATTTTATAATCAAAAATGAAAATAAATATTTTCTGTGTTAAAAAAATGGAGACTTTGTTTTTGGTACTTGTAATGTAAAAAAGCAATGTTTCATGACAAATAAGAACAACCATAACCTTCCCTTTATGAATCTATTAATGATATAATTTCTATTTTGATTATTATTATGTTTTTCCTTTCACAGCTATAAATTTGGAGCTATGGTGTGCTAATATTTTCCACAGTAATCAGTGATTTAGTTGTAAATGTAAGATAATTATTGCATTTGGGGAACATACATTAAAAAAACTGGTTATTTCTGTTTCAGATACAGGTAAAGCAATACTTTGCTGGGTGAATATTTATTTTTCTCCACGACATAACTAACAAAATTTGTGAGAAAGTGTGAAAAGGAAATTCTTACAATGGTTGAAATGAGCTAATGTTCTGAGAGGTTTAAAAATGACTTTCACATAGAATTTTTCAAAATCTCAATAGATCAATGTTCATACTAAAGGGAATTATATTTTTCAAGTACTCCCATTGAGCTACATATGGTGGTGAAAGTTTTATGTACCATTTAGGAGTAAAATTTTAAGGCCATCTTTGGAAGGAATTAGTATTTCCATTTTACAGAAGGAAATTCTAAATCAGAGTTAGGTTTCAAAATTCAGACTTCCCGCTTCCTATCTCCCTGGCTCTCCTCCAATATATTTATTCTCTGTGCTTAGTGGTTATCTACAGTGAAGTTTACCAGACTTTTCTGTAGTTACCTATAATATAATTACTGTGGTGCAGAAATAGATTTGTCAAATAATTTTAACTGATATAAAGGCCATGCATATTCTTCATTGTTTCTCAGGGCTAGGTTATAAAGGTATTAAGATGTATTCAACTTGCTTTTAGATTTAAATATCAAAATACCTGGTCATCAAAATCAATTCATCAGCTTTAGGATTTTATTTATTTGTTGCCAGTCCTGGGGCTTGAACTCAGTGCCTAGGCACTATCTTTTAGTTTTTTTCTCAAGATTAGCACTCTACTACAGCCTCCTGAGTAGGATTACAGGCAATTTTTTTTATCAAGACAAAATTATTTATAAATGGACAACTTTCATTTTTTGTCAATCACATCAGCATCTATGCCCTATTCCTTATTTTCCATCAGCATGCACATAATTAAATGTAGGCAAGCAATTTAAGTTGGAGGGAAAGCATAGGGATACTGGAATGTACAGGAAATGCAAGGAGTCAGAGGAAAAGGGACATGGAAGGGGAAAGACAGCTAAGGGGATAGAGAGAAGAAAAATGAATAAAATAGAGAAAAAGAGAATGAGGGAGAGGGCGAGAGAGAACAAGACAGACAACTAGCGAGAAGACAGAGCAAAGGAAACAGAACAAGATTTAGATTTATTGGCTTATTTTAACTGAAAACACAGAAGGGTGCGAATTAGGGCAGAGTTCATTTGAGACCTCAAGTGATCTGTAACCCTTTCCACTTTGAAAGGTTCTTCTCTTGCATTATCTCCATATGCCGGTGTTTATAATTATCCTCAGATTTATGTTATTGTACTACATTTCCACTAGGGACAAATGTTTTGGGTTTTTTTGTTGTTTTTCCCCCTAAGGAAACACTTAGGATTAGCTCTCATTGATCATTTTACTTTCACATTCTGGAATCAGCCAAGTTAGTTCATGAATTTAGTGTACCTGGGAAGGTTCTACCACATACCCACTACTAGAACTGAATTCTGGTAAATTCTAATTGCTCCCCACTAAGAAAAAATATCAAAGAGGAATAAGGATGTGTAGCCCAATGCAAACAGAGGGAAAAATAAAATGAAATGAATAATAAATATAATAAAACCCTACTAGTATAAATAATACCATATTTCTTTTCCCTTAAGAAATATCTGAGAAATGTTCCCATTTCAAGAGATTTGCTTATGTTCATGTAGGTGATATGTCTCCTTAAATATCATTAACAATAGAGAAGAACAATGTGGTACAATACTTAGCTTCTAATAGATTGCACAAAATTTTGTTTTTTATTTGTGGGTCATGGGGCTTGAACTCTGCCCTAGGCAATGTCACTGAGCTCTTTAATTCAGCTCAAGGCTACCATTACATATCTAACACTGATTTTTCTGATAGTTCCATTAAGTCCTCCATTTAGCAAGTGATTCAACTTTTTATATAAAAATGTTCATGATTTGAAAGTGCACAATTATCTTATGATTTCAAATCTTCATGGTCCCATGCTGATTATTTTAGATAACTGCAAGCTGTCCTACAATTACAAAAAATAAAACCATGTACTGAAGTCATCTTTTTTTTACTCCATTATAATTTTATGGATAGAGTCAATGTCTTAAAGTATGAAATATTTCTTAAGAAAAAAATTACGATGCTCCTTAGTTCAAGGCAGTAGGTATCATTTAGTTTGGTAATAAATAATGTTTGGCTGCCTGAGGGTCCAGGAACTGACCTTCAGTTGAAATCCCAGCTGCTTGTATCATGTGATCTTTCACATTCTGTTTTTATCCCAGTGGTAATGAATACCTTGCATTCAGAAAGACTAGAGTAACTAAGACAAAAATCTCTGGCACTTTTGAAAAACATTCAGTAGTAAAAGTTACATGATGTCCTTCATTTGAAAGCAAGGAAGCAGATCTTTATTATGGCATGATTGTCCAAATCCATTTTTCACTTGTAGGCTAAAACTGTTCCACAAATTTGTATTAATTTATGAGCCCTTGTTTCATTTCAATTTAAAATATTGATACAGTCTTTATTTTAAAAATAATCATATACGTTGACAATGTACTTTATTCATTGCATAGGAAAATTGGAGATGCAACCACAGGGATACTGGTAAGTAATTTCAGTTTCAAGTATGTAGAAATGAGTATATCAGCTAGGCTTTGGCTGCATGTAATAGAAATCCAAAAATAGTGGAGTGCTAAGCAAGGGGAAGATTTATTTCTCTGTCAAATGAAAGAGGTACAGTTGTAAGCAGTATATTACTGGCAGAGAAGGGTCATGGGTCATGGTCGTCAGGCTCTCAAGAAACTTAGATTTTTCTGCAATGCATCACATCTTCATGTTACCTTATTTACAGATGTTGTTCCTCAGCCTCTAGTGTCTACTTTTCAGTGATTAGAAGAAGAAATTTAGCAGAGTGAGAGCTGGTTTGTCAAAAATTGAGCTGGCTTCTTATAAACAGCTCCTCAACAAAGCCCAGTAGATACTACCATTTCCCTTGTGGTGGTCTCTGTCAAAATATTCTAATTCCTTCTTTGCTAGCAATATACATTGAAAGCTTTGTTTAAATCTGCAGTAATTTTGCTTTTGATTCTGATTCTCATTCTTAGGGAGCACAAATCCATGTCACTAGGTTGTTACTAAATATGTATGAATCTTTGCTCAAGTTTATAAAATTCTTTTCTGGAGCCCTTGGAAAAATTGGCACATCTGTTTAGATTTGCCAAAATAATCTGTATGAATGACTGTTTTATCTAATAAACTGTAAAACTGGATATATTTTTAATGACAAGAGGTTAAAGAAAATGTAAAATACTTCTCTATGGTAGCGGCATAGTTTCAGTTATTTATAATGAGCATGTTCTAGTGATCTGCTATATGACATCACACCTATAATTAAGAGCATTCTATCATAATTGTAAACATTGATAGTGTTTTGTGTTCTTATTATAACAAAAGTTTTCAAACATGTAGTTTCCTTTGTAAGCCATTTTCAAACTCAGATTTATTCTCTTCATTGTTCCTAGTGAACACTGATGCCTCCATTTAGTTATTTCACTCAGCTAGGTGGGTGCCTCCCTCTCATGAGAGTTTTGTTTTACTTGACGGGAGCCAGGAGCCTGGGAAAACCCATGTCCCTCAACCCCAGATAAGTTTGATGCCAATGACTGACAAGAATGGGAACATTGGATTCCAAATTACTTTATCATAAGGTGGGACCCACTTGATGCTGATGATATATGCCCTCCAGAGTTCCCTGTGAAATAATGTTGAAATCAGTCTCACTGGTGTCAGATTCTTGTTTACTTTAAAACTTTCTTAATGCTATTTCCTCACAGCCTTTTTTCCTTTGAGTCTCAAATACATCGTTTTTACTAGTATCACTGTATCTCACTCTGCCTGTAGAAACTATTGGCTAGCCAGAGATTCAACTTTTCACATTTCCCAAACATATGTAACATTCATTATTAGATAAACTTAGAATTTCTATTTAATTTATCTTAGAAGGAAAGAAATGTGAGATAATTTTACTATAGATTAAACTTCTCAAGAAGATTGCCTTTTGGGTTTCCATACTTTTCTACTGTTGCCTAGTCTGATGGTTCCTTCTGATTTTAAGAATCTGAGATTCTCTTTTATTATCTAGATAATTTCTAAAGAGTAATATCACTTATAGCTTTTTCTATAACAACTGGCATAAAATAAATGTTGAAAACATAGCTATTAGTTTAAATTGATCCATTAAAAAGTATGTTTTTTTGATAACCTTTCCCAAGTTCTGCAACTATATCTGTTTAGAAATGAGAAATTACATAGAGTCATAAGAAGTGTGAGAGTAGGAGCCTTTACATCACCCATAGTTGTCTATATGCATATATCTATAAAGAAAATGACTTGAAAAATTCAGTTTAGGTACTAGGTCGTAACCTATCTGTAGGTTATTCATCTATTATATATTCATCTATTCTATATTGATCAAGCAAAGATCAAGCCTTTATTGCATGTGGGTAGTAATGATAGACTAATAGGCTGTTGATGATGTGTCAATAAATAATTATCTTTCCAAAATTATCAGTGTTTTAAAAGACAAATGGAAAGAAATGGAAAGTTTAGTCCTATAATTTTCACTAATGTTCTACTTAAAAATGCCATGTTCTAATATCTCTACTATAGAGATGACATGTACACACACATACACATATGCATACACACAGACAAACATTTTTGTGCTCAGTTTTCAATGTTTTTGAATCTGCTTTTTGTTGAAACCATGAGACTCATGGAAGAAAAAGTACCTTTTTTACTTTTTAAAGTGATAGATAAAATTTTATGTGTTTGTGGTGTTTACAATAATCCTACAACCTACTTTTATCAGTTTCTATTTTTGTAAATAAGTATTTGTCTCACTTAGAGGACTTTTCAGAATACAACCGTCTTAAATCTTGAATTAGTTCAAGTATAATTTAAAAAATAGAAGCCTCCTATTAGAAATCATGCAGCTAAAAAGATGTACAGAAACTGGGTGTGACATGAATTCAAGCAAAACCAGACTGGATAATAGTTACTCTTAACCAGAATCTTGCTAAAGGTTGATGTGGGTTTGAGAAGGGGTGGCTTGGGCTGCAAAGTTGAATTCAGAAGAGTCAGAGCAACAGTATTTGAATGTAATTATAATGGAGTCCAACACAACTTAAAAGTTCACCAAATGATAGCTGTTATTGTTACTGGTACCGTTTGCTGTTCCCATGCAAAAGGCTCTCTGAGATGACAACATAGTAATATGTTTGTGATTGTAGAAAGATACTCCTGTATTTCTGAATTGTATTTTCCTTACATATAATGTGCTGGAAAAATCCAGTCCCTTTCCCACCTGGAGATATGAAAACTGAATTAGATACTTTGTAGAAAATTATCTATCTATATACACTTGATGTGAATTTAATGAAATAATAAAGTTATTATTTTTATGCCTTTTGTATGAAAGGTAACTGGAGAGCAGAACCAATGTTTGTTCATTTTCAGTAGAATGTAATATGACTCCCTGTTGTATCAGTGAGAAAATTGAGCCTACAAGACTTTAAATCTTTCTCAGAACTGTTCAGAGGCTTAGCCACACTTTAAACTCAAGTATTTCAATTCTAAATTCTATGTCATATTTCTTGAAAATGAGAATAATATTTCCTAAATTATAACAATGCTTGAACACTGGATGACATAAAGTATGTAGCATATAATGGATACTCAATACATTATTTTGTTGCTTCCTTCCCTAGGCAAGAAACAGTTTGTGTTTTGTTTGGCTCCTGTATTACCAGCCAAGGGCCTTGGGCTTACTAAAGCTAAAAAGGGAAAGTCTTATCAATTTCATCCAGCTATTTTGATTTCTATGCTTATTTTAGCTTAAAACTATTGCATTGCTCATCAGTTCTCTTCCAAAACATACATATGTTTCAGTTGTCCCCACATGGAGTTATTTCAGAGCTGCAAAAGCAAGATGACTTGTCAGTTTCACATGAAGACTTTCCCCTTAGGAAAGTATAAAGTTTCATGCCAGGCTCTTTTCCCAAATCATATGTGTGTGTGTGGTTTTATTTTACTTTGTTCTTTGTTTTTGACAGTTTTGATCATTCAGAAAGTTACCACTCTGATGTATAAGGGAAATATGACTTATTTCCTTCACAATGCCTCCCAAAGCATAGAACAAACAATGCCCCCTCTCCATTCTAAAAAAAAAAAAAGAAAAACACTATGTAGCAGGCTATTTAGCATCCTCAATGGGACAGATGAAAAAGAAAGCTAAGCTAACCCTGAAAGAAGTCATCAAATTATCAATGGAATTCTTTGACTGCTGATTGCCAAGTTGGAACCACAGAATTATTATAAGCATTTTGACTCCTTCTTTAGTTTCTTTGGGCATGGGCTTACCATCAATAGCTATATGATTTACTAGTGTGCAACATACCAATTTGTGAATCCTAGACTCACCATTTTAAACAAATAGGCACAACTGAATTTATGTGTGAGATTTATGATAGGGCATTGTATTATTTGTTTTCCACAGTTTATAACAAAATAACAGTAACTGAATACAATGTAAAGAAGTTTCCAGCCAGGAGAGATGTCTCATGCCTGTAACTCTAGCTACTCGGGAAGCTGGTATCTGAGGATCATGGTTCAAAGCCAGCTCAGGCAC